>NC_137770.1:5097429-5747429 GCF_963455305.1 Plecotus auritus | reverse complement strand
GCATGAAAATTCATGCACTGGAGGTGGTGGGGGGGGGGTCCCTCAGCTCGGCCTGCCCCCTCTCACAGTCTGGGAGCCCTCAGGGGTGGGAGGCGACCCGGCGATCTGGGGAAGGCCTTGGCCGGCCCTGGTTACCTGAGCCTCGGGCGGCCCTGGGCAGCTGGACAGTCACCCTCCAAGGCTTGCCTGCACCTCTGGCCGGCCCTAGGCGGCTGGGGGGCTGAGGGCGGGTCTGGCCACACTGCGCGCCTGCCACCCCCCCAGCGGGCCTGAAAGGACCGGGGGACTCCAACAGGGTTGAGGGGACTGGGCGCCGCCATCTTTGTGATGGCGTGATGGTCAATTTGCATATACCCTCTTTATTAGCTAGGATTCTGTTTATCTAGAGCCTGTTACGTCTCTACCGCCAGCCAATAAACCCTACGCCCCATGAGGAGAAGGACCATGTATGTCTTGTCTACCACTGTGCTTCCCCCTGTGCCTCGCGCACAGTAGGTAGTCTACAGATGTGCTGAACGAACAATGAATGAATAAAGAGACGAGTGAATGTCTCAAGTCCCGGGTGGCAGACTTTATGCTGAGAATCGTCGAGAAGACTACCCTGCTTAGTAATACACTAAACGCAGGCTTGGTTTAAAGTGACCTTGGGCAGAAACGGTGAAGAAAGAATCAAAAGAAGAAAGTGGCCAGGCCAGGCAGTCCAGCGTGGAGTGAGAATGCAGACTTCGAACGAGGGGCCATCCAGACCGAGTCAGACCTGCACCCAGCGCCTTGGCCACTCTGGCTGGGAGTCCCCTGGTGAACAGGGACCTAGAAATGCATGTGGCAGCCTCAGTGGCCCTTACGTGGTATGGAATCACACAAGACTATCCATTCCTACTCGGTCGTATCTGGGCTGGCCATGGTTCCTTTTTAAAAAAAATAATACATTTTTATTGATTTCAGAGTGGAAGGGAGAGGGGAAGAGAAACAGAACATCAATGATGAGAGAGAATCATTGATCACCTGCCTCCTGCATCTCCCACAACCCAGGCATGTGCCCTAACTGGGAATGGAACCATGACCTCCTGGTTCATAGGTCGGTGCTCAACCACTGAGCCACCCCAGCCGGGCTGGGCTGGTCATGATTCTAAGTCCTATTCTCATAGGCTGCTGGTGGGAATGTTGCAACTTTTGGGGAAGGAAACTTGTCAAGACGTATAAGAATATTAAGTATAGTCATGCCCTTTGACCCAATGACTTCATTTTGAATAATCTACCCAAATGTGCACTAAAACATCAAGACAAGGATCTCATATACGTACATTTTTAATAGGAAAAGAGTGGGGAAAATGAGGTCATCAGGTCGCCAGCAGGAGGCAGAGTAAGTAACTAAGGGTCTCGCCGGTTAGGGAATATTACTCACTGATGGAAGTCATGTTTCCAAGGGACTTGTAACAGCGTGGGGGAGTGCTCACAATGCAATCTGTCAGGGGAGGAGGATACGACATTTTTCATTTATTAAAAACTAGAGACCCGGTGCATGAAATTCATGCACGGAGGAGGGTCCCTCAGCCTAGCCTGCACCCTCTCGCAATCCAGGACCCCTCAGGGGATGTCCTACTGCCAGTTTAGGCCCGACCCTGTGGGATCAGGCCTAAACTGGCAGTTGGACATCCCTCTCGCAATCCAGGACCGCTGGCTCCTAACTGCTCATCTGCCTGCCTTTCTGAGCGCACCTAACCACTCTGCCTGCCTGCCTGATCACACCTAACCATTCTACTGCCTGCCTGATTACCCCTAACCACTCTCCTGCCTGACTGATAGCCCCTAACCACTCTGTATGCCTGCCTGATCGCCCCTAACTGCTCGCCTGCCTGCCTGATCACCCCTAAAAGCCTCTGCCTCAGCCCCCACCATCATGGCTTCATCCGGAATGATGGCCAGAAGGTTGTTCAGCTGTCCGGTCTAATTAGCATATTACGCTCTTATTATTATAGATAGGAGTGCTTAAGGACTTACAGTTTATGACAAGAAACTAGTCCAATGCAGCAGTCCACACATTCTCTCTCATGAGCCCTAAACGCTCGTTTGTATAATCCTGAAACATCCCACAAGAGGTGCAGCCACCGGGATGCCGAGGATGATCGCATTCATACTTGGCAATCGTCACATAGATTTAATTTACATCCAAATGTAGGTGCTAATGGTGCCCTTTAAAACACCCCCTCCCCAGGTAACACCTGTACTTCCTGTGTGCGATAGAGGGGCTTCACAGTGTACGCTGAAATGGAAAGCCTCGCACAGAATACGAGATCTGGTATACACTGAGTGGCCAGATTATTACGATCTCTGAACGCATAATAATCTGGCCACTCGGTGTATATCCTATAGAATAAAAGGCTAATATGCAAATTGTCCCCTCGACCCAGAGTTCCACCAGCAGGCAGGCCGGCCAACCGCCCATGTCCCCTCCCCCTGGCCAGGCTGGCCGGACCCCACCTATGCATGAATTCATGCACCGGGCCTCTAATACACACACACACACACACACACACACACACACACACACACACACTGAGTGGCCAGATTATTATGCGTTCCGAGATCATAATAATCTGGCCACTCAGTGTATAGTGTGAGTTCTCTTTGGCAAGAGAAACAGACAGACACAATTGCCAGAAGGATGTATCCTGAAATGATTAACAGAGATCACCTACCTCTGAAGAGATTAAAGTTATTTTTACTGTTATTTTCCAAGTTTCCTCCATGAGCAGCCACTGCCTTTGTAATTAGACTAAAACAGTAAACAACGTTCAGTCCCAACAGAAAGAAATCCCATTGTTCTGAGGGGCACATGAAGGAAACCAGCTCCTGAGTGCCCCATTAAGACCTGCCCTTAGCACCCAGCCGGCATGGCTCAGGGGTGGGGCCTGGACCTGTGAACCAGGAGCTCAAGGTTCGATTCCCGGCCAGGGCACATGCCCGGGTTGTGGGCTCAGTAGGGGATGTGCAGCTGATCAATGATTCTCTCCCATCATTGATGTTTCTATCTCTCTCTCCCTCTCCCTTCCTCTCTGACGTCATTAAAATAAAAAGAAGAGTTGGCCTTAGCAAAACCGGTCCCGTCTGGTTGGGCGCTAATGTTACACGGCCGCTGTGCGCCAGTGAGGGTGGCAGTTACGCCGCTCTAACACAGAGACTCCAACACGCAGTGGCTTCAACAAGAGAGAATGTTATTTCTCTTTCTTGTTCTTAGTGTAGAGGCAGGGGGTGGGCCCCGGCTGGACGTTGGTTGAATCCCACCAAGTCCTCAGTAACCGCCTGGCGGGGCAGCTCTGCCGTCCTCAACACACAATTCCCAGCCCCGTGTCCACGGTGGCTGCCCCCGTTGTTGCCGGAGGGAAGGAGGGGAAGAGGGCATAGAGGACAAGCCACTTCCTTGTTAAGGATGCACCGAGACTTTGCATGCTTCTGCTCATGGTGCATTGGCCAGAATCTCATTGCAAGTCATAGCTAGCTGCAAGGGAGGCTGGGAGCAGAGAGTCTAATTGGGTGCAATAGCCCTGCTGATGGGATAGGTCAGAGTGTGTGCTGTGTGCGTGTGTGTGTATGTGTGTGGGGGGGAGGAAGGACATTTATAATGACAAAGGGAGAGTGGATTCCAGGGTGTAATTAGCCATTTGAACAAAGTGAGCTGAGCAGCCAGTCCTTGGCACGGGATGCTGGGCCGTCTTCTCTGAGGCAGCACACAGGGTACAACGGGCCTCCACGCAGGGCACTCCCCGAGGACGCCAGCCGGGGCGGCCCGAGCCAGCGGGCCTGTCTTCTCCTCACAACCCCGGACCCTGGGGGGCGCCCTCGCGGTGGCCGGGGCACCATGGTGGATTCTGAGATGTTGTGCATGTTTCTCAGCCACAGAGCGGGACCAGCTCCTCTCACCAGTTCTTCGCCAAGAGGGCGTGCGCTTCCCAGGGGCTTTCAATCCCATAGCTATTTAGGGGCTCCACGCCCCACGCTTCCCTCGAGAGCCAGGTGTCATTGCCCCCAGCTCACCTGCCGAGAGACCGAGGCGGGGCCGGGGCCAGGTTTCCCGCTCCGCCCGCTGGCTCCCCTCACCGCCCAGCCGCCTCCCTGCCTCCAGGCCCGGAGGAGCTGGTGAACCCTGAGAGCGTCCATGGAGCTCAAGGGAAACGGGCTGCCGACGGACTAGCTGTGGGCCTCGGCCCCCTGGAACCACACGCGCTCTCCCGAGTGGGGACCAGCCGTGACCTCATCCCCTGTGGCAGGCGAGGCACTCCCACCCCCATACCTCATCAGGCCTTCCCGCGAGGCGCTCGGCTTCGGAAACGCCACGTCCCACGCCGGGTGGACGCGCGGTCCTCGGGACCCCACCAGTCAGCACAGCGAAACCAGAAGCGGCATGCAGGCTGCAAACCCGGAATAGATCACACCCGGGACCCAACGCACATGTGGCGGGACGGGCAGTCACCGCCTCCACGTGCAGGTTTAGTTCCCCGGCCTCTCGCTCGAATCCATCAGAAAGCAGCCCGACCCGCTGAGGCCGGGCCCTGAGGCTCCTTGCGACGGAAGCTGGTTTGCAACAACTTCTTCTTTTTAATTTGTGATGAAATTCTGGAGGGAGCGTAGGACTGACTCCCAGGAAGGTTCACTCCGGAGGGTCCCCTGGGCCGGTCCCCAGAGCCCGTGCTGACAGAGGGATGCCTTCCCCGGGCGTCCTGCTGTGAGGAGCGGTGCCGGGGAGGGGCCGTGTGCCCGACGGAACACACATCTCCTGGTCCTCCGAACAGACGTGAGATACCGACGGGACGAGAAGGCGGTCACGACTTGTCCTTCGCGCGGGGTCTGCCCGGTGCCACACGGTGTGAGGCACTGGTGAACACTGTCTGGGTTGTTCGTCGGAATCAGTGTCTTTATTCGACGAGGGGACAGTGGGTGGGACACGCTTGATGAGCTTCTCAGCTGGAGAAGGTCAGAATGTTTCACATCCGGCCCAGCCGGTGTGGCTCAGTGGTTGAGCATCGACCTGTGAACCAGGAGGTCACGGTTCATTTCAATTCCCGGTCGGGGCGCATGCCCGGGTTGTGGGCTCCATCCCCAGTGTGTGGCGTGCAGGAGGCAGCCAATCAATGACTCTCTCATCATTGATACTTCTCTCTCTCTCTCTCTCTCTCTCTCTCTCTCTCTCTCTCTCTCCCTTCCTCTCTGAAATCAATAAAAATATATGTTAAAAAAAAGAATATAAAATATACTTCTTTGAATAAAAGATTTTATAAAAAAGAAAAAGGAAAAACATGTTCTCCTTCTAGCTAACAGGAACTAGCCTGCACGAAAGGCCTGAAGGCAGGCAGGCCTCGCCTCGGTCTGCACCTGCAGTGTCTCTGGGGTGCAGGTGGCAGAGGGCAGGCACCACCTGGCTTGACCTCCATCCTGCCCTCAGTGCCCAGCATGGAGCAACGGTGTGTCCGGCAGAGAAATGTGGGCCTGGGAGCGTCCAAAAAGCCCCCACGCTGTAGGGAGGGACAGAGGGGGAAGCCAAACTTCCGAAAGGCCGGTGCCTGGGCCTGGGCCTCGCGGCTGGCAAGCGGCAGAGCCAGGACTGGCGCACGGATGTCTCGGTAGAAAGGCCTGCATTCTGCACCCCTGTGCTCCATCACCTCCGAGTTTCAATGACATTGAACCCCAGAGGCTCAACGTGTCTGCAAGGTGTGCTGGCGAGAGGGTTTGCGGAGTTTGCCCTCTGGTTGTGTTTTCCTTACATTAATTGCTCTTGCCTCCGGGGCCTGGTGCCAACGGGCACTGATCACAGCGTGATACGGGGCTAGTCCAAGCCCCAGTCCAGCTGTCAGCCTGTCAGAAGCTCTGACACCTTGATTACCCGTCACCTGTAACTACTGGAAGGTGTGATATCCTGAAGCCTTTTATTTTCCCTCCCACGGGGGAGGGAGACTGACGGGGAAGGCAGGCTGCCCTCTGACAGGTGCGCATTACCTTTGACGCTCATGAATACGTGTTGCGCGTCTGCCGCCGCCGGGGCGGGTCTCTCCTCCGGGATGAGCTGGGTTGACGGCTGTAATTGCTGGGCTCGGCCGTCTCTCCGGCTGGGGAACGAAACCTTGCTCAAGGTCAACGTCGAGGCCAAGGGTGCTGCTTCGGGGACAATGCAGTCTTCAGAGAAGGGAGCTCACCCTGGATGGAAAAAGGTGTGTGTGTGCGTGTGTGTGTGTGTGTGTGTGTGTGTGTGTGTGTGTGCGGTGTGATCACACCTTCAGGCCAGGTAAGGCAGGAGAAAAGGTGACAACTTGAGGGATGTAAGGGTGCTGGGACCAGACTGGAGGGGTGGTGGGTGAGGGGTGATGGCCACATGGGGAAGGCCTGCACAGACAGCCCTTCTGAGAAATGTGATTGTGACAGAGAGGAAAGAGGGGAGGAAACGCAACAGCATGAGAAGTCCATTGAAGGTGTGTTGTTTGTTTGAAATAGTCTTCATTTTGGTAAAGTACACATAACACATAATTGGCCAGGTTAATGGGTGTGGAGTCTCCTTTGAAGGTGATGGGAATGTTTGGCCTTATGCCACTGGGTTGTAGTGGCATAAGGCCAAACATTTCCATCACCCTCAAAGAAGACTCCACACCCATTATCAGTCACTCCCCATCCTCCCTCCCCCCAGCCCCTGGCAACCAGCAATCTGCATTCTGTCTCTATTGATTTACCTATTCTGGACATTTCCTATCAATAGAGTCACATATGCCCGGCCAGCATAGTTCAGTGGTTGAGCATCATCCTATGAACCAGGAGGTCACGGTTGATTCCCGGTCAGGGCACATGCCCGGGTTGCGGGCTCCATCCCCAGTAGGGGGTGTGCAGGAGGCAGCCGATCCATGATTCTCTCTCATCATGGATGTTTCCATCTCTCTTTCCCTCTCCCTTCCTCTCTGAAATCAATAAAAAATATGTATTAGAATCATACAATGCGTGGCCTTTTGTGACTGGCTTCTTTCACTTAGCACAATGTGTTCAAGGTGCATCCATATCGTAGCGTGTGTCCGTACTTTATTGATTTTGACGGCTGAGTAATCCTCTGTTGTGTTCGTTTGTCCATTCGTTTGCTGATGGACGTTTGGGCTGCTTCCACCTGTTGCCTGCTGTGGGCAGTGCCGCTCACGATCTTCCGTGTATCGGTTTTTCTCTTGAACACCTGTCATCAGTTCGTTTGGGTCCACACCTGGGAGCGGAATTGCTGCGTCCTGCAGTAATTCTGTTTAACTTGTTGAGGGACTGCCAGACCGTCTTCCACAGCGGCCACACCATTTTATATTCCCGGCAACAGTGTACAAGGGTCCCAAGTGCCCCACACCCTCGCTAACAGTTGTTGCTTTCCCTTTTTTTTTGTATTTTAAGGTGTGTTTTGTTTTGTTTTAAGTGGGTTTTTTTTTTCTTGCCTTACTCAGTGCTCACCACAGTCTCACTGGCCGGTAAGCAGTGGTGAGCAGATGGGCCGGCCCTGCCCACGGGGGGACCACTGGCCGGTGGGACCACAGCAAAGCCAGGCTCTGAGCGAAACTTCCCACTTACGCTGACACTGAGAGCGTCCATCCAGTTGTTTCTCTCCAGCCATGGACGGTGAGAGCTGACGCTCGGACACGGGATTCCAAGCCCCTGT
The DNA here is from genome assembly GCF_963455305.1 of Plecotus auritus. Lineage (NCBI taxonomy): Eukaryota > Metazoa > Chordata > Mammalia > Chiroptera > Vespertilionidae > Plecotus > Plecotus auritus. The sequence goes on along the minus strand of NC_137770.1, from coordinate 5,739,763 downwards.
TCGGGGACAGGAGGGGAGAGTATACAGGCGTCGGTGCAAGCACCCTTTAGGTTCAGAGCCTGGCTCTGTTCTCTGCTCTCTGTGACCTTGTGCAAGCTGTAGAACCTTCCAGAACCTCAGCTTTCTTCTCGGTACAATGGGGACGCTCCCATGGACCTTGGGGGGCTACTGTGAGGTCTGTGGCAATAAATCACAAACGTGAAGACCTAGCTCAGTCCTGACAGTTGGCAGGTGCTCCGTGAGCCGGCTTCCCTCCCCGGGGCCACGGGAGGGAGAGGGAGGTCCGAGCCCGGCCATGTTTCTTTTCACTACAGAGCTGCCTACGGCAGACCGACTCGCAGGCCGGAGCCCGTGAGCCAGGGACGTGCCAGCAGCACGCTCCCTTCCGCTGATCGGGGCCTTTGCTCACCTAGCAGCCTCCTGCCGGTCACCTGGGTCTCCCCGGGAGCTCTGAGGCTCGGCAAGCTTTGGGCTTCAGGTTGCCTAGGGCTGCCGTGACAAACGACCACCACCGCATGGCTTATAGAGCAACGGAAACTACTCTCCCGCAGCTCTGGAGGCTGACAGCCTGAAACCGGGTGTCCCAGGGCTGTGCTCCCCCTGGAGACCAGGGGACAGCCCTCCCAGGGTTCCCGGCTTCGGGCGGTGCGCGGCCCGCCCTGGCTCCTGCGGCTCATAGATGCATCGCCCCAAGCCCTGCCTCTGTCTCCACGTGGCCTGTCCCTGTGCGCCCGCCCCCATTTCCCTCTTCATATAAAGACACCGGTCATTGGATTTTTTATTCTATTTTATTGATTTTTTACAGAGAGGAAGGGAGAGGGATAGAGAGTTAGAAACATCGATGAGAGAGAAACATCCATCAGCTGCCTCCTGCACACTCCCTGCTGGGTATGTGCCTGCAACCAAGGTACATGCCCTTGACCGGAATCGAACCCGGGACCCTTGAGTCTGCAGGCCGACGCTCTAGCCCAGCCGTGGGCAAACTACGGCCCGCGGGCCGGATCCGGCCCGTTCGGCTGTTCTATCCGGCCCGTGGAGCCGAAAGAGCGGAGGGTTCTCTTGCTCTCCCCTCCTCTCCTTTACTTTGAATTTATATTAGTTCACACAAACACTCTATTCATGCTTTTGTTCCGGCCCTCCGGTCCAGTTTAAGAACTCATGGTGGCCCTCGAGTCAAAAAGTTTGCCCACCCCTGCTCTAGCCACTGAGCCAAACCGGTTAGGGCTGGTCATTGGATTTAGGGCCTGCCCTAACCCAGTAGGATCTCCCCTTAACTTGATTACATCTGCAAAGACCTTATTTCCTAATAAGCTCAAGTTCACGGGTACTGGGGTTAGACATCACGACTTTTTAGGGGACACAATGCAACCCACCTCACTGGCCTTGGTGACATGCGGGCACGGAGTCGGGTTTCATGGTGCACAGAGACCGTTGGGGAGCCGGCCCTCTCTAGGAAAAAGAACACACACTGATGAATGCAGATTGGGGTGCAGGGCCCTGGAGGGGGCTGAGCATGTGGGGGGGTCCTGTCGCTGCAGTGTCACTTGCTTCATAAAGTCTACCTCCTTCATCCCGAACAGGTTTCTAAGCTCATTGCGTGGAGCCGAAGGAACACGACAGTTTAAAATGGCAAACCCTTAAAACCTGAATCCCACCCGCAGACATGCCGAGCTGCGTGTGTATTAGGACGGGCCCGCGGGGGAACGCGTCCGCATTTCACTGATTGTCGGTGACGGGCGAGTTGTGGGGCTGGTTATCTTTCCCGTTTTGCTCTCTGAATGTACTCGTCTCCCCACAGGGAACAGATGGCCTTGACAGACACCGTGGCCGGCTTCCCTCGCAGGCCCGAGGTGCCCATCAGAGCGGGACGTGTCCTGCCAGGTGGGGTTTGGGAGAAGCTGGGCTGCCGTTGTCATAGATACCTGCCCTGGGACCGGTGATTTCCTCAGGGGTTCCCGGAGCCCACGCCGCCTCCCTTTGGGCTTCCTTGCCCCCCCGCACCCCCCTCCTCACCCCCAACAGGTTCAGATGGGGAAGGTGCCCAGAAGGTGCCCAGAGAGCCCCTGGCCAGTCCACGTACGCAGGGAGGCCCCACCGCGGAGAATGAGGAGTCGTGGCCGCCAATCTGTTTCCCTGATTTACATCAATTTACATTCAGCTCTGGAGTAATCGACATGGAAATCAGACGAGGCCGCCTTCGCCTCTCCCTCTGAAATCAGACGAGGCCGCCCGGCCGGTGGGATGGCGCGGGAACATGCTTCCTCGCTCCCCGAACCCTGGGCAGATTAATTTGTCACCAAAACAAGGGCTGGCATTGCAATCATGGTCACCCAGCTCTCTCCCTTTCCCCAAATTGGACAGATAAGTGGATATCTGCGGCTCATTAACCCGGGTCCCGTCTCGCTTCATTTCCCATTTCCTTCCCCGCCACGCGGAGCTGGCGTGTCTTTCATGTGAGATTATTGGTGCCATTCGCTCATTCATCCTCCTGACAATAATTTCCCGAGGTCTCCCATTACCGGGCAACTGTACTGGGTGCTCGGGCCAGAGGTGATCGCTGGGTCCCTGTCCACGCTCCGCGACGCTGCCTTTGACTTGTCCTTAAAATACATTTCATGGTGGGTACGACCTGCATAAGCCTCAACTGGACAAATATTAACATGGGTGTCATACAACCTCCATCATGATCAACATGTAGCGTATGTTGGTGTCCCCAGGAAACGCCCGCATGTCCCCTCCCCGTCAAATCCCTGCCCGAGGTACCCATTTCTAATGCCTTCCCCGTCAGCGCATTCCCCCTGGGTTAGAGCTTCCTGCAAATGGCGTGATCCAGGATGGAGATACGGTCCCCGTGTAGAGAGCTCTCACACGGCAGGATGTGTTTGGTCATCAGCATGTCTGTGGAATTCACCTACGTATCAATGATTCGTCCCTGGTGCTGACCATGTAGTACGTCGCTACACGTGTGCACCACGAGGTCGTCACCCATCCCCTGGCGGAAGGACACGTGGGCTGCGTCCCGTTGGAGACGCGTGTGAGTGAAGCTCCGATGAACGTTCTCCCCCCCCCCCCCCGTCTTTTGGGTGCTCCCACACTCGTTTCTCCTGGGCATGTACCCAAGCATGGGGCTGTGTTTAGTTGTAACAGATACTGCCCGTCCTTGTCTTTATTTTTTAAAGGGAGTCCCCCACCCTCCAATCCCACCACCTAACCACATCAGGGGTGACTAACCCCTTACATCTTGATTAAGCGGTTCTTCTTCAAAAAGCTCTACAATCTTTTCTCTTTTTTTAAGTGTAAGCCAGAAGAAGGGAAGAAGCCACTGTGTTTATGGGAAAGTGGTTCCACATTCCTGCCGCATGGAACTCCGAGCGCCCTGGAAGCGGCCGCTACCTGGCCCCGTTCCCTCGCGTATTACAGAGCAGGGAGCCAGATTCCCTTCCGGACGTCTATAAATACAGTGCTTTAGCCATAGCAATTAGGCGGAAGTGTTTTTCCAACCAGCGTGCCTATGAGTTTCATTTCTCCACAGAGGCACGTCAGATGGGAGATGTTAGTTTGATGTTAGTTTAAGTCCATTGCTTTGTGTAATCATCGTAATTTTTTCACAGCACCTACTTCCCTTCTTCCCAACCTTCCCCTCTCCCTGCCCTAGTCTAGGTTTTATGTGGAAATTCTGCCTAGAAAAAAGGCAGGCACAGCATTCCAAGATTCTTTCAACCGAAGAAATTTGGAAGGGGACAGGATTTCATTTCTTGTGTCGCAGGTAGAATGCTCCGTTTCTGATCTCCTGGGGTGGCTGGTGGGGTCTTCATTAGCTGATAATAAGATCTAGGCACGTGGTCGTGTTTCCCTTTTCACCTTGTCTGCCAGGGAGCTCGGGGCCAGCAATTGCTTATGCCTATGGTTAGTGCCTCTGAGTTCCCTATTTTCCTAATTCCTGACTTCACCTTGGATTATCCTTTCCAAGACTAAATTCCAGCCTAAGCGTACCCATCATGTCTTTAGAAAGAGACAGGATGCAAAGAAATAATAGCTCTTAAGTAGTTTTTATTTTTAGTGGCTGCTGCTCTAAATAAGCTCAGGATGAATGAGGCACAGGACCTAGACGGACAGGAAAAATCAGGAGGGAAGGAAGGAGTGTGTATGTGGGGTGCGGGGGGGGGGGGAGAGGAGGAGGGGGACAATTCCAGGGCGCATGACCATGTAAGCACTTGAGAGAAGTTTTTAACATTTTAAGACTTACAGCAGATCTTCTAAGGCAGATGGCTGAGGCAAGCTTGGGTCCAGGGCTGACTCCAGAGCTGGTACTTGCTCCACATCATTATTCCACTCCCCAAACAGCTGAGGCAGGAAAGGCCGGCTGATAGCAGCAGAGCACCTGAGAACAGCAGAGCTCCGTGTGCTGCGGGGCAGAGAGTGAGCTTGGCTGAATTTACCAGGAAGACCAAAGAGATGGGGCTTGAGGTGAACAGGTTAAATACAGCAAGGCACCAATCCTTTATCCACCCATCCATCCAACCATCTATTCATCACCCACCCATCTGTCTACCCATCCATCCGTCCTTTAACCCAACACTTTCTAACTCCACTACACCACAAAGGTCTCGCACCTTCCAGGAGCTCTGGATCTGGGATGACACTTTGGCACTGTCCCCAATGGAGCCAAGGCCTTTGTACCCCACATCAACCAGTCATTGGAAGCAGAGGACCCTGGGAAATACGCGTGACCTTGGAGGAGGCGGCGCCCTTCAGCTGAGAGCAATTGGCAGAAACTCTGATGAGCACCTGGCAGGTGGGGGAATGTAGATGCCCTGAACAAGGGGCACCGGGGTGGCACGGCACAGGCCACCTCCCCTCCCAGGCCCTAATGCTTAGCTGTTCTCCATTGATTTTTTTTTATTCCTAGTCGGCCCCCCTCCACTTGCTTTGTTCACTGCTGTGAACACGGAGCCTGGCACAGCGCCTGGCCCAGCGTTTGCGCACAAGCGTTCACTGAATAAAATGAAGGAAGGGGTGGCGGCCGCAGCCAGTGGTCCCGAGTACGTGTGATGTCAGGCCCTGCGGTGAAGTTTCACCTGAAGTAGCTCATCTCATCCAGGGACAACCCAAGAGCGGGGCACTGTTCCACGAAGTCAGAAAGGGGGCTCAAACAAGCCACGTGATCCGCCCAGTGGCACAGTGAGAGTGGGGGTTAAGTCCCGAGTTCAAGGATTCTGAAGGCTGGTGGTTTGCCTACGGAGATTCGTCTTGCGAACTAGGGGGCAGGTCCAGAGAGAGTGGACTTCAAAGCTGAGTGGCCACGGGGAGTTCAGGGAGCTCCGGGCAGCCGGGGGGCCCTTTCAGGCCCGGCTGTGGGTCCCACTGGGGTAATCTGGGAGGTTCTGCAGGGCGTGCATGGAGGTCTGACTGCTGGCTGTGCTGGGAGGGCCTACATCCCACCACATGGCTTCCCTGTCCCCGGCAGGCCGACAATTCCTAAGTCCACGTGCCCGGCGCAGGCTCTCCCCAAACTCCAGGCCCTCATACGCTCGCTGGATGGCTCACAGGGACCTCAGACTTCACGTGGCTGAACTGGAGCGCATCCGTCTGTCTTCTACCAGTCTCCCCCCGCCAACCCCCACCCATGAATGGTACTGCCCTCCACACGGCTGCTCAGGCCGCATTGCCCAGGGCCACCCTTAACTGGTCTCCTCCCTTCATGCCCTGCACCCTTCAGCAACACGTGGCAACTCTGCCTCCAAAACAAAGCCCAAACCAGCCCCCCCGGGACCTCGTGTCCACAGGCGGCTCCCGAGCTGGCCCAGCGTCTTCTTCGCCTCGACCACTGCACGAGCCGCCCGCCTGCCTCTCCTGCTTGCTCTCCAGGCATGCCCTGTCCTCCCACCTTCCAAACGCCATGCTGTCAAGAGCTGTGAGGTGTCACCCTACTCGAAAGCTAACAAATGAAGATGCTGGTTCCGTGGATGCTGAGAGAAGGCACAGGCTCCTGAGTCAGAGACAAAAGACTTGGTCCTGAGGGCGAAAGCGGCGGGCAGAGTGCCAGGATGCTCACCACGGGCTCCTCACCGGGCACATCGGGGACGCGGGCGGGCCTGGCGGATGCTGGAACAGGCAGCGCGTGTGCACCGCCGTCGGGAACTGTGCGCGGGGGAACTCGCCAGTTGACAAGCAGGGAGCACGTCTGCTCTTGGTCATGGAGGGGACATTGCTCCGCCTCCAGCTTGCTCCGTGCGAACACAACCCTGAGAAATGGCTCAAGGGGGAAATGGGCAGGTGCTGAGCGTCAACCCAGGAATCAAGAGGTCACCGCTTTGGCTCCCGGTCAGGGCCCACGACCCGGTGGCGGGCTCGATCCCCGGGAGGGGTGTGCAGGAGGCAGCCGATAGATGACTCTCCCTCCTCATTGATGTTTCTCTCTCTCTCCCTCGCCCTTCCTCTCTGCGATCAGTAACAGTATATTTTTTAAACGATCAGAGCTTTGCATTCATGGCATACCCAGTAAGAGGAGTGCCCCTTCACTCCGAACAAAACTTCAACTGCACATGGCCTTCGAGGCCCAGAGCGACCTGCCCTCTGACCTCACCCCCCGGCCCGCCCACGCCCCGCATTCGCTCTGTCTCAGCAGCAGGGGCCGCCCAGGGCCTCTGCTCGTCCCTCTCCCGTGTCTTCATGTGGGATGCTCCTTCCACCCTTCGGATGTCACCTCTTTCCGGAAGCTCTCCCCAGCCACCCCGCCGTGTCGCCGCCCACCCTCATCATCTCGCACGGGTCAGGTCACACGCCGGAAGGGCCTTTCCTTGTGATCACGTGTCCTCCACGTGCATGTCACCCCCCGGGGAGCAGGACCTCACCCGCCTTGTTCCCTGGGCACCCACAGAGCCCAGAACGGGGTCTGCGTGCTCAGCACAAGGTGGGGGGGGGGGGGTGGCCACGCCAGGCAGCGAGGGGCTGGAGGCTCCGGTCGTGTCCCTGGGGGTGAGAAATGCCACCCGGGAGCTTCTTGGTGCTTCGGAAACACACACCCGCGTGACTCAGCTCGATGCCAGGGCGCGGGTGCTGGGGACGTGGATGGCTTCAGTGCGAGGCCGCCCTTTGCAGCGGCCCGAGGACATGGAGGACACGGAAGGGGACAGCGTGGCGTCACGGGGGAAGCCAAGTGATGTGTGGCCGAGCCATGGAAAGCCTTCCAAGAAAAAGATGAAGATATATATATACATACATAGAAATAAAGCTTTGTTGTTAAAAAAAAAAAACAAACACCACCAAACAACAAAATCGAAGCAGCTAGCCCTGGCCCGATAGCTCAGTTGTCAGAGTGTGGTCCCACCCCCAGTCAGGGCACACACAGAATCAACCAATGGACGCATTGGTACATGGAACAACCAATTTACCTCTCTCTCTCTCTCCCCCCCCCCCCCCCCACCCTCTTTCTCTAAAAATCAATGAGTACAAATTTAGGAAGCAAACAGCTAACCCTCTCATAATGAGGCACTTGTCCCTCTCAGGGGCTGGGAAGGGCGGACAGAGGAAGGCCCCCCGGCCTGCATCATATCACGGAGGGGGAGTCTGAGCTGAGCGGCCGGCAGGAGGGCTGGGAGGAGGGCGGCGAGGGCTGGCCCAGGAGTCCAGGAGAGCGGGGCCCGCCGACGGAAGGCCAGGGGTGACCGAGGGGTGAGGGTGGTGAGAAGGGGTCCCACGCGTGACTCCTAAAACCGGGGGAAGGCGAGTCCTGGAGCAAGGATGCGCTGCCCGTGAAACGGCTCTGAGGATCGCCTCAAGGAGCCCGGCGTGTGGCGGGTCAGGCCAGCCGCCTGTGACCCCCGACCCCTTGTCCACAGACCTGGGGTTCAAGCCCACGGACCCTCCCCGACACGGAGGGGAGGCTTTCTGAAGTGAAAGCGCTCGGCAGGCTATAATGCGCCGGACCCAAGGGGTCCAGATGACCCTGCTTTCGGCCAAAGAAACAAATGGTTGTCGGCTTCCCAGGAGGTGAAGGCTCCTCAGCACCCCGCTTCCCCATCACTGCGGGCGCCCTGCTCCCCTGATCGGAAAACCAAAGCTCCAGGCGCCCCCGAGACCCAGAGACGCCGCTGATGTTCCCGAGCCCGGCCTCCCGGCAGCCTGGCCCCTGCTCCCGGGGAGGCGCTGAAAATCTATTTTCAGGCTCCCTGATTAGGTGGCGACAGCTCTGGTTTTAGGCAATTAAGTACCATTTTCATTCCCATACATCAGGCCCAGGAATGGGGTATCTGTTTTAGGACAACTTCCTAGAGCGTCAGCCTGCCGACTGAAAGGTCCCGGGTTCGATTCCGGTCAAGGGCATGTATCTTGGCTGCGGGCACATCCCCAGTGGGGGGCGTGCAGGAGGCAGCTGATGGATGTTTCTAACTCTCTCTCTCTCTCTCTTCCTCTGTAAAAAATCAATAAAATATATTTTTTAAAAAAGAGCTCAGAGTCTATCGGGGAGACAGCTCCTGACTTGTCTTCCTCCAGCCATGAAGACCTAACCCGGGGGGTCCCATTCTCGTGTGTGAAATCACACCCGTGAAGCGCGGCTGGTGCTCACGGCGCTGAGAGCTAGGAACGTGATGTAAGATAAGCATCGAGCACGATGTCACACTCAAGCCGTGTGCGAACGCCCCGGCCAACGGCCTGGACCCCTCTCAGAGCTGCTTGAAGCAAAACAGGTACTTGAGACCAGGAACCCTGGCCGGGCCAGCCTGCGTGGGAAACCTCAGCATTCCCGTCTGTGGAATGGGAGAGTAACAGCCGTTGGACTATGGCTATGTCTGCACAGTCCGGGCGCAGAGCAGATGCTCAGTAAAGGTTCGTGGCTAGTGTTACCGTTCCTCACCGGCCCGGCTGCCCCGGAGCTGCTGGGCCGGGCAGGGTCTCTACAAAGAGCTGGCTTTAGGAGAGGACCACAGGGAAGCTGTGAAGGGCTTCTGGGGTTTGACAGACCAGCACCGAGGTCAAGAGCACAGGCCGGGCCCTGGCCGGTGTGGCTCAGTGGATAGAGTGTCGGCCTGTGGACTAGAGGGTCCCGGGATGTTTCTATCTCTCTCTCTCTCCTTCTCCCTTCCTCTCTGAAATCAATAAAAATATATTTTTTTAAAAAAGGGAGCACAGGCCGGGCCCTGGCCGGTGTGGCTCAGTGGATAGAGTGTCGGCCTGTGGACTGGAGGGTCCCGGGATGTTTCTATCTCTCTCTCTCCTTCTCCCTTCCTCTCTGAAATCAATAAAAATATATATTTTTTTAAAAAGAGAGCACAGGCCGGGCCCTGGCCGGTGTGGCTCAGTGGATAGAGTGTTGGCCTGTGGACTGGAGGGTCCGAGGTTCTACTCCAGTCAGGGACACGTGCCCAGGTTTCGGGCTTGATCCCCAGTAGGGGGCGTGCAGGAGGCAGCGGATCCATGAGTCTCATCGTTGATGTTTCTCTCTCTCTCTCCTTCTCCCTTCCTCTCTGAAATCAATAAAAATATATTTTAAAAAAAGAGCACAGGCCAGAAGCAAACACAGGTTCTTCTCAGTCCCACCTCCTCCTGGCCACTCTGCGTCTCAGCTTTCTTACCTATAAAATGGGACAATAAGGCCGCCTGTCTCCCATTCCTGCTTCCACCCCGACATGGCCTTCTCTCCACTCTCCCCTGCTGTCTCTTAAAAGGCCCCTGGACGTGGGGGCCACCTGATAATCCAGGGTAATCGCACTTCAAGACCCTTAATGTCTCTACATCCACAGGAGCCTTTTCCAAAGACACTTTTCAAAGGGAGCTGGCCGTGTCCCTTCAGAGCCATCGCTCGGCCCTCTGCAGGCGCTGGGAGGCGGCACACAGACCTCGCCGCCCCTCTCACATGCCTGGCTCTGTGGGGCTCCCAGCGCTGACGCGTGAACTTGGCAGAAATCCGTAAGGAAAGTGACTGGGGCCTCTGCTCTGACCTGGGCGGGTCACTGTCCCGGCCATGTCTCAGGCTTCCCTTTGTAGGCCGGGGTGTTGGGTGCCATTATCTCTAGGGAACCCCTAAATTCTAGGCCTGGATGAGCTGCCAGAAATGGGCCTGGTGATGAGGTCGGTGACGAGGCCCCCAGGGAGCCCCACGCGTCTTGCCAGGCCCCCGACATCTTCAGTGGCAGAAAGGCAGCGAGAGGGAAGAGAATGAGTTTAAAGCCGTGCAGATACCTTACTGTGGGTTTTATTTCATTTTATTGTCCCAGTGATGTCTGTGAAAATAAGCCCTATTCCCGTGTTACAACTTGCAAACTGAGCCTCAGAGATGGGTCACGAACCAGAAGCCCCCGCTAGTGTCTGGCTGCCTCCCGTGCTTTAGGGCGGGGGGGGGGGGGGGCGGGGGAGGGGGGGCGGACGCCGTGCAGCAGCCGGTGGGGTTCCTGGCGCACACCCTGTGCCCGTGCCGGGCGCTGCGCTAAGGGCTCTATTTTGCTGGGTCGTCTCATTTATCCTCACGGAACACCCAGAGGGTTGTGCTGTTAGGGTGGCCCCCACTTTACAAAGGAGGGACAGTGGCTTCTGCTGCTTCCAGAACTTACCGAAGCCCAGGGCACTTGCTGACCCAAGATGCCCCCCCAGGCCAGAGCCCCGAGTTGAAGAGTCTGCTCACCGCTCATGGAGCTGCGGGGCTGGAGAGGGAGGAAGAGGAGCGGGAGGAGGACGGTGCAGCGGGCTCCCCTCCGCACCCCCAGGCGGTGCCGTGAAAGCAGACCCCCCTCTGCCAGGCCAGTGCCAGGCCGGGCCGGGCCGGGGCAGGGATGCCACCGTGTCGCCTCTCTTCTGGTAAGGGCACCAGTCACATCGAACCAACGCCAGTCCCGCTCCACCTGGCACGGCCCGTTCCACCTGCAGCGACCCTATTTCCGAATGCGGTCAGGTCCAGGAAGGCATGGATGGGGGGCGCCATGTAACTCCGTTCCAGGCCTTGACGAGGCGACGGTGCCCACCCTCCTGTTGGCACTGGGGGACCTGAGGCCCGAGGGGTCAGGTGACTCCTGCCAGGTCCCAGCGTCCCGGGCAGCACCGTGGTCAGTGCCAGGACCCCTGGCACCACACTCAGCCTCCACGCGTGCATGGGACAGCTGGGACACAAGCCCTGTCCATGGGGCACCCCCAGCCTGTGCCCGCCCCTAGGCCCGCAAGCCCGACCCAGGGGGCTCCAGGGCGGCCTCCACGTCCCGCTCTGCCTTCCCGGGGATCCAGCGCTTCCTCCCGCGGCCAGACCCCGTCACCAAAGGAGCCCGGCGTCGCTGGTCAGCGCTCCCCCTGCAGAAAAATAAATTCATAAATGGTCCTTGGCAAGCTGTTTACTGCCGGGCTCTAACGGCCTGTTTATTACCGCCAGCCCGTCTGTGAGCCCCCCCTCGCCGCCGCCCTCATTAGCTGTCGATTGGGAGGCCCGTTTTGGCATTAGCCATGCCTGGCCCTAATGGCTGCGGACAGTTGGTTTTACGAGTGAGCTTGTCTCGGGGACGCGGGGCCTGTCGGCAGAGGAGGGCCGCGAGCCCAGGGTCCCAGCGGGGAGGGCGGGCCTGCAGGGGGGCCTGGGGCTGGGGCTCATACACGGGGCCTGAGGGCCCCGAAGATGGGGGGATCTTCCTTTGGCCGCAGAGGGAGAGAGGCCCCTTGAGGAGGAAGTGTGGCTCCGGAGAGCGATTATAGAGAAGCTCTGACCTGGAAAAGCCGTGCTCGTGGGGATGCAGAGAAGAAAGTTCCCTCGCCCTGGCCGGGCGGCTCGGGTGGTAAGAGCGCCGCCCTGATACGTGAAGGCTGCAGGTTCGATCCCCGGGCAGGGCACCTACAAGGAGCACCAAGGAAGGCATACGTGGAACAACAACTCAATGTTTCTCTCTCTTTTGTATTCCTCTCTCTCTCTCTAAAAATCAATCAATTAAAAAAATTAAAGAAAACTCCTTTCGGGAAAACAGCCTGACAGATCCAGGCCCCGGCCCTGAGGCTGGTCGTAGAGAGCTCCCAGCCCTCGTCCCCATCCATGCTGTGCCCAGACTCGCTGGAGCAGAGGCTGCAGACATGACGGGAGGTGGCCCTGTCCCCAAAGCCGTGCCCTGGGGTGATGAGAGAGGAGGAGAGAGATGGACACGTCCCGGGTCACCACAGGGGGGGCACAGGGCAGCTCAGCGCGGGGAGCTGGGCAGGGCCGGCAGACTCCCCCCTGCTGGGCAGAGAGGCTCTGTGGAGGAGTGACCTGAGCGGGGGGGGGGGGGGGGGGTGGGGGGGGGCAGAGAGTGGAGAGGCGGGGGTGTGCTGGGACGGGGCGACATCGCTGTCACACTTAAAACCTTCCAGGGGGCCGGCCGGCGTGGCTCCGTGGTTGAGCGTTGACCTATGAACCAGAAGGTCATTGTTCCATTCCCAGTCAAGGGCACATGCCCGGGTTGTGGGCTTGGTCCCCAGTAGGGGGCATGCAGGAGGCAGCCAATCCATGATGCTCTCTCATCATTGATGTTTCTATCTCCCTCTCCCTTCCTCTCTGAAGTCAATAAAAACATATTTTAAAACAAAAAGTAAAACCTTCCACAGGTGGAGAATTAAGTCCAACTAGTGAGGCATGGGGGTCACAGCCCTCTCCCTGTCACCCCGAGCTCAGCCACACCACCTGCTGGGTTTCATAGGTCCCCCCAGAGTTCATGTTAACCCAGAGACTCTGAATGTGACCTCATTGGCAATACGGTCTTTGCAGATGGAGGTGGTGAAGATGAGGGCGAGAGGAGGGTGGGCCCTCCGTCCCAGGACGGGGTCCTGATGAGAAGGGAGGAGGACCCAGGCCCACGGGGAAGGAGGCGGGTGATGGCGGAGGCAGAGGCCGGGAGGCAGCCACAAGCCAAGGCTGGCGGCACCTCCGAGGCAGGCAGCGGCAGGAGTTCAGCGGGAGCCGGCCCCGCGGGCACCCTGCTCTCAGCCTGGGCCTCCAGAGCGGGCGACCACACATGTCCGCTGTCCCCAGCCAGCCCGACTGTGGGGCTTCGCTGCGTGGCCCGAGGAGATCCACACACCACTGTCCCCGCCACAGCTCCAGCGGGAGGGAGGTCTCTCCATGTCCTGACGATCTGGCCAAAGAGCTGGGCTGAGAGGGCGAGCTGAACACACTCCTCACTTTACTCCCCCTCGCCCCCGGGAACAGCAAAGGGAGGTGAAGGGGGAAGGGAAGGAGAGGAGCCACGGAAGTTGGTGTCCCTGCACGAATCTGGCCGGCTGTCCCCTTGGCCTGATGCCACCTCCGCCCTGGGCCTGCAGAGCAGGTCACTGAGTGTCACCCCTAAGATCACGGTCCTGGCGTGGCGGGCAGGCCTGCTCCAGCCCTGCTCTCGGCCATGGGAGACGGGGTGCCTGCTCGCCCGGGCAGGGCCCCGGTCCAGTGGAGACACTCCTGTCACCCCTCGAAAGTGTTCTGCTTTGACCCCCTCCTGAGCTTGCAGGCAGAAAATACAGAGCCAACCTGGACCCAGGTTACACGGCGGCCCCTCCAGATGCCCCATGGGGGTGCCCTCACCCTGACTTCCTTCCCAGGGAGCCGGCAGGGGAGCTGAACGGAGCTTGTCTCCGGGACCGTGGTCCCCACGCAGCTCTCAGCAAGCACATCGCCCTTCTCGGAACCTCCAAAGCAGCCCCTCCGGCCCTGAGGTGCCCGCGGGGTACCTGGGCCTGCAGGACCCGGAGGGGCCGGAGATGCTGGGGTGGGGACCACGCCCAGCACAGGGCTCGGAGCTGCTGGGGATGCGCAGCCCCGGCCGTGGCCGGACAGGTGGTACATGGATGCGCGTTTCCTTATTGTCCTTCACACGCGGTGTACATGCTACACTCTTCAGTGCACGTGCTGTCTCCTTCTAGAGCAGTGGTTCCCAACCTCCCTAACGCCCCGACCCTTTAATACAGTTCCTCATGTTGTGGGGACCCCCAACCATAAAATTATTTTCGTTGCTACTTCATCGCTGTAATTTTGCAACTGTTATGAATCGTCATGTAAATATCTGTGTTTTCCGATGGTCTTCGGCTCTACAGCAGCGGTTCTCAACCTGTGGGTCGGGACAACATGAGGAACATGAGGAACTGTATTAAAGGGTCGCGGCGTTAGGAAGGTTGAGAACCGCTGTTCTAGAAGGAACTTGCTGAAACCTCACCTTGTCTCAGAAGCCTTCCTTCCCCCCAGCCCCGGGGGTCACACCTCCTCCGGGACTTGCGGACCCCACGCCTGCAGGGACGGGCCAGGGGCAGTTTCCTCCCGAGGCTGGCAGCGAGGACCTGCACATGTCGTCTCTAAAGAGGTGACTGTCACCCCAGGGTGCAAGCCGGGGGCACCGGATGGAGCTTTCCAGGCGAAGCTGGGGAGTCAGAGTTTCATGTGTGAACCCTGACTCCCACCCCCCAAGACAGGTTGGGCTGAAGGGGGTCTGTGTGTCTCAGGCGCCGGGAGATTCTGACAGACACGCTCCCCGGCGCACTGGGGGGCCCTGGAGAAGGGCTGGCCCGCCATCCGCATGCTCCCGGCACCAGGACGGCAGCGATGGCAGCCCCTCGGCGCAGTCACCGTGGCAGGCGCGGCTCTGAGGACGTCACCTGTCGGAGCCCTTTTCGCCCTCAGAACTGCAGCCCAGGCGCCAGCGGTCTGCGTTCAACACGTGTCCCTTACTGAGTACGTCTCTACGAAGAGACATCACAACATGAGCTGGTGTCGTCTTTTCTTTTTCTAAACTTTCCCCTGCGCACACACGGAAAGCATACGTGGACCCAGATCCGCAGCACAACTTACATAATTTCATACCGTACTGGTGGCGTTTTTGTTTTAAATATTGCCTGGATATTATGCGGCCACGAAATAGTATCAAAGATTCATCGATACGTATAGCTTCCGATGGATCATCATATTGTTTGAAATTTATTTCCATGTTATCTATGAGTTGCTGTTGTATTTTGCATAAACGATTAGGAACATCGCTCTCCCTATTGTCTGAGAAATGCAACGTTCGTAATGATATTTCAAATCTATTTCTTGACATTATTTTTTTCGGGAAAGTTTGCATACATGCAGAATCATGGGACCAATATAAGCATAAAGATGGTAGTCTAACTAGTTCCATCCATAGAATCAACCAAAAAATCTTTTCATTTCATTTTTGTTTGTCACAGTCCACCTACACAAACACTGCGAGGTTTCAACCCCTGGTTTTTGCGACGCGTGTAAGTTCGTTTGTTTGGCGATATCCTCAACCAATTCATTAGGCACAAGGAGTTCATAAGAATCCTCTACTGCCCTGACCGGTGTGGCTCAGTGGATAGAGCGTCGGAAAGGTCCCAGGTTCGATTGCGGTCAAGGGCATGTACCTTGGTTGCGGGCACGTCCCCAGTGGGGGGTGTGCAGGAGGCAGCTGATGGATGTTTCTCTCTCATTGATGTTTAACTCTCTAGCCCTCTCCCTTCCTCTCTGTAAAAAAATCAATAAAACATATTTAAAAATAAATAAATAAAAAAGAAGAATCCTCTACTGTTGCACATGACTTTACATTCACGTCTTCAATCCTCAAGCCAGACGGACGGGTGAAAGGCATAATCTTTGGCTGATTACCTCTCGGATCGTGCCATTCTTCAAATCCTCATTCTCTGACGACGGAAGAAGAACGACCCTACGACGACGTGTCTTAGGAAAACTGATTTCACTTGAATCACTTTCACACGCTTCTTCTGACACTGTTACGGTGACGGGTAAAGAAAAATTGTTTAAACTGCCCTGGAACACGAACCACAGACCACTGGCTGACGAGAAAGCATTTCTAAAAGCACACAGAGTACAGACTGCGATAAACACATACTAGAAATGTAGCTGCCCTGACCGGTTTGGCTCAGTGGATAGAGCGTCGCCCTGCAGACTGAAAGGTCCCAGGTTCGATTCCGGTCAAGGGCATGTACCTTGGTTGCGGGCACATCCCCAGTAGGGGGCGTGCAGGAGGCAGCTGATGGATGTTTCTCTCTCATCGATGTTTCTAACTCTCCCTCTCCCTCTCTGTAAAAAAATCAATAAAATATATTTAAAAAAAAAAAACAAAAAAACGAAATGTAGCTGAAGATACACATGCAGCCTTATCGCGGCCTTACCCAGATCTCCAGCCGCCAGCACGTCGCTGAAATCGGACAGCGCGGGCTAAACGGAAAGGAAGACAAAACAGGTAAATGTGGATGGGAAAGGGAAAGGGGGGATGGGGGAGGAGGAGAGAAGCAGAGGGAGGAGGGAGGAGGAACGAGCTGAACCGCAGCAAGGAAGTGTTGTTGGGTTTCCCAAGGGAGACAGAGCCCCAGAACTTGGCTGAGCTCCTAGTATGTGCCAGGCTCCGGGCTCCCCAAGGGACACAGGTCACACTTCCTGGGCGGAGGTGTTACCGCCCCATTTTTACAGGACAGGCCTGAGGTCAGTGCTCCCAGCTGCCCAGGGTCCCCTGCTGTCCCAGGGCTTTACTGCCCAGGTGTCTGGCCATCTCGGCTCGTGGGCAGGCCCTGCTGGCAGCTGCTGAAGGCTCCCGCCACGGAGGTCAGGGTGCCCATTTGACCTCCAACTTGTATCTTTGCAGCCCAGTTCCTCCTCTTTGGAGACTAAGCTACTACGGAAGCAGGGAACGGCCCCCACCCATCGCGGATAAAACCCTTTGTTTTCAAAACCCTTTGCCCATATGTTAATCCCCTTAATTTAAGGATTATTCTGGAGATAATGATAAAAAGAGAATTTCTGTTTCCCTATTAACCAAAGTTTTCCTTATCTTGTTCTCTGCGGCCCAGGGGCGGGGGGTGGGGCAGCTGAGTTGCTGTCCACTCAAAGCATCGGCCCCCAGTAGTGGCCCATTTCTCCCAGGAAGGGGACTCTGGTCACGCGTGTTTCCTTAGCTCCCTCCCAGCACAAAACTCAGAGACACCGGAAGGCGCGAGACAGCTCTACTCCTGTCGTGGGGGGACCCCGTTCTAATATCAAAACTGTCCCCGTAGGCTGTCTGCTTCTCAGTGGGTCACAGGAATTGTCACGCCGCCTGGATTAGTCCTTGGTCTGTGAAGGTGTTGCATGGTCTTGTCCCAGTTTGCAGTTCTGTTTTTTAATGTATTTTTATTGATCTCAGAGAGGAAGGGAGAGGGAGAGAGATAGAAACATCCACGATGAGGGAGAATCACGGATCGCCTGCCTCCTGCACGCCCCCCAAACTGGAGATCGAGCCTGCAACCCGGGCACATGCCCTGACCGGGAATTGAACCGTGACCTCGTGGTTCATAGGTTGATGCTCGACCACCGACCGAGCCAGGACAGCCCGGCTGAAGTGGGGTGAAGGTGAATTTGGACGGTTTTGTGGGTTTTTTTGTGGGTGTGTTTTTTTTTCATTTTACTTGCCGTCTTTTCCAATCTCTTCAGCGACTGTCCTCGATGAGCCTGGTTTCGAAAAGGGTCCTGGTGCGGCGGTCCCCCGCGCGCCCTCCTCCGCTGCCTGCTGCTGAGACACCTTACACCGTGCCTGTCCGGGACACCTGGATGTCTGGGGCCAGCTTGTGCCGGCGCGAGGTGGGGTGAGGACCCGTTTTGCTTTTCGAGCCGTGGTGCCAGCGGCTCCTGCGACTAGTTCCTTCTCTCTGGTGCCGCTGCCGTCCAGCACAGGCTGCTCCGAGCTCCTTCGTGGTGAACGTCAGCGTCTCTGTGCCGGCAGCGCAGGGCCGTCCACTGTGTGGGTGCCCTGTGGACCTTGGTGTGGACCTCCGCACTTCCTGGGCAGACCCCCCACCCCCCTCAGGCTTCTGCAGGAATCGGTTTGTTCGGGTCCCTGAAAAATCCAGTTGGGCTTTTGATTGGAATTGCATTAAGTCTGTGGCTATGAAATGAGAACTATTTCTCCTTTTATTTATGACTCCCTTAATGGTTTTCTAACATGATGTAATTTTCTCTATGAAAGTCTTCTACATTAAAAAGAAATATCGTCAGATGACTCATACCTTGGGGTGTGTGTGTGTGTGTGTGTGTGTGTGTGATTATACAAATGGACACAGACAACAAGGTGGTGATGGCCAACAGACAGCAGGATGGGCCCTAACCGGTTTGGCTCAGTGGATAGAGCGTCGGCCTTCGCACTGAAAGGTCACAGGTTCGATTCCGGTCAAGGGCATGTACCTTGGTTGCGGGCACATCCCCAGTGGGAGGTGTGCAGGAGGCAGCTGATGGATGTTTCTCTCTCATCGATGTTTTCAACTCTCTATCCCTCTCCCTTCCTCTCTGTAAAAAAAAAACAATAAAATATATTTTTTTAAAAAAAGAAAGGAGGATGGGAGCTGGGTGGAGGGGGGCAGAGGAGGGGAATGGGGACATCTGCAATAGTATCAACAATAAAAATAAAGAAAAAATACAAAAATATCAAACTCTCTTAATGGAATAAATGGTATCATTTTTTTTTTCTAATGGTATCATTTTTGAAAGTACATTTTCTAATTGCTTGTTGCTGGTGTATAGAAATACAATTAATTTTTTCCTATTGACTTTATATCTAGGCACTTTGCTAGACTCGCATTAACCTTACAAATTTGTAGATTGCTTTATATCTGCTACGTAAACAATCAGAACGGTTATTATATCTTTTACATCTTTTTCTTGCCTCATTGCACTGGTTGGGACCTCAAGGGCAATAGCGGTAATAGAAACCTCTACGCCAAGTCCTAGCTGGCTTGGTCTGCAGACTGAAGGGTCCCGGGTTCGATTCTAGTCAAGGGTACATGCCTGGGTTGTGGGCTCGATCCCCAGCCCACAACCCAGGCATGTACCTTATCTCTAATTTCTAAGGAAAAGATTCTAACTTAGCACCCTTAAGATTAATAATTAGGTAGTTACTAGTAGGCTGTCAAATAAGCTATTTTCCATTTCTCTGTTTTGGTAAATATTTTGGTGATTGTTTGAGTGATTATAAATAGGGGTCAAATTCTCCAGATTCTTATTTCTACACATTTTGGTCTGATTTGTGTACTTCAATTTCTTAAGGCAGTAAATATTTATAGATTTCCTCCCCCGCCTCCCCCTAATATTAAATCACCTTTGCATTTTGGGGATTAAACACATCTCGGCTCTCATTCATGACCTTTTCTATATATTGTCAGATTAAGTTTGGTAATGTAGTAGACAGGACTTTTTCATTTATGTTAATCAAGGAGATTTACCTGTAATATTCTTTTATCATATGGTCCCTGGATGGTTTTGATATCAAGGTTATATTACCATCACAGAATGAGTTAGACATTTTGTTAACTAATCTCTGGAAGATTTTGTGTAAGGCTGAAATGAGCTTGGAAGCTTGGCTGAACTCCCCCGTTTTGATTTATTTTTATTTTTATTTTATTTATTTATTTTTTAAATATACTTTATTGATTTTTCACAGAGAGGAAGGGAGAGGGCTAGAGAGTTAGAAACATCAATGAGAGAGAGACATCGATCAGCTGCCTCCTGCACACCTCCCACTGGGGATGTGCCTGCAACCAAGGTACATGCCCTTGACCGGAATCGAACCCGGGACCCATCAGTCCCCAGGCCGATGCTCTAGCCACTGAGCCAAACCGGTTAGGGCTGAACTCCCCCGTTTAAAAAAAAAAAAAAAATCAGGGACCTGTGATTATTATTTCCTGCAGGAAAATAGCCTCTTACTCATTTTATAAACAATTATAAGAAAAATTGAATTTCTTAATTCTTTCTGAATCAATTATGGAAGTGTATTTTTTTTCTAAAAATTTTACTATTTAATCTAATAATTCAAATTTTTGGCATAGAGATTTTTTAAATAATTTTTATTGATTTCAGACAGGAAGGGAGAGGGGGAGAGAGAGACAGAAACATCAATGATGAGTGAGAATCATTGACTGGCTGCCTCCTGCACGTCCCTACTGGGGATCGAGCCCACAACCCAGGCATGTGCCCTTGACTAGAATCGAACCGGGGACCCTTCAGTCCGCAGGCCAAGCCAGCTAGGACTTGGCATAGAGGTTTTTATAAAATTCTATTAAATCCTTGCTGTAGCTATAGTTTTGATCTTAATATTGTTTTTTTGTGTGCTTTCTTTTTCAATGACTCTTACTAGAAGTCTGTCTATTTTACTAATCTTTTCAAATAACCAACATGTAACCTAGTCAATCTGCTCTATTTATTTTTCCTTATTTCATTAATTTCTGTTCTTATCTTTACTGTATCCTTCTTTCTACCTTCTTTGGGGAGGGGTTCTGTTGTTCTTTTTAGTTTATACATTTTCAGCTTTTTCTTTATTCTAATATAATATTTAAGGCTACGGGTTTCTCCCTAAAGTACCACTTTTGCTGAATACAAGTAGTGACGTGACATGTAGTATCTTCAGTATCATTTACTTCTAATTATTTTTAAACTTATATTATTTTTATTTCATTCCTGAGTTGTTTTGAAGTGTGCTTTTAGCCCGGCCGGCATGGCTCAGTGGTTGAG
Source organism: Plecotus auritus (assembly GCF_963455305.1). NCBI lineage: Eukaryota > Metazoa > Chordata > Mammalia > Chiroptera > Vespertilionidae > Plecotus > Plecotus auritus. The sequence continues at coordinate 5,719,284 of NC_137770.1, read as the reverse complement.
TACTGACCTTGAACCAGGAGATCATGGTTCTATTCCCAGTCAGGGCACAGGCCAAGGTTTCGGGCTCAATCCCTAGTGTGGGGTGCGGAGGAGGCAGCCAATCAACGATTCTCTCTCATCCTCAATGTTTCTATCTCTCTCCCCCTCTCTGAAATCAATAAAAATATTTAAAAATAAAGTGTGCGCTTCAATTTAAAACATAGAAGATTACTGAAATTTATCTTTGCATGATCTGGTTCTGCTTTCTTAATTTCCTTGTTATCAGAGGATTATGATATCTGTGTGATAATGATTTTCAATATCATGACAAAAGATTTGTAGCTAAATGAAGTGTATATATTTCAACCATGTTTTCTGACCACAATACAATTAAGTTAGAAATCAATTTTTAAAAATGGTAAGAAATCTTGAAACATAAGTTTCCATATTCCTTGAGACAAATAAGCATTACTTGTTTGAAGAGTTATATATATATGTGTGTGTGTGTGTATATATATATATATATGTATATATATATGCATTAAATCATAGCTCAACTCCTCTATGTCTTTACTAATATCTGGTCTGTTTAATCGATCAATAAAACAAAAGTGTGTTGTGCCAAAACCGGTTTGGCTCAGTGGATAGAGTGTCAGCCTGCAGACTGAAAGGTCCCAGGTTCGATTCCGGTCAGGGGCACGTAACTTGGTTGCAGGCACATCCCCAGTAGGAGGTGTGCAAGAGGCAGCTGATCGATGTTTCTCTCTCATCGATGTTTCTAACTCTCTATCCCTCTTCCTTCCTCTCTGTAAAAAAATCAATAATATATATATATATATATATATATATATATATATATATATATATATAAGGAAATGGAGCTAGTTTGGCATCACCTGTTAAAAAAAAAAAAGTGTGTTGAAATCTCCTACTATTATGGTAGATTTGTTTCTCCCTGCAGTTATTTACAATTTTTGTTTTATATTTTTGAGGCTTAATGAAATGGATGCAAGTTTATAACTGCCATATCTTACTGGTGAATTGAACTTATTATTATTATATATTGATCCTCTATAACACCGAATTTTTTCTTAAATATTATCTTATTTGATATTCATTATTATTTGTCTGGTATAGTCCTTACTTTCTTTTTCTCACAACCTTTCTATATTTTAGCTTCAACTGTGTCTTATAATTAATATGTCACAATTTTTAAAAAGCTAAGCCGACCATCTTTGCCTTTTAATTGATAGGTTTAGTCCACTTATATTTATTGTGATTATTGAAATAACTGGACCTTGTTGACATCATTTAAATTTGTACTTTTTCAATGCTTATGTGTTTTTTTTTCATCTGTTTTTTAGAGAATCCAGGGCTCAAAGCAGCTGTCTCAGATTCAGCTCCCCCACCTTTCTAAGAACCCAAAATTTAGTTTCCATTGGTGGTCCTAATACAAGCCTGTGATCTCAGGATGATCCTGTAGTTAATCAGTACTTCATTTATTCCTTCACTATCTAGCATTCCTTGCTTTGGTGTCAGCTCTCAGATATTTATTTGTTTGTTTATTTAATTGCTTGCTTATCTATTTACCCTTAAGAGTGCCCTTATCTCCAATAAGCCCATCAATGCATTAAAATGTATGTCTGCTGTCAGAGAGCCAGGGTCTGATGGTGATAAGAGAGTGCCTTAGAGCAGCGGTCACCAGCCCCGGTGGTCCGCGGATCACTGCGGTCCATGAGGTCCGTAAGCTTGGCGACCACTGCCTTAGAGTACTTAGTGCCCTCACGGCAAATTGGCTCACTCTGCAGTCTTTACACGGAGCGGCCAGATGAGGATGATCTCTGAACGCATAAAATCTGGCCACTCCGTGTCTATCCTAGATAATAAAAGGTTAATATGCAAATTGTCCCCTCCAGCAGGAGTTATGTGCAGCCTCTCCATCCATCCTAGTTTTAAGCACATTGAAAGAGTCACTATAGCCCTAACCGGTTTGGCCCAGTGGATAGAGCATCTGCCTGCGGACTGAAAGGTCCCAGGTTCGATTCCGGTCAAGGGCATGTACCTTGGTTGCAGGCACATCCCCAGTAGGAGGTGTGCAGGAGGCAGCTGATGGATGTTTCTCTCATCGATGTTTCTAACCCTCTATCTCTCTCCCTTTCTCTCTGTAAAAAATCAAAATATATTTTTTAAAAAAGAAAAGAGTCACTACATTTATTTGTCCATCCATCCATCCATCCATCCATCCATCCATCCATCCAGACAACTATCTTTCTGACGCCTACTAGGTGACAAGTACTGTCCCTAAAGGTGGGTCCAGAACAGGGAACGAGACGAATCCCTGCCATTAAGGAGCGTATAACATTCCGGAGGAGGAAACAGACAACGGCAACACGATGGTGTGATTTCAGGAGGCGGGAGGGGTGGCCTGAACCGGGTACAGTTGGAGTGGTGGGGAGAGAGGGCGAGAAGGTGCTGGAGTGGGATCAGGACAGGCCTTTCCCAGGGGGGCGTGAGGAGACCCGCTCGCTGAGAAGGGGGCAGCTGCACAGACAGTGAGCTGGGCGTCTAGGTAACAGACCGGAAAGGCAAGTGTAAAGGCCTCGAGACCAGGCTGGAGCGATCCAGATTAGTTAGCCCGGTGGTCGGCAAACTCATCAGTCCACAGAGCCAAATATCCACAGGACAACGATTGAAATTCCTTTGGAGAGCCACAATTTTTAAACTTAAACTTCTTCTAACGCCACTTCTTCAACATAGACTCGGCCAGGCCGTGATATTTTGTGGAAGAGCCACACTCAAGGGGCCAAAGAGCCGCATGTGGCTCGGGAGCCACCACTGGGTTAGACTCTAACCGTGAGAGGACTTTTGTTAATCCTCTTCCTCCGCCCTGAGGCCACTGTCCAGCCGTGGGTCCTGTGTCCGCTCTTCAGTTCAGGCCGAGAGCCAAGCCTGCTGCTCCCTGGTCCACCCCCAGGGCTGCTCTCCCGAATCTGGTCTCCAGGCGGAGAGGGACCTGCTTCTGGTTCTTGGGCCCCCAGCTGGGACCCAGGGCAATTCCTCTTGGATCATCAGCGTCTTCTCCTGCGAGGCCCCGCCCCTTCCCATTGCCCTCCTTTCTAATGCCCCAGATAACCACCCCAACTCCCCCACACCTTCCCCGCCCTTCCAGGCACTTCCTGCTCCACCCGCCCCACTCCCCCCACCCCCTTCAGCCGTGCCCAGACCCCAGCGCCCCAGGCCCTCTTCCCAAATGTGACCTTCGCTGGTGGTCTTTTCCTCTCAGAAATGCCATCTGCCTCTCCTTTACTCTTTTTTTTTTTAAATAATTTTATTGATTTCAGAGAGAAAAGGAGAGAAAATTCAATAATGACAGAAAATCATTAATCGGCTGCCTCCTGCACACCCCACCCTGGGGATCGAGCCTGTAACCCAGGCATGTGCCCTTGACCAGAACCAAACCCGGGACCCTTCAGTCCACAGGCCAACGCTCTATCCACTGAGCCAAGGCCTCTCCTTTACTCTTTAAAAAAAAAAAAAAGTAGTCAATTTCATTCTCCATAAGCCACAAAACAGAGCCTCTCCTTTACTCTTACTTGTACAAGACACAGCTCGCCGGTCCCGGTCACTTGGTCCCTGCCATGGTCCTGACGCTGCGCACTGCCTCCCCTCTGCCTCCCTCTGGCCTTGCCCAGGTCCCTGCCTCCCCCCAGTCTTACGGGGCCTCATAGCCCTTTCCCGCCGCCCACACGTGCCAGCTCCTGGCCTGGCTCACGCTCCAGCTCCTCCGTGCTTGCCTGGCCACCGCTCCCCCTGCTGTTTCCTCCCCCCACTCCAGGCACAGCTATGGGTGCAGCCGAGGCGTGTGGGGTGGAGGACTGTGGGTGATCACACGGACGCAGGCACTCGGGAAGGTGCACCCCTGAGCCAGGAGTCATCACAGTTTCCGGACGGCCTCAGAGAATGCTGCTTCTGCCCAGCGTTGTCCTACGCTCGCTCGGTGGTTTGGTCTGTTCCAGCAGCATCACGCTGCTTGCCCGGAGTGCATCGAATGGGTGCATGGATGGATGGATGAGGGAGTGAAGCCACGCTCCATAAAGAGCTTTACACAGATCATTAACTTTAATCTTCAACGCAAGGGACAGGCTCCCAAGTCAAAGCCCATCTTACAGTTTAGGGAGCCTTAAGGCTTAAAGAGATTACACTGATTGCCCCACGTTCACAACACCAAAAAGGGGCAGGGCTGGGATTTGAACCCACCGCTTCCTGTTTCATGGCCGGACCCTGTGCTCTTCTATGTGGTGGCCACCAGCAAAGGGTGGTTACTGAGGACTGAAGTATGGCAGATCCGCCCTAGACAGGATTAAGCGTAGGCCGGCGGACTGAAGGGTCCCGGGTTAGATTCTGGTCAAGGGCACATGCCTAGGTTATGGGATTGATCCCCAGTGGGGGGCGTGCAGGAGGCAACCAATCAATGATTCTCTCCCATCATTGGTGTTTTTATCTCTCCCACTCCCTTCCTCTCTGAAATCAATAAAAATTATATTTTTTTAAAAAGTATGGCTGATCCAAGGTAAGAGGTGCATAAAGGTAAAACGCACCCCAGATTCCAAAGATATAGTTAAAATAAAAAAGAATGAAAAACATCTCATTGAGGATTTTTATATTGAGTATATGTTGACATGATCTCTTTGGGATATATTAGGTTAAATCGAATACCGTATCAAAATGGGCACATACCGTGGTTGCAGGTTCCCCGGTCCTGATTGGGGTGTGTGCAGGAGGCAACCAATCGATGTGTCTCTCTCACATGGATGTTTCTCTCTGTCCCTCCTTACACCTTTCCTGTGGCTACTAGAGAAAGTATAATTGCACTGTGGTTCATGTTATATTTCTGCTGGGCAGCATCGTCTGATCCAGGGGTCCTCAAACTACGGCCCGCGGGCCACATGCGGCCCGCCGAGGACATTTATCCGGCCCGCCGGGTGCCGCTGCCTGTCCTGCTTAGCAGCCAACTTGTCCCGGGCCCGCAGTGCGCATAGGAATTTGTTCATAGTTTTTTTTTAAACTATAGTCCGGCCCTCCAACTGTCTGAGGGACAGTGAACTGGCCCCCTGTTTAAAAAGTTTGAGGACCCCTGGTAAGCTCTCAGCCACCACACTGGACCGCGTCTCAGGCAAACACCTTCATCGTGAACATCTGGATAAACGCACGGGACTCTGGCCTGAGTTCACGCTCTTCATTCTCTTGTCCCTGGTTCTTCTCGCTCCCACCCACCGGGATTTTTCAGCCTCAACCTCCCCCAAATCCCAGGGCCGTGACTTTGTCTTTTTAGGGCTGACTGTTGTTGACCAATAATTACCCTGGAGATGCCTCCGACATGGGGCTCAGGGGCTACAGTCAGAAGGTGAGGCAAAAACCATTCCAGGCAAGTGATCCAGGAAAAGGCCTTCAACTCGGCCGGAGGTAGCGTGTGGTTGGTTTTGACAATATGTACGCACATGTGTGTGATGTACTCAGTAATGTGCAATGGACAGCAGCACACAGCAAAGCGGTTTACATAACTGTCCCATCTGTTCCCATCACGTGCTCAACCATCGCAGGGTGAGCTGCGGAGAGGATGACCTCTGGTTTTCAGGATTTCCGCATGGATTTCTTAACAAGGTCAGTCTCTCTTTTTCTTTCTTCTTTCTTTTCACAAGGTCATTCTCTTATGTAACCGTTACAATGATGAAATTCAGGGAAGTGACTATGTTAAAAATACTATAACCTGCCCTAGCTGATTTGGCTCAGTGGCTAGAGCAGCTGTGGGCAAACTACGGCCCGTGGGCCAGATCCGGCCCGTTCGGCTGTTCTATCCGGCCCGCGGAGCCGAAAGAGCGGAGGGTTCTCTTGCTCTCCCCTCCACTCCTTTACTTTGAATTTATATTAGTTCACACAAACACTCCATCCATGCTTTTGTTCTGGCCCTCCGGTCCAGTTTAAGAACCCATTGTGGCCCTCGAGTCAAAAAGTTTGCCCACCCCTGGCCTAGAGCATCAGCCCACAGACTGAAGGGTCCCAGGTTGGATTCCAGTCAAGGGCACATACCTTGGTTGCAGGTTCCCCGGTCCTGATTGGGGTGTGTGTAGGAGGCAACCAATCGATGTGTCTCTCTCACATGGATGTTTCTCTCTGTCTCTTCCTCTCCCTTCCGCTCTCTCTAAAAATCAATGGGAAAATGTCCTCGGGTGAGGATTAACAAAATACATAAATACTATAACCTAATAAGTATTCTGCATTCAAATTTCCCCCAAAACATCTTTTAAATGCGGACTGAGGGCTTCAGAAGGAATCCAGCAGCCGGAGTGCCCGCTGGAACCTGGGGCTGCCCAGCCCTCACCCATGGTATGGAGCAGCGGTTGCCAACCGGTGGTCCGCGGACCACCGGTGGTCCGTGATTGGTCTAGAGCAGCCGTGGGCAAACTACGGCCCGCGGGCCAGATCCGGCCTGTTCGGCTGTTCTATCGGGCCCACGGAGCCGAAAGAGCGGAGGGTTCTCTTGCTCTCCCCTCCGCTCCTTTACTTTGAATTTACATTAGTTCACACAAACACTCCATCCATGCTTTTGTTCCGGCCCTCCGGTCCAGTTTAAGAACCCATGGCGGCCCTCGAGTCAAAAAGTTTGCCCACCCCTGGTGTAGAGGAAGATCCCTCCAACCCCGGTGCTGAAATCCTAAGCCCAAAGACCTCAGACTCTGACCTCACTTCCAGATTGGGCTCTTTTAGGGAATCAAGTTAAATGAGGTCATTGCCTGGGCAGTCTCCTCTCCTCCCTGTGCCTGGGGTCCGCGTGCGTGACAGTAACTTGGTGCTGGGCTGGCTGGGAGGAGGGATGGGGCTGGCACATGGGAACCCCTCAATATCCGGCAGCTCTTTTTGTTTGCACCGCACTTATCAGCTTATCTCAGTTATCTCCCCATTTGTCAGTTGGAGCCCTGATTTTCGGTACAGGAAAAGGGAGCTGGAAATCTAATCTTTAAAGATTAAATGTAGCCTGGATTAGGATCAGAAGCATCAGTACAAACTGTTGACATATTTTATCTTTTAGAAAAGTATATGTTTTAACTCTGCTTCCTTGAGGCCTACGGAAAAGGTCTAGAACAGGGATGGGCAAACTTTTTGACTCGAGGGCCGCAATGGGTTCTTAAACTGGACCGGAGGGCTGGAACAAAAGCATGGATGGAGTGTTTGTGTGAACTAATGTAAATTCAAAGTAAAGGAGCGGAGGGGAGAGCAAGAGAACCCTCTGCTCTTTCAGCTCCGCGGGCCAGATAGAACAGCCGAACGGGCCGGATCCGGCCCGCGGGCCGTAGTTTGCCCACGGCTGGTCTAGAAACAACAGACAGCCAGCATGGATGCGCATCCCGGGTATGCAGAGGGGGGGCCTCCAAATACTGCTTCTCACGGGAAGAAACCAGGAGGCGCTGGCTCTAGGTCTTGGACAGAAAGTAGAGGAGATGATTCTGGAACATCTTGTCATATAAGACTCAGGAGCACATTTGCCAAGGTTCCCTCCCACCAAAGATGGGGAAATAGGAGTATGAAGAGGAAATGGATGCTGAAACACAAAAAAAGAAACTTAAACCCATGAGCTCAGATACTCAGAAGAAGGCAAACTATAAAGAAAAACTCTAACTCAGGGGGTCCCTCTAGGAATATACTAGAGAACCAACGTCCTAGCTTGAAAACTGGTGAATAAAGGTAGTGAATAATACACAATGCTGAGGCCTTCTCAGGAAAGTGAAGAGAACCCACAGAATAGAGACGTGTTTATATGCTCTGACCAGGGACCTGTATCCAGAATACACAGAGAATCTGTACCATTCAACAACAGACATAAAACAACCCAATTCAAAAAATGGGCGAAGGATCTGAACAGATATTTTTCCAAAGAAGATACACCAATGACCCATAAGTACATTAAAAACGCCCACTCACCATCATTAGCCATTAGGAAAACCCAAACCAAAACGATAACAAGATACCACTTCACGCCACTAGGATCGCTACGGTGAGCAGCGGCAGACAATAGTAAGTGTTGGCAAGGACGTGGAGGGACTGGGACCCTCGTATGCTGCTGGTGGGCATGCAGAATGGTGTGGCCATCTTCGAAACTGTCTGGCACGTCCATATGTCGTAGTGTACCCCCCATCTTAACAAAGGACACCTCAAAAAGTTGAATTATGGAGTCATTTATTAAAAGCCGGCGGCATACGAGGGAGCAAAAGCACTCCAGACCTCGCAGCCCCGAACAGCTTGCCACTTCTGGCTTATATGCAGAATATCACAGAGGTATCGATTACGTCTTTGGGTCTGGAATGAGGAACCTGTTTCGCGAAAAGCATTCTTTACAGAAGCAAAAATTGAGCAAGTGAGTTATCTAAAGTATCTACGAATCACTGAATCACTGTTACTAACATCACGGTTCCTATCAGACCAGTGCTGGTGCTGTGCCGGAGACCAGGCTGAGGGGGAGAGGGGTTTGGCGAAGGCTAGCTGCTTCGCTGGAGGATCTCACAGGAGCAGGATAGAAAAGTATCAATTCACTGAGCAGAAAACACCCCGAGGCACATGCCGGAGTCACGTGGGAGCCCCCGGGGCACAGGGGGGACGAGCCTGGTGGCCCATCTAAGCAAACTGATGGGCACACTGTGCGCCAGGCAGAGGGCGGGTGGCTCAAGAACAGCAACCCGCCCGGCCGGCGTGGCTCTGTGGTCGAGCGTCCACCGATGATCCAGGAGGTCACGGTTCAATTCCCGGTCAGAGCACATGCCCAGGTTTCGGGCTCAATCTGGTGTGGGGTGTGCAGGAGGCAACCGATCCACGATTCTCTCTCATTGTTGATGTTTCTCTCTCTCTCCCTCTCCCTTCTTCTCTGCAATCAATAAACAATTTATTTAAAAAAAGAATAGCAACCAGACTGTGTATTTCTACTCACCAAAGGTGCCACCAGCACGAAATGACCGTTCTTTCGGCATGTGAAGAAAGGTAAGTGTGCTGCCAGCTGAATCACAGTTCACCATCGAGCCCTAACGACAGAGATGCGCTGAAATGGAAATCACAAAGAAGGTAAGAGAGCGCATCTCAGCACTGAGGGGAGCGGAGTGCATGCCGGGCGCTGACCTGAGCTGACTCCCGCAACTCCGCGACACGATGGAGAGGGACCGTCCCGAGGGTCACCCCAAACTACTAGGTTCATCCAGCTCCAAGCGCGGCCCCTGCCTCTGACCCTATCCGACCTCAGTCTGACCCTCGAGTCAACCCTGTAACCCTGACCCTAAACGCGGCCCTGTCCTTAACACCCGCATCCGTATTAACTCGGCCCCAGTCTTACAGGTACCTTTTAATTCCCAGCCTGAAGATGGCCATAATCAGATACAGCATGGGGACTACAGTCAATAAAATTGTAAGTTGCCAAAAAAGTAAATCTTGAAAGTTCTCATCCCAAGGAGAAAACAGTATTTCCAGCACATTCTTCCATTGCTGGAGCGGCCGTGCAGGGCCCGTCTGTTCGTCTGTCTGTCTGTCTGCCTGCCCCAGGTGGACGCAGCCCTCTTCCAGGGGACCAGGGTAGTGGGGTTCGGCCACATCCCACACCTGTGGGCAGCCTCACCTCTCCCCAAACTCGGCCTTGTCCCAAGTACAGCAAAGAGGAAGGACGGGGACAGAGTCCCCAGATATTGCATTTCCCCCCCCCCCCCGCCGCCCCCCCCCCCCCAGAGCAGTATGCACAGAGCTGACAGACCTCCTTTGTCAGCCAGTCTCAGCCACGCCCGGGGAAGCAGAGGGTCGAGAAGGCAGCTAGGCAACTACCTACGTCTGTTCAGGATCGGGGTGCCTGGCTCCAAGCCTGGTTCCACTTGCCCACCATCTCTCTCAATATATATACTGATTTCAGAGAGGGAGAGAGACATAGAAACATCAATGATGAGAGAGAATCATTGACCGGCCACCTCCTGCACGCCCCACACTGGGGATCGAGCCCACAACCTGAGCTGGTTCATAGGTCAATACTCAACCACTGAGCCACGCCGGCCGGGCCACCATCTCTTAACTAACTCTACCCTGGCATTTGCTAAGCACCACACGAAGATCTCACGTGGTCTGTTCTGTGCCTACGCGGGCAACTTAGCCCCTCCATTCTTACGTGACGAGATCTTTAGGCTTATGTAGCCATCGAGTGATATTTTATCAGAAGGGGTAGGTTTACAGTGGTTCGGATGGAAAAAATAATAATTAATAAATAATAATTGCAACAATAAACTCTGTTTCTTATACTCACAACTGTAAATCGAGTTTTGCCCCACCCTGTATCTCTCCCTTGTGCTGTTATTAAAAAAAAATACAAGCAATGTAAATTGTTTTTCTCCAATGTCAGAGTCCGACTTCTATGAATTGGGCCCACGTGTTTCCATACAGCCTCATCCTCTGGGCCATCATGCCGGCTAACGCCATTCAAAATGAACTCCTTTTTCTTTTTTAAAATATAACTTTATTGATTTCAGAGAGGGAGGGAGAGGGAAAGAAAGATAGAAACATCAATGATGAGAGAGAATCACTGATTGGCTGCCTCCTGCACATCCCCTACTGAGGATCAAGCCTGCAACCCAGGCATGTGCCCTTGACCGGAATCGAACCCAGGACGCTTCAGTCTGCAGGCCAACGCTCTATTCACAAAATGAACTCCTTTATTTATTTTTAAAAATATATATTTTATTGATTTTTTACAGAGAGGGAGAGGTATAGAGAGTTAGAAACATCGATGAGAGAGAAACATCGATCAGCTGCCTCCTGCACACCTCCTCCTGGGGATGTGCCTGCAACCAAGGTACATGTCCTTGACCGGAATCGAACCTGGGACCTTTCAGTCTGCAGGCTGATGCTCTATCCACTGAGCCAAACCGGTCAGGGCCAAAATCCAGTCTTGAGACTTTAAATCTGCAGTGTGTCCGCTCAGGACCCCTCCCCCTCCTTTAATCCTCACAGCAACTTATATGGACTGGACTACAATCAACCCCAATTTACAGATGCAAAAACTGAGGGCCACAGAGGTTAAAAACGTGCCCAGGCTAATGCAGAGGAGAGCCTTGCGGAGTCCAAAGCCCCTGCTGGGACCCTCCGTTCTCCCGCGTTTCCTCCTGGTCCACTAGGCCTTGGGCTGCAGGGGTGTGTTAACACTTCTGCCACCTTCTCTCAGCCAGTGTGCTGGCTTCATCGGCCTGGACCTCGTTCTCTCCCGTGCAAATGGGGATGATAAGGCCAGCTAACGGGCTTTCAAATACATTCCAGAGAAGGCGACACTGTCAGGACCCTCTTTATCGCTCTCCTTGAAAAGGACCTTGGCTAACTTTCTGAGGCAACTGGAGCAGCCACTCAATGACTTGAGAGGTAGGAGTGATTCGGGCCTGGAAAACGCCAAGTCTGAAGCCCCAGGGTGCCTCCGAGGCCACAGTCAGTGCCAGCCGGGCTGGGGGGGGGGGTGCAGGTGTTTCCCCCTGCCCCGCCCCCCAAGAAGCTGCCGTTGGCTGAAGCCCTTCTGTGTGCTGGGTTCTTGCAAACAGCCCACGGACAGCATCGCAACACGCCATGTGACACGGACGGATCCGGAGACGCGGGGGCCCTGATACCTTGCCCCGTCACCCCAGCCAACCCGCGCTGAGCTGGTGGAACTGGCCCTGGAGCTCTGGTCTGCGTCGGGAGAGTGGTTGGTCCAAAACGTCATCCAAGCTGCCTTCCGCACGGTTGCCGGTGGAAGCCAGCAGGCTCACCAGAAGGGTCGAGCAGGACGTGTGAGCACGCAGAGGGGAAACAAGCTGTGCCCACACCTGAGGGACGGGTCCCCGTGGCCCAAGAACCCCATCGTGCTGTGTGCATCGCAACACTTCCGACGGTGACGACACCCATCCGTCCCTGCACCGGCGGCGAGATGGCTGCTCCCCCGCCACCGTGGGGGTTGCCGGCCATGTCTTTGCGGGTGAGCTCCACGAAGTCGGGGCTCTTCATGTTCGCCCCTTTCTTCCCGGCGCACAGACGGCGAATGAGCAATGCCTGCGAGTGACGGCCCCGCAAACACGAATTGGAAAGATCAAAAATGTCGATTCCGTGAGTCACGATGTACCGCCTTTGCTATTGTTTCAATTCCTAACGAACAACCTTCAGCTCGGGGTCATGAACACCCACGGAGCACCCTCGGCGTGCCAGGCCCTGGGCGCGCAGGGGACACCGATGGTTCTAGTTACGCTCACACCTGAGAGGGACGCCAGGCAGGGACTGAGCTGCTCGCTGCAAAGATGAGAAGTGAGCACGTGCGAGGGGCACATCTTGGGACTTGAATCCAGTCTTGAGACTTTAAACCTGCAATGTGTCCACTCAGGACCCCGCCCCCTCCAGCTGCTGTCCACTCAGGACCCCCTCCCCCTCCAGCTGCTGTCCACTCAGGACACCCCACTCCAGCTGCTGTCCACTCAGGACACCCCCCTCCAGCTGCTGACCACTCAGGACACCCCCCTCCAGCTGCTGTCCACTCAGGACACCCCTCTCCAGCTGCTGTCCACTCAGGACACCCCCCTCCAGCTGCTGACCACTCAGGACACCCCCCTCCAGCTGCTGTCCACTCAGGACACCCCCCTCCAGCTGCTGTCCACTCAGGACACCCCCCTCCAGCTGCTGACCACTCAGGACACCCCCCCTCCAGCTGCTGTCCACTCAGGACACCCCCCTCCAGCTGCTGACCACTCAGGACACCGCCCTCCAGCTGCTGTCCACTCAGGACACCGCCCTCCAGCTGCTGTCCACTCAGGACACCCCCCTCCAGCTGCTGACCACTCAGGACACCGCCCTCCAGCTGCTGTCCACTCAGGACACCGCCCTCCAGCTGCTGACCACTCAGGACACCGCCTCCAGCTGCTGACCAGGAGCGAGTCATTGGCAAGGGGACTCATTCCCCAGGCTGCAGGTTGCCTGTGATGAGGTGTTAGCTGAGGAAGTGAGGAGGGGGTGGGGAGTGGGGGGTGGGGGGTGGGGGGCGGGGGGCTTACCTCCTGTCATTGTTTGACCTTGTGCTGTTTCCCTCCAAAGCTGTCTGTGCAGAGGCGGAAAAGAGACTCGTATTTTGGAGATGCTGGCTTTGGATGCCTATTTAATTTCACAAGTAAAATATACCTGTCGGGTCTCCGCGCAAAAATAAAATATGAGCGATAAGGCTTGAGTCCCCTTTAACCAGCCCCCCTTCCACAGAGGGGATAGCGACTGCTGATTCCACAGAGGGCCTTCCGGATCGTTTTCTCTCCCATCTTTATTTCTCCCGCAAACAGGATACAACACTTACTACGGTATGTCCAGGCATTGTCTTAACTGCCTTCCACATATTAACTCAGTTAGTGCTGTCATGTATATGTGAACACCACACACACACACACACACACACACACACACACACACACACACACACACACACACAGTCATACCATGCCAGGATTCTGCAACTCACCTTGGTCGCTCGGCCATTCATCTTGGAGATTCTCCGTCAGTGCGCGTGAGACTGCGCCACGGTCCGGGGCTGCGGGGGCGCCTGCTGTGAGTGGGCGGCGGCTTGTTTAATGAGAACCCCACAGCGAGCGTTTTGGGTGTTTCATGCCATAAATATCCTCCCACTAAGCCTGGTGAATAGTAAGGGAGGGAGGGGTTTCTGGGGTGGGTTTACTGAAGGCGTGGGAAACCTTAACGTGGGTAGGTTAATCTCTGAATCACACGTGCGTGGGCAGAGCGGGTAAGCCCATGGGCCGGTCGGTCCGTGGGTGGGTGGGTGGTAGAGAGGTCACCCTGGGGAAGCCCCCCTGCTTTCTGCCCCAGCAGAGTTGGAGTGGCTGTTGTTTGAAGGAGCAGAAGACCAGGCTGCAGCCTGCGGGATCGGGCGGACGCAAGCAACCTTGGTGCCCCGACCTCCAGCCCCTGAGGCCTGGGGCACGTCACTGGGCCCCCTCGGTGTCCTCAGCAGGAAAGCTGAGGTGCAAGGGTCTGCCCGAGGCCCCCCTTGCTTCCATCTGACAACGAAGCTGCAGTTCCTGAGGAAAGTACCCTTCTCCTTGGAACCCCCCACAGGATGGAACCTCTTGTTACGCAGCGAGCAGAGCCCAGGCCTCTGTCCCAGTTGCCCAGGCATTCGGCTTCTCTGTCCTTTGATGAACAGCACCCTTAAACTGTTGGGGGGGGGGCGCTCCTTCATGGTAAAGTCTCTTCCTGGGCGGGGACTCTGCACCTGAAGGACCCCACCTGCTTGGTGAGGGTCCCCTCCCATCCTCACTACATGCCCCAGGGGGGCCCGACAGCCGATGCCACAGAGCTGAAGGCTGAGCCCCAGCACGTACAGGGCCGGCCCCGCTCACACGGCTCACGAGCAGCGGAGCCGGAGTCAGCCCGACCACAGAGCCTGGCCTCGCAGCCACCACCCAGCGCAGGCCGCAGCTCAGGGTGCTTCCTGGCCGCTGCCATGGGAACCGGGAGCTCTGGAACCCACAGGGACAGGCGGGCTCAGCATAGACGCACCGCCAGTGCCCGAGTGCCCCCCAGGCCATCACTCCTTGGGCTGCGCCAAGCAAGGATCTTCCTGACTCGCCTGTCAATGCGGAGGGGCAGGCAGCAGGATGAATGGTCTTAAAATAGCCAAACGCGGGGGAGGGCCCACCTACAATATGTCACCACTTCGGTCCCGGAGGGAGGGGGCCGTTGCCAATTCCCCAGCCCAGCCCGAGGGGAAAGCACCGTGGAGGCCGGGGGTGTCCAGGCGGCTCTGCCCCGTGGCCTGGGGCTACATGCTCCGTGGCAGGTGCCTGCGCTGAGAGGAGACCTGCCGGCTGTTCTGGATTGCTCCCCCATTTCCCAGATGGGAAGGGGAAGGCTCCACATTCGGGACCCACCCAGATGAGGGCGGGCGGGGCACTCCTTTGCCTGTGTCCGTCCTCGTGTTCCAAGGTGACAGCCGGAGCTGCCTGTGTGCACAGGTGTGGCTGCAGGTGTTACCTGCGGGCCAAGGGGAGCTGCACGGGGACCCCAGGCAGCTCCTGGGGACGGGAGAGCACCCACTGTGTTTAATTAACACCCTCCTGGGAATGTTCTTAGGCCTGGAATCCGGAGCTCTGGCAGCAGGGCCTGGACAGCCAAGGTGAAAATGTGTTCTCTGCTCACACAAAGGGTTACTCAGCACAGCCATTGCGCCCAGGCCGGGCCGCTGTGGGACACAGGCGCTGAGTCAGTGCTGACTGGGCCCCGTGGTCCCGTCCGGCACCTCTGACTCCTGTCCCCAACCATTCCCTCTGGAATTCCCTCAGAGGGAGAGAGGACAGGCCCACGGCAGGACTGGGAAGCCAGGTGTGGGCCTGCAGAACCACAGGGGTGGCCGTGGAGAGGAGCGGAGACCAGCCAGGGCGCAGGGGCGGGCAGTCCTGGGGCGGGGGGCATGCGGAGAGGGAGGCGGGAAGGTACTCGGTGCCAGGGAGAGAGGGGTCTTGCTTGCCAGCCTGAGCATCGGGCATCTCTCTTGTTTGACAAGAGTTGACACAGTATGCTAGCAAGGGGGGGTGGCTTTGGAGCTCCACAGAGCTGAGTTCAAGTTCAGGCCTCAGCTGGGGGACCTGGGCAGAGGAGGTCCTCGCTGTCCTGTGTCCTCGCCTAGAGAGGCCCCAGCTTCAAGGGGCGCAGCTGAGCACACAGGTGGTGCTCTCTCCCTCTCCCTCTTGGGCCAAAGCTTTGGGATCGGGCACCGGGTCCATTTGTCCCGTTTTCTAGAACAACTGAACGAGTAGCTTTGCCCTAGTTCAGACCTGGTCACGATGGCCCCGGGACTAGTTCAGGCCTCTCTATGCCCCGGGACGCGGGCGCCTGCCCTCAGTTAGAACAGGAACCCGGGGAAAGCCAATGTGTCACCGGTCGAGACACTCGGTCTGCCCCGACGGAGAGCCGAGCAGCGAGATCGCACAGCGACTCCAGTTTCGTGAGCAAGAAATATTCAATAAAGAGTCGCCTTGACCCACGGAGTGGCGTGCATTCGCCACACACAGTCGGTGTCCGCCTCTCGTGGGAAGGGCCGCATTCCCGGCCAGGCGAGAGCTGGGAAACGCAACTCGCCCGCCCGCCCGCCGCCACCGCGCCTTCGCTGAAGGGCCCGGACAGCGAACACATTCTTTTAAAAATTATTTCAAGTCAAACATTCACTTGATCACCCTGCTCTAGTTTAACTTGGAAGCTACTTTCTGAGGGCTGGAGTGGGTGGGGGGGGTGCGGGGCGGGGGGAGAATGGCCAAGACCTAGATTAGAATGTGGACAGCATGATCAAAAACGTATGTTCCCGTCTCTAAGTCAACTGGAGATACTTCAAGATCCGAATAACTGCCGAACTCTAGAGTTTCAGAGCAAGTCCTGTCACAAGCTGGGCATGAAAGTGTTTTGACGTCACCATTTCACTTGCACATGTCACGGTGACCCGCCAGGCAGAGCAGAAAACGCCTGCAAACCGTGGTGGGGTGGGGGTGGGGGGGGCGTGCAGAAGGCTCTTCGGGGGCCTGTTAACAACCTTCAGGGACCCTGTGGACAAGAAGGGGCTCTTTTCCGTTCGACTGTCCTGGGCTGGCTCGATGCTGAATTCCCCCGGCTGTCGTTACTGTGCGCAGACGACTTTCCCCCAGAACACATAAATTACGCGCAGCCCAATGGCACGGGAGAGACTCCTGCGATTTTAAACCCAAGACCTTCTGGTCTGCAGAAGGAATCTGGCTGCTAAGTGAAATCCAATCCACATCACGGTTCAGGCACCACGGAGGCTTCCTCTCTGGGAGGGCGGGCGCCCCAAACAAGAGAATAAACACAAACTCCGGACAGGAGGTGACCAGGGGGCTGGTGGGAACGGACTGGTCCAGAAACGGGCAGGCATGCAAAACCGTGTGTGTGTGTGTGTGTGTGTGTGTGTGTGTGTGTGTCGGGCAGTGTATTCCTGGCTAAGAAAAGGCAATGAAAAGCCCCAGCAAAAATCACATTGAAAGTTTGGGTTGTTCCTGGGAATTCTCCTTTTCCCATCAGGGACTGAGCAGAGGACTGGCCTGGAGTCTCAGCCAGGCTGCTAAGGGCTCCGCCTCCTCTGCTGGGGCAAGGCCAGGCCGTCACTGAGTCACAGCCTCAGATCATCCAGGTGGTGGCACTGAACAGGTGACAGGACCTGTGACCTCTGAAAGAACCGCTCCTCCCCCCCCCCCGCCCCCATTTCCCATGACTCCCCAGGCTGCGAAAGCCTTGATTTCTGCACATAAACACGGGCAAGGGAGTCTGGCTGCTTCCTGAAAAGGCAGACAGGGATGAATGGGCCCCAGTCAGTGCCCTCTAGTTCAGAAAACTGTTCAGAACCACCACCACCGGTGAGCTCGGAGCAAGCGGAGTCCCCTCAGCCACCACTTGAAGGACAAGGCATCTGGGAAAGTGCGTGCTGCTTCCCTCACTTGGACGACAGAAGAGAACCAACGGTGTGACCTCATCTCCCTTTCACACGCAGACTGGGCCAGCCCACCAGCACAGGGCCACGTTGTCACACCCTCTGTTAAGAAGATAAGCACGCTGGCCAAGCGGAACAGTGCACGCACCTCCGCCAACACTCCCGGCCCCAAATTTTATCCGTGTGGTACCTTTGCCCGTAACTTTCCGTTTTCTTTGGTAGTATTATTACTTCAGAACAACAACAACCCCTTCAACCTCCCAGATCATCTTTTCAGGGCTCAGTGTCCCTCTTTTTTTTTTTTTTTTAAAGTATTTTACTGATTTTTTTACAGAGAGGAAGGGAGAGGGAGAGTAAGAAACATGGATGAGAGAGAAACATCCATCAGCTGCCTCCTGCACACCCCCGACTGGGGATGTGCCCACAACCAAGGTACATGCCCTTGACCGGAATCAAACCCGGGACCCTTCAGTCCGCAGGCCAATGCTCTATCCACTGAGCCAAACCGGTTAGGGCTAAGTGTCCCTCTTTTAACCAAAATACATACCTCGCTCAGCCAACTTTGATCACAAACACATTTCAGGGAGAAGTGTCTGAAAGTTAAGAAGCTACAAGGTCCAGGACTATTTTATTAACAAGTCAATGGTTTGTGTTTTTTTTTTTAAGCATTTTAAAAGTATAGCTAACGAAAACAATGACCCTTATCCACATCAAGATGGACAGAAAGTTTAGACGGGGATGCAGACCGCTTAGAAAGAAAGAAAACACACACCAAGAGCCTGGTGGCTTCTCCAAGTCAGGGAACAGGTCTCTCCCGCTGGTGTGCTGACCGTAATGCCATGTGTTGGAATGCATACGAAAATGTAAATAAACCCGCCTCCTCCCGTCTTTTTTCTTAATTACATCCCGCCCCCCCCCCACCCCCGCTCAGTTTTTATTAAGGAGGATCTCCTTTGTTTTGTTCTGAAAATTCAACTGTGTACCAAAAAAGGGGTCCCCATTGCTTCAGGAGCCTCTTCTCTCCCCCAACACCTCCACCACTCCCGCCGGGGGCAAGGTCTCTGGGAAAGTGTGTATGTGACAAATATGATAAACGCCAGCAGGGCTGGAGCACGGAGGGGAGGGGGTGCCTGCCTGGCCCCAGCCACACAAGTCAAGTGGCTCAGTCTAGCAACTGCAGGGGCCCTTGCTCCCAATCCCCCCTGGGTGCCGCCGACCAATCCACATTCCCATGCTTATGTATGGGAGACGGATATGTCAGCAACAAAGGGGTGTATGCAGATTCAGATGTGTTTCAGAAACCCCGGCGGCCCGCACCGACTTCCAGTCTCCCCCCAACAGCCTCCCACCCGGAAAAACCCGCCCGTGCACGGCTGGGATCGACCATTGTGTCCTGTGATTCCATGCCCACCGTGACTCTCTCCGGAGACTGAGTGATTTTTGCATCTTTAATGGGTTCTGTGACACCCAGCCATTTCGCCGGGAACATCCTGAAGTGAGACCCAGAGTTTTTAACACCTATTTGTATGTTAGACTGATCGGCTCGGCCCTAAGACGAGCATTTAATGACCTGCCAGTCAGTCCCGGCCCTGCATAAGTGTCCCCTCCGACTGGCTGGCTTAAAGAAAAATGACAGAAAATGTTCTTTAATAACTATGGTTTACCCATTGCTTTCAGATAGCTAAGTGGCACATTCTCACCTCATTTGCAGCTTTTCATCTCAAATGGACATTGCTTTTGAAATATCCTCTTTCTTTCTCGTTTTTTTTTTCCCTCCCCGAGGCTGCCACTTGAAAGTTGAAATCTCGCAAGAATGTAATGGTACGCGCCAGCCCTCTGAATTACAGGGTGACCGCCTGAGCGGGTCCTAAAAAGCACGTGTCTTTTTTATGCCGCATAAAAGGCTGAAATGTTTACATATCAAAAGGCTATAGGCCAATTTCTGTCAAAATTACACATGAAGTTAAGCAGTACAAGCAATTTATTTAAACACTAGTCATTGTAGAAAAATTCAAAACCATATGCTCTTTTAGCAGTTTTTACAAATGCATTTGACCCATGACTTGGCTAGACATACAAGCTTCATAATTTACTCTAAATTTCAAATCCCCTTGACGTTTAAATAAAAGATCTTCATTAATGAGGTTTACATGAATGAAAACTTTAGAAGCTGATATCGATTAGCGAGGGGCTTCGGAACCGGCGGTGCGTTCGCTCTAATTTTCAAATGACTGACTTTGCTAATCATTTCAAGAGAAAGCCCCACCGAGAACAAATTAGCGGCATTTGCATTCCGTGATTTGCAAAGGCAACAGGCAGTCACTTTGGAAATAAACGAGTAAATAACTCGGCTGGAGAGAGCGGGTTTCTGCAACCCTGGAAATTATTTTATTTTTTTCTGATGCTTTGGGAACGTGTCATTTTTCGACACCCTCTTCTTTACCACCCCGCCCCCCCCCTCCGTGTTTTGTTGAGTTTTCCTAACACCTTGATGATTTCGTCCTCAGGGGCTCAGTGCATTCATTTGGAATGTTGCAAAAGAGCTGGAATGTTGCAAAAGAGGGTCTCTCCTGCTGCCTGTGGCAGCCCCAGCCCCTGAGTGCAGGGCGGTTGGGTGGCATTTGTGCCTCTTGCTCTACTGCTGTACTCACCTAACCCCCCAGGGGCCAATTCCCCCAGGCTACCAGAGGTGTCCCCTGGGGGCAGCAGGGCCCTAGGGCAGGTTTGGAGCTCTAGTTTGAGACTGGGTTTTTTTTAAAAAGCCCAAATACAGTGGAATTGCTGTGAAACCCACGCCGGGTCTGGCTGCAGCTGGCTCTGCGCTTTGCCCCCAGCACTGGCCCTGCAAGGCGGGCTGCGCACCTTTGAAAAGGACAGGCCCCTCTTTGCCCAGGACATGAAGAACCCCGCTGAAAGGCATCCCGTTAGGCGCTCTGCTCCGTAACCAGGCAAGAAGCTGAAAGAATTAGGAAAAGGAAGTTCCCGAAACCCTAAGAAGTTGGGGCCACGGATGGTTTATGTTCTTATTGTTTGTTTGTTTGTAACAGCCGCGGGTGCTTGTTCGGGTGGAAACAGCCTGGGACAGGAGGTGCCCGGGCGCACGCTCCAAAGGTGGGCGCTCTGCGTTCCATCGGAGAAGCAATGTCCTCTGCGCTGAGCCATCCGTTCAGCGCTGACTGCGGCGTGGAAGGACGCCGGCGCCGCGGATACACCTTATGCGTGTAGAATCCGCTGATCCATTCTTTAATATCTTAAAAATGAGGGCTATTACGGGAGCGACGGACTCCTCGGCAAACACATTTTCGCCCGACTTCTGCGCCGTGATTGCTTCGTGTGAAATCGTGTTTGGGTGATAATAGGGGAAATCAGCAGCGTGTTTACCGCCCCAGCGGCCTCGCCTCGGGCCGCTCCGGGTCCTCCCATGCTGAGCGGTGCCTGCGGGCCGACAAACAATCGCGTAGCCACACGAGGTGGGCAATTTGCGTGCGACGCATTTGTCATTCCAATTGCACGGGCAGACGCGAGGCCCTGATTGTCTGTCTGTTCGGTGCGTGGCGGACACTTGTGGGTTTCGGCCCAAGGAGGCAGTTGCAGGGCCCCTGACCACCTTCCCGCTCCTGCCTTCCTGCGGACCCAGCCGAGCGCCCGCAGATAGAGGGACGATGTGGAGGGGCAGACCCCGCTGCCCGGGGAGAGCTGGTGGGATAAAAGGAGTAGCCTGGCCTCGGGGTCCCTGCGACCTCTCCCAGGAAGCCCCCTCTGCGGGAGGGCAGAACTTTGGAATGATTTTCCTTTTCTTGGACCCAGCTGACATCCTTGGAGGGATGAGGGGTGGGGACAGCACACTTCTTTGTCCCAAGGAAAAGCACTTAAAAAAAAACACACACAACAAAACCCTAAGTCCACCCCCAGCCTCCGCTGCGAAGGGGTAACGATGCGGCAGCCTCTTTAAATGTCAGGGGGGAAGAGACCGTGAGTGTTGGCCTCGGTTCTATCCACTAGGAACCCTGAGGCCTAGAGAGAAAGGATGGTTTGCAAAAGTGGCGGTGTCAGACTCGCGGCACAGTGCTCTTTAGACCCGGAGTCTGTGGGCCAGCGCGGGCCCGCAGGAAAGCCAGGGGCGCAGTCTAACTCCGATGCTTAGAAAGAGCTCCAACGCGCCAAGGGGAAGGAGCATGGGGGCGAACCGCGGAGGAGGCGTCTTGGATGCGGCGCAGTCTCCGCGCTGCTCTGAGCACCGCGGCCACCGACAGCCACACGGACTCGGCCCCGTTTCCCGCGGCGCCTCTGCGTCAGGCGGGCTCGGCCAGGATCTGAAAGGTCCCCCCCCACGCGCCCCAGCCGCGCGCCCGGCCACGAACCCCAAAGCCGAGAGCGTCGCTGCAGAAGCGCAGCCTCGCGCTATCTCCCAGCGATGGCACCCGGGAAAGGCGGGGGGATGCGTGTGCCCCGAGCCGTGAGGCTGAAGTCTCCCAGAAACGGGGAAAGGCCCCCGGCCTCGGCGAGTAGGAGAGGGAAGGCGCTGCACTTCTTCCCCGGGACCTGACCCCTCCGAAGGGGGGCGGGGGGCACTCCTGCCTCTGGGAGCAGCTTTTATTGTAAAAGTCCCGTCGCCTCTCGCACTGAGACCCGGCTCCCCCGCCTCATCGCCACCGACCACCGCTTCTCCGTCTGCTCGGCGCTCCAATCGGCAGCGCGGCGCTCAGGCCCCGCGGGTGGGCGCGAGGGCGCGGAGGTCCGAGCTGTGCGGGGAGGCCCGGGAGGAGCAGCGCCGCCGCCCGGCTTCTCCGTTCGGGCCACTCCTGCGCGCCGCCGGGGTTCGGCGCTCCGACCGGGAACCGCCACGGACAAGTGCCCTTTCCCCGAGCCCCAGCGCCGAGGCGGCGGCGGCCCACGTTCTTAGCCCCGGTGCGGCGACCTCAGGCAGCCCTGCGGGACCCTCCGCCCGCGAGACACAGGGGGCAGGGGCGTGAGTCCCAGGCTGCCCTCCTGCGGAAACCCCCGGCGCCCCCGCCTCTCGGCCCTCGGCGGTCTCCCCGGGGCCCCGCTGCTCCTTCCCCGCAGTGGCCGAGTGGCCTGCCCGAAGGGCCGAGAGCCGACAGCTTGCGCCGGCCCGAGGGGCCTCGGGGACTCCTTTGGTTCCGCGCGCTCAGTCGCCTACCTTCTCGCCGGGCGCCCGGCTGCCTGCGCGCCGTCGTGGGCTGGACGCGACTCCGGAGGCTCCGGCGGGTGGGCGGGCAGTGCCGCGCGAGGATCGCGCGAGGATCCCGCGGAGGATCCCGCAAATCACGCCGGCGCCGGCGGCGAGCGGAGCCGGGCCGCGGAGGCCGGGAGCCCAGCCTGGGCCTGCCCCGTGAGGGACAGCGAGGGGGCCTGGCCAGGCCGGGAGCCGGCCAGTCGGAGGGGAAAAGCGCGACTCAATTGTTGGGGGAAGGAGGAATCCCCAAAGCCCCGTTTTTGTATTGAAACAAAAAGTTTGGGAGAGAACACAACCCATTTCCAAAATATAATAATTTTTAGAAAGAAAAGGAAATACACAAAACCTACCGACACCCACGCGGTAAACAGCTGGAAACGGGCTCAGAATGCTACTTCTGATGGCCAAGTGTCAACAGGGGCCGAATTTGGTTTCCGCTGGGCAAGGCCCGGGGACTGACCGCGAGGGTAGTTTTCAGACCCAAAGTGACTGCAAAAAATACATCCACACAAATATTTAAAGAAGCACGCGGCACCTCTTCCATCATTTGTGCCTTTACAAAGCTCGGCCTTCGCAAAAACGAAAGGGTTCGGGGTGGCGGCTAACCAATCCCGTTCGGGAGACAACAGAAAGCGGAGGTGACATTGGGCGGCGAGTGCACGGGCCGGCGCGAGAGCAGCCTTTGCAGTGCTGCTGGAGGCGAACGCTGCCCCTCACATTTTCTAAAACACAAAACAAAATTGGAAAGGGGGGAAAAAAAGAAAAGTTGCCCCAAAGTAGAATCGGCCACAATGAATTTGAGCTTTTTGTCGAGGAAATGGCACCCAATAATAGGACCCAATCCGAGGGGAAAGGTGGGGCGGAGAGGTCAGGGGGGAGCGGTGCGCTGAGGCCGCACAATGGAATTAATGAGATTAACCAGGGCAATTAGGACGCCAGCCCAGCTCCGCCGGCCCCCGGCGGGGCAGCAGAATGGAAAAGATTAGGTTAATTTCATTAATTTGCAATCCACAATCTCTGTGCAGGCCCCCTAACCCCCTCCCCTTGGCACCTTTG
Source organism: Plecotus auritus (assembly GCF_963455305.1). Classification (NCBI taxonomy): domain Eukaryota; kingdom Metazoa; phylum Chordata; class Mammalia; order Chiroptera; family Vespertilionidae; genus Plecotus; species Plecotus auritus. The sequence continues at coordinate 5,695,537 of NC_137770.1, read as the reverse complement.
CCCCTCCCCCTCCTAAGCCCCCACCCCCCCAAAGGAACAGCAAGGGCCGAATCTGGTCTGTTTGTCATCTGCATATTACCAGGAACTAAATCCAGGATGACGTCGACTCGGTATAAAACCAACAAGAGGTTCAGCTGGGCGAAACTCCGTCCTACCCGCGGGTTGAGTTCGGCGAGCGCCGCGGCGAGGGGAGGGCGGGAGGAGGGAGCGCGGACGCAGGGGGCGGGGAGGGGAGCGGGGCCGCGCACTCTCCGGCGCTCTCTTTCGGTTTGGTCCGGCTCCGGAGGAGCGTGGACCCCCCCACCCCCCACCACCACCTTGAGGCTCTTTTCCACCGCGCGCCCCCTCCGCCCCCCGGTCCCGGCACGGGGCTCGGGGATGCCCGCCAGCATGTTCAGCATCGACAACATCCTGGCCGCTCGGCCGCGCTGCAAGGACTCGGTGCTGCCGGTCGCTCCCAGCACCGCCGCCCCCGTCGTCTTTCCGGCCCTGCACGGGGACTCGCTCTACGGCGCCGGCAGCGCCGCCTCTTCGGACTATGGCGCCTTCTACCCGCGCCCCGTGGCCCCCGGCGGCGCAGGCCTCCCGGCCGCAGTCGGCGGCTCCCGCCTGGGCTACAACAACTACTTCTACGGGCAGCTGCACGTGCAGGCGGCGCCGGTGGGCCCGGCCTGCTGCGGGGCTGTGCCGCCGCTGGGCGCCCAGCAGTGCTCCTGCGTCCCGACGCCCCCAGGTAGGGTCGCGCGCGCTCGGGCCTCCGCCTCCGGCCGCGGGCCTCCGCCTCGGGGCGCGGGCGGGCGGTGGCGCTAGCTTTCCCCACTTTGCACTAACTTTTCTCCTCTTGCAAACCTGGATTACATCCCCCTCCCCTTTTCTTTTCTTTTTTTCTGTTTTTACCGATGGGGCAGGGGTTTGACACTTGCTGCGACTTGATGGGGGGTTAGCGGGAACTGTCTGCGTAGGAGGCTCGGGCTTTTAGGCTTCCCTGCCCGGCTTTGGGAGTGTGGGTGGACCCTGGCACATTCCCCCGTTTCCCTGCACCCTCGATTTCCATGCACCTCCACTTCCCAGCACTTCCATGTAGACGAATTTAATTAACGTTGGAGTGGTGGCGGAGGGCGGAGGGCGGCCGGCGCGCCGGGGCCGGGAAGCCGCTGACCGTGCGCCCCGCTCCTTCGCAGGCTACGAGGGCCCCGGCTCGGTGCTGGTGTCCCCGGTGCCGCACCAGATGCTGCCCTACATGAACGTGGGCACGCTGTCGCGCTCCGAGCTGCAGCTCCTCAACCAGCTGCACTGCCGGCGGAAGCGGCGGCACCGCACCATCTTCACGGACGAGCAGCTGGAAGCGCTGGAGAACCTCTTCCAGGAGACCAAGTACCCGGACGTGGGCACGCGCGAGCAGCTGGCCCGGAAGGTGCACCTCCGCGAGGAGAAGGTGGAGGTAGGCGCGGGCCCTGCGGTGCGCGCAGGGGCCCTTCCCAGATCCTAGGGCCCCAGCCGGGCTGGTCTGCGCTCCACGGGCCTCTCCACACTTCACAACATCATCCCGGTGGGGTGGCCGGGAGGCTGCGGAGGGCCCTTTAGGCCCAGGAAGTTGACTGAAAATGCGGAAGAGGGAGCGAGAGGGAGCGCGTCTCCTTTCTTTTTGTTGTCGCGGGCGCTCTCCAGGTCCCGGGTTCTGAGTCACAAGGTGCCCCGGGTGCCCCGGCTTTGGGGGAGCGAGCGAGCCTTTGCTTGTAATTGTTGTTTTGTCCTCCATGTGCACCAGGTCTGGTTTAAAAACCGCCGGGCCAAGTGGAGGCGACAGAAGCGGTCCTCGTCGGAGGAGTCGGAAAACGCGGAGAAGTGGACCAAGCCGTCCTCCAAGGCGTCGCCGGAGAAGAGGGAAGAGGAAGGTAAAAGCGATTTGGACTCGGACAGCTGACGGCCGCAGGCTGGCCTGGCGCTTGCCTCACTGGAAGGACTTGCACAGACAGACGATGCTACTTTCTTGCACACACGCTGCCTTGCAGGAGAGGGTCGGGAACGGAACGAGGAGCTGTAAATAGTGTACAGAGCCGGGCGGGCCGGGCCGCTGGCGCTGGGGTCGGGCAGCGGTGCCTCGCAGCCCCGCAGTCCCAGCCTCAGCCGCAGCCACCTGCGCCTTGCTCGCGTTCGCTGTAGTATTTATAGTTAAGTTAAAGGTGACAACACAATAAAGTGAGGGCCATGTAGATGGGCCACAGGCTGTATTTCGTGCCTCTCCAGGACCGCGGGCTGAGGCCCAGAAAACAAATCTATGTAGCCCAGCTTTGGAAGGAAAAGTGGGCAGCTCTGACGTGTCCAAAAGAAAAACAAACTCTGGGTATGAACCGTCACAGGGCGGGCGGGTGTTCTGGTTTGAAAGCACACTTGGTTTCTAGGTCTGATGGAAGGGGTGGGGAGCGCTGGGGTCTGTTGGGGGGCGGGGTATAGCATCGCCTGTCCAGAGAGGGGCAGCCTCAGGTTCCCCTTTCCCCAGACACTTGGGGAGAGCCAGGAGCCTTCCCTCCCATCGCAGGGGGGAAGCAGAACCCGCAGGGAAGCTGCGGGAGCCTGGGACCCTCAGCAGGCCCTGCTGTCTGCGGGCGGGGAAGTGGGGCGTAGGCCTGTCCTGGCCTTTCATGGGCGCTGCTGCTGCCGCCGTCTCCTCCAGGACAAGCCTTTCTGCCCCACAGCCCTGCTCCCTGGCTCCTGCCCAGTGGCTAGGGCTGCGTGCCCCGGGGCGCAGTGGAGGCCACGCTGGGCCCTTAGTGCTTCTCCCTAAGCGCTTGGTGCTGGGGATCTGGCGGCCAAGCGGGCCTAAGAGCGCACTGGCCGCGGAGGCGGTGCGAGGTGGGGGCACAGGCGCCTGCTGCTTTCTCCCCAAACAGTCTCTTCTCTGCACCAACTGGGGCCACAGGGAGCGAGCCTGGTGCTCTGGTCCTCGCCCTGCCCTGTGAAGGCCTGGATAGGGCCGGTGAGCGCTTGGATAGGGAGGAAGATAAGAGCATGCCTTCGTGTGATTTCCCAGACCGGGGAGGGGGCCGGCCGGGGAGGGCAGAGAGGAGGCCCAGGGCCAGCAGAAGTGGCTTCTCATGCTGTAGGTGTTGCAGTAAATCCATTTTATAGACGAGGAAGCTAAGACTGAGCTCCCCGCTTGGCGGATGTGTCCGCGGCCGGAGCAGGAGTATGTGAGCTGCGTTTCCTGCTCCAGGCTGCTCCGCCCTTGGTGTAAGGACCCTCCCGGGGAAGGCTGTGCGTGCTGCTGTGGAGCTCGGCCCGTGCAAGGTAACAGCTTTTTACAAGAAGCAGCATTTTTTTCACAGCTTCTTACATGTTTAAAAGGTGCTTCTGGAGTAGATGAGGTGACACTGGTGGAATATGAGGTGCCTCCCAGTCACGCCTCTTTAATAAGGAGCACTCCTAGACCCACGGAGCGGGCAGCATCGGCCAGGGCTGCCTCAAGGGGCAAGGTGGCCGGTTCACACCCAGACTCCATCCCGGGTGACCTTGGGCCAAGGACTGGCCCCCTCTGCTCCTTGCTTTCCATGTCCATGCGCCGGGCACAGTGATGGTGCCTGCCTGTGCCCGCCTTGTGGGCATCGCAGGCAGGAACTGGTGCAGAATGGTGCTTGGCAGGGAGGAGCCTTCACCATGGCTACTTTTTTTTAGAAATAAGGAACGATTTTTATTGTCTCGGGCCAGCACGTCGGGATTTGTGTACATGAGCTCATTTTCCTTTTGGAGAACTCTGGGGTGGGGAGTTCTGAAAGGTTAACTATCTGAATAACATTCGGTTCGTAAGAAATAGAAAGGGACACCATCTTCGCCCACCGAAGTCTTATCCCGTAACTGGAAGTGTTTCCGCTAAGCCCCGTGCTGGGGAGAAATGCTCAGGAAGCCGATGCCTTACCTTCAGATGAATCTTGTGGTGCTGGCCTACCTCCTCCCTCAGACTGCAGACTTCCGGGGTGAGGGGGCCTCGCCTCCTGGGCACTCTGCTCCCCATTGCTGCTCCTGGGTGCGGACCCCCTCCCACTGCAGAGGGGTGAGCCTGCAGGCGATCCAAGATGAGCCCTGGCTTCCCCTCCTTCGGTACTCCGTTACTCTAGAACATTCTAACAGGGCAGCAGTGGCAGCAGCAGCCCACCCTGAGAGACTTGACATCTTCAGGACTCTCTGAACCCCTTCGTGTCTCTTTGCCCATAACGCGCTCTCACACTTCCTATGTGAGGGGACCTTGTGTTTTAAAAAGTATGCATTTGCCTAGTCTGGAGAGGGTCCATGGCAAGTAGGGAGAGGGGACCCAGGGGGGAGCAGGTTCTGGGACATTTCCCCCAGAAGCACCTGGAGCGGGGAGGTGGGGGGGGGCCAACAGGGGGGAGGAGCTGGGAGCTGCTCCCACGTGACCCAGACAGGCTCGAGGTGGCAAGCAAAAGCGCTTTTCCTGCCCACGTGTCCATGCCGGAGACGTGCTTCAGTATCGGCTCAGCTCCCAGGAAATAAACCCAGTGAGCATAGGGCGTGAAGCGGGCATGTCAGGGTGGCTGTCTAATTATAGTCCGGCCCTCTTTCTGCAGTCCCGGGGCAGCTGGGGCTCAGTCTGCTGCCTTAGCCCTCTGTGGGGGTCGGGGAGGCTGGATGGTGTCACAGAGCAGGCGGCACGCGGCCTCAGGAGCGGTCTCTGAGCCTAGTGATTGTGGGAATTGGGGTGGGGGTATTGGGAAGTGGTGTGCGTGCGGGTTCAAACGGGCTGGGCGTACGCCGGGGGACAGCCTGAGTGGTTCCCACTCCGTACAACTCCCCTGGAACTGAAGGTACTCTCCCCGTTTCACAGTTGGGCAAACCGAGGCCTAGCGTTGACACACGGGGCCAAGATGAGAACTGCCATCTGCAAGAGACACGGCTCTCGCAATGTCCTTAAGCCTCACAGAACCCACCTGCTCTTTCTGGTGGCCATGCAGCGGTGGACAGAGGTTCAACAGCACGTGCCGTGACGCACAAGTGCCAGCCGCTGCCCCTGGGGACACAGGAATTCATCTGCCACTGAGTGCCAAGAGCAGGGACCACGACTATAACCCCTACAGTTAGCCTGGCACCTGCCCCTGCAGAGGCTTCCGCCAAGGTCCCAGGCCCTCAGGAGGCGGGAGGCCGGGCCCTATTTCAGATGGGAAGTGGAGGCTCGCACTGAACGCCTGGTCCCTTACATAGGAAAGGACCGAGCGGGCCTGGAGCCCCAGCCTGAGCAGGCTTCCCCCAGACCTCGGCGGGTGCTGGCAAGGTATGGGGTAGGGGCTCCAGGTGCCGGGTCACCTGGGCCCAGTAACGGTGTGCAGTATGGGGGGAAGAGCGGATCCTCTGTGAGTGAGCTCCGTGGAGCGAGCACTTTCTGCTCTTAGCAGTGGGCTGTGCATGGGGTGGGGGCGCTGGGAAACGCTGCTCTGCTCACCACACCCCTGGAGAGCACCTCTCACTGACAGGTCCTTTCACCGACGACGTTCGAACGTGGAGTTACTGTCTTAAGCCTGCGTGAAGGATGCTGTTCTAATGGCTGTGTGTGAGGGCGAAGCTGGCAGATCCCTCCTTGCATGTGGGGGAGACGGGGCCGGGAGGTAGGGGTGACAGGGAGCTCATTTCCTGAATCAGATGAGGTTTTAAGTGGCTCAAGTAAAGCCGTTTGGGCACCCAGACCCCCACCCAAAGCTCTTTAGGTCCCTGTGGTGCGTCCCCCAATTCGCTTTCCTTTTGTTCATTGGAAATGAAGGAGGGCGAATGTGTCCATCCGTTCACCTTCATGAAGGTGGAATCCCAGCCGGGGAGGGCTGGGCAACACGAGGGGGCGATGGGGCGAGTGGACAGCTGGGCGGCTGGCCCTCAGCCCACACTGGTCCGAGCCTCCATCCAGTGGGGGCCAAGTGCTCGGAGGGATCCGGGGAGGCGTCCTTCCTCGCCTGTGAGTGGGCTTGGGGAGAGGGTTGGAGGGGACAGGAGTAAGGCCCCCAGCAGTGTCTGACCGTGAGTCCTGTGCTTTGGAAGACACCCTCCCATTGGCTGGGTCATGCCTTACACAAACAGATCGGAATTAGGAAATCAGGAACACACCTTGTTCCTAATTGTTGTGGGTGTAGGAGTTTTTGCATGACCACAGGACGAGGGCTTCAGACGAGGGAGCAGCTGATAAGATATAATAGGTTGTCTTCTCCCTGAGAGGTTTAGAAAAGCAGATTTAGAGGGAAGAGGGCGAGAATTGGGAGTGGATTTGGATTCAATTTCCGAGCTTTGTGAAATGACCTTGGAGTTTTTTTCAAAAGTTCTGGGAGGAATGAATCGTGGCAGGGTTTTGGCAGCCGGGACCGCTGGCTGGGGAACCTGGGGCGTCCCGGAGGCCCGTGCCGGAGCAGCCGCGTGACAACATGGAAGGCCTCTGCCTGCCACGGCGTGGTAGATCCTGGAAAAATAAGAAGCCATTGTCTCTGAGCCCCAGTGACCCGGGACCAAGCAGGGTGAATGATGGCACGCTGCGGCCTTTAAAGCGGGTCTGTAATTTCTGGATTCCTGCGGTCCTCACTGGTTCTCAGGAGTCCAGCCCTGGGAAGTGTCAGTGAAGAGAGAACTTAAGAATCCCTCTCCCTTGCCCTAGCCGGTTTTGCTCAGTGGTTAGAGCATTGGCCTGCGGACTGAAGGGTCCCGGGCTAGATCCCCAGTAGGGGGTGTGCAGAGGCAGCCGATCAATGAGTCTCATCATTGATGTTTCTCTCCCTCTCCTTTCCTCTCTGAAATTGATAAAAAAATATATATATTCAAAAAATAAAAATAATATCTTCACAGAAACATCTAGAATAGTGTTTGACCCCAAACCTGGGAACTGTGTGTAGCACAGCCAAATTAACACATAAAAGTAACCATCACACATAATATTAAAAAAGGGTAAATGCCACCTACTATATGATCCCAATTATTAAAAAAAAAAAAAAAATTCAAGGACAAGACGCACGTTGTCCAGCAGCCTGCGGTGGCCACAGGCGTGTCGCAAACAGGCCGCACGCAGCGCAGGGCGGGGCTCCCACGTGGCCATTCCTCCTGAGGTAGGGCCAGGTGGGGCTCCCCACAGGGGCAGCCTGGGGCCGGCGGGGTCTGACTCACCTGGCAGCGTCCGACGGGCCAGCCCGCGGTGCCGGTGCCCGCTTTAATCGTCTCCCAAACCAATTATTGACATCACCCGGCGAGGCCAGGAGATGCCTCTTTCCAGATGGAGCTGGGTTAATCCTCCTTTGAAAATCCTCAAAGTGCTAACTCTGGGACCAGAAAAAGCACTCGGGCCCCTCCACGGAGCAGGGAGGCCCACGCACTTGGCAGGTCCCCTCGGAGGAAGGCCCGGGCCTCTGTGAAGTCGGAGTCCCAGCTGGTGGTTTCATCTGAAGACGGTCCTCGGGAGGCCCGATGGCCGGGACGGCACGGGGGGGGGGATGCCTGAGATCGGCGTGGTTTTGTGTCTGAGGAATAAATATTTAAATCCGAAACCAAATGAATCACTTTCTACTGAAGTGGGCAGGGATGGAACATCATCGTGTGTGTGTGTGTGTGTGTGTGTGTGTGTGTGTGTGTGTGTGTCCCCGCCCCAACCCTACACGTTTCCCCAGCACTCAGGATTCCCGCCCCACGGGAACCTCCCAGAGGCTGTGCCCTGGCCCCTGGGGCAGGACGCCAGGCGCACGGGGCGCCTCCTGCTGGAGGGTCGCTGATTTCCTTTCGCATCTGCTTTTGCCGCAAGAGACTCCAGCCATGCCCGGCTGGACCCGAGGCTCCGGGGCCTGCACTGGGCTGGATGAGACCTCTCCGTTCCGGTTCAGTTTTGGCCTCTGCGGCCCGGGCGCTGATACAGATGTGAGCGCAAAACACTTAACCCTTCTCTTGACGGCAGTTAAAGCTCCGGGAAGGTCGGAGGTCTTTGTGATTTACTTTTGTCTTTATGAGTGATGTTTGCGGGTCATTTGTTTGTTTGTTTGTTTGAAGAGGAGGACCGGTTTCTGCATTGCCTGGAGGGCGTCATCAAAAACTGGACGGGAATGTTCTTTAGGGATTGACAGTTTCACAATCACTTTCCTGGGCAGGCCCTTGTCCCGTCCCTGCTAAGGCTGGGGAGCCGGGGGGCGGTGGCTGCTGTCATCTTGTTACGTAACAAGAGCCACAGCGACAGATTCCCCTGCGTCGGGTCCCCTTCTGAGCGTTATTCGTTGTAGTTTATTCAATCCCGTCAGTGCCCCGTGAAGTTGGCATGCTTTTCAATTTATTTTTATTTATCGATTTGAGAGAAAGAGAGAGAAGTCTCGATTTGTTGTCCCACTTGCTTATGTATTCCTTGGTTAACTCATATGTGCCCTGACTGGGGATCAAACCCACAACCTTGGCGTATGGGGATGAAGCGCTAACGGGTGGAGTTGGCGTGGCTGTCTCCAGCGTGCAGAAGATGCAATGGCGTGTCCATTTACGGGAGGTTGAGTCTGAGACTCCAAATCCAATGCTCTTCCCACCCTTCCCGACACCTCCTTTAGTGAGGACAGCCGGGGGTCTGGGTTCGCATCGCAGCGGGTCCCCCGCAGGCAGCGTCACCTTTGAGCTGCCCGCCCACTTCCAGCATGGGAGGGTCATTTCCTGCAACTCACGACAGGGATGTAGGGTTTTGCAAAGGCAAATGGTTAATCAAGGAACATATATCAACACATTAAAAATAGTCGGCATCTGACCGGTGTGGCTCAGTGGTTAAGCATCGACCCAGGAACCAAGTCAGGGTACATGCTGGGGTTGCGGGCTCAATCCCTGGTGGGGGTGTGTGGAGGAGGTGGCCAATCGATAAAGGATGTTTCTCATCGATGTTTCTAGCTCTCTATCCCACTCCCTTCCTCTCTCTCTAAAAATCAACAAAAATATATTTAAAAAAAATAGTCAGCAACATGTAGTATATTTGTGAAGCCCTTCAACAACAATGACAGTAATAATAACAATGACCTCCATTCAGGGCACAAATGTTAAAAGGTGCCTCGTCTGTGCCAGGTGCTGTTCTAGGTGCCGGGAGCCAGCCGCTGCCCTCCTGGGGTTCTGTGTTCTGTGGGGGGACAGTCGCCAAGTAGGCAGGCTGTAGTTTTAGACAGTGTACATTGCTAAGCGGAAAGCCGAGTTTGCTAAGGAGGTAGAGGGCGGCGAGGTGATGAGTGGGGACACCTTTACAATATGGTCTAAGGTCTGAGTGGCGAGAGGATTAAATGTCATCTTTTTTTTTTTTAAATATATTTTATTGATATTTTACAGAGAGGAAGGGAGAGGGATAGAGAGTTAGAAACATCGATGAGAGAGAAACATCAATCAGCTGCCTCCTGCACACCTCCCACTGGGGATGTGCCCGCAACCAAGGTACATGCCCTTGACCGGAATTGAACCCGGGACCCCTCAGTCCGCAGGCCGACGCTCTATCCACTGAGCCAAACCGGTTTCGGCAATTAAATGTCATCTTAACTGATCTCCCAGAGCAGAGGTGGGCAGACTGGCCCTTGGCCTGTTTGGTCAATAAAGTTTTATTGGAACACAGCCATGCCCCTTGATTTAAGTATTGTCTGTGGTTGCTTTCCCCCCCTAGTGGCGGAGTTGGGTCGTTGCAATAGAGACTGTAGGGCCTGCAAAACTGGAAGTATTTACTAGCCGGTCTTTCACAGACAAAGTTTGTGGACCCCTGGTCTAAAGCTTAGAGCGTAAACCAGGCTGTTGCTAATAAGGGATGGAGCCAGGCTGTATCCTCATTTGCCTAATGCCTCCTGTCCTTCCGCTGTGTTCCTAGCACAGTTTAGGCCCCGGGATGAGGCTGGGGAGGCGGGGATGTCAGGCTGGATACGGAAGCCCCGATAGATACAATATGGCACCTGACGCCTGAGAGCTGCTCTCTTGCCCTCTTGGTGAGGCAGTCCGCATGTTTCCGAACAATGGAAAACAGGATGTCAAAAAGTGCTCAGTTATGGGACATCGACTGGGAGACAAAGAGGAAAGACGGCTGCAACCCCAGAAGGCTTCCTGGAGGAGGTGGTAGTTGCCTGTGGATTAGCATTTGGCCAGCAAGGAGGCCCTTTCACCAGACCAGAGAGGAGGCTGCCTGGCCACCACACCCCAGCCTTTCTGTGCACCAGTTCGCTCCCTCTGTTCCTCCAGCCCTCTCCAGGCACCCTCCGAGTGCCAGGCCCCGTGCTGGGTTGAGCAGGGGCTGTCCTCAGGCACGCGATTAGGCTGACCTGATACCACGTGACCGGTGCTGGGGTGCAGGGTGGGGAACCCCACGGCATGCTGTGGTTGGGCCGAGGAGAGGTCCTAGGCTTTGGGTGGTGGGTCATTGGAACCTTGCGGTTTGAGGCACCTGGTGATGGGCGGGGGCGGGGGGGGAGTGGGAAGAGTGAGCGGCTGGAGCAAAGGCTTGGTGGTGGGCGGGCAGGAGCTCGGTGGGCAGCTGCTGTCGGGCACTGGGCAGAGTTCAGCTCACTGTTTTCTTTCTTTGTTTTATATTTTTCAATATACGTTTCAATTAAAAATTTTTTTAATCCACACCCAAGAATATTTTTTCATTTATTTATTTATTTTTTAGGGAGACAGAGAGAGAAACATCGATGTGAGAGCGACACATTGATAGGTTGCCTCCCGCAGGAGCCCGATGGAGCCTGCCACCGAGGTCCGGGCCCCTGACCGGAACGGAACCCGGAACCCTTCCGTCCTCGGGCCGACGTCCTATCCACTGAGCCACACCGGCGAGAGCTCAGGTCACTATTTTCAGATCAACCTGCAGAGCGGGCTTCCCTCCCCGCAGATGTCAGAAGGTGGCCCGGTCCTACGACACGGCGTTCCGTCCACGGCCCGCCACAGGCCTTCCTGGCCCAGAGCGGCCGCGGGGCCGGATCCCAGCAGCATCTGCTTGGCGTCCTCTCCATCTGCTGCTACAGAAGGAGAGGAAAACATCTCACTCGGAGGCTTCCGCGGAGATTTTTTCACTTTGGAATGGGTTTTAAAACGCAGTGATTTGTGGCTGGTCGTAGAGTTCATCAAAGTGATTTTTCCAGATGCTGTAGGAAAAATCCCAAGGGCAGCTGACACATTGAGGCTCTCCCCTCACCCCCTCTACCCCCTATCTCCCCCCGCCCCCCGCCCATGTTCTGAGTTCCTCACAGGAACTGGCTGAGGCATGCGTGTGGCCATGGCAGGGACTGTTCCTTCCATTTTAAAGAGGATCAGAGAGGTCAGGCTGCTATCCTCAGAGCACACAGCACAGGGGCCGAGCGGAGGTGGAGAAGGTTTCCATTCATAGCTGGCTTTGTCTCAGGAGTACAGCGGTTCTTCCCTGATATGATGACAACGTGTGTGTTTCAGCATCGGGTGAGAACCGAACACCTACTCTTCCTGGTGACCCAATTCTCCAAATACCACTTCCTCCAGGCAGCCTTCCCGGATCCCTCCAGCCTCAAAGACCTTGCCCTGATCTCTCGGGGGTTCTAACAGGTTGTACAGACTCTTGGACACGCCTAGAGCTCGTGAAGGCCCGGGATGTCCCCCCTACCACGTTGCGTCAAGCTTCGTGCCTGCGGTGGCCATGACCTCCTGATGCTTCTTCCAGGGAGCAGACCTGCTCCACATACCTGTTGCCGCCACCCTCCCCTCCCCCACCCTGTGCCGATTTCCATGGCACTGGGATTGCGCCCGCCCTCGTAATCCCTTGACAAAGGGCTTAGCTCTATTTACAACTTCTGGCAGAAGGCGAGCCTGGGGGAGCTGGAGTAACTCAGGGGCCTGGATTTATTTTTAAGCTGTTTTGTCTCCTGGAATGGGACACAGGTCAGTTCCGATAATGAAGACAGCGCGTGTTTGTACAGCCCTTGGCAGCCCCCGCGTGATGTTTGCTGGCAACTTGTCATTGGGTCCCACCGCCTCCCTTGGGGACCAGCGTTCCTTTTCCCACCACACGTGGGAGGGCTGTGGCCCTCAGGGCTCGGGCTGGGAGTGAGAAAGAGTGAGGGGTGGGCAGGGGAGCGCCGCGCTGGGTCCCCTGGAGGCCCTAGTGTGGAAGGTCACGGGGCCGCGGGGGGCTGGGAGTAGCTGTCCCGGCCTCTCTCCTGCTGCTGACCTTTCTTCTGGATACAGCAGCCCAGAGCAGCCACTTGACTGCTGTCTCCGCCCAGCTCTGCAGGCCCAGGGGGAACGCTGGGGGCAGGCGGGCCAGGCCTCCCGACTCAGCAGTGGGAGGTGGGCTCTGGCCCGAGATGGGGGGCTGGGCTCCGGCGATGGAGGTCAGGCCTGCGCCCTCGGTGTGTTCTGCCGCCTGGGCCCGGCAGCCGCAGCCCCACTCACCATCCTCAGCTCCTTCGTTGCCCGTATTGCAAAGTCAGGCTCCGGCGAGGACCAAGTGTGGGGGCCGGAGGGACAGGGCGGCGAGGGAACTGGGCATCAGAAGTTAGGCCTTCGCCACTTCCTGGCTTGGTGACCCTTAGCTGCCACCCTCAGCCGCGGGGCCTCCGATCCCCCATCTGTGGGGGGTCGTGAATCCTGCCCTGTCTGCCTGTGGGTATGTGGAAAGGCTCACGCCATTTGGGGGCTGTGAACAGGCTCTGTGTCAGCGTCCCCTCAGCGTGAGGACTTCGGACATTTTTATTATTATGACGAGAGGCCCGGTGTGTGAAAATTCATGCACGGGAGGGGTCCCTCAGCCCGGCCTGCCCCCTTGCACAGTCTGGGAGCCCGCAGGGGTGGAAGGTGACCCAGCGATCAGGGGAAGGTGACGCCCCCATCACACCTCTGCTGCTGCCACTGCCAGCAGCGCAAGCCTCTGCCTTGCCTTGGGCCGGCCCTGGGCGGATGGTGGGACCTAAAGGGACTGGGTGCCGCCATCTTTGAGGGCGTGGCAGTCAATTAGCATATCCCCTCCTTATTGGCTGTGGGCATTGCCGTCTTTGTGAGGGATGGCAGTCAATTAGCATATTCCGTCTTTATTAGATAGGATTATTATTTGTCAATCCTCACCAGAGGATGTTTTCTCCATTGCTTTTTCAGAGAGAGCAGAAGGGAGGGAGGGAGGTGAGAAGGGAGGGAGAAAGAGAGAGAAAAACATTGATGTGAGAGACACACATTGGTTGGTTGCTTCCTGCATTGGCCCCAACGGAGGGCAGAGAGCAAACTGCAACCCAGGTACGTGCCTTGCCCGGGAATTGAACCCGCGACCCTTTGATGCCCAGCCGACGCGCTAACCACTGAGCCCGCCGACCAGGGCTCAGCACGAGAGCTTTGGATTCCACCTGGCAGTGTTCCTTCCAGCGCTGACATCCGTGCCCTCTGCTTTCTGGCCTCTCCCACATCCAGGTTGCCTCATGGAACAGGTGGAAGTGTGTTTTTCGCCAGACTGGTCCCTGGTCTGTCCCAAGATGGGTGGCCTCTGCCATGTGCCACGTGGCTCCCTCACTGGGGGGGGACTAGCAATGCCGCAGAATTGGGAATTTTGCTGAATGATTGGGCTCGGGCAATGCGACCGGGTGCTTGGGCCACCAGGGGACCTGCGGACATCACGGCCACCCTGCCAGGCCTGTGAGTGTTCACGGAGATCAGTCCTATTCTGGGCTGGGCCGGGTTTGCTGCCTCAGCTCCGGGGCCGCCGGGCTGCGGCTTGGGCTGACCGAGCTTTGTCACTGTTCCCCGAGGTCTGATTCAACGTCCCCCGGCGTTGGCATTGGACGGATCAATTCCCATTCTGGCACCGCCAGGCGTAAGCTTCGCAACCTTGGGCCAGTCACCTAGCCTTTCTGAGCTGCACGGCCTTCCTCCGGAAACACGGAGTGGGTGTGCCGGCACCCAGTGCCTGCAGGAGAAACCGGGGGAAGTGCGGGGTCGGCATCAGGAACTTGCACTGTGACATCATTGGCTACGTGTGATGTCACTTGCTCATCAGTCTAAGACGAGGGGTTGAACTAGGAGGGCGTGGGCCGTGTTTCCGTAGTGACCACTGCAGCAGGTTCCCATAAACACGGTGGCTTGAAACCACCGTCACTGGTTCCGTCACGGTTCTGGGCCAGCAGGTCCAGGTCAGGGTGCTGGCAGGGGCCTGCTCTCCGAGGGCCCAGGGGAGAGTCGGTTCCTTGCACTTTCCTGCCTGTGGCTGCACCGCCCCAACCTGTCTCCATATCCGCACGGCCGTCTCCCGTGTCCGTGTCAGATCTCCCGTCTCTCCTGGAGGACACTTGTCACTGGATTTGAATCCAGGATGCTCTCTTCTCGGGATCCTTACCTCAGTTGCATCCGCAAAGACCCGTTTGCCAAATAAGGCCACATTCGCAGGTCCCCAGGGTTAGGACGTGGCATCTCTTTTGGGGGCCACTACGGAGGGAAGGGACCGGAAGGAATGGCTGTGATGCTATAGCTCAGTGAGAATGGAGTGCTTCTCTCCATTCTAAGACCTTCCCCATGGCCTCGCCACGCCGTCATGCCGGGGGACCTACACGTACCTACCTGAGTTACATGGGGTCATGCTGGGGGACCTACACGTACCTACCTGAGTTACATGGGGTCATGCCGGGGAACCTACACGTACCCACCTGAGTTACATGGGGTCATGCCGGGGGACCTACACGTACCCATCTGAGTTACATGGGGTCATGCCGGGGGACCTACACGTACCCACCTGAGTTACATGGGGTCATGCCGGGGGACCTACACGTACCTACCTGAGTTACATGGGGTCATGCCGGGGGACCTACACGTACCTACCTGAGTTACATGGGGTCATGCCGGGGGACCTACACGTACCCACCTGAGTTACATGCAGTCATGCTGGATGACCTACACGTACCCACCTGAGTTACATGCAGTCATGCTGGGGGACCTACACGTACCTACCCGAGCTACATGGGTTCATGCCAGGGGACCTACACGTACCTACCCGAGCTACATAGGGTCATGCTGGGGGACCTACATGTACCTACCCGAGCTACATGGGGTCATGCCCGGGTGACCTACACGTATCTACACGAGTTACATGCGATCATGCTTGGGGACCTACACGTACCTACCCAAGCTACATGTGGTCATGCCGGGGGACCTACACGTACCTACACGAGTTACATGTGATCATGCCAGGTGACCTACACGTACCTACCCGAGCTACATGTGGTCATGCTGGGGACCTACACGTACCTACCCGAGCTACATGTGGTCATGCTGGGGACCTACACGTACCTACACAAGCCACATGTGGTCATGCCTGGGTTGTTCTGAGGCCCGAGTGCTGTTCCCCAGCCCCCATCCCATGGGCAGGCTGCAGTGCCAGGGAGATGAAAACTCTGGAAACGAGTGACAGATGGGACTGAAGACCCTCCTGTTTTATTTTATTTTTATTTATTCACTGATTTGAGAGAGAGAGGAAGGGGGGTGAGAGAGAGAGAGGAAGGGGGGTGAGAGAGAGAGAGGAAGGGGGGTGAGAGAGAGAGAGAGACATCGATTTCTTGCTCCACCCATCCATGTGCCCATTGGTTGAGTGATGTATGTGCCCTGACCGGGGATCGAACCTGCAACCTTAGCCTATCAGGACGACTTGCTAACCACCCGAGGGACCGGCCAGGGCAAGACCCCCTGTTTTAGCCATCCCTGGCTGCCATAACAAAACGCCATGGACGGGCGGCTTAAAGACCAGAGAGTTAGCCTCTCACAGTGCTGGAGTCTTCAGTCCAGGATCGAGGTGTTGGTGGGTCAGGCCACTTGGCCTGCAGGCAGCCACCTCACCCCTTGTCCTCACGCGGCCTTTCCTCCCCGCACCGCTTCCTCTGCTTATAAGGACGCCAGTCCCGTCAGGCCAGGCCCCGCCCGCATGACGTCCTTTAACCTAACCACCTCCTTAAAGGCCTGGTCTCCAGACACATTGGGGATTGGGGCTTCAGCGTGTAAATCTGGAGGGACACGTTTCAGCCCTGGATCAGCTTCACCCATGGAGCTGACATTTTGACAGAGCAGCCTACTGGATAGGGTTGGGTTACTTAAAGCATACACGATTTTCCCCATTTTTTTTTTAAATATATTTTATTGATTTTTTACAGAGAGGAAGGGAGAGGGATAGAGAGTTAGAAACATCGATCAGCTGCCTCCTGCACACCTCCTACTGGGGATGTGCCCGCAACCAAGGTACATGCCCTTGACCGGAATCAAACCTGGGACCCTTCAGTCTGCAGGCTGACATTCTATCCACTGAGCCAAACCGGTTTCGGCTAATCATTCTACTTTTTTTTTAAATATATATTTTATTGATATTTTATAGAGAGGAAGGGAGAGGGATAGAGAGTTGAAAACATCAATGGGAGAGAAACATTGATCAGCTGCCTCCTGCACACCTCCCACTGGGGATGTGCCCGCAACCAAGGTACATGCCCTTGACCGGAATCAAACCTGGGACCCTCCAGTCCGCAGGCTGACGCTCTATCCACTGAGCCAAACCGGTTTCGGCTTTCCCCACTTTTTAAAAAAAATATTTTTATTGATTTCAGAGATGAAGGGGGAGAGAGAGAGAGAGAGAGAGAGAAACATCAATGATGAGAGAGAATCATTGATCAGCTGCCTCCTGCCCGCCCCCTACTGGGGATGCAGCCTATAACCCGGGCATGTGCCCTGACCAGGAATCGATCCATGACCTGTTTCCTAGGTCGATGCTCCACCACTGAGCCACACCAGCCAGGCCGGTTTTTCTGTTTTGTTCATCAACACTGCCCACCAGAGCTTCGGCCATCGGCCCAGTCTCCATGGGCCACTCCCTGATAATGCTACTAGCAGCAGTCACCACCCATTGAGCGCTGACTGTATACACGACGTGTCCAGGCCGCGCTTCACCTTCGCCCCGTGAGTAGGGACCGTCATTTGTTCCCTTGGACTGTTGAGGAGCCTGCGGCTCAGAGCGGGAGATCCCCACGAGGATGTGTCAGGGGGGGCGCCCTGAAGCCGCATCCCTCAGACTCAGGGCTGCCTTCTCCCCTCCCCATCCTTCTTACCTTTGAAAACCCAATGCGGGCCCCGCCACCGTCCTTTCATCCCACACCAGCTCCGAGTTTCCCTACCCAGCAACTTCTCCGTCTCTCCGTGGGGGGTTACAGGCCTGGCCAGATAAGCGGCCGTCTTCTGTTCCATGATCCGCAGGCCAGCCCCGCGGGGACCTGGCTGGCACAGGCGCCTCCTCCCTGCCTGCGTTCCGCTCAGCGCTGGGGAAACCTTCCCCACACATAGCAACGGTTTCCAGGCCGAGCCGAGCCTCGGGCTTCCAAGTAGAGGGGTCATTTGGAGGCGGCCCAGCGTCTTCACGGGAGGGAGGTGACCGCCAGCCCCGGCCGGCCGCGAGGGTAGGTGTGTCTTTGCAGCGAAGGGTGGCTGACCTCCAGGCTGCTCCCTTCCAGCGCGTGGGGCGTGCTCGGCGACGCGGCCCCTGGAACTCGGACGCCCTTGCCTGGTCGCAGAGCGGCTTGTTTTCAGAGCAGAGGTGAAGGGGCCCCACAGCGGCCTGCTGCTCCGCTCTGCTCCCAGCCTCCCGGGAAGCGAGCGATGGATTCGCAATCACGTCAGCCCCGTTCAGCCGCACGGTGCCGGCCGCCTCTGCTGTCCTGCGGGCCTGGTCCGCATTTGGTCCACATTATGTGACCGCCGACAGAAGTGCTTCAGCAGGACGAGGGGCGCAGCGAAGGGAGAGGCGGGGGCTGCGCTCTGCCCCCCCGAGCGGGGTGACAGGGCAGGCCAGGCCGCTTAATCTTCTGGAGACCTGGCTGCCTCGAGTCTAGAGCAGCGCTAATAACTCAGGCCCTTTGTTCTCTCCAGGGCCCCTGGCGGCGATCTTGGAAGCATGAGAGCCTCGCCCGCCTTCCCTGCGAGGGAGGATGAGCGGCCTCCAGATGAATTGGATGTGAAGTGGCAGAATAGGACGTTGATCACAGTCCATATTTTTGCTGCATCGACGTGGTGTTTTACAGACCCCCCGACGCAGCATCTGGGAGGCCTGACACGAGCGAGGCGAACACGGTCTGCGAGCTTGGAAAACCGCCGCCCGGCCCAGCCCGCGCGAGGCATTTTCTGATGGATGCCTGCGATAACGGATGAGATGAGCCAGGAATGTTCCGGACGAGGAGGAGGCTGGGGGAGGGAGGAAGCGGGGCTGGACATGTCCGGGGCCTCCCTGTAACAGCTGCATCTGTGGGGCGAGGGCCAGCCGAGCACGGGGTCCAGGCGGGGGTCTCCCAGGAGTGCCCAGAGCTGGGGAGCAGGCCTGGCTGAGGGCCCAAGCTCAGAGCCATCTGGAGGGTCAGGGAGGCGGCCATCGGGACCAAGGCCGCAGGCCCGGGCCAAGCTGGCAGGAACAACTGGAAAGTGGGGAGGCATGGTCAGGGGTGGCGCTGTGAGCTCGGTGCTGGGGTGCTGGCTGTGAGGACATGGAGGGTGGGAGGGGAGGGGAGGTGGGGGGAGGGGGAGGCAGGCCCGCTAGAGGGAAGATTCAGGCCTGGGAGGCACTTGGGCAGCACGCGGTGGAGTCTGGGTCCCAGGCCCACCTCGGACTCTGCCCTGGGGGCTGTATGAATGCAGAGGTCCCCCGGGAGCAGCGCTGTTTTTAGCTAATACTGGGGTGAAGGTCCGTGATGCAATGCGACCACTTCCTGCCTGGACCTCCCAAGGGCCGCCCGTCCCCGTCCCCGTCGCCGGCTCTGCGGGCCCTGCCTCGTGCCCGCACTTCCTCGTCCTTGTTGAGGTTCCGTTCTCTCCTTTCCCCCTCCTTGCCCTTCCCACCCCCATCACCTTTGCCCTTTGCCCTTTGCCGGGGCTGCGATGCGGAGATGCACAGGGCAGAGCTCCAGCCAGGGCAGGAGCCAGACGTGGGAACTGACAGTGCGGGAGAGCAGTGGCGCCGGCCCCGCGGGCACTCCCCGGGCACGGACCTTCCCTGCAGGCCCTGCCTCCGTGCTGGCTGCCTGGGCACCGTGATCCTACCCTGGAGGAGAGACCTCAGAATCAACAAAGGTTTTATATATTTATTTATTTAACCTTCCCCGAGGATGTGTTCGTTTGTTTTCTCATTGATTCTAGAGAAAAAGGAAGAGGGAGCAAGCGAGCGAGAGAGACAGAAACATGGATGTGAGAGAGAAACAGCACATCGATCAGTGGCCTCCCAGATGCATGCTCCCCCACCGGGGAGCGAACCCGCCTCCTCGGTGTAGAATTAATAAAGGTTTTAAAGATTCCTGCCCTAGCCCTACCTGGTGTGGCTCAGTGGATAGAGCGTCAGCCTGTGGACCGGAAGGTCCTGGGTTCAATTCCAGTCAAGGGCACATGCTCGGGTTGCAGCGTTGATCCCCAGGAGGGGGCGTGCAGGAGGCAGCCGATCCATGATTCTCTCTGATCATTAATGTTTCTCTCTCTCTCTCCTTTCCTTGCTGAAATCAATAAAAATATATTAAAAAAAAAAAAAGATTCCTGCCTTACAGCCTTTTCCCAGGGGGCCACAGGGACAGTGTTCAGGTGGAGTGTAAGGAGGCTGGGGCAGGGGGAGAGGGAGGAGAGGCTGGGGGGACACAGGGGCTGAGCCAGGTGGAGGGTGCAGGGCCGATGCGTGGGGCTTTGGTGGGACAACACTCACCAACAGGGACGGAGCTCCCAGTGTCCTCCCGAGCAGGTGACAGGGAGCAGGCTAAAGAGGGGCGCTGAGCTTTAAATCGGTGACAGCTCCATTCCTGGCTGAGGACGTGCGGCTCTGTGGGCCACCTGGGGAGGGAGGCTCCTAGGTTTCAAAGACAGTGAATTTGATTCATTCACTCATTTATTATTATTCTTTTATTGATTTTTAGAGAGAGAGAGAGAGAGAGAGGGGAAGGGAGAGGGAGAGAAAGACAGAAACATCGATGCGAGAGACACATCATGGATCGGCTGCCTCCTGCACGCCCCACACTGGGGATCGAGTCCGCAACCCCGGCCTGTGCCCTGACCGGGAATCGAGCCAGTGACCTCTTGGTTCATGGGTTCAACCACAGCGGCCAGAGAAGACAGTGAATTTTAAAATAGAAAGTGGTGAGGGGGTTACCATCTGTATCTATGTCTCCATCTCCGTCTCCAGCAATCACTCAGCACCTGTGCCACGTACCTGTCCCTACATCGATATCCAAGTCTGTCTCAAACAGACCTAGCACGCAGGCTTTCACGCACGTCCCTGTTTCTCATTTTTCTTTAGGAGTACACACGTCACACACGCCCGCGTAAAACTCTAAGACACGCAGAAGGGGACGGAGAAGGGGACGACAGTCGTCCCTCCCGCTTCAATGCTTTCCCGTGTGTTTCACTGCACGTCCATCAGGAGCTCCCCTCCATCCGCCCCGCCTGCAGATAACCTCCTGCGCGTGCCCAGTGGGGCCCACGTACCTCAGTTTATGGCCATCTCCTTACTGCTGGTTAGGAAGCCGTTCCCGACGTGTAACCAGCACCGCTCACACCCGGAGATCACTGTGCGGGGATCCCATTCGCCCTGTCCCCGCCGGGGGAGTTCCAGGGGGACAGAATTTCGTGGTGGATTTGCTGTCCTGTCTCACTTCCCCACACGGCAGGTGTGGGTCGTGGCTTTGTGCCGGGCTGAGGGGCACAATAGGCTGGGCTGTTTTTTTTCAACTGCTTGTTGCATTTCTCTCTGTTGCACGAATTCCTTGTTCGTACCCTTCCCACTTAAAAAAAATATATGTATTTTTTATTGATTTCAGAGAGGAAGAGAGAGAGAGAGAGAGAAGCATCAATGATGAGAGAGAATCATTGATTGATCAGCTGCCTCCCGGACAGCCCCCACTGGAGATCGAGCCCGCAAGCTGGGCCTGCGCCCCGACTGGGAATCAAACTGCAACCTCCTTGTTCCTAGGTTGGTGCTCAACCACCCAGCCGCGCCGGCGGGGCCCTCCCCCACTTTTTCGGATGGGACAGGGACTGCTTTCTCGAGAAGTCTGGGCAGCTGGCCCTTCGTCCCTTGTATATAGATTCCGTGCACTTTCAAACTGCCGCTTGTGTTTTAAGGCTGTCTGTGGTCTTTGGCTGTTCGGAGCATTTAATTTTTATGGCGTGAAACTTGTGAGTCTCTTTCTTAATGGCTTCTGGATTCTGTCTTGCTTAGAAGGGCCTGCTTTACCCCACGATTATGACAATAGTCAGCTCTGCTGTGCCTTTCTCTAGTACGCTTACGGTTTGATTGATTACGCTTAGGTCTTTAATCCATCTGGAATTTATTGGAGTATCTAGGCTGACGTAAGAGTTCAATGTTGTGTTTTTCGAAGTGATAACCAGCTATTGCAGTGCTGTTTGCTGTGGAACCCTATCCATCACCCCTCACCGTTGGTTTGCAATAGAGTATTATCTCTATTTGTCTGTATCCCATCTCTCTCTCTCTCTTTCAATTACTTTTTTCTGCACCCCCCCCCCCAGTTATGTTCCATTGGTTTATTTGTCGTTACCATATTGCGTAACCATCCTGGTATCTCTTCACAGCAGATGGGGTAAGATCTTATTCTCCTCCATTAGTCCACCTCCTCCGCCCCCCTAATTTTGCTTCACAATTTATTTTAAATATCCCAGAGAAATAAGTCACGGTCGGTATTTTGATTAGAGTCGCACTCACACTCCATCTGTAGACGCAGTACATCTTTACAAGGAGTCTCACCCCTCAGGAAGCTGGTGTTGATCGGTCAGCTCTTGCTGTGTGACAAACCACCCCAAAACTTAGTGGCTTCAAACACATCTATTTGCCGTGGCTCCCAAGCCCGTGAGTTGCCCAGATGCTTGCTGGTTTGAGCACAAAGCCGAGTGCTCTGCTTATTTAATATTAACTAGTCATGAAATATCTTACCTAATAGTTCACTAGCTGATGTACAATACGTGCAATATATTCTCTAAAAACACTTCAAACGGATAGTTATCCCTGTGCCCAAAGGCGTGTGTGTCTGAGTGTGAGTGTGTGTGTATTTATGTGTCTGTATGCTTCTGTCTGTGTGAATCTGTTTCTGTGTGTGTGTGTCTGGTGGGGTAAGGCATGCAGGACAGCCAGAAGGTGTGAATCCCCAAGATTTGGGTTTGAGGGGCTGTATTTTATTTTCAATTTTATTATTATTATTTTTAATCCTCACCTGAGTGTATTTTTCCATTGGTCTTTTAGAGAGAGGGAAAGACAGAGAGAAACATCGATGTGAGAGAAACACACCAATTGGTTGCCTCCTGCACACGTCCTGACCAGGGCCCCGGGCCAGAGAGACGCCTGCAACCGCGGTACGTGCCCTTGACCAGAATCGAACCTGGGACCCTTCGGTCTGCAGGCTGAAGCTCTATCCACTGAGCCAAACCGACTAGGGCAAGGGGGTGTATTTTAAACTCACATCTCTTGGTTGACCTTTAACCCGGCCGCCTCTTTAGGGCTTATTCCCGAGATGCTTTTCTTGCGTCTGGGTGTCTCCCCAACTGGTTTACATCTCCCCCCGGGGCCCAGGCACGCTGCTGCTGCTGCCCCGCGGTGTGCACGGGGCTCCGGCTGCCCGTCTCGGTGCCCGAGTTCCCCTCTGTGTATCTAGCAGTCACACTGGTCCATCTAAATCCATTTGCAAGTGTCTCTGCTTACATGGAAGACCCTGAGGATAAACGGGGGATCGTGGCACAGTCCACCCCCCCGGAACGGAGGCCCACCCCCTGCTGGCAGACCCAGTTTCCTGCACCGACAGCCGGGCCCTCCCCGACCCCTCCCGTCTCCCCAGCTCCGGGCCTGATGGGAACGCAAACGGAAACCTTCACCAGCTCTTCTGCAGCCTGCTGCTCCTCCTGCCTAGACTGTCAGGGTCCCCAGCAGTGACTGAAGCAGCTGTGTGAGCGCCCGCAGGAGGCCGGAGCCCGGGGCCGTGGTGTGTATTAGTCTCCAGTGGCCGCTGTGACAAAAGACCAAACGCGTGGTGGCTTAAAGCCATAGCAACGCATTCTCTCGCACTCCTGGAGGTTGAAGGCCAAAATCAAGGTGCCTGTCAGCCATGCTCCTTCCGATGGCTCGGGGGGAGGGGTCCTTCCTTGCCTCTTCCTAGCTTCTGGTAGCTGCTGGCAATCCTTGGCGTTGTGGCCGCATCCCTGCGGTCTCTGCCTCTGCTCACACGTGGCTTTTTCTGTCTCTTTAGAAGACCGGAACCAGCACACACCCAGCACCACCGGGCAACGATGCCCTCATCTGGGCTGTTACGTACGATTAGACCTGCGTGTCTATATGTGACTTCTCTCTTCTAACACCCTTTGCCTTGAAGTGATCCTTTTTTTAATTTAACACAAATCTTTTTTTGTATATATTTTTATTGATGTCAGAGAGGAAGAGAGAGGGAGAGAGAGATAGAAACATCAATGATGAGAGAAAACCATTGATTGGCTGCCTCCTGCACGCCCCACGCTGGGGATCGAGCCTGCAACCCAGGCATGTGCCCTTGGCCGGAATTGAACCCGGAACCCTTCAGTCCTCAGTCTGACGCTCTATCCACTGAGCCAAACAGGCTAGGGCAGTGGTCGGCAAACTGCGGCTCATGAGCCACATGTGGCTCGCGAGCCGCAGTTTGCCGACCACTGGGCTAGGGCATGAAGTGCATCTTGCCTGACATTAATATTATAGCCCATCCTGCTCAGGCTCACTTTGTATACGGTACATTATTTTCCATCTGCTTACTTTCAATCTCTCTGTCTTTATAATGAAAGTACATCACTTTGCCCGGCCAGCATAGCTCAGTGGTTGAGCGCCAACCTGTGAACCAGGAGGTCATGGTTCGATTCCTGGTCAGGGCACATGCCCGGGTTGTGGCTCGATCCCCAGTGTGGGGTGTGCAGGAGGCAGCCGATCAATGATTCTCTCTCATCATTGATGTTTCTATCTCTCTCTCTCCCTTCCTCTCTGAAATCAATAAAAAATATTTAAAAAAAAGAAAGTACATCACTTTTAGACAATATACACTGAGTGGCCAGATTATTATGATCTCTGAATGCATAATAATCTGGCCACTCAGTGTATGTGTGTGAATATATATATATATATATATATATATATATATACACACACACACACACATATATATATATTAGAGGCCCAATGCATGAATTCGTGCATGGGTGGGGTCCGGCCAGCCTGGCCAGGGGGAGGGGACATGGGCGGTTGGCTTGTCTGCCTGCTGGTCGAACTCCTGGTGGAGGGGACAATTTGCATATTAGCCTTTTATTATCTAGGATAGACACTGAGTGGCCAGATTATTATGCATTCAGAGGTCATAATCATCTGGCCACTCAGTGTATAGTTGAGTCTCTCTTATTTTTACTTATTTATTTTTATGGATTTTCAGAGAGAAGAGGAATGGAGAGAGAGAGGGTAGGGGGAGAAACATCGACGTGAGAGAGAAACTTTAATCGGTTGCCTCCCATATGTGTCCGGACCAGAGATTGAACGGCAACCAGGGATGTACCTGACCGGGAATCAAGCCTTTAGGTGTACAGAACAGCGCTCCGACCCACGGAGCCATCCGGCCAGGGCTAGTTGGGTCTCCATTCTAATCATTCTACTTTTTTTTTTAATATATATTTTATTGATATTTTATAGAGAGGAAGGGAGAGGGATAGAGAGTTGAAAACATCAATGAGAGAGAAACATTGATCAGCTGCCTCCTGCACACCTCCCACTGGGGATGTGCCCGCAACCAAGGTATATGCCCTTGATCAGAATCAAATGCGGGACCCTTCAGTCTGCAGGCCGATGCTCTATCCACTGAGCCAAACCGGTTTCGGCTAATCATTCTACTTTTTAATTGGAGTATTTAGGCCATTAAGATTTATGTGATTATTGAGACGACTGGATTCAGGTCTACCATTTTATTATTTATGTTCAGTTTGTCCCTTTGTCTTTTAAAAAAAAATACTTTTCACTTACAGTTGGCATTCAATATTATATTAGTTTCAGGTGCACAGCAGTGGCTAGGCATTTATATAACATATGAAGTCATCTTCCCAATAGTTTTAAGCTTTTTTAAAAAATATTTTTATTTATTTCATAGAGGAAGGGAGAGGGAGAGAGAAACAGAAACATCAATGATGAGAGAGAATCATTGATCAGCTGCATTCTGCACGCCCCACCCTGGGGATCGAGCCCACAACCCGGGCATGTGCCCTTGACTGGAATCGAACCCGGGACCCTTCAGTCCACAGGCCGACGCTCTATCCACTGAGCTAAACCAGCTAGGGCAGTGTTAAGGTGTTTTTAGAATAATTTTAAATTTACGGAGAAGGTGCAAATATAGCTGTGGATGCCATGTTCATGTCCCTCCACAATTCGTAGGGTTGAAACCCTCATCCCCAGTGTGATGGGGTTGGGGGTGGGGCCTTTGGAGAGAATTAGGCCATGAGGGCGGAGCCTTTGGGAACGGGATTTGTGTCCTTACAAAAAGAGACACAGACCCTAACCAGCTTAGCTCAGTGGGTAGAGCGTCAGCCTGCAGACTGAAGGGTTCCGGGTTCGATTCCGGTCAAGGGCACGTACCTGGTGCAGGCTCCTCCCCGGCCCGGGCCCTGGTCAGAGCGTGTGCAGGAGGCAACCAATCCATGTGTTTCTCTGACATCGATGTTTCTCTCTGTCTTTCCCTCTCTCTTCCACTTTCTTTAAAATCAATGGAAGAATATCCTCGGCTGAGGATTTAAAATAAGATAAAATAAGAGAGGAGACACAGGATTCCTCTTGTTCTGTCTGCCTTGTGAGGGCCCAGCGAGAAAGCGGCCGCTGCAAACCAGGACGAGGGCCCTGGAACTGAGCAAGCCGCCCCCCCGCCCCCGCACCCCCGCCCCCCCGCCCCCGCACCCCCGCCCCAGTCTCGGACTTGGAGCTCCCAGGACAGTGAGAAAGAAAAGCCTGTCGTCTGTCCGCACCCAGCCGACGGCGTTCCAGCAGCCTGCGTGAACAAGGGCAGCGGCACAGAGCGCTCCCTGTGGCCCCACCCCGTTCCCGTTATTAACATCTGACAGTCACCTCCAGGAGGTCCATTTGTCACAAGTGAGACCCTGACCTTGCCCGGCTGGGCGTGGCTCAGCGGTTGAGCATCGACCTAGGAACCAGGAGGTCACGGTTGATTCCCGGTCAGAGCACAGGCCCGGGTTGCGGGCTTGATCCCCCGTGGGGGGCGTGCAGGAGGCAGCCAATCCATGATTCTCTCTCATCGTGGATGTTTCCATCTCTCTCTCGCTCTCCCTTCCTCTCTGAGATCAATAGAAATACATTAAAAAGGAACCGACCTTGGCACATTACGGTTCACTGGACTCGGACGTTCCTCGGATTTCAGTGTTTCCGTGAACGTCCTCTTCAGTCCGGGCACCGCCTGGCCGTGAGTCATTACGGCTCCTCCCCCTCGGTCGGTGACGGGAGGCCTGGCAGGGATGCTGTGGAACATTCCCCGACTCGGGCTTTTCTCCTGGCTGGGCTGAGGTTGGGAGTTAGGGAGAGAGCACAGTGCCAGCTGCCACGGTCACCCGGCGTGACTCAGCGGCGAGGACGCGGGCCTGCGTCGCCTGGTGCGATGGGCGAGCCAGGTGCTGCGGTACGTCTTCCCCTTTCCAAGCCACTAAACCTAGCCCGCCTCCGGGGCAGGGTGGGGGTGAGGGTGTAAGAGGGGAGGGCATGGGGGAGGGGAGGCTAAGGAAACTCTGCCTCCTGCAAAGGCAGTGCCTACATACACACTGAGTGTCCAGATTATTATGATCTCTGAATGCATTAGAGGCCCGGTGCATGAATTCGTGCATGAGTGAGGTCCGGCCAGCCTGGCCAGGGGGAGTGGACATGGGCGGTTGGCCGGCATGCCTGCTGGTCGAACTCCTGGTCGAGGGGACAATTTGCATATTAGCCTTTTATTCTATAGGATATACACTGAGTGGCCAGATTATTATGCGTTCAGAGATCATCATCATCTGGCCATTCAGTGTATAATGTGTAGCTCTCTCGTCAGGAAGGTTTGCTTCTGGTCCCTGTTTATGCATTTATTTCGTCATTGATATAAGTATGGACCCGTGTATGTTTATCTTATACTTGGGGGTACAGTTCAGTCCCATGCTATTTATCCTGTTGTTCAAAGCGTTCAACTTCGGTCACTGGGAGCCTTCCAGGCTGGCTCTGTGTCTACTCGACTCACTCCTACTCAGGTTTTATGATAGAGTCTACCCTGAAAGTTTCAACTTTCCAGATAAACGAGGCAATACGCCCCCCCCTCCGCCCCCCCCCCCCACACCTTTCATTCCTTAAGCTAATTTGATTTGGATATCTGTCCATTGTAAGCAAAAAGAGACCTGATATAATCTATACCATCTATAATATAGCTTATACATAACAGACACATACAGCAGACCCAGACATAATAGGACTATCATAATTGTTATTGAGGATTGTTAAAAAATACTGAAGTACGTAGAACAAGGATCATACTCTAAATTCCGGCCAATATAGTAACTGGTGTTAAACAGGTCATTTAACTTTGAGCTTCCTGGCAGCCAAAGCAAAAACAGAAATAGGATGACGTCCATGAGTCAAGGAAACAAACTCCTAGGGGAGTTAAAGTAGTCCGTGTTCCAAATGCTGCAACTCGGGAGGATTCTGACTCGAGGGTATTAAGCCACATAAGGATTTTTCTAAAGACGCCATGGCGTTCCAACGTCACAGCCAAGGATGCTATTCTTTCAGTGCGGTTTAGTAAGGCATTTCCGTAAGAAGTTCCTTCTTGTGCTCTGGGAACAAGCCTTTCCACGTCCTAACCTGTTACGGACCGAGCTCGGGGACCCGGGGTTGGGAACACCCTGCCTTTGACCGTCCTCTCCAGGTGCCCTTGGGTGTTTGAAGGACAGTAATCAAACCGTTCTTCACAAAAAGTAACACAGCCCAGCCCGCGGGGCTCAGGGGTTGAGCATCAATCTACGAACCAGGAGGTCACAGTTTGATTCCTAGTCGGGGCACATGCCCGGGTTACGGGCTCCATCCCCAGTGGGGTACGTTCAGGAGGCGGCTGGTCAATGATTCTGTCTCATCATGGATGTGTCTGTCTCTCTCTCCCCCTTCCTCTCTGAAATCAATAAAAATATTTTTCAAAAATACATACACTGAGCACACACTCACATTCCTGGGAAGGCGGAGATTTTCAGTCACAATTTCAACTGGAATATAGGATCTGGAGACTTAACTTGGCAATTCCCACTGGTGCTAATGGACTTGGTCTGTGTACCTACCGGCCCAGCGGTCTCCTTCCAGCCTGTGTGCAGAGTTTCCCGGGATTCTTCCTGAAGAAAGTACACCTCCCTGCACGAAGGGTAACAGGTTGGGGTGCAGGGGCAGTGGGCCCAAGGGGAGCCCTCCCAGGTGGTTGCTCCCAATTCCTGCTGCCTCTTCCTTGCGAGTCCACATGGGCTGCCCCCCTTGGCATCCGCAGCGGCCACAGCGACTGCCCAGCGTCCCACCTCCAGCCGCCCTGGACCCGCCTCAGACTCCGAGCCCCCGTTCCCTTCGCAGGAAGGAACCCACCCGCCGGCTGGCCCGCCTCCCGCTTGGCTGCCTCTCCAGGAGGCTTGCCTCCCAGCGCCTGGGTCCCTCCGCTCACCGCTCACCGCTCACCGAGGGTATTTCCCTGCCACCCGCCAGCGCTCCCTTTAGTCATCGCGGTTCCACGGCCATAGAACTCCGAGTGGGACCAAGCAGCCTGAGGAGAGACTCCGGGGCCGGCAGCTCCGTGGAGCACAGGAATCCCAGGCCCCAGAGAAGCCGGTGGCTTAGCGGGAACCCCAGAGCACCCCGAACCCAGACGGGGAGGAGCGGTGGTCTGCAAAGCACGGAGGCCAGGTGTAAGGCGGGGCCAGCCCCCAGTGCGTGTCCCCCATCTGCCTGATGGCTTTCTTCGCGTTTCTTCAAACTGTTTCACGGGTTAAAACAGATGCATTTTCAGGGGTCCTCAAACTACGGCCCGCGGGCCACATGCGGCCCGCCGAGGACATTGATCCGGCCCGCCGGGTGCCGCTGCCTGTCCTGCTTAGCAGCCGACTCGTCCCGGGCCCGCAGTGCGCATAGGAATTTGTTCATAGTTTTTTTTAAAAACTATAGTCCGGCCCTCCAACGGTCTGAGGGACCGTGAACTGGCCCCCTGTTTAAAAAGTTTGAGGACCCCTAAATTTTATTTGGAAACGAAACAGCCTAACGAGACCCGTCAGCCGATCGATGGGTGTGCGCGAACCTCATATAACGCAGCACGCCTTTGGCCTGGAGCGTCTGGACTCTACCTGCCCCATTACAGAGGGTTTTCAGATGTTTCGGAACAGAGAACCCTGGGACGGCGTGTGG
This sequence comes from Plecotus auritus, assembly GCF_963455305.1. Taxonomy (NCBI): domain Eukaryota; kingdom Metazoa; phylum Chordata; class Mammalia; order Chiroptera; family Vespertilionidae; genus Plecotus; species Plecotus auritus. The sequence goes on along the minus strand of NC_137770.1, from coordinate 5,666,130 downwards.
TTCACCCTAAAGGCTCAGAGCGCCCCGAATCTCAGGGCACATCCTAAAAGTCTCAGAGAAGGAAGGGGAGGCGAGAAAGAGCCTTTGATCACTGCCCGTCACTGCCGTCGGTGGAGACGAGGCTGGCCCGCCACGCGGAGTGAAGACGCCAGGAGGAGATGGCCGTGGCGGTGCCGTAACTGCCGAAAGCTCAGCTGGTGTCCGGTTCTAGCGCTTTCCCTGTCTGGGGAGGTTCTGGGCCCAGGCCAGCTTGTCCTTGTTCTGAAGGGGCGTCCTTCTCAGGGTCCTGCAGAGGGGGAGCAAGGGCGGCCGTGGACGCTGCCGTCCAAGGCTGCCCACGCCCTCGTCCCTGGCCCCCTCTGTGGGGGACCCTGGGAGACCTTGTCCACATGTCATACAGAGCTTCAACCCCGACTGTGCCCTTCCCCGCCGCGTGCCCTGGACAAGTTCCTCGCGTCTTCCCGTCTCCAGAGGCTGTGGCGCTGAGTCCTCCCTTTAAGACCTGGCAGCGGGGACGGGAGCTCCCCATCGGTGGCAGAGTGTGCCTCTCACCGTGTGGACCTAGCGCGCAGGGAGTGCTTACGTGGGTGCTTAGTGGGTGGTTTCCATTAGGAAAAGACCAGGCAGCCGTGGTGGGACAAGGACACGCATCGGGGGCTCCGTGGCGCGCACCCCGCCATGCATGTGTCCTAAGCGCCACCGAAGGGAGAAGTGATGTCGCCCACCTCGCTCTTCTCGGCCGTCGTCATTCTCCTGCTGTCTCATCGGTGCCTCCGGACCATTTTTTCTTTCTTTTTTTTTTAAAATATATTTTATTGATATTTTACAGAGAGGAAGGGAGAGGGATAGAGAGCTAGAAACATCGATGAGAGAGAAACATCGACCAGCTGCCTCCTGCACACCTCCTACTGGGGATGTGCCCGCAACCAAGGTACATGCCCCTGACCGGAATCGAACCCGGGACCCTTCAGTCCGCAGGCTGACGCTCTATCCACTGAGCCAAACTGGTTTCGGCCCATTTTTTCTTTTAAAATACGTTTTTATTGATTTCAGAGAGGCAGGGAGAGGAAGAGATAGAAACATCAGTGATGAGAGAGAATCATGGATCGGCTGACCCCCTGCACGCCCCACGCTGGGGATTGAGCCCCCCAACCGAGGCGTGTGCCCTTGACCGGAATCAAACCCGGGACCCTTCAGTCCGCAGGCCGACGGTCTACCCACTGAGCCACACCGGCCGGGGCCCTCTGGGCCGTTTTCACGTTGCTCTTTGGACGTGACATTCTAAGGTGACCATTTGCCCTTTGGCACCGAGTGTCTGTCCCGGACCCCGAGTGAAGGTGCCCCGTGTCTGCCCGTGTCCCGGCCAGGCCTGCGGGCCGTCCTCCGTTCCCTGGAGCCACTAAGCGCTCACTGTGCGAGCACTCTCTGCCGCAGCCTGACCCTGGGCCCCGGCTCGGCCCATCGCCCCGCACAGTCCCAGCGCGCGGCGTGAGGCACCTCCTGACTTCACTCGCTCACACCCGTTCTTCCTTCAAGAACCGTTTTTCCCAGGAGATCGGGTCCTTAGGAACTTTCCAGGCGGGAAGCCAGAAAGAATGAGGTAATGCACATTTCTCATGGCCCCAGACCACGGCCCAGCTGCTCCACACCCGCAGCTCAGCTCACGCGTGGGGAGCGCGCCGTGCGCCCTGGGTATCCCCGGGAGGGACACCCACCCTCCCGGCGCCGCTGCCCGTCTCCCCACCAGGAGGCCGGCGCAGGGTTAGGCCTGTTCCCGAGGTGCTCGGGCCGCGGGTCTGTCTTTAACGCGTTTCCCTCTGGACTGGATGGCTGGGCGTCCACCTGCGCCGGCCACGGGCACGTCCACAAGCTGGCACTCTGCCGCCCGCCCGCTGCGGTTCTGTCACCATCGCGGCGTCGCCACCGAGGCCCTTTGACTGGAACGCAGCCACCCCGGAAGCAGGCATTCTCACTGTCCCCATTTTTCTGAGGCGGACACGGACGCTCGGTGACGCAGGGCGACTTGTCCGAGGTTGCGTGCGTGGTTAAGTGCCAGCTCTGTCTACATCGGGGGCTCGCCACCTGCTGCGGGTGGCACTGAGAGACACCTGGGGAGAGAATTTTGTGGGCACCCCTGGACGTCCTGGGGAGACTGACGGGGAAGGGTCACGTGTGTGTCTGAGCTGGGCCACCGTGCGATTTGCTTTTTTAGTTTTTGTGTCTGCATGGCACCCCCACTCACCCTCTCGACCCCCTCCTTCCTGGGAGTCTGCGTCAGGTGCCTGGTGCACAAATCAGGGTAGATTGGTCCCACTGCCGGGCGCGCGGCTGTGCCCTGGGGCGCCCCAGGCACCGTGAGGCCTCCCGCTCTCGTCCTCTTCAGCCCTGGGCCTGCCCACTGTCTTCTTGGGGTTTGCAAACCTGCGGAGCAAGTTGGCCATGGATTTCTTCCAAAGAGACTCTCCCTCAGAGCCCAGGAGCGCTTCTGTTCCCAGTCAAGGCTGCAGCAAATCATCGGGGACTAGGTGCTCCTCTGCCGTTTATCAAGGAGGTTTCCTCTTTCAGGGGCGACTCGGGGTCCCGGGGTTCCTAGACGAGGAGAGGGGGAAGGAGCCAGGCAGCCCACATATCATAAACGCCGTACAAATGTCCACAGGAGCCAGCAATGAGACAAGTGAGCGCAGCAGGGCGATAGGGAGTGGTGGGGACTGCGGTGCATTGAGAGCACATGTCCATGGATGCGGGTAGGGGCTGCCCAGCTCCCCCAGATTATTGCCAGGAGTGAAACAGGCCCGGGATTGCTAAATCTTTTATTCTTCAAGACATGCTAGAACTCCAGACTTCTATTTTTATTGTTATTTTTTAATATCGTTTTATTGATTTTAGAGAGGAAGGAAGAGGGAGAGAGAGATAGAAACATCAGTGATGAGAATCACTCATCGGCTGCCTCTTGCACGCCTCCCACTGGGGATGGAGCCCGCAACCTGGGCATGTGCCCTGACCGGGAATTGAACCGTGACCTCCTGGTTCATAGGTTGACTCACTATCCACTGAGCCAAACCAGCTGGGGCTAGAACTCCAAATTTTTAGATGAAATCTTATCTCATTTTTATCCATGAGAAATAGATTTTAATTATGAGAGAGAGAGAGAGAGAGAGACAGAGAGACAGAGAGAGAGACAGAGAGAGACAGAGAGAGAGGGAGAGAGAAAGCAGGCCAAACACCAAACATGCCTGCAAATCGATGGGCCAAGGGCAAGCGGCCGGAGCTCTGATCCGGTGGCACCATCTATTGTACACACGTGGAAACTGAGCCCCAGAGACGGGGTGACTGGACGGTGGTCTCTGCCGTCAGAGAAGCGCCTTCCAGGAGGAGTCGCAGCATCCAGGTGCAGAGCTTTACGGTCCCGGGAAGCACACTTGGGCGCAATGAGACTAACGCAGAGGCTGCCGTTCCCGACCACGCGCTGCGTTCCAGGCCCTGCGTGGAGGTAAGCCTCACACGCCGTCACCGCTAAACACGCGGCGTCCCCCAGTAAATGCACGCACACGTACCAGCGGGGAGCTCACCTTCTAAATGGAATGTATTTTAGGGAACACCGCCTTTATAATTATTCAACGTGTGTGTATACATATTGGGGGCACACCCTATATTTTGTCCACTTTACATATGAGGAAACTGAGACTCCTGGGTGGTAGTCAGAGTTAAATGATATTCCTTAGCTCTTTGTTTTATATTTGGTGATTTTTTTTTTTTTGAGAGAGAGAAACATTGATTGGTTGTTCCACGTATTTATGGATTCATTGGTTGATCCTGGCATGTGCCCTGACCCGGAATTGAACCGCACCTGGTGTATCAGGGTGATGCTCCAACCAACTGGACTCTAAAAATGTGTTTTTAAAGAAAAGAAAGCCCTCTGCCAGCACGCGTGGGGAAGGGCCGGTTCCCCGCCCGCGTGTGGCCTGCGAGCCTGCCTCTCTCGGTCCCAGCCCCCAGGCTGATGGGGCTCTGGGTCTCCCTCCCACAGCTCCTCCCCACACCCCCGCGGGGCTGACCTCGCGGCCTCGCATGTCATGCGAAAATCGAGCAGGTGTCTGCGTGCGAGGCGGCTGTGTTGTGAGCAAGCCGGGACGTTCAGGATGATGTCATGGCCCTGGGCCTTCGGGTGAAAATGAGAAAAAGTCCTCGGTCGCATCGCTGCCAGCATTCGCAGGCCGTAAATAGGGACCTCGGAGGCGGAAGACAGGGGGTCGCCCTGGACATCTCTGGCCTGGGAGGCATTTGGGAGAAGGGGCCGAACAAAGAGTGAGGGGCGCGCAGACCCCGGCCTCTCTCCCCGCCCTCTCCCCGGCAGCGCGAACGGCTGGCCCGAGCTGGAACGACGCTGAGGATAACGCCCTGCTGCTTGTTGTCACCAGCCACTGGTGTGTGTGGGCACTTTACGTGTGTCCCACTGCCGGGAGCGGCTGAGCCCTGGGGAACCCCAGGCACTGTGAGGCCTCCCGCTCTTGTCCTCTCCAGCCCTGGGCCTGCCCACTGCCGGGGACCCTCACGTAGGTTATTGCTGACCCTTGTGGCCCCCCATGCGGGAGAAGGAGTTTGGATCCCAGTTGACCGAAGAGATGCGGAAAGCAGAGGCCTGGCCCTTTGAGGCCCCCCAGGCCTCGCTTCGCTGGGCTGCCCCTCGGGGAGATGGCAGCGGCAGGGGCCTGGCTGGGACGCCCAGAGCAGAAGCAGCGTGTCCTGGGACAGGGCACTCGTCTCTCCACGCCCCCGGTTTCCCACCTCCCACGTGGGCAGGGGGCCCCGTTCTTGGAAAGAAGTCAGCGGTTGATGCTTTCGTGGGGGCTTTGTGGTGTCACCTCCAAAGTCCCATTGATTCTAAGTTGCTTCCCTTCCCTGTTGCTTTCTCTTCCCCTCCTCCCTCGCCTTTGACATATGACCTGTTATTACCACAGATAACTCATAGGTACTATTCTAACAGCTACCGTCATTCCAACAGGCACAAATATGCATGCCCTGCTGGGCAAGTAGCATGCATTATCTACTACATACACCCAGTATGTGCATGTGAGTGTGTGTGAGAGTGTGTGAGTGTGTGTGAGTGTGTGTGAGTGTGTGTGAGTGTGTGAGTGTGAGTGTGTGTGTGAGTGTGTGTGAGTGTGTGAGTGTGAGTGTGTGTGAGTGTGAGTGTGTGTGTGTGTGAGTGTGAGTGTGTGTGAGTGTGTGTGAGTGTGAGTGTGTGTGAGTGTGTGTGTGTGAGTGCGTGAGTGTGTGTGAGTGTGTGTGTGAGTGTGTGTGAGTGTGTGTGTGTGAGAGTGTGTGTGAGTGTGAGTGTGAGTGTGTGAGTGTGAGTGTATGTGAGTGTGTGAGTGTGTGTGAGTGTGAGTGTGTGTGAGTGTGAGTGTGTGTGAGCGTGTGTGTGTGTGAGTGTGAGTGTGTGAGTGTGAGTGTGTGTGAGTGTGAGTGTGTGTGTGTGTGAGTGTGAGTGTGAGTGTGTGAGTGTTAGTGTGTGTGAGTGTGAGTGTGGGGTGTGAACAAGAGAAGCAGGAGCAGGGGTAGGGGGCTGAGCAGAGAGGGGTTTGCCAGGGTTCCCACTAGTTTCTGGCTTTGATGTGGGGCTCCTCCCTCCCTCCTTCCCCTGGGGTTGCCCAGGCAGCTGCTGGGGCTCCACAGGGCACAGCTTCGGGTTCAGAGAGGCTGCATTTGAGGTCTGGCTCTGCTGATCAGCAGCTGTGGGGCTGGACAGGGCCCAACCTGTCAGAGGAGGACAGCGATGCCCCCAGGGCTCCACATGGCACCCGCCCATGTGTGCCGACCCTGGGGCACCGTCAGGACTTGATGCCTGTAACTGCCTGCTTTTGATGTGGAACCGGTGTGTTTGCCTGGGGCGTGGTACCCAGGGGTCTTTCAGAGAGAGGCACAGGGGCAACTGAGGACAAAAGAATGCAGAGCCTGGGACGGCTGATTTAATGTGTCACCCTGGCTGAGCCACAGTCCCAGGTACCGGGTGTTGCCGTCAAGGTGTTTGTTTGTTTGTCTTGTGTGTGGTTGACCTTTAAATGGGTGGACTTTGAGGGAAGCAGATTGCTCCCCCTCATGTGGTGGGCCCCACCCAGTCAGGTGAAGGCCCTTTTAGAAGAAAGACTGACCGCCCCCAGCAAGAAGGGTTATACCAGCCATGGGCTCCAACTGCGACTCTCTGGCTCCCCACCTGCCAGCCTGCTCTGCAGAGTCTGGACTCATTAGCCTCGATACTGCGTGAGCCAATTCCGTAAGATAAGTGTGCGTCTCCCTCCCTCCTTCCCTCCCTCCCTCCCTCTCCCCTTCCTCTCCAACTCTCTTCTTCTCTCCCTCCCTCCCCGCTACATACACACACACACACACACACACACACACACACACACACACGCATGCACCTGATGGTTGTATTTCTCTGGAGAGCCCTGGCTAACACAGATCCCCGGCTCAGAACCCCATGCACCCGACACCCCTCCCAAAGGCAGCCGGAGGCCCCGTGGGCGACCGGCCCGGACACCTCGGCAGGCAGGTGAGGGGCACGCGGCAGGCCCTCCGGCTGCTCTGCTGGCAGCGGCTCTGGTTCAGATAATGAGTGGCTGACGGCGAGGCCGGAGGCAGCGTGGGGCTCCCCAACTTGCCTGAATAATGAGGTGTGGCCCGCGGCCTGCAGAGCTGCCTCTGAACAAAGTATGTGTGCCGTGCTCTGTCCACCATTTGGAGGAAAGGAAAACACACACGTGGCCTTCTTGTGAGCGCTCTCGTGAGAGTACGGGCTGTGCTCCCCGCCCGCCCCCCGAGCCTGCTGGTTGCCGAAGGCCCTGCTCGCCGGTGCTGCCTCCCAGCTGCGGCCCCGCGGCCGGCTTTTCCTTCCGGGCAGGCCCTCAGCCGCTGCCGACCTTGGCCTTGGCCGGTGCTCCGAGCCTGGGTGGCTCAGCCCATCGAGCACGTGTCCCAGGATCCAGGCCTCTGCCCGGGCCCGCTCCCCGCAGGTCACCCGAGACCCAGGGCCTAGGCCCCCGATTCCTTTAGGGGCTTTCAGAAATGCTTGCATTTTCATTAAGTCAGAAAAAAATGAATCTCATAGTAAAGAAGATACAACAACAAACCCAGCTTGGATTGCAATTTGCTTCACACCAACTTCATTTTAAAATATAATTTTTAAAATGTGTTTGTTTGCTCTGATCCTCCCCCCTAGGATATTTCCCCACTGATTTTTAGGGAATGTGGAAGAGAGAGGGAGAGACAGAGGAAACATGGATGTGAGAGATGCACGTGCATGAGTTGTCTCCTGCACGAGCCCTGACCAGGGCCAGGGCCGGGGAGGAGCCTGCAACCGAGGTGCGTGCCCTTGACTGGAATCGAACCCGGAACCCTTCAGTCTGCAGGCTGACGCTCCATCCACTGAGCCACACCGGCCAGGGCTTTTTTTTTTTTTAACAGAAGAAGGGGCTCACCGTGGTGAAAATGCATAGGGCCCACAGAAGTCATAGCGTACAGCCCCGCCTTTGCCCAATAGATGCCTTGGGCATTCCTCTCCAAGACTGTGACAACCCTAAGTGCACCTAGACTTTGCCGGGTGAACCCCAGGGGCCGAGGTAGGCGCGCAAAACCACCTGGTTACAGGCGTCCTCAAACTACGGCCCGCCGAGGACATTTATCCGGCCCGCCGGGTGCCGCTGCCTGTCCTGCTTAGCAGCTGACTCGTCCCGGGCCCGCAGTGCACATAGGAATTGGTTCATAGTTTTTTTTTTTAAACTATAGTCCGACCCTCCAACCGTCTGAGGGACAGTGAACTGGCCCCCTGTTTAAAAAGTTTGAGGATCCCTGCTTGAAGATCACTGCTTTACACTATTAACCAAAGTAATGATTATTGACTCCCCCAACAAGCCTTCCGGCACCTCCTGGTGCCCTGGTGCCGCATGCTGGCTCTGGGGACACAGGAAGAGGAGGAGGACGAGGTCTTCCTCCCGCCCCAGGGCTGTTCCGGGGAGGAAAGGAGCCGGGGGTTGAGGGGGGTGGTCTCTAAACAGGCTAGGAAGGCGCAGAGACACCTCAGACCCACTGTCACCAAGAGGTTGGGGTGTCAGGAAAGTCTCAGAAATGGGCCTCTGATCTGGGCCGGAAGGTGCAGGGAGTTGTTCAGATTGGAATACAAATGCAGAGAGTTCATGGACCGGGAATAAGTGTGGAGGGTGAAAGGTCGCCCTCGGGCCTGCCGTTGGGGTCCCGGCCGCGTATTAAGAGCAGACATAGGCCCCTTTGCAGTGAGTAGACGAGGAGGCATGCAGCCCCGGGAATCAAGGGCTATTCTCTTCTCTCTGAACCCCCTGGAAGAGCCATTTCTTCTGTCAGCACCCGCAGTGAAGGACGACGTGAGCCGCCGCCGGCTCTGACTCCGGCCGCCGTGCGGTCCAATTAGGAGATGGAGGCTGATTGCAGATTGATCAGATTCGAGTTTTGACTCGCGTCCAGGGCGCGGCGCCCTCGCAGGCTTGTATTTCACCTTCTCGGGGAAGGAAAGGAGAGACGCACGGCGCCCTGACGGGATCCAGAGCCCAGCGAGGGGCCTGGGTCCGGAGGAGCCGCCGTCTGCAAGAGGCCGCCTGTGCGGGACGCTGTGCAGGTTCGGGGCCGCCCTGCCAGAGAGAGAAATAGGATGCAGGCCCGCCGCTGCTCCGGGCCAGGGTCTGCCGCTGCAGCTCGGGGGTCTTGGCACGGTGCACGCTTTCCAGTTGGCACGGGGAGCCGGGGGCGGGGAGGGAGGCGGGGGGACGGCGCTTAGGAACTGTAGATCGGCCATGGCTTGCACTTTGCCGGCGAGGAAGGGGCCTGCCCCGCTCAGGCTCACAGAAAGCCAGGCCTGGAGCCGGGAGCGGGGCGGCGGGTGACCTGGGCCCCTTCAGGGACCAGTGATGACACAGCAGGGCTCCCACCCGCCTTTCCGTGAGCAGCGCAAAGCAGAAGAGGAGGCTGGGCCGGAGTCTCTCCGCACCGTCTGTGCGGGTTCACATCCCTGCCCTGCATCGCGTCCGGGGCCGGGGGAGAACCGCCCACCGCAGGACAGCTCTGCGGCCTGTGCCTTTCACGTCCCCACCCACGGGCCACTGCGACAAGCCAGCGGCGCTGCTGGGCCTGGAGTGCGCCTGGGAAGCACGGCCCTTGGTTTAGCACGGTGACTGGGGGAGACAGCAGGCATGGAGCTCCCGGGCCGGCTGCCCGCGGGCAGGCACCAAGGGGGAGTGGCGTTGGGGTTTATGGAGCCTCATTAGCTCCTGCGTTAGGGTTGGGATGATGGCCAGGGACTGGGACACGGGCAGCCCATGGCGTTCCTTCTGCAGGGAGAGGGGTTCAGCCCAGGGATCCCGTAAAGAAGGGGGGCGGGGCTCCGGGTTCCCATTTTACACGTGTGGAGACGGGCTCTGTGCCGGCATGTACCTTGCCCAAGGTCCACGCGTGAATTACACCAGAACACACGTAGACTCGGGCCACCCGCCCTGTCCCTGGCGGGCTTGGGCGGACAAGGAAGTTTCCTTGGGTTCACAGTGACCACCTCCCCACCCCGCAAGGTCCCGCTCCTCACGCCCCGGAAAGGAGACAGGGACAGATACCCTTTGCATCCACTTTCTGGCTGGGGGCTGGTGCCGTCCCTCGGAGCGGGGGGGTGGGGGGGGTGGGGGGGGGTGGGGGGGACCGGCCTGGCCAGGTCCCTTCCGCTAGGTGCACCCACAGCCGTGGGGGAGGGGGGCAGAGCCAGGCGCCTCTAGCACCGTCGGAAAAAATGAAAATAATTTAGTACTTGCAAACGCAGCCCTCATTATCTCTCCGAGCAACAAGATCTGTCTCCAAACCTGAGAAGTTCAGATTACCAAGTTTCCAGGCCTTTCTACCAACCCCGTCCAAAAGCAATCCTGGTTTATAACTCAATAAAAAGGCTGCCGCTTTCCCGCGAGCAGAGCCGGGGAGCGCAGGCCAGGGCGGACCGACCGGGGAAAGGATGGGGCGCCCCAGCTGGAGGGTGGGGGCCGCTGCCCGGCGGGGCGGGGCAGGCGCCAGGCCCAGAGTCCTCCTGGGGAGAAAAACAGCCAGAAAGGTCTGCGTGCCCGTCGAGGGGCAGAGGGCAGGGCCCCTCCTCTATCTGACAGACGGGGACACTGAGGAAGGGTGCAGGTGCCAGGCTGCTTCCGCCTGGAGGGGGCGCCCTGCCCAGCTCCCGCACGGGGGCCTGTGGTGCCCACCTGGCCTTCCCTTCTCCGCAGCCAGTTTGTGGGCAGGTCTCTATGGAGGCCCCAGTTTGGAGGGAGGACGGCCCAGAGCTTGCGCCCACCCCCCCAGGTTCCCATTTTACACGTGTGGAGACTGGGGCTCTGTGCCGGCATGTAACCGGAGTCCCGCCCCCCTTCTTTAGGGGTCACTGGGCTGAGCCCCTCTCCCTGGCTCTGGGCGTGTTGTGGGCGAGGCTGGAGGAATTGGGCCTCAGCCTCAGTTTCCTCGGGCCGGGAGAAATGCAGCTTTCTCTTGCAGGGTTGGCTCAAGTGTAAATTGCGTCTGAGGTGAGGGCTGGGAGAGGTCCCCCCCCACACAGTTAGCGGCGTGGACATTGGTGCAACCAGCCCGGCTGGTGTGGCTCAGCGATGGAGTCTCAACCCTGGAACCAAGAGGTCACGGGTTCGATTCCCGGTCAAGCCACATGCCAGGGTTGCAGGCTCCATCCCCAGAAGGGGGTGTGCAGGAGGCAGCTGATCAATGATGTTTCACTCTCGTCCATGTTTCTATCTCTCTATCCCTCTCCCTTCCTCTCCCTGAAAATCAATAAAGAAAAAAAAAAAAGAGAACGAAATTGGTTCAACCATATCGACGTGGTGATTCCGACCAACACCGTTTCTATCTTTTGACCCAGCGCCGCCATCGGTGGGACGGAGGCTGCTGAGCGATCTGAGCGAGAGGCACAGAGGTTTGGAGAGGAGGTGCAGGACCACCCTGTGCACAGGGATGAAGCGCACGCCCGCTCACTGGGGGAGGCCAGGGTCCGGAGGTGGCCGCCCTGCGATAAAACACCCGTCGCTCATTGAGGAGCATCTGCATCCAGCGATCTGGAGTGAAACCGACATGAGGACACACACCCGGTGATGGAGCACTAACTACCAAGGTATCGCTCCGTTTTTGCAAAATCCTTGCGATGTGCGTTGACTTCTATATTTTCTTTCTTTTTTTAAATCCTCACCCGAGGATATTTTTTCATTGATTTTTAGGGAGAGTGGAAAAGAGAGGGAAAGACAGAGAGAAAAATCGATGTGAGAGAAACATATCAATTGGTTGCCTCCTGCACCATCCCCTGTCCAGGGCCCGGGCCGGGGAAAAGCCTAAAACCGAGGTACGTGCCCTTGACCGGAATCGAACCCGGGACCCTTCCGTCTGCAGGCCGACGCTCTATCCACTGAGCCACACCGGCCAGGGCTGATTTATGTATTTTCTGAATACTGTATAGATAATCTGGAAGTACGCACCAACCACATTTGAACAGTGTTTATCCCTTTGGGAGAAGCATATGAGGAGCGTTTGCAATCTGCTAAATCCGTATTATACTACTTGATTTTTCTTGAAATGTAGCCTCTGTTTAGTTTTACAATCCGAACAAAAGGTGTTCTAGTTTGCTAAAAGAAAAACAACAACGAGATAGAATAGAAAAATGGCAAAAACAAACAAACAAACAAACAAACAAACAAAAACGGTAGCCAAAGACGCATAGTAGGTGTTCAGTAGAATTTCTGTCCCAGGGCCTCTCGACACCATGGGTCGCAAGCAGCAACTTGGAACGTTACGTGAGCATCCGTCCCCTCCCGAGAAGCAGGTCCCGCTCGGCCATCTTGGGCCAAATTACCATGGAAATGTACAGGCAGAGGAAGGCTCATCGGGAGAAAAAAGAAAAGGGAAAAACCTGACTATACATGTACATAAAACCCATATTACAACATGCTAAAAACCGTAAATTGGAACCATGTGAAGCTGCCCTCTGTTGGCATGTAGCTGGTGGTTTTAATACCCTGGCTTGAAATTGAGCCATCTCCGTAAAGCACCTGAGGATGGGAAGGCGAGCCGCGGGCTCAGGGCGGGGGAGCGGCCGTGGCCCCCCTGCTCTGGGGCACATTTGTGGCCTCTTACTTCAATGCAAAGAAGTTAAAAAGAAACTTACTTGGCACCCCTTCCCACCTTCCCAATCGTACAAGGCAAATGCCAAACAGATGTCCTCAAAGGCTGGGAAAATGAAATGAAAGGCACATTTAGGATTTATAGAGCTGAAAACCAAAAACCAGTGGAAATTAGGACACTGATGAGCACAAAGCTTGCCGTTAATGCACACTTTTTTCACCCGAGTACTTGCAAATTGGCTTCCAGATGCCGGGGCAGGCGCAGGGGATCCCGGGGTGGTGATGGGTCAGAGCCAGGCCTCCAACACCCTTCGGGATCTGGCAGGAACCTACCTGTGAGGCCTTGAGCCGCATGCCCTGCACTCTTGACACCCTCTTTCCAGCACTGCCATCCTTGACCTTCCCTCCCCTCACTCTCTAGCATCCCCACCCTTTATCTCTCTTCTCTCTAGCATCCCCATCCTTGGTCCCCCCACTCTCTAGCATCCCCGTCCTTGGTCCCCCCACTCTCTAGCATCCCCGTCCTTGGTCCTCCCACTCTCTAGCATCCCCGTCCTTGGTCCCCCCACTCTCTAGCATCCCCGTCCTTGGTCCCCCCACTCTCTAGCATCCCCGTCCTTGGTCCCCCCACTCTCTACCATCCCCGTCCTTGGTCCCCCCACTCTCTAGCATCCCCATCCTTGGTTTCTCCATTCTCTAATATTCCCATCTTTGCCTCCCTCCCCCCCCCATTTTATATTGCTTGATTTTTTTCAAAATGTAGTCTGTATTAGTTCAATAATCAGAACAAAAGATATTCCAGTTTGCTGACAGAAAAACACTAAGAGAGCATAGAGAAAAACTCACAACAGTTGCCAACCTCTTTTTTTAATTGATTTTAGAGAGAGAAAGGGAGAGAGAGAGAGAGAGACATTGATCAGTTGTCTCTTGCACGCACCCTGATGGGGGAGTGAACCTGCAACCTGGGTCTGTGCCCTGATTGGGAATCGATCCCACCACCTTTTGGTGTCTGGGGCGACACCCCAACCAACTGAGCCACACCAGCCAGGGCCTCCCGACACCATCTAAAGTGTCTAGCACTCCCACCACATTGGCCCAGCACTGAAGGCCCTCCCCCACCCTGTCTCCTCTGTGTGAGCTGTATCTGAATCCATCATGCCTTCATAATGTTGTTCCCTAGAATGTTCTCATAGGACCTGAGAACCCCCGCCTCCTCCTGGGGCTCCCTGCAGCCCGAGGGACGCCTCTCCCGTCACTTCACTGTTCAGGCCTGTCTCCCCAACTGGAGGCCGGGACTAGTCATCCAGCGCTGGCCTAGAGGGCGCTCTTCCGTGATGAGTATCTCCTCAGGCTTCTCCTTTTCACACAGCACACAGTGTGCACTTTATTGCATGGATGAATGGATGAATGGATGAATGGATGAATGAATGAATGAGATGGGGTCTCCCCCACATGCCCCTCCCACCCTCTCCACCCCCCGAGAGGACATCATGGGAACTTTGGGTGGCAGAAATAAAGCAATTCCAGGAGGAAGCAAATGCCGTTTTTCTAGACCTACTGTGTACTGCCCTGCCTCTGGGCGCTTTAACAGATGTTAATCTCATGTAATCCCCCATTGGATGTTGAGACTGCGAGAGGTGAAGTGCTTTGTCCAAGGTCACCTTTTGTCAGGATCCAGGAACCTGGGAGAGCGGGCAGAGGTGGGGGAGATTGGGACCCGGGGCTGGGTGTGCCGGAAGCAGGAGAAAAACGGTCCGTCAGCAGGTTGGCCTCAGGGAAAGCCTGCTGCCTGTTCATTTCAACCTTCCGGCTGCCTTTGTAGGCAGATGTCTGCTTATCTCCCGAGACTAGGATTCCCGGAATCCCGGAACTTGATGGGACTTCCCGCACCGTAGCCTGATACTGTATCTTCATAAACACCCAAAGCGGCAGGTACGATTATGCCATTTCAAATGCAAAACCTGGAGCCAGGAGGAGTGGTTAGGTTCCCACATAACGAGGTGGCTGAGCGGGATTTGAACCGGAGGGGTCTCTCAGCCCGTGCGCGCGCAACGTCCTGTGTGGCTTTTCTTTCCCTCTTTGCGTGTGGGGACCCCGGCCAGGGACAGGTGTGCAAGTCCCATCTGAGTCTCGGCAGGTCGCACGATCCTTCCCTTGGGATTGGCATCAGGGCAGGTGAGGGTTCAGCTCCCCACCAGGGCCACGGTGCCTTTCAGAGTTCTTCCGTCAGTTCGTCCATCTGCACAAGCACCTACTATGTGCCGGGGACCTGTCCTTGGCCTGGTACCCATGGAGCTTACGGACGATGGATGAACCACTGAATAGATACGTGAACCAGGTCATTGCAAGTCGCAGTAAGTGCTGTGAAGGCCCAAGACACCCAAGCACGCCACCCGCACGCCAAAGGTCGCCTGCGCTGCTTCCCCAAGACCAGGGCGCACCCGCACCCAAGTCCAAGGGCATCGCCATGCTGCGCCAGACCTTGTCTTTGTGGGTCTCTGTCTTGTGACGTCTCCTGGATGGATGGATGGTGTCCGTTGGGGCTTATCCGGGAAAACAAACCACAGGAGGCATCCAGGGAAGGGGGTTGATGTGGGGCCTCATGTCACAAGTGAGGGGGCCTGAGGGTGAGAAAGGGGCGCGGAGCTGAGCCACAGGAAGCAGCCGCCACCCACGGGGAGGGGACAAGAGACAGAACCTGGAGGAAAGGCTTGTGGAGTTGGGGATCGAAGTGCTGAGACGGGAAGAAATGAGGCCCCCGCTGACGGCAGAGCTGGGGAACAGGGGGTGCTGCTGGTGATGCCAACAGGAACAGCCGTGCCTCTCGCTGCCTACTGCTATCCACGTCCATGTCCCTTGGGTGCCCCGCTTGGCAGAGCCCAACGGGGAGCCAAGTGCCTGACAAGTTCTGAGAAAGGACATTTGCACACCTGGGCCCCAGCTCCCCCAAACACAGCGTGGACGGGTGGACATAAAGCTGAGAGGAAAAGAACTGAGGTTGCCGTTTGCTAATTCTCTGACTTCTGGAAGTTCCTTTAACGTCTCTGAACCCAGTCTGTAAAATGGGCTAGTCCTGGTCATGCAGCTGCTATGGGGGTATAGTCATATAACCCCATAGACGAGATTCATGAGACAATAATGCAAACTGCCTGGCACCCGTAGGCACGCACCGAATGGAAGAATCTTCTTCTTTTTAAATATATATTTTTTATTGATTTCAGAGAGGAAGGGAGAGGGAAAGAGAATCATTGATTGGCTGCTTCCTGCATGCCCCCTACTGGGGATCGAGCCCGCAACCCAGGCATGTGCCCTTGACTGGAATCGAACCGTGACCTCCTGGGTCATAGGTCGACACTCAACCACTAGCCACCCCTGCTGGGCTCCATATTTTTTTAAATTGAAAACGACCCAAGTAAAGTCCCTTGCTCTAGGGCAGTGGTCGGCAAACTCATCAGTCAACAGAGCCCAATATCAACAGTATAATGATTGACATTTCTTTTGAGAGCCACATTTTTTAAACGTAAACTATACAGGTAGGTACATTGTTATTAACTTAATTAGGGCACTCCGAAGCTGGCCTTTGCTAAAAACTCAAGGGGCCAAAGAGCCGCATGTGGCTCGCGAGCCGCAGTTTGCCGACCACTGCTCTGGGGTTTATAACCGTAAAAGGGCAACAATGCCCTCCCGCTCCCGCTCCCACTCCCTGAACAACTTTTCTGCTTTTCTTTTTCTCAGTAACTTTTATCCAAATTACAGTGGAATGTACTTTTTAAAATCCTGCTTCACGTATTATCCTTCTCTCCCCACCGGAATGTGAGCTACAGAGGGGCTGGGAGAGCCGTCGAACCTGCAGCCCAGGTACGTCGTGCCCTTGACCGGGAGTCAGTCCCGCGACCCTTCGGTGCACCGGCCGACGCTCTAACCACTGAGCCACCAGCCAGTGCCTGCTGTCCCTCCCCCCTCGATGCCTCTGGGGCAGCCATCTGGGTTCTCCTAGGAGGCGCGCCCGGCAGTGTCACGAGCTGGATGCCCACGCGCTGCTTGCAAGCGGCTGGGGAAACACGGTGCGCATGCGTCTGGGTACTGAGGCCGACAGCTCTCAGCGTGGCCTGGGCGGGGGGGCCGGGGGCCGGGGGGGCCGATGAGCAGAGCCTCACCCTCTGCTGCAGGGCTGGCCGGCGAAGTGTGCCTGGAGCCCTGCAGGACCCAAGCATACAACTTCCGACGTTCGCCCAGGAAAAGCCAGCTCTCCCCAGCCTGGCCTGGCCCCAGGCAGGCCGGGAGCCTGGTGGCCCTCCGCCGGAGGGAATGGAAAGACTTTGAAGGTGACGAGTCCAGCGTTGGCCCCGCGGCCCTGCCCTGTGACCCTCTGGCCGAGTTTCCAAGCCTCGCGGAGCCTCCACCTTCACAGCTTCGACGGGGCCGATGCCTCCTACCCCAAAGCACCTGGAGGAGCCGAGGAAATGCGCCAAGGGCGGGGCAGCGTCCGCATTCCTTTGCGCTTCTTTCCATGTGCTGCCGCCTGCGAGCTTTCCTCCCCGCCCCCATCAACCCTGCTGCTCTGGGCGTGGGAAGGTGGCCCCCATGGACTCCGATACCCAGGCTCCCCTGCTCTGTGGCCTCAGCCAAGGGGAGCCCTCCCCACCCCCCGCCAGGTGGCCACAGAGAGAGGCTGGGGCATTTCTGCCGTCTCCTTCCTCGGACATCCCCCGTGACAGCGCCGGCTCCAGCTCCTGAGCGGTCACACCCTCAGTCATGGCCTTGGGCGAGTCGCAGTCTCTGAGCCTTCGTGTTCTCGCCTGGACACAGCTGAGGCCGCTCTGCCCTGACCCAGCATTCCATGGGGGCCTCCATCGCTGTTTCTCCTCCACCGTGTGGCCGTGGCTAAGTCCCCACTCTCCCTGAATCTCATTTCTTCCCCTGGAGCTCCCAGTGCCCGCTCCGAGGACCTGTGTGGGACAGGAACGGGGTGAGTCCTTCTGGCCCCTAGCGCCCGCACCTGCTCCCGAGTTCCTGGGAGGCAAACCCGCGCATGAACTCAGCGCCCACTGGGCCTCAGCTGTCTGTGCCTGGGCGGCGACCCATTATACAGATGAGGAAGCTGAGGCCGGGGAGGGAGGCTGCCTCCCCAGGGTCAGGCCAAGGGCAGGAGCCAACGGGAACTTTCCCAGGACATCCGCGAGTCTACACTGTGTCCAAGAGCCCATGCTGTGGAGAGGCCACGCTGAGTCAGAAATTCCACGCTGAGTCAGAGATTCCACGCTGTGTCCGAGATTCCACGCTGAGTCCGAGATTCCACGCTGAGTCAGAGATTCCACGCTGAGTCCGTGAGTCCACGCAGAGTCCGAGAGCTCACGCTGAGTCCGAGAGCCCACGCTGAGTCCGAGATTCCACGCTGAGTCTGAGATTCCACGCTGAGTCAGAGATTCCACGCTGAGTCCGTGAGTCCACGCAGAGTCCGAGAGTCCACGCTGAGTCTGAGAGCCCACGCTGAGTCTGAGATTCCACGCTGAGTCCGAGAGCCCACGCTGAGTCCGAGATTCCACGCTGAGTCAGAGATTCCACGCTGAGTCCGTGAGTCCACGCAGAGTCCGAGATTCCACGCTGAGTCTGAGATTCCACGCTGTGTCCGAGAGTCCACGCTGAGTCTGAGAGCCCACGCTGAGTCTGAGATTCCACGCTGAGTCCGAGAGCCCACGCTGAGTCTGAGATTCCACGCTGAGTCCGAGATTCCACGCTGTGTCCGAGATTCCACGCTGAGTCCGAGATTCCACGCTGTGTCCGAGATTCCACGCTGAGTCCGAGAGTTCACGCTGAGTCCGAGAGCCCACGCTGAGTCTGAGAGCCCACGCTGTGTCTGAGATTCCACGCTGAGTCCGAGATTCCACGCTGAGTCCATGAGTCCACGCAGAGTCTGAGATTCCACGCTGAGTCCAAGAGCCCACGCTGAGTCCGCGAGTCCACGCTGAGTCCGTGAGTCCACGCAGAGTCCGCGAGTCCACGCTGAGTCCGAGATTCCACGCTGTGTCCGAGATTCCACGCTGAGTCCGAGATTCCACGCTGAGTCCTAGATTCCACGCTGAGTCCGCGAGTCCACGCTGAGTCTGAGAGCCCACGCTGAGTCCGAGATTCCACGCTGTGTCCGAGATTCCACGCTGTGTCTGAGATTCCACGCTGAGTCCTAGATTCCACGCTGAGTCCGCGAGTCCACGCTGAGTCTGAGAGCCCACGCTGAGTCCGAGATTCCACGCTGTGTCCGAGATTCCACGCTGAGTCCGCGAGTCCACGCTGTGTCCGAGATTCCACGCTGAGTCCGCGAGTCCACGCTGAGTCTGAGATTCCACGCTGAGTCCGAGATTCCACGCTGTGTCTGAGATTCCACGCTGAGTCCGAGATTCCACGCTGAGTCCGTGAGTCCACGCAGAGTCCGCGAGTCCACGCTGTGTCCGAGATTCCACGCTGAGTCCGAGATTCCACGCTGAGTCCGAGATTCCACGCTGAGTCCACAAGTCCACGCTGTGTCCGAGATTCCACGCTGAGTCCGAGATTCCACGCTGAGTCCGAGATTCCACGCTGAGTCCACGAGTCCACGCTGTGTCCGAGATTCCACGCTGAGTCCAAGATTCCACGCTGAGTCCACGAGTCCACGCTGTGTCCGAGATTCCACGCTGAGTCCAAGATTCCACGCTGAGTCCGAGATTCCACGCTGAGTCCGAGAGTCCACACTGAGTCTGAGAGCCCACACTGTGTCTGAGATTCCACGCTGTGTCCGAGATTCCACGCTGAGTCCGAGAGTCCACGCTGAGTCCGAGAGTCCACGCTGTGTCCGAGATTCCACGCTGAGTCCGAGATTCCACGCTGTGTCCGAGATTCCACGCTGAGTCCGAGATTCCACGCTGAGTCCGAGAGTCCACGCTGAGTCCAAGATTCCACACTGAGTCCGAGATTCCACGCTGTGTCTGAGAGCCCACGCTGAGTCCTAGAACCCACGCTGAGTCTGAGATTCCACGCTGAGTCCGAGAGTCCACGCTGAGTCCGAGATTCCACGCTGAGTCCGAGAGTCCACGCTGAGTCCTAGAGTCCACGCTGAGTCTGAGATTCCATGCTGAGTCCACGCTGAGTCCGAGATTCCACGCTGAGTCTGAGAGTCCAGCTGAGTCCGAGAGCCCACGCTGAGTTCGCGAGTCCACGCTGTGTCCGAGAGTCCATGCTGAGTCTTATATTCCACACTGAGTCCACGAGTCCACGCTGAGTCTGAGAGCCCACACTGTGTCCGAGAGTCCACGCTGTGTCTGAGAGTCCACGCTGAGTCCGAGAGTCCACGCTGAGTCCGAGATTCCACGCTGAGTCTGAGAGCCCACGCTGAGTCCGAGAGCCCACGCTGAGTCCGAGAGCCCACGCTGAGTCTGAGAGTCCACGCTGAGTCCGAGAGCTCACGCTGAGTCTGAGAGCCCACGCTGAGTCCGAGATTCCACGCTGAGTCAGAGATTCCACGCTGTGTCCGAGATTCCACGCTGAGTCCGAGATTCCACGCTGAGTCCGAGATTCCACGCTGTGTCCGAGAGCTCACGCTGAGTCTGAGAGCCCACGCTGTGTCAGAGATTCCACGCTGAGTCAGAGATTCCACGCTGTGTCCGAGATTCCACGCTGAGTCCGAGATTCCACGCTGAGTCCGAGATTCCACGCTGAGTCTGAGAGTCCACGCTGAGTCCGAGAGCTCATGCTGAGTCTGAGAGCCCACGCTCCTGTTCGCTACACTTGGGTCCCGTTTTACCACCTGGTTTAGAATTTCCCTCTCGGAGCCTCTGGGAAAGGCTGAGGCTCTCCGCTGACTGGGGAGCCATAATTACCGTATAAACTGGAGGAGACCTTGGGATTTACTGGGGCCCATAAAAGGCAGAGGCAGGCGCGGGCAGGGAGGGCCTGGGGTCAAGGAAAATGCCCTTTTCACTCAGAGACTAAGCGAGCCCTCGGCTCAGGCACCGAAGTGGGGAGGAAATACTGACCCTGAACATCTGAGGTCGGAAGCCGCGCGCGGGACTCGGGCTCTCGGAGAGGCCTAGAGAGCCATGTGCACACGCTTGGCTCTGCGGAAAGGGGGTCCCGGCCCCACTGCCCAGGCCCTGGGGTCAGGAGGGGCCCAGCCCCCAGTCTGTCAGCGTGGATCTGGGGGAGCCTTTGGGAAAGGGCTGATGAAGGGGCAGAAAGAAACTATGGTTTAATGAGCACCTACTCTGTGCTCCGCATCACCGGGATCCCGACTTCTCTCTGCTGCAGAACGCCAGTCAGGAAGGATTCGCCTCCTTTGCTCAGATGAGGAAACAGAGGCTCCGCTAGGAAGGTCTCTTCGCCCCGGATCCCACAGCTGGGGAGGGAGTGGGGATTGTGGGATGTCTGGGGAGGCATGCGCCTCTCTCCCCTCCCCCCAGGAGGCCCCCAATATCATAGGAGGAGGTGGAGGAGGAGGGAGGCCTTTTCCGGATCCTGAATCCTGGATCCTCCTCGCTGGGGCTTAGAAGTGTGGGTCGGGGCGGCTCTGTGATAAGCCTGCTTTTCCACTGGCCAGGTGTGAGAGAAAAAGACAGGTGACAGGTGTCCCGTGCACCCCCCGCCCCCCGCCCGGTTAAGCTGGCTTTGTCGTTAGCTGTGGGACTAACCCAGTTTGGGCATCTCATTTAGCCGCCTAACGGAAACAGCCGCCTCTCTGCAGTGACGGGAAGTGACAAAGGAAAGAAAGATTACGCTGAGAACTTCATTAGGGAAAGCGCTCTCAGGTCCATTCATCATCCATCCATCTGTCCGTCTATCCATCCAACCATTTGTTATCTCTTCAGCCATCGAGCCAGGTCTGTGTCTGTCGGCTCACCCACCCACCTATTAACCATCCGCCTATCCACCCATCGTCCGTCCATCCCTTCATCCACCTACCCTCCACCCACTATCTGTCCCTCAACCTCTCTACCCACCACCTCTCCCTCCCCGGCCGGCTGGAGTGGGAGCATTCACCACTGATGTCTGAGAATGCGGGGAGCTGTCCCAGGCTCAGCCGCGTACCTGCTGTGTGATTCTGGGCAACCGAGCCAACCCCTCTGTTCACACCCCTACAGAGCAGAGCTGCAGCGCCTGCATCAGGAGCGGGGAGTGGCCTTCACATGGCGAGCCTCATCAGGAGCCCAGAACGGTGCTCGCTACGCACCTGGCACTCGGGACCAGTGGGTTCCGCCCTCTGCCTTGGCTGGGACTCATGGCTCACTCGCTCTTCCCTGCGCATGCGAGGCCCTCCCGGGACTCAGCTGTGGACGAGGCCAGCGAACCTTCCGCCTTCACGGAGCCCACCCCCTGGCTGTGGAACAGAACCTGTGCAGGACTGAGGGGCGGACAGGCTCCCTTATCCAGCCCGTACGTGTGTCTTGCTTGGCCAGCCGTGTGTTGACTTTTTAAAAATAGACTTTATTTTTTAGAGCAGTTTCAGGTTCACAGCAAAACGGAGCAGAAAGTACAGAGATGTCCCACATGCCCGCTGCACCCCCAGGCAGGTCTCCCCCACTATCAACAGCACCCCCCGCCACAGGGGTGCATTCATGACAAGCAGTGAACTGACATTACGCGTCATCTTGGTGGTGCACATTCTGTGAGCTTTGCCCAACACGACCCTTATCATACCTGTGAGGACACGGAGGCAGAGAGCAGCTCCATAAGCTGACCACGGTCATCCAGACAAAAGCATGAGGTCAGGAGCTGACCCGAGCTGCCTGGCTCTTTGGCACGAAGCTGTGCGTCCTCCAGGGGTGGCGGGCAGGGAGACAAGGCCGAGGAAGGGTAGGAACAATCCACAGGGTAACAGAGCCAGTCACCGGGAGGCCAGAGGGTGCCAGGGAGCTCGGAAGAGAGGGGACGCCACTCCTGGCTCTCCCAAGTGCCCAGGCGGTGCCGGGGACACAGGGCAGGCTTCCTGGGGGCAGTGTGCACCTGCTGGGCCTGGAGTGGCGGGAGGAGCCTGCCAAATGCTCCATGGCCAGGGGACAGGGTCCCTTAGACCCGTGGTCGGCAAACGGCGGCTCGCGAGCCACCTGCGGCTCTTTGGCCCCCTGAGTGGACCGCAGTCAGATTGAGGACGCTTTTAGCGAAGGCCAGCGTAGGAGTGCCCTGATTAAGTTAATAACAATGTACCTACCTATATAGTTTAAGTTTAAAAAATTGGGCTCTCAAAAGAAATGTCAACCGTTGTACTGTTGATATTTGGCTCTGTGGACTGATGAGTTTGCCGACCACTGCCTTAGACCAGGGGTCCTCAAACTTTTTAAACAGGGGGCCAGTTCCCTGTCCCTCAGACTGTTGGAGGGCTGGACTATAGTTAAAACAAAAAACTATGAACAAATTCCTATGCGCACTGCGGGCCCGGGACGCGTCGGCTGCTAAGCGGGACAGGCAGCGGCACCCGGCGGGCCGGATAAATGTCCTCAGTGGGCCGCATGTGGCCCGCGGGCGGTAGTTTGAGGACGCCTGCTTAGACTCGACAGCAGCCCACTTTGTGGGCCCCTGGGGCCTGGTCCTGCCGCTCTGAGAGTACTGGTCATTGGGAACAGGCAGGCATCTCCCGGGGTGGGGGGGGGTCTCTGAGCAGAGTGGGCTCACAGACACCGAGGGCAGCTCCCCGAGGTGGCCCGGGCCGGGGGCTGGCCGCAGGAGCAGGCCGGGGCAGTGTCTGGGGCGCCCAAAGCGCCGTGGCTGCACGAACACCAGCTGTGACAAACACACCTGCTGTGAGCCATGGGGAACCTGCTGGGAACCTGGGCCCTGGGACCAGAGTCTACACTGGGCAGCAGTGAGCCCCTCAGGGAGCCCCCAGCCTCAGCCCGGGAGAAACGGGGCCCCAGGGAGGGAAGGGGGCCCCTGGGGTGGCGCACGTGGGATTCAAGGGCCCCAGAAATATTAGCTTCATGCCAAAGGTGCCCATGTCACTGATTCAAGGCCACCATCACCTCCTTACCTCACCGTGACAGGTGACAAGAACCCAGGCTCATCAAGAAAGCAGGTGTGGCTTCATTTATTTATTTATTAAAGCAGGCGTGGCTTTACTGTCTATTTATTATTTTTTTTTAGTCCTTACCTGAGCACATTTTCCCATACATTTTTAGAGAGAGTGGAAGGGAGGAGGAGAGACACACAGAGAGAAACATCAATGTGAGAGACACATCGATCAGCTGCCTCCCGCACAGGCCCCGACCAGGGCCCGGGGTGGAGCCTGCAACTGAGGCACATGCCCTTGACCGCATTGAACCTGGGACCCTTCTGTCCGCAGTTCGACGCTCTATCCACTGGGCAAACCAGCCAGGCCACAGGTGTGGCTTTAAAGGCAGGCAGGAAAAGCACTGTGTGACCTGCGAAGATGGCCACACACACACACTCACACACACACACTCACACACACCAGCCTCCTGGCCTCTCTCCCAGCCCCGGCTTTATTCCCACAGCCAGTCCCAGCGGAACGGGCAGGTAGGTTGCGGCTGTAAAGAGAACAGGAATGTCTCGGTTGCTTAGCCTTCCCTCCCCCCTCCCTCTTTCAAACCAGGCTTTTAGGCGCTGGCCCACAGCCTGCCCATGCCTCGACTGCCTGGTGCACAGCTGTGTAGAAGCTTCCTGTTCCACACGCCCGTTGGCAGCCCACCATGCTAACTTGCACCCAGGCCCGCCGTGCCGCGGTGAGGTGCCTCCGTGGAGGCAGCGTGTGCCACCCCAAGTCCTCAGTGAGTTTTTCCACTTCCTTCTCCCCTGGACGCACGCGGGGACCTAGCAGGGTCACCAGCGCCCCCAGGCGCCGCGGAGTCTCAGATCAAAACAACGGGGTTGGGTCCTTTATCACAACCCACCTTGCCAGTGCTGGCAAGTTCAAGGCGGACGGGCTGGGCTGGGCTGGTCTGGGCCAGCCTGTGGAGCTGAGGAACTTGCCTGAGGACCCCCGGCTGGAACTGGGCAGAGCCGGCTTTGATCCCAGACGGTCCACGTCCTGGCCTGTTTGTCCTGTTGAGTTTGGTTTTGTTGATTCGGAGAAGGTCTTTAAGTACCAGGGAAACGGTCTGTGATTCGGGTTACCAATCTTTCTACCTGTGTGCTGCTTGCCTTTGGACTTTAATTTTTTTCTCTTGCGGTTTTTACGTTTTATCTGTAAGAATTGAACAACCTTTGCTGGGTGGCGTTCGAGATGCATGTCATGCGTAGTGAAAGGACTCTCCCCCGTTCTGGAATTATATGCAAAAATGCTGCCTTTCTTCTAACATGTTGAGAGTTTGCTTTATTTTATTATTTTCTTAAAATATGTTTTTATTGATTTCAGAGAGGGTGGGAGAGCGAGAGAGAGATAGAAACATCAAGGATGAGAGAGAATCATGGATCGGCTGCCTCCTGCACGCCCCCCACTGGGGATTGAGCCCACACCCTGGGCATGTGCCCTGACCACGACTCGAACTGTGACCTCCTGGTTCATAGGTCGATGCTCATCCACTGAGCCCGCCGGCCGGGCTGGAGTAGACAAGTAGGCGGTGGTAATTTAGGGGATATTCACGTCTGAATTCTTGGTTTAGTGCATTTACATATTTGTTCCATTTGGAACTTGTTTCGCTGCACAGCATGGGGTGTGGCTCCCACGGTGGTCAGCTGTGACCGCGGCTCCCTAACCAGGAGGCTGTGGCTCAGCGGGTGGGTGAGCTTGTGGGTATCCAGCAGTCAGTGGCACTGGGGGTTCCAGAGAAATGTGAGGAGGCCATTGTCCAAGCTTGACATCATGAATTAGCGAGGCCCTCCCTACCCTCTAGGCCAGCCGTGGGCAAACTACGGCCCGCGGGCCGGATCCAGCTGTTCTATCCGGTTCTCTTGCTCTCCCCTCCGCTCCTTTACTTTGAATTTATATTAGTTCACACAAACACTCCATCCATGCTTTTGTTCCGGCCCTCCGGTCCAGTTTAAGAACCCATGGTGGCCCTCGAGTCAAAAAGTTTGCCCACCCCTGCTCTAGGCCCTTTACCACTCAATGGCAACTGAAATTTAGGGCCCCTGGAGCTGAGGGTCTGGGTGCCCTCCTGTGCCACGCCTTGACGGGTGCTGGGCATCAGGAGATGGACAAGTCTGTCTCGCCCCCAAGGATCATGCAGACCAGTGGAAAGACGGGCAGACAGATGCAGCGAGGCGAGCCGTCGGGGGAAGGCCAGCCTGGCCACACTGGTGTGCTGTGAGCCAGGGGCCAGGAGAGAATGAGACGCGCCCGCTCAGCTGCGTGGTGGAGAGGGATGCGGCCAGCAGGGCGCTGAGAGCCGGCGTGCGGCATCCAAACAAGGGGACGGGGCGGGCATTGGCCCGAACTCCGACGGAGGCGTTTCTCTCTAACTGAGGTCCCGCCCGGGCTGTGGGGAGAAGAGACGAGGCTGGAACCTGTGTGATGGTCTGGAGCAAGCGTCCTCAAACTACGGCCCGCGGGCCACCTGCGGCCCGCCGAGGACATTGATCCGGCCCGCCGGGGGCCGCTGCCTGTCCTGCTTAGCAGCCGACGCGTCCCGGGCCCGCAGTGCGCATAGGAATTAGTTCATAGTTGTTTTTTTTTAACTACAGTCCGGCCCTCCCACGGTCTGAGGGACAGGGAACTGGCCCCCTGTTTACAAAGTCTGAGGACCCTGGTCTGGAGGGTTTCCATTGCACTTTGTGCACCTGTGTGTGCAGGTGCCCTTGCCGACCCCATCCGGAAGCTTCCTTGAGAGCCCATCCTCACATTTGCTTCCGATTTGACCTCCAGGCGTCCCTTGCTCAGGGGACCCCGGCCTCCTGGGTTCTCAGCTCTGGACGCTGGGAAGGTGGCTGCCTCCCCGACTGTCCCGTCTGCGGTCTGGAGAGGACAACGGTACTTCTGCGGAGTTCATGCCTGGCGGGCGCTGGGTGCTGGAGGAGTAATAGTCATACTAATGAAGCTGATATTCTTATTTTTAAAAATATATTTTTATTGGTTTCAGAGAGGAAGGGAGAGGGAGAGAGAGGGAAAAGCATCAATGATGAGAGAGAATCATGGGTCGGCTGCCTCCTGCACGCCCCACACTGGGGATCGAGCCCGCAACCCAGGCATATTCCCTGACTGGGAATTGAACCACGACCTCCTTGTTCATAGGTCGTTGCTCAGCCACTGAGCCACGCTGGCCAGATGACGCTGATAATTATGATCTAACTAGAGGCCTGGTGCATGAAATTCGTGCACAGGTAGGGTCTCTAGGCCTGGCCGGTGATCAGGGCCGATCTGTGGGGCAACCAGTGGGGCGATCAGGAGCCACGCCCCCACCACCCCTCCCCACCCCACTCGAAACCGCCTTGGCTGGCCTGGGGCCTGCGAGCTGGGGGCAGCTCCTGCACTAAGCATCTGCCCCCTGGTGGTCAATGCACATCATAGCAACTGGTCATTCTGCTGATTATTCCCCCTTCAGTCGATTTGCATATTAGGCTTTTCTTATACAGGGTAATTATTATCGTGTAACCGTGTTCCACGCACGCCGGTCTGTGTCAGCCCTCGGTTCACCATTCCCCTGGAGGCAGGGATCTGACATGGGCCTCCCTCCTCCGTTTTCCACCATTTGTCTCCCGGACTTCCTGTAGGTGGCGATGGTGAGAGCTGTTTCTGCAGCCCCGGAGACAGAGACTGGGCTAGGACACCCCCCCCCCACCCCCTCCGCTCACAGGAATTGCAGTGTGTTGGTGTAAGTGACACCCAGGTGTCACTGTGAGGCCCTGGGCAATGACACCTGGGGTCCCCTCCCTGCAGTGACCTGGGGGACCCGAGGCCTCTGATACCTGAGGGCACAGCCGGCTCTGTGAAGCCACCACAGGCCTCTGACATCCATGTGGCTTTGTCTTCAGGCCTCTTTTAGTGCCTTTTCCCAGCCCAACGCATAAACGTGTCTGAAGAGCAGCTTGAAAAGTTCCTTGTTATAAACTGCAGGACCCCCCAGTTACCTTGAGCAACGTTTCCCAGGGGGAGTGGGGTGGCTGCAGAGGGGGGGGCCTCTGGGCAGGCTGCCTGTCTGTCTGGCGGCCCCCTGGGGAGGCAGCGAGATGCCCAGTGGCCTGTGAACTGGGCTGCAAGGTGAGGGGCCGGCCCAGGTCCCGCCTGCCCGGGAAGGTCCATCTGCAGCCAGAAAGGCCGGGCCCCTGGGAAAGGTGGGAAGGACAGCAGGACCGCCCTCCTCCTGCTGTGTCCGGCCCAGGGCTCCCTGTCCTGCTCCATCCTCCTCCGTCCCGGCTGACAGATGCGGTCAGGGAGCTCGGGGACCGAGGGACTTTCAGTGCGTTAGGGTGGAAGGCAGGGCCCAGGGGTCTTTCAAAGGCCTCTCCTCTGCTGCCAGAGCTCTCTCCTGCCGGCCTTTTCCACGCTCTCACTTAGAAGCTCTGGATTGGGTCCCCCGGCCTCTCCTGAGGCTCCCGCCCCGGCCCCAGGACCCGGCCATAGGCGCTGCTCTGGCACCCCCCAGTGGCCAGTGCGGCGAGTGCAGAGTTCAGCGGGTCCCAGGCCCTCAGTTCTTTCTGCTTCCCCAGCGTGTAAACCACCTGCCGAGGCTCCGTTCATCTTCCTCCCGAGGTCTGGTTTCTCGCTGTGTGGGAACCGGCCCTCTTCCTGATCGGCTGGGTGTTTACCTTTTATGCTGTGTTCTTCCTCACGCTGAAGTATAACAAGGGAACAGCCGTTTTCTCATCTATAAGACAGGAAGTGAAATTCAGAGATTCTGTTCAGCCTTCAGGCACAAGGACCACGGTGGGTCTCAGTGACGTGGGGAAATGCTCCTGTTAGCCCCTAGGTGAGGATGTGGGATACAAAGTCCAGATTTCATCCAGTGCAATGGGAATTACATGCATTTTCACTAACATCACTTAATACATGTGTTATTTCTATGATATATTCTGTAAACACAGAACATAGTGCAAGCATCCTATCTAATAATACCAATCTAATAAAGAGGGAATATGCAAATTCACCATCACTCCGTCACAAAGATGGCTGCACCCACAGCTGAGGCCAAATTCCCATAAGGAGCCTTAATGAGCAATCAGCAGGGACCTGAGGCTACACCCTCCCCCACCCCCGTGGGGCTTGACAGGGGACCTCAGGCCACGCCCCAACCCTGGCATCAGGCTGGGGGACCTCAGGCTGAACCTCCCCTCCCCAGTGCCAGGCCAGGGGACCTCAGGCCGCGCCCCCCACCAGGTGGGGCTTGACAGGGGACCTCAGGCCATGCCCCCCGCCCCAGCACCGGGCCAGGGGACCTGAGGCTATGCCCCCTGCCCAGCAGGGCTTGACAAGGGTGGGACTGGCCAGGTCTGGATCTAGCCCAATGGGGGGGGGGGGGCAGCCGGGTCTGGGTCTCACGCGATTTTGAGGTGCATGTGGGTGGGTGGGGACTTGACTCTGGGTCCCGTGGTGTGCCCCAGACTCTGACAGGAGGAAGGTTTTCATGTACATTTTACTAATTTTCTTTCATCTCTGACACTTCTATTATAGAGAAAGGGCAAATAGCAATAGTAAATTATTTCCTCTAATGAATCCCCTCTTAATGTGCACGAATTTTGTGCACCGGGCCACTAGTCTATATATATTAAAGCCTAAGCAACAGGCCAACTGGCCCACCACCTGGTAGCTATGACGCGCACTGACCACCAGGGGGCAGAGGCTCAACGCACAGGCACGGAAACATGGAACAGACTGATGAACCTCAGAGGGAAGCAGGGAGAGGGGAGGGCGGGAAGAGATTAACCAAAGATCTTATATGCATACTAGAGGCCCGGTGCACAGATTCGTGGGGTCCCTCGGCCTGGCCTGAGGGGATCGGGCCAAAACCGGTTCTCTGACATCCCTCGAGGGGTCCTGGATTGCAAGAGGGTGCAGGCCAGGCCGAGGGACCCCACCAGTGCAGGGATTTTTGGAGGGCGCAGGCCAGGCCGAGGGCCTCTAGTATAATACAGTGTGCACACCCAGAGAGGTGGGCAGCAAGGATCAAGTGGTCCTTGCTTGGTCCAAGCGCTGCCACCGTTCGGGGGATTTGGAACCAAAGGCTTTTAACTCTGAACTTGCCCTCAAGGCAAGGCTCTGCCAGGAGGCAGCGAGCTCCCTGTCCTGGGGCCTTTGCTCACCAGGGGCCCTGTCCCTCCCAGTTCCCAGCCTCAGCTGCAATTAGAATCACCTGAGAAGGTTTTTATACATCCAGATGCCAGGCCCCGCCCAGACCCATTAAATCAGAACATTGGGCGTGTGTCCCACTGAGCTTGCACCCACGGCGGCCAGAATGCCAGGCAGGAGGGCAGGCGTCCTACAGAAGCATGGCTGCACCTGACCGGAGGGGCCAGTGCGGGCTTTTTCCTGGGGCTTCTGGCTCAGAGCTCCACTGGGCTCTGTGTGTGTGTGTGTGTGTGTGTGTGTGTGTGTGCGTGTGTGCGCCATGTGCACACATGGGAAGCACTGGAAGACCATGCGTGAGTACTCACTGACCATCAGTGTGTGCATCATGTGGATGTGTGTACACATCACTGCTGGGTCACCCAGAAGGACACGCATCCTGTCCAGGGCGCCGGTGAAGGAGGGCCAACGGAGGGAATGAACAGATGGACAGAAAGGTCTAGGCGTGCCGGGAAAAGCAATGCTTTCAAGCTGCAATCAGAGCGACTCTGGAAGAAGCCACTTTACTTCTTAGCACACACATACGTTTTCTGACATTTCACAAAGAGAACCTTTTCCTTTAAATGCCACCTGGAAAGCAGGGCGTCTCCGTGAGCTTTTCCATGCTTGGGCCTGACAGCGGTGGCGTGTGACCCTGGCAACACGGTGCTAGTACAGGCACGCCTGAGCGTGCAGTGTGCACGTGATGGGCAGTCATGGGGCTGCCGGTACACTTGCATGGGGTGTGCTCGTGGGTGTGAGCACGTGGGTGCAGGCGGGTGCAGGGCTCCATGTATCGCCGTGTGAACCTGAACACGCACAGGGCTCTGCTGGGATTTCCGTGTGTGTGTGTGTGTGTGTGTGTGTGTGTGTGTGTGTTGTAGGCACATGCCTTTCTGCCTACAGAGAAGGGAGCTTTCATAACTCAGCCGCCATCTCTCACATGCAGTGCAAAAGACAAACACTGAATTCTGCAGAATGCAAGGTCATATGCTTTTTAAAAATAGATATTTTTATTGATTTCAGAGAGAGCTAGAAACATCAGTGATGAAAGAATCATAGAATGGCCTTAGCTGGTTTGGCTCAGTGGATAGAGCGTCCGCCTGTGGACTGAAGGGTCCCAGGTTTGATTCCGGTCAAGGGCACATGCCTGGGTTGCGGGCTCGATCCCCACTAGGGGGCGTGCAGGAGGCAGCCAATCAATGATTCTCTCTCATCATTGATGTTTCTATCTCTCTCTCTCTCCCTCTCCCTTCCTCTCTGAAATCAATAAAAAATATATATATATAAAAAGAATCATAGAATGACTGCCTCCTGCATGCCCCCCACTGGAGATCAAGCCCCCAACCCCAGCATGTGCTCTGACCAGGAGTCGAACCCGGGACCACCTGGTTCATGGGTTGATGCCCAACCACTGAGCCACACCAGCCAGGCTGCATGATCATCTTCTAAAGTGAAGTGTGTTCCTAACGCCTCACGGCTGAGGCTTGCACGCGCCTTCCGTTGTCCACAGCCTCATCACTGGTCCCAACTCAGAGACCAGTGAGCAGGCATGTAATGGTGAACCTGAAGCCGACCTGGTGGGTGGGAACCAGCGCCCCCTCCTGCCTGAGGCCGGCACTCCAGACTGTTGGGACTGGGAAGACTTGAGACTTTTGACCTACCAGGAACGAATGACCACAACTAAGTGAAAGCGAGGCTAGAGAACATTCCAGCAGGTGATTCCACTGCGCCCCGCTGGTAACTAAGGCCTGCGGGAGGGGGAGCGTCGGATAAACAGTGCTGTCACAGCGGCTCAGGTGTGGCCTTCCCACCTCCTCGGGCCTTGCTGCGATGGTGCCTCTGAGCGCCCCCTGCTGATGGGTTCTGCCTCCTGCGGACAGACTGGGGAAAGGAGGGGAGAGTGGCTCCCTCAGGTACCACCTAGAAAAATACAGACTGTTAGATGCCCACCTGGCCAAGACAGTCATGTGACCTGCCCAAATTCCCCTGGCCAGTGCATCTAGGACAGGGTGCCCTACTCCGGACCTGGCCGTGCTTGGCCACACCCCTCCCCCCTCCTTGCATCCTGCTGTCCTGCCCCAGCTTGGTCCCCAGCCAGAGGTGAGCAGACGCAGCCACTCACTACCAGTTCGAGGTGTCTGGAGAGTCAGCAGCGTCTTCTGGAAAGGGCTGGGTGGTAGCTATTTCTCTTTCAGGCCGGATGGCCTCTGTTGCGATGGCCTAGCTGCCACGGTGGCACGGAAGCAGCCTCGAACAACCTGTCCACGGGCGCGCGCGGCTGCACGCCACTATACTCCCAAGAACAAGAGTGGACTTGGCCCCCGGCCCCCGCGTGTTCAACCAGCTCTATGTAGCAGGCCTCTGCCCAGCGCATCCATTTCTGCTTCTTTTGGGAAAACAAGTCTCCCCTCTAAAAACTACCCTTCCTACCTGGCCGGTGTGGCTCAGTGGTTGAGTGTCAACTTGTGAACCAGGAAGTCATGGCTTTATCCTCAGTGTGGGGCGTGCAGGAGGCAGCCAACCAATGATCCTCTCTCATCATTGATGTTCCCATCTCTCTCTCCCTCTCCTTCCTCTCCAAAATCAATAATATATATATATATATATGTGTGTGTGTGTGTGTGTGCGCGCGTGTGTGCGTGTGCGTGTGTGTGTGTGTGTGCGTGTGTGCGTGTGTGTGTGTGTGTGTGTGTGTGTATTTTAAAAGGATCACCTTTCCCCATTTCAAATGTATGGTGTTTGTGAAGTTGACCTTCAGTCGCCCACGTGGCCAAGTGAATCAGTGTGTGCTTCCCTCTTCCCAACCCCACAAATGCCAGTTTGTCCCAGGACAAGCACTTGACCCAATGGTGGCCAGTGAGGGTTGGGGTCTTGGTTCAACGCTAGGGGAAGAGACACAGCTCCGGGGGCCGTGAGGGCTGGACCTGGGGCAGCAATCCTGCTTCTTGAGGGAGAAACCCTGTGGGCACTGGGAGCCAAGGTGGAAGGCAGAGGGAAACAGTGGGAGATGCCTTCTCCCTGGTGACATCATTGAGCCCCTGGATCAAGCCTCACCTGAAGCTCAGTCAAGCATGGACTTTCCAGTTAAGAGAGCCAATCAATTCCCTTTATGGTGTAAGCTGTGTGACCTCGGTTTCCTGTTGCTCACAGCCTGCCTCCCTAACTGATATCTCATCCTGTGCTCTCTTGGGGCCCCTGCAGGCCAGCCTCCCGCATGACCAGGGCCTCCGCAGGTGTGCGATGCTTTGAGGTTGCCTCTGAGATGCTGGGCCCAGCCTCTGAGCCTCTGATGCACTCTGCTCTCCAGGGCAGCCAGCGCACGGCTGCTCCTGGGCCCCAGGGCCTGGAGCCAAGGCTCTGACTTTGGCCTCCAACCAGGGCTGAACTTTGCCATAACCGTTGGGAAGCCTGGATTCTTTCTCCAGCCTATGAACTCGAAAATGTTCCATAACGGAAACATCTGGGCGCCCCCCCCCCCCCCGGCCCCAGGGTGCACACCTCTCAGACTGCTGTAAGTCACCACGGCACGTCAGGGCTTTTATTGGGGCTATGAGTTATGGATATGGCCCGGGCTGTGCACTTTGCTTTATTTTTTTCCCCTGCTGCAATCAAGCCACAAATCATACTTGAGAAATGGGAGGGTGACCGCATTAGCCAGGATTCGCTCATAATAGGCCGACCCTGGGAAAGTCACCCAGGAGGGTCGGATGCTCGCCAGTCCCCGGCGCTCGGCCAGGAGACAATGCATCTCCTCACCCAGGTTCCAGCTGATGGGCCTGTGCGCCGGGAGGCTCCCGCCGCCTGGCCCTCATTTGACCCAGGTGGTGCTTTCTTTTGGCCTCAGGAAAGGAGAAAGACCCCCACAGAGAACGGTGGGCAGGTCCTGCCCCTTGACCATCAGACTGAGGACCAGTGACATCTCTATGTGACAGATGAGGAGGTGATGGGATGGACCCCGGGTTCAGAGACACTGAGGTAAGAGGGACTTTACCCTGCTTACCGCGTGATACCTTACCTTCTTTAAATTAGCTTTTTAAAATATATACTAGAGGCCCGATGCACGAAGATTCATGCAAGAATGGGACTTCCGCCGAAACCGGTTTGGCTCAGTGGATAGAGCGTCGGCCTGCGGACTGAAAGGTCCCGGGTTCGATTCTGGTCAAGGGCATGGATCTTGGTTGCGGGCACATCCCCAGTGGGAGGTGTGCAGGAGGCAGCTGATTGATGTTTCTCTCTCATCGATGTTTCTAGCTCTCTATCCCTCTCCCTTCCTCTCTGTGAAATATCAATAAAATATATTAAAAAAAAAAAAAAAAAAAAAGAATGGGACTTCCTTCCCCTGGTTGCCAGCACCGCTTTCCCTCTGGCTGAAGCCGCCTTTCCACCTTCCCATGCTGCCCCGCCCCCGGCCGCTCAGCGCCTGCATATGCAAATTAACCCACCAGCTTTGTTGGGTTCATTTGCATACTCACTCCTGATTGGCTGGTGGGTATCGCAAAGGTACGGTCAATTTGCATCTTTCTCTTTTATTAGTGTAGATTGATTTCAGAGAGGAAGGGAGAGGGAGAGAGAGATAGAAACATCAGTGATGAGAGAGCATCATTGATCGGCTGCCTCCTTCACGCCCCCCACTGGGGATCAAGCCTGCAACCCGGGCAAGTACCCTGACTGGGAATCCAACTGTGATCTCCTGGTTCATAGGTCAACACTCAACCACTGAGCAACACCAGCCGGGCTAAATTAGCTTTTTTATTGAAATACTAGAGGCCTGTTGCATGAAATTTGTGCACGGGGCGGGGAGGGGGAGGGACCACAGGAGGTTAGCTGGCTTGGGGGGAGGGACCAAGGGAGGTTGGCCAGCTGGGGGAGGTTGGCTGTGGGAGCGCACTGACCACCAGGGGGCAGCTCCTGCATTGAGTGTCTGCCTCCTGGTGGTCAGTGCGCGTCATAGCGACTGGTTGGCCGGTCTTTCCCGTTGTTCAGTTGTAACGGTCGCTTAGGCTTTTATATATACAGTGTACACACAGGAAAAGCGCAGGTTTGCTGAACTATCAGCCCAGATCAATGCGAGGACTGGTACAACGGAGAGGAGTGGGGCGGGCTTTTGGCCTTCGGGGAGCTCCGTGTGAGCCAAAGAGAGAAGGATGCACAAGTAGCTCACAGTCTCACACACCAACACGGAGTGGAGGCACAGGGTCCCAGCACGCTGCTCTCCAGGCAGGACCTGCTGTGGTGTCTACTGCTGCTCCCAGGAGCCACCTCTCTCCCCCACCCAGGCGGGTGGCTGAGCCTCCTGCCCCCGTGCAGTCAGGTGGGTCAGGTGACTGGTTCTGGCCAGTGTGAGTGGACATAACCCTTGTCACTCGTCGGCAAAAGATGGAGCTGCTGGCCTGAGATTCTCCAAAGCTGCCTTTCCCTCTCCAATGGTGACGACTGGGATGGGGCCACAGGAGGGCCTGACACCTGTCCTCACTCTCCCCTCCCCCATAGCCCTGACACCTGTCCTCACTCTCCCCTCCCCCACAGCCCTGACACCTGTCCTCACTCTCCCCTCCCCCACAGCCCTGACACCTGTCCTCACTCTCCCCTCCCCCATAGCCCTGACACCTGTCCTCACTCTCCCCTCCCCCACAGCCCTGACACCTGTCCTCACTCTCCCCTCCCCCACAGCCCTGACACCTGTCCTCACTCTCCCCTCCCCCACAGCCCTGACACCTGTCCTCACTCTCCCCTCCCCCACAGCCCTGACACCTGTCCTCTCTCTCTCCCCTCCCCCACAGCCCTGACACCTGTCCTCACTCTCCCCTCCCCCACAGCCCTGACACCTGTCCTCACTCTCCCCTCCCCCACAGCCCTGACACCTGTCCTCACTCTTCCCTCCCCCACAGCCCTGACACCTGTCCTCACTCTTCCCTCCCCCACAGCCCTGACACCTGTCCTCACTCTTCCCTCCCCCACAGCCCTGACACCTGTCCTCACTCTTCCCTCCCCCACAGCCCTGACACCTGTCCTCGCTCTCCCCGCCCCCACAGCCGGGATCTCGGCTGGGGCTGCAGGCTGGGGCTGTAGGCCGGGGTCTCGGCTGGGCTGCTGGCCGCCTCAGCCACACGGCACCTGGGCTTCCTCACAGCCAGCGGCTGGGTTCTGAGACTCGAAGCCCAGGAGAGCCGGGTGCAAGCTGCACCAGCGGTGTGACCTAGCTTCGGAAGGCCCATGGCACACTTCTGCAGCAGCCAGAGGCCTTTCCGGAATCGAGGGAATGGAGGACCGCCGTCCGGGGCGGAGGGGGGCTGCTCCGGTCGCGTCACCAGGAGGGAATGTGAGATAGGAGCTTCTGTTTGGCCATCTTGGGAAATCTGATCTGCCACACAAGGCCCAAAGCAGCAAGTGCTCAGGTGTTCGGTGCTATTCTTACTGTTTCAATTCTAGGAATCACATTATTAATAAACTAGAGGCCTGATGCACGAAATCCGTGCAAGGGGCTCAGCCCTCGCAGCCCCGGCTGCCATGGCCCTCGTGCCCGGGCGGCCTCGTGGCCCCGCCCCCCCCCGCCCCCGCCCACTGGTCGTTCTGGCAGGTCTTTCCGCCATCCGGTCTAATTAGCATATTAGCTCTTTATTAGATAGGATTATTTTTTCCCATAAAGTAAGATACACATGCACAATCCTTGCAAATGCCTATTTAAACATCAGATTTTATTTGGATTTATGTACTATGTTCTGGGTTTAGATTTTTTTTTTTTTTCTTTATTGTTTCCATTTGGTCCAATGCTTGGGAGAGCACTCCAGGTTGGTTAAAAGAACGGCCAGTAGTATCGGGAAGAGCTCAGGGGATACACCCGGGGATGCAGAGGGGCCCCGCAAAGGCCTCAGGGCTCCAAAGGCGCCTAGTCTTGCTTGCGGGTGAGCCTTGGGAAGAGATCCCCGCTCAGGTCCGCCTGGGGCCGGCAGCCTGCGGAGCCGAGGCAGGTGTCACCCATCGTCTGGATGAGTCTCACCTGCTCACCTGGGCAGTGGCTCTCCAGGAAGCCAGAGCTGAGGGTCTGCGTGGGTAGAACACAGTGCGTGTGGACCCACTCGGGCCTGGCTCCAGTCCCTCTCCAAGGCCAGGGCGGCCTCCCGGGGCCCGAGTTTCCCCCACTCATCTTGGGAAGGCGTCAGCGCGTCCTGGAAGAGAACGTGACTCAGTGCCCCCCGTGCTCTCCTCGTCACCTTGAGGAAGAAGTGGCCCTCGGCCCCCAGAGCCACATCGTCAAGGTTGACATAGAAGCCCAGAGAGAGGCAGGTGCGGGGCGCAGCAGATGCGGCTTGCTGTTGTGGCTGGAGTGTCAGGGCCTCCGCCCTCCGTCCTGGCCGGTGTGTCAGGGCCTCCGCCCTCTGTCCTGGCTGGTGTGTCAGGGCCTCCGCCCTCTGTCCTGGCTGGTGTGTCAGGGCCTCCGCCCTCTGTCCTGGCTGGTGTGTCAGGGCCTCCTCCCTCTGTCCTGGTTGGTGTGTCAGGGCCTCCTCCCTCTGTCCTGGCTGGAGTGTCAGGGCCTCCGCCCTCTGTCCTGAATGGTGTGTCAGGGCCTCCGCCCTCTGTCCTGGCTGGTGTGTCAGGGCCTCCGCCCTCCGTCCTGGCCGGTGTGTCAGGGCCTCCGCCCTCTGTCCTGGCTGGTGTGTCAGGGCCTCCGCCCTCTGTCCTGGCTGGTGTGTCAGGGCCTCCGCCCTCTGTCGTGGCTGGTGTGTCAGGGCCTCCTCCCTCTGTCGTGGCTGGTGTGTCAGGGCCTCTGCCCTCCTTCCTGGCTGGTGTGTCAGGGCCTCCGCCCTCTGTCGTGGCCGGTGTGTCAGGGACGCTGTGGCCTTGGGCATATCTGTCACTCGCTGCCATGCTGCTGAGCTGCCTGACTTTTCATGCCTTCAGATGCTCGCTGGGCTTCCTGGAGGTATTACACCATCTAAAACAGGGGTGGGCAAACTTTTTGACTCGAGGGCCACAATGGGTTCTTAAACTGGACCGGAGGGCCGGAACAAAAGCATGGATGGAGTGTTTGTGTGAACTAATATAAATTCAAAGTAAAGGAGCAGAGGGGAGAGCAAGAGAACCGGATAGAACAGCCGGATCCGGCCCGCGGGCCGTAGTTTGCCCACGGCTGGTCTAAACGGACTGGACTTCACGTCCTCCCCCAGAATAACACCTGTTGCTTCGACTTTGTAGAGACTTGCATCGGGTGGACGTCGAGAACCTCGAGGGCTAAGAAGAGGCCGCGCCCTTTCCTGGCCGGTTACGGCGATCTCGGCGACACTCCCCGCGAACGGTAAGAGGGAGTTCCATGTCCTGTTCTTCCCAATTTCCCAAAATCTTTCAGAAAACCAATATCCACCGCTGCCAAGTGCCCTTCGCAAGGCGCCTGTGAGAGGTGCTGACAGGCACTGTCACTGCGTGAGCCGGGCAGCGGCTGTGAACCCAGTGCCCTCGGACACCCACCCCCACCACCCCGCTGGGGCCCGCGAACATTGTCACCAACGGGCGCTCGGGGCTCCGGTGTTCACTGCTCCTCGCTCCCCCGCTGCAGGAATCCGTGTGCGTCTGCAGGTCTGCGGGTGAGACGGGGGATGGACGCCAGGCAGAGGCCCTGGGCCCCAAGTATAAAGAGGACCCCGCACGCCACGTGTCTAACAAAAAGTCGTGGGCGCTCTCCCTGCAGGGACGCCCCTGCTCTCCCTCCTTTCCCCTCCCTCCTCCCCTCTCCCAGCCCCGCAGGCACGTTGCCCTCAGCTTCCTCACTCCCTTCTCCAAGGGCAATTCCTCGGCCTCCATCACTCACTCCCTCAGCCCCTTTCTTCCCGGGAGTCCTTTTTCTCCTCTGCCATTGGCCCAGTAGACGTTCTCCTAACAAACAAACAAAAGAAGCTGTAAACCGAACTTAGAAGCCACTAAATAATACACATCCTATCCTGCCCGTTCAAGTACGCCTGGACAAGGATGAGACAAATAACCCATACAGCTATGGTTCTTTTTTTTTTTTTTAAATATATTTTATTGATTTTTTACAGAGAGGAAGGAAGAGGGATAGAGAGCTAGAAACATTGATGAGAGAGAAACATCGATCAGCTGCCTCTTGCACACTCCCCACTGGGGATGTGCCTGCAACCAAGGTACATGCCCTTGACCGGAATCGAACCCGGGACCCTTCAGTCCGCAGGCTGACGCTCTATCCACTGAGCCCAACCGGTTTTGGCCAGCTATGGTTCTTTGTGATTAAAAGCTGGCCAAGTATTCCAGAAAGAGCTGATTATTACAGTGCCTGTGTGGGTGTTCTGAAGACGGGCACCCGGTTTGGAGGGCGAGGCAAGAGACAAAGACAAGATCCGCAAACTGCTGTATGCTCCCTTCAAAACCGCCTTTGTTGCTTCACGCGTTCCTTCAGCAAAACCAGTGATGCTATTGCTCGGACCCAGGTTATCACACAATATTTCCTATTGACAGTAATGAGCTAAAGTCTGAAGAAATAAACGTAACTCAACCCAAAGTATACGAAACGTGAATGTGCTTTCGCAGCCACGTAATGGAAAAACGTGGAGGACAGAAAATGAAAGGTTCGTGATTTCCACTCATGCTTTTTTTCTTCGAAAATATTTACAATGATCTTTTATTCAGGGAGGAATGCAAATGATCATTCATGTAAAATGTTAAATTAGAATTACTCGAATACGGCACAATTTATTTCTTTGACAATGCCGTCTTATGAAATACTTCGGTAAGCAGAAAGCCCTTGGCAATGCCAGCATGATTGGCGATGTGCAACATCCATCGTGAGCTCCGTGCGGGTTTGTCTAGACCGGTGTTATGCAAATTGGGGAGGAATAGGAGTTGTGTGACATGGAGAAGCACTCGGCAGCCGTCAGGGGCAATGTTGGGGAACGTGGTGCTAATCTGGGATCACCTCCCGCAGCATAAACGGTAACATGAGACGCAGCGGAGGGTGCAAGCTGGTACTTCTGGGAAAGGGTGCTTCGCTGGGCCAGGCTCTGCGGCATCCTCGCTCCGGGAGGACAGGTGGACGCACGCACCTTCCTTCTTGCCAGGCAGCAGACCCTCCCACAGCCAGAGGCGGGCTCTGCTCCGAGGTCCACAGGGACCAAGCCGCGCCCCTTGCCAGCATTTGGACACACGTGTCTCCTGTTTGGCGATGTGGGGCAAAAAGCGTGGAGACACGTTTCTGTCTCCCTGGGCCTGTGCGTGTTCATCGCGAGAGCAGATGTTTAGGTTCGCACCCAGCACCCAGCCCGGAGTCTATGCCTGCCTGGGTGTTCCTTTATATCTGTAGCTGTTGTGTGCTTGCTCACGTGTGTGCAAGTGTATATGTACAGGTGTATATGTGTGTCTTGATGTCTGCAACTTACTTTCCAATGGATTGGCAACGCCCGGCCGGTGAGGCTCAGTGGTTGAGCGTTGACCTATGAACCAGGAGGTCAGGGTGCGATTCCCGGTCAGGGCACATGCCCAGGTTGCGGGCTCGATCTGCAGGGGGGCATGCAGTTGGCTGGAAATGCATTACCAGTTGTTATGGGGAGATGGGTGTGGGTGGGCACCCCTCTTTTCAAGACTTGGGTGGGGTGCGTTAAACTGTAGACCATCCTCGGGTCTTCTGAACTGAGGATGCTTCTGGGTCGCTCCCTATCAAACCTATGTTGTCACGGTCACCGTCACGGTCACCGAGCCTGCCCTTCAGCGTGTGTGCTACTGGGAATCCATGGTTGTCAGCTCAGCGTCCTGCCAGGAGGCTTTGGCATGTGAGGTGTTCAAATCTAGGTCATCCCGGCTCTGAAGCTCCTCCTCCTGCTGACCTTACACCCATGTCCTTAGGGTGGGCAGAGTAGGGTTGGGGTGGACTTCTGAGCCGGAAGCCCAATTTGGTCCCCCAGCCCTATTACAGCCCACAGCCCCTGTTGGGTCAGCACCACACTCCCAGCGTCTGGCCGGTACTTCGCACATGCAATTGGAGGCTTAGGTAGATATAAACTCTCCATCTGGGCAAAGGCCTTTATGGCCTTCTCCATTAAGAAGGGAGCTGTGCCCTAACCGGTTTGGCTCAGTGGATAGAGCGTCGGCCTGCGGACTGAAGGGTCCCGGGTTCGATTCCGGTCAAGGGCATGTACC
The DNA here is from genome assembly GCF_963455305.1 of Plecotus auritus. NCBI lineage: Eukaryota > Metazoa > Chordata > Mammalia > Chiroptera > Vespertilionidae > Plecotus > Plecotus auritus. Next base: position 5,625,645 of record NC_137770.1, on the reverse strand, counting down.
TGGGTTGTGGGCACATCCCCAGTGGGGGATGTGCAGGAGGCAGCTGATCAATGTCTCTTTCTCATCGATGTTTCTAGCTCTCTATCCCTCTCCCTTCCTCTCTGTGAAAAATCAATAAAATATATTAAATAAAAAAAAAAAAAAAGAAGGGAGCTGTGCTCAGCCGGCCTGGCTCAGTGGTTGAGCGTCACCCCATGAACCAGGGGGTCACGGTTCAATTCCCAGTCAGGGCCCATGCCTGGGTTGCAGGTTCCGATCCCCAGTGGTGGGCATGCAGGCGGCATCCAATCAATGATTCTCTCTCATCATTGATGTTTCTATCTTTCTCTTTCTCTCTGAAATCAATCCTATGTAATAAAAGGCTAATATGCAAATAGACTGAACAGCAGAACAACCGGTCGCTATGATGCGCACTGACCACCAGGGGGCAGACGCTCAATGCAGGAGCTGCCCCCTGGTGGTCAGTGAGCTCCCACAGGGGGAGCACCGCTCAGCCAGAGGCCGGGCTCAGCAGTGGTGTCGGGAGCCTCTCCCGCCTCCTTGGCAGCGCTAAGGATGTCTGACTTCTGGCTTAGTCCCGATCCCCACGGGGAATGGGACTAAGTCATCAGTCGGACATCCCTCGAGGGCTCCTGGACTACAAGAGGGCTCAGGCCGGGCTGAGGGACACCCCTCCCTTAAGTGCATGAATTTCGTGCACCGGGCCTCTAGTAAAAAATATATTTTTTTTAAAAAAAGGAACTTAGTGAACTCAAAGCTGTGAGTTCACTCTTCATGGGAACTGCATCCAAGGTAAGAAGATAAAAACCACATTGGACATTCAGGGGCTATTTGATGGCTTTAGTTAAAAAAAATAAAAATCCCTTAGCTGAAATGGAATTAGAGACGGCCTTTAAAAACACACTGGCGTTCGCTTTTCTGAAGAAACGGCTTCCAATGCTGAAGCATACGAGCCTCCGCACAGCAGGGAAATTGTGGCCAATGGCCTGAGCCTTCCTGGCGTGAGGTCCGGAGGCATCGAGGTCACATAATTGTCTCCAACCTCAGCACCTAGAAACACCACTGCTTTGTTGGGAGGGTCTTAGCTGTGGTCTTGCCCGGCAAACCCCAGAGAACCAGTTACAACGAGAGAGAGGGTTTCTTCTCCCCCCTGTTTAGAGCTGCTTTGTTGTGTTTGTTTTTTTTTAAGAGGTAGCATTCCATGGTTCAAAGTCTAAAATGGATGAAAGAAATACAGTGAAACCCTCCTCCACACCTCTCCCAGCGCCCAGGTCCCTTTCCCAGAGACAGACGCGTGTTAAGCAACTGGAACATCGCCCCCCACCTTGTTCTTTCCGTATACTTAACTACGTAACTGGGAGATTTTCCCGGATCCCTTCCCCAAAAGTCACAAAGAGTTTACTCATCTTTTTTGTCTGCATCATACCCATTGTATGCACGGACTGTCGTTTATGTAGACTGTCATTAATCCATGGGTATTCATTTCCACATTGAAATCTCCAACGTCTATGAAATGTATCCTGGTGCATGCTGTGAAGGCAATAGTCAGGATGAGCAAATGTGTGCTGCAGTAACACAGAACCCCAAGTCCCAGTCATTGAGGCCAATGAAAGCTAATTCTTACTCACATTGCAGGTTTATTTGGGGTTGGCTGGGGACTCTGGGACCCGGCTGACAGAGCACGCTGTTGGGACCACCGTGGGGCTCGCTGTGGCAGGAACCTTGAGTCACAGGGACTCACCCCTGGCTGTTCCGGGCTTCCTCTTGGAAGGGGAATGCTTATGCTCACATTTCGTGGATGAAAGCAAATCACGTGGTTGGGAGGAGAGGAAAGGTGGAAAATTTTTGAGCAGACCCGACGATTACTACAAAAATGTTGGATCCCACTTTTTAACTCCAGATGGAGACTTTGTGGTCTTGGCTCAATTTAATGACAATTCCACATTTTCTCCACTGATTTGAAATACCTTCTTATCAGAGTCCAAATTCCATTAGGTATTTGGGACTATTTGCAGATTTTCTATTTTGTTCCGTTGATTAGTCTGTCTACTCACATACCACATGGTTTTAGTCATATGTTCTATAATTAATAAATTATAATTTTATCATTTGAATTGGAAATGTTATAATAGGTTTTCATATCTGGTGAGGCTAGCCCTCCCCACACCTTCTTTGTTTTTTTGTTTTTTTTTATAGTTTTACTAACCATTCTTGCTTATTTATTTCTTCATATGGGTTTTAGAACCTTACTGAGTCCCTGTTAAACTCAGACCTCAGCGTGGGAAGGACTGACATCCTTAGGGGCCGAGTCTTCCTGTTGGGGTCCCTGGTGCATCTTCCTCCATTTGTCTGAATCTCCTTTATGTTCCTCAGCGGCAGGCGACAGACACGCCCTGCCCCCACTACAGCTTGCACATTTCTCAGGTGTGTTCCCAACTAATCTATCGGTCATAACTTTTGCTCCCGCGTGGAAAGGAGCCTTCCTCCCTCCCCCTCCCTCTCCTTCTCCTCCCTCTCCCTCCTCTTCCTCTCCCTTCTGTGTCACGTGAAAGCTACTGACTTCTCCAGCCCCCTTAGAATCATCAAGCTGGAGGCAGAGGCGCAGAGGACTGGCAGGACCCGAGGCGAGCGCAGGGCAGGCTGAGCTGCTCACAGACGGTCTTTCTTACCCACGTGACGGGCCACCGGACAGGGAAGGTGAGCTGCAGGGGACGTTTCCTGGGGGGAACCATCAAGGGAAACTGCTTGGAAGCTCCCAGCTGACGGCCCCTCGGGCGGGGCCCAGGCAGCGAGGTGAGCGAAGGCCCCCCTGGCCCTAACGCCGAGCCCCCAGCTCACCGCTGTCAGGTGCTGTGGGAAGAAAGCTGCGTCCAGCCAGGAGCCGTGGGGCCGGACGAGGCTAGACGGGGGCGAGCAGGGGGCTGACCCCGACTGCACAGGGGAGTCCTCAGCGACCTCACCAGGCGCCGGGCAGTCAGGCGGGGGGAGGGGGGCAACGTTGGCTACAGCGTTTCCAGCGTTTCCAGCCCTGCCTCCTCCCTCGGAGAAGCGGTGTTTGAAGGGCGCAGGAGAAGGTGCGGGGACGCCTCCTGCGAGGACATTTGAGGATGACGGGATAGACCGGGAGGAGAGGAGCCGGTCACCTGCCGCTCCTCTGTGACCCTGGCTGGTCGCCACCTCCTGGTCACTGTGAACAAGGCCGCCATGGACAGGGCTTGCGGGCCTCTCTCCCACATCTTGGTTTTAACTCTTTCGGGTAAATATGCCCAGAGTGGGATTGCCGGACCGAATGCTAATTCTATTTTTCTTAAAGATATTTTTATTGATTTCAGAGATGGCGAGAGGGATAGAAACATCAGTGATGAGAGGGAATCCTTGATCGGCTGCCTCCTGCACGCCCCACACTGGGGATGGAGCCCACAACCGGGAATCGAACCGTGGCCTCCTGGTTCCTCGGGGGACGCTCACCCCTGAGCCACACGGCCGGGCTCTCTGTGTAATTTATTGAGGTTCCTCCGAACTGTTTTCCATGACAGCTGCACTTTGGCATCCTGGCCCGCCGTGCATGAGCGTTCCGGCTGCTCCACGTTCGTGCCAACACGTACCTTTTGCTTCCTGACATGGTGACCCTCACAGGCGTGAGGTGACACCTGTGGCTTTGGTGTGCATGTCCCTGATGGTGAGCGACACGGAGCACCTTCTCGGGTACCTGTTGGCCATTTGTGTGTCCTCTTCGGAGAGATGTCAACGCGAGTCCTTTGTCCATTTTTTAACAGTAGGGCTAGTTGTGTGTGGGCTATGGAGCTGTAGGAGGTTATTTTGGATGTTAACATCTCACCAGATACGTGGCTTGCAAAAATTGTCTCCTCTTCTGCAGGGCTTCTTTTTGCTTTCTACACACAGTGGACTATTAGTCAGCCTTAAAGGAGGAGATTTGGGATATGTGACCCGTGGTTGACCCTGGAGGACACGCTGCTGAGTGAAGTCAGCCGGACACAGACGGACAAATACCACACGATCCACTCCTATGAGGTCCCTGAAACAGCCAAGCTCAGCAAAGCCAAGAATAGGAGGGGGATGGCCAGGGCCGGGGAGGGGGATGGGGATGGCCAGGGCTGGGAGGGGGAGGGGGATGGCCAGGGCTGGGAAGGGGGATGGGGATGGCCAGGGCTGGGGAGGGGGAGGGGGATGGCCAGGGCTGGGAAGGGGGATGGGGATGGCCAGGGCTGGGAAGGGGGATGGGGATGGCCAGGGCTGGGGAGGGGGAGGGGGATGGCCAGGGCTGGGGAGGGGGAGGGGTATGGCCAGGGCTGAGGAGGGGGATGGGGATGGACAGGGCTGGGGAGGGGGAGGAGGATGGCCAGGGCTGGGGAGGGGGAGGGGTATGGCCAGGGCTGAGGAGGGGGATGGGGATGGCCAGGGCTGGGGAGGGGGAGGAGGATGGCCAGGGCTGGGGAGGGGGAGGGGGATGGCCAGGGCTGAGGAGGGGGAGGGGGATGGCCAGGGCTGAGGAGGGGGATGGGGATGGCCAGGGCTGGGGAGGGGGAGGGGGATGGCCAGGGCTGAGGAGGGGGATGGGGATGGACAGGGCTGGGGAGGGGGAGGGGGATGGCCAGGGCTGGGGAGGGGGATGGGGATGGGGATGGCCAGGGCTGGGGAGGGGGAGGGGGAGGGGGATGGCCAGGGCTGGGGAGGGGGATGGGGATGGCCAGGGCTGGGGAGGGGAATGGGGATGGCCAGGGCTGGGGAGGGGGAGGGTCATGGCCAGGGCTGGGGAGAGGAATGGGGATTGTGATTCAAAGGTTACAGCTGTAGTCACCCAAAATGAAAAGGCCCTCGAATCTGTGTGCAATATTGTTCCTCTCGAGCAAGCACATCAAACTCACGGCCCACAAGGAATATTTTTGTGGCCCAGCCAATATAACAGTATGGAAGAAACATTTTAATAAAAATTTCATAATTTAATTTTTACAATATCCTATTATACATAATCCTATCTAATAAAGAGGGAATATGCTAATTGACCCTCATACCATCGCAAAGATGGTGGCACCCACAGCCAATAAGGAGAGAATATGCTAATTGACTGCCCCGCCCTGAAAGATAGCGGCACCCACAGCCACAAGATGGCGACGCCCAGTCGCCTCAGCCCCCAGCTGCCCAGGGCCGGCCCAAGGCACAGGTAACCAGGGATGGTGGCTGCCCAGCCACCCAGGGCCACTGGAGGCACAGGTAACCAGGGCCGGCCGAGGGTTGCGCTGCCGGCAGTGGCAGCAGCAGAGGTGTGATGGGGCATCGCCTTCCCCTGATTGCCTGGTCGCCTCCCGCCCCTGAGGGCTCCCAGACTGTGAGAGGGGGCAGGCCAGGCTGAGGCCCCCCACTCCAGTGCATGAATTTTCATGCACCGGGCCTCTAGTTATTAATAACGAACTACAACGTTCGCTGATGACTGGTTACTATAATCATGTTGCATTCATTTCCCTTACGCCCCTTATGCGCAGACGCACCATTTCTCTCCACTAATACCAGCAGCGAATATTTTAGCGGCCGATGGCCACGTCATTGGTCTTGGACTGACTTGTTTGGTGTGTGCAACAGGAAATAATTCGCTTTCGGAGAACAAGAAAAGTAGGTTTATTTGCGTTACGCTTATTAATTTGTGCAGTTATTCAGTGTCTGGTAAGTTAATGTTCAAGAAAAAATATTAATTTTTATTAAAGTGTTCTATTATTTTATGTGAAGGATGACTCATTTATGTCAGCCCTTTGTATCCAGCATGTCTCTGTTGAAAAAAAAACCACGTTTCTACGAAAATGGGAGCTTTTGTTTTTTTGCGGCCCACACACACTCACACCTTGTTTATGTGGCTCCTGGTAGCCTTTGCGTTTGACACGCTTGCTCTAGATAATAATACAGAATTGCACACTTAAACACAAAGCCCTGGCTGGGTAAGGGATTGGGCTCAGTGGCTCAGTGGTGAGGAGGAACAACAACAGCACGTGTGGTAAAGAGGGGGCCTCGCCGTGAATGTCTACCTCAGGAGAGGGGAAGCAGGGGGGATTCAGCGGGGATCCCAGCCTTCGCAGCATTTCCTCCCAGCTGGGCCTCTGTGTCCTGCTGTTGTAGCCCCAGGTCCGGCAGGCAGGCCCCCCTCAGGGACACCCAGCTGGGCCTCTGTGTCCTGCTGTTGCAGCCCCAGGTCCGGCAGGCAGGCCCCCCTCAGGGACACCCAGCTGGGCCTCTGTGTCCTGCTGTTGCAGCCCCAGGTCCGGCAGGCAGTACCCCTCAGGGACACCCAGCTGGGTCTCTGTGTCCTGCTGTTGCAGCCCCAGGTCCGGCAGGCAGGCCCCCCTCAGGGATCCCGGCTGCAAGGCTCACCTTCGGGGCTCTCAGGTGACCCGCAGGCCCTCGCAATGAGCAGATGGGCATCTGGGGTGCGCGCGGACCCACCATCTTGGACCACTTTTCCCGGCCACCCTTCCCCCGCCTCCCCCCGGCGCAGGGCAATCAGCGGGGACGCCAAGCCTGGTTTGGGGAGATTTTCTCCAGCAGCCCGTCCCCGCTGCCCCACCTCCTCCTGGTCCTGGCAGCTGCCAGGGGACCTCCAGACCTGCTAAGTGTCGGGCCGGGCCGGGCGCTCCAAGGTGCCTCTGGAAGCAATTTCTCCGCTGCTTGGGGGCCTGTGGAATGTTCTCTCCTGCCTCCCGGCCGCCTTGCTCTGCGGCTGTCCCCGGGTCTGCTCTCCCTCCTGCCCTGGCCTGTTGTGTGCGTGTGTGCATGTGTGTACGTGCGTGTGTGTGTGTGTGTGCGAGAGAGAGAGAGAGAGAGAGAGAGAGAGAGAGAGAGAGAGAGAATGAATGAGGCTGGGTCTGTGCTAACACCTCTCTCCCTCTCTCCTCGACCTCCATATCTCTGTCCTCTGCTCTCCTGTGGGGGCAGCCCAGGTCTGCCAGGGCCCCAGCCAGCCAGCACCCTGACTGCCAGCCCCCCAACCTTCAACCCGGCCCGGGCAGCCAGCACCCCGACTGCCAGGCCCCCAACCTTCAGCCCGGCCCGGGCAGCCAGCACCCCAACTGCCAGGCCCCCAACCTTCTGCCCGGCCCGGGCAGCCAGCACCCCGACTGCCAGGCCCCCGACCGCCCAGCCCGCCGGGCGCTGCCTCGGGCCCTGAAAGACGGCTTAGATGTGGCTGCTTCTGCTGTTGGAGCGACAGACACTAAAGCCAGGAGGGTGGGCTCACGGCTGCGTGGATGTGGGGGACACACACTGAGGGCTTCAGGGCAGACATGGCTTCCACGTGGGGACTCGGGGGGACGTTCCTAAGCCTCTGTCCCTGTCACATGCAGGGCAGCAGGGAGGATGTGTGGAGATGCCCGCTTCGGAAACAGCGCCTCGCGGGCCTCAGCGTCCTCACGGGCCCCGCCTCACAGCCACATCTGCTCAGGCCGCACGGCTGGAGGCTGCCGAGCCGCCACCGAGGACCCCAGGGCCCTCCCGCAGGGCCACCGCCTTCCCCTCCCCCTCCGGCTAAATCTGTCCTTCATTCCCCTGCCGCAGCCGCGATGGCTCCGCCAGGGCCCGGGCTGTGGCCCCGTGCGGGCAGGACCATCGGAGCCGCAGGACCCGCCGCTGCGAGGCTGCGGGGCTGCTCGCCAGGACTTCGGGTCTCAGGATCCAGAGCCACGTCACCAGACGGCCAGAGGGCCCCCGCGGCTTTGGGCGTGTGGACGCCTGAGGGTCATTGGTGGATGGAGGCAGGTGGGTGGCCAGCTCAGAGGGACAAACAGGCAGGAGCCCCTTACCCAGAGGGAGGGGGCCTTACGCAGGACACCAGCCCATCACTCCCTCCTGAGCCAGGGGGGGGGGGGGGGCTGGGCCTTGAGAAGGGCCACTCAGGGAAGGGTGGGAACAGCTGGAAATGGGGTCCCCAGAAGGACAGAGGGGAGGTCCCGTTGTCTCCTCGCTGGGCCCACCAGGAGCAAAGCACCAGAAGAGACAGCTTTCCATGCGGGTCCAGAGACTGACTCGCTGTCAGTTAAGCTAAAGCCAACTGCCGGAGAGAACCCACCCCTAGAAGCACAGTTCAAACAATGGAACCGCAGGTTCTGTCACAGCGCTTTCTGCTCCTGAAAACCAGCAGAATGCCGAAGGTGCGGAGTTTAACGATTAGCGCAGAGTCCGGGCCCACCGTGCGTGCATGAGAGCGAAGATAAAGACGTGGGCGAGTCACAAGTCTTTGTATGTTTGCCACAACGTCTGTGGGTCTTGTCTTCACTGCAGCAGAAGCACTGACATGGTCATTGTCCTTCCCATCCATTGGCCCGGCGGACAGAAGTCCCCAAAGCAGGGGTCCTCAAACTACGGCCCACAGGCCACAGGCGGCCCGCCGAGGACATGGATCCGGCCCGCCGGGTGCCGCTGCCTGTCCTGCTTAGCAGCCGACGCGTCCCGGGCCCACAGTGCGCATAGGAATTTGTTCACAGTTTTTTTTTTTAAACTATAGTCCGGCCCTCCCACGGTCTGAGGGACAGTGAACTGGCCCCCCATTTAAAAAGTCTGAGGACCCTGGCTAAAGGGTGGGTCTCGCAGGGTCAGTAAACTGTGCTCAGACGTTTCGGAAGCTGTGGTTCCACGCTGCAAGCTGCTTCGTAGCTGCCACCTTCTCTCTCCGGGACCGTCTCACGTTTGCCTGGGATTTCAATGCCAGTCCCACCCGGGGCTCCTGGGTTAGACCAAGGCGCCCAGCCCCTGGCCTTGGGGCCCGTCTTAGGGACCCCGCAGCCCGCCCTCCACTCTGCCCAGCTGCCTCCCGGGCCCACTGCATGCTCCATTTACCCAACATTGTGGTACTTTTTAAAATGTGCATGTGTTGTCGACATTAAAACATGGAAACACTTTTTACATAACAACATGACACTTCAGTTTCTCTCAAAACTCAAAAAGCCAGCAACCTTCAGACACTTTCCTGCAAGGTAATATCCACCCGGGGCTGGCAGGAGCTCAGGCAGAGGCGGTGGGGGTGGGGTCTCCAACAGTCAACCATCCCCTTCTTTTAAACTAGGAGAACCCCCGATTTGGGGCTGGGCACATGGTCACCCAAGACAGAAACAACATTTCTCTGCCTCTCTTGCAGCTAGGTGCACCACGTGACTAGACTCTGGCCAATAGGAGATGAGCTGAAGAGATGTGCGTAATTTGCGGGTTGTACCTCTAAAGTGTTTGCTCTCCCTTTCCCCGCGCCCCCTTCCTGTTGTCTGGAAGGTGGAGACGCTGGTCCGCGGTCTTCCAACATCCAGAAGAAGACACACCGTCGGATGGCGGGCCCACCGTGCAGGAGCAGCCTGATGCCTGGGCGAACCAGAGCCACATGGCCACTCACACTCACGGGAGGTCACAATTAGCGTGTCTGTGTCATCTAAGCCACTGCCACCCCCGGGCGCCCCATAGACGGAGCCCCCTCTCCAGTTCACCACCGTCCCCACACCTCCCTTTGTCCCCCCAACTCCAAGGCCAGTGGGTACCTGCCACTGACCTTGTGCTGTTATCCCCCCTCACCCCCCCCAATCTCTGCCTACTGCCCACCTGACCCCACAGGCATTTGACTTGGGGACCCACACTGTCAACCCTCAAAAGATGAAGGTAAAACGCCCATTTTCCAGGACACCTCTCTTTTTAGGGGTCCCTCTCCATGACTCTTGGGCTCCCCCTACTGGAGAGGCCAACCTTACTCCCTCACTGGGGCTCTGTGGGCACCTTCTCGCCTGAGGAGAGAACAGTAAGTTTCATCTCGGGCAGCAAATGTGACGTGAAGGTGAACTGAGATCACGCGTGGCCGCCCCTGGGCCGGCTCGGCCAGGCTCCCGTGTCTGCCTGCTGCTCCCCGGGGGCGTCTAGAGGGAGTCCGGGTGGGGCTTGGTCTCGGGCGGGTCTGGCCCCAAAGCCTGTGTGACTCCCTCCTGTGCAGCTGGAGACGGAGGGCAGGGGCCGTGGCGGACACGGAGCAGAGCCTAGAATGGGCCCAAACGCCGTTGTTCAGGACACTTATTCCCCCAAAACGCTCCCTGAGCGGCGACCCGAAAGCAAGCTTCGTTAGCGGGCTTTGCAAGGCATCGCCAGGATGGCTCAGCCCGCGGAGGCACCGGGCCAGGGCCACCCCCGCCCGCCGGCCGCCCAGCCTCGCCCTCCCTGGGCCACGGGCAGGGCCGTCAGCACCCGCTCCAGGTGGTCACCTACCGGCTCGGCTCCCGGCACCGCGGGAGGAAGCCGGACCTCCGGCCCAGCCCAGACCCGCTGAGTCCAAATCGGCGTGGTGGCTTCTGGCTGGGTGCCAGGGCATTCGTGCACACGCGCACGCTGGAGACCGCGGGGTGGCCGCACGGATGGCAGTGGAAGGAGTGCGGGCTTTGAAATGACACACACCTGGATCCCAGCCACGCTGCCCGCCCGCTGAGCGGCCTTGGGCGTGGGTCTGCAGTCCCGAGCCTCAGCTGCACGGAGGGAGAAACGGGATGCGGTCGGTGAAAGCATCTGAAGGCCAAACAGAACCAAAGCGAACCCTTGTCCCGTCAGGTTGATGGGGGGATCGATTTTAAAACGAGTTCGGCTACACGGGGCCCTGGCACCCAGCAGGCGATCACTCGGGGCACAAGCCGTGCTCCGCTCCCGCCCCTTGCCCACGGGCCCCACGAAACCCACACGCAGAACCAGGTGGCGTCCGTCTCAGAGCCAGGCTTCTGCCACGGGAGCTCCTGGCGTGGGGGCCGCGGGTGATTTCGTGGCTGCACGAAGCCTGTACGAGGGGACCCGCCGCCGCCACCGCGCTGAGACGGTCCCACTGCGCTTCCAGACGAAGAAGGGAGCGCCGGCCACGCCGGAGACGTGTCAGGGCCCCGGAGACCCGGATGCAGACTCGGTCCTCGGGCTCCTCGGGGTCACCAGCACGTCACCCCCGCGGGTTCGCAGTCTTCCCAGGAGGAGCACGCTTCCCGTGTCCGTGTGGAAGGTCATCAGCAGGAAGGGCCGGTTGAACTCCGTGTCTGGAGCGGGCGAGGTGTCGAGGTCGGGCCGGGGCCCTGGCGTGAGCTGGATGCTGGTGGCGGCAGCCACCTCTGTGCCCCCCTCTTCCAGCGTCATCGCAGCCTTGTGTGCAACCTGCAAGGAACATTCTGGAATCACCAACTGACCCCCTAGGAGGGATCAACCAGACCTTTATTTTTTTTTAATATTTTTATTGATTTCAGAGAGTAAGGGAGACGGAGAGAGATAGAACCATCAATGATGAGAGAGAATCACTGGTTGGCTGCCTCCCGCACGCCCCACACTGGGGACCGAGCCCGCAACCAGAGCATGTGCCCTGACCGGGAATTGAACCAGGTCCTCCTGGCTCATAGGTCGATGCTCAGCCCCTGAGCCACGCCGGCCGAGCTCAGTCTTGTCCCAGAGCCCACGATCAGGAAGGAGCCCCAGAGCTTCCTCCGCGGGTCCAGCCCCGATGGTGTGGTACCCACCCGGCCTTCCCTGTCCTGGCTGCCACCCGAGGGCAGGGATGGGCCTGACCCCGGGCCCCCGGTGCCTGTGGGGCAGGTGTGCACTAATGGGGGACACATGCGGAGCACAGATGGCGAGGTGCCAAGTTGTGGGAACAGCCGCTCCGCGTGTAAGGAGATGCGGGCGCCTCCTTCCCGCAGCGGCCCGCAGGCATGGAGACCCCAGCGCCGAACCGGGTCCCAGGTTACCTTCGAGATGTTCAGTCCGGGCTGCCCCAGAGGCCTCCGCCCACAGCCGCTTGTGGGAGGAGCAGCTCCAGGCTGGCGGTGCTGGAGATGGAGAACTTGGGGAAGTGGAAATCGAGTTCTCTGTGGGGAGACAGAATGGGTTCGCTGTTGAAACCCCAAAAGCAGCTGCATGTGTCCCAGGTGCCTCTGCAGGCTCCAGCCTCGGCCCCAACGCAGCTGCAGGCCTGCAGCTTCTCACCCCCCCTCTCCTCTGGTCTCCTGGCCCTCCAGCCCCTCTTCTTCATTCAGCATCTGTCCTGGACCCACTGTCCTCCATTCAACATCTGTCCTGGGCCCTCCATCCTCATCATTCAACATCTGTTCTGGGCCCTCCATCCTCATCATTCAACATCTGTCCAGGGCCCTCCACCCTCCATTCAACATCTGTCCAGGGCCCTCCACCCTCCATTCAACATCTGTCCAGGGCCCTCCACCCTCCATTCGACATCTGTCCAGGGCCCTCCACCCTCCATTCAACATCTGTCCAAGGCCCTCCACCCTCCATTCAACATCTGTCCTGGACCTGCTGTCCTCCATTCAACATCTGTCCAGGGCACTCCATCCTCCATTCAATATCTGTCCAGGGCCCTCCACCCTCCATTCAACATCTGTCCAGGGCCCACCACCCTCCATTCGACATCTGTCCAAGGCCCTCCACCCTTCATTCGACATCTGTCCAGGGCCCTCCACCCTCCACTCAATATCTGTCCAGGGCCCTCCACCCTCCATTCAACATCTGTCCTGGACCTGCTGTCCTCCATTCAACATCTGTCCAGGGCCCTCCACCCTCCATTCGACATCTGTCCAGGGCCCTCCACCCTCCATTCAACATCTGTCCAGGGCCCTCCACCCTCCATTCAACGTCTGTCCAGGGCCCTCCACCCTCCATTCAACATCTGTCCTGCACCCTCTTTCCTGTCCCCACTGCTTAAGGGCTGGAATGCTGTGCGTCATGGGTCGCTCACGTTGGCACCAGAGCTGGGACTAGAACCAGCCTCCAGACACCAACTGACCAGGCCCCATCCTGACACCTGCAGGGAGGCCGAGGACAGGGCCCTGGGGGGACTATCACTGAGGGGGTGCACGCTGACTGAGCGAGGAGGCAGGAGCCGCACCCAGGCCCTGCTGTGATCGCTACCTCGTCCTGAGCTGACCGTCCCACTTGACTGGCGTCTCGGGCAGCGGGGCGTCCTCCAGCTGCCCCGGCCCGCCCCGCGGACGGAAAAGGTGGCAGTGTTGGCCGGGGCTCCACCTGCAGCACCGTGCACTGCAGCTCGAGCCGTGCAGGAGGCGGTGGCGAACCTTCTGCCTCATCATGGCTCCCGCACGGCCCTGCGCTCGGCCACGGAGAACTCCTTCAGGCTGGTGGCTCTCGGGGCAAAGGGTCGCGCCCATCCAGCTGAGGGAACGAGAACAGCGAGGTCGCCGCCGTGGAGAGAATGGAGAATGGGTGCCGGGTCACCCATCGGGCAGCCCACGGGGTGGGGGGTGCCCAGTGGACGCCAAGCCCAGCTCCGTAACTGCCTCTTGGCCTGTCCCTCCTGCCCTGTGCAGCCCGGGGACCGAGCCCTGCACTGCCCTGCGCTGGCGTCTCGCCTTTGTGAGACGGGTGAGCGCTGGCACAGTGCCAGAGCAGTGCCAGAGAGTGAAGGCTGTTTTCTCTCTGGTCTCCTTACTCTCTTTTGGGGGCAGTTAATTAAAAAGATGTTTTTAGCCCTGACCGGGTTGGCTCAGTGGATAGAGCATCGACCTGCGGACTGAAAGGTCCCAGGTTCGATTCCGGTCAAGGGCATGTACCTGGGTTGCGGGCACATCCCCAGTGGGGGGTGTGCAGGAGGCACCTGATCGATGTTTCTCTCTCATCTATGTTTCTAACTCTCTATCCCTCTCCTTTCCTCTCTGTAAAAAAATCAATAAAATATATATTTTTTAAAAAAGATGTTTCTAAAATATATTTTTATTGATTTCAGAGAGAAAGGGGGAGGAAGAGAGAGATAGAAACATCAATGACGAGAGAGAATCATTGACCGGCTACCTCCTGCACGCCCCACACTGGGGATTGAGCCTGCAACCTGGGCACGTGCCCTTGGCTGGAACCGAACCCGGGCCCCTTCAGTCCGCAGGCCGACGCTCTATGCACTGAGCCAACCGGCCAGGGCCAGAGGTGGTGAAGTTTAAAGGAAAAATCTATCACGTGGTACCAGCTGCTCTGAAACATGGGTGGATCTGAGGGCTCGGCTCGGCCTGGCTGGCAGGCCTAAGGCAAGTCACCTAACACTGGGCCTCCGTTTTCCCATCTCTCAAATGGACGTCATAATAGCGCCTTGTTGGGCTGTGAAGAGAATTCAGTGAAAATCAAATCTGCACCGTGACCGGCATGGTACGATTCAGACTGTGTGTGTGCAAACGCTCTTACATACGCCAGACGAGAACTATCCGTAGGCGTGTAGTTGAGTCATGCCTTCGTGGCTCAGGCCAATCACTTCTTCTTTTAAAACGAATCCGTCTCCTCACGTGTGACATGGAAACATTACCCACAGCCTCTGCGCTTCCTCCCGGCGAGAAGGTCAAACGAGATGTGGGTGTGAATTCCCTGCAGACCCACAAAGCAGTCACAGTGCAAATACGAGACGGATTGGACTCAGCTGCTGAGCGAAGGAGTGTGACTAAGGAGCGAGGCACGTGATCTTATTGCTCTCCTGGCAAAGATGAAGGGTCTCCCAGCGCTGGGGTTCTCCCTGCTCTCATCCATGCCTCCTGGGACCTGCCAGAGGAAGGGGGCCCCGGCTCCTTGACTCAGTAATGCCTACAGTTACTCCAAGGGGAGATCACAGCCCTCCTGCTGCAGCTTCCCCGCGGGGGAGGACGGAGACCGTCCTCAGATGCAGGGCCTTGGGTCCCGGACTGACCTGTCCCCTAAATCAGAATCTTCTGGGGCCCAGTGCAAGATGCCTGCATTTTAAACGAGTTCCCCAGGGAGTACTGTGTACACTCAAGTTGGAAAAATCCTTCTTTGAAAAAACTCAACAAGCAGTATTAAAATGCGATAGGTGATGAGTTCCCCGTCACCGGAGGTATTCAAGCAGAAACATCAAGGATTTTGTGGCCCTCCTACATCTAAGTCAGCAGGGGAGGCTCCGGATGCTGTGAGGGGCAGGGCTGCGGTGTGATCGGGGCCCCGGAGGGAGGGTCATGGGATAGACCCCTCTTACCTCTGAGGAGCAGGTGACTCACCAGGACCTCCGCGGTGGCATCGCTGAGTTCCTCCACCCAGGTTCAAGCTGCCCCTGGGTCTGCTGCTCTACCTACTCCCGGATGCTTGTCTGGGCCCCCACCGGGTGCTGGGCGGCCCCCACCCGGTCCTGGGCGGCCCCCACGGGGTCCTGGGCAGCCCCCAGGCGCAGGCCGCTGAACCTGCGCTGGCCCACCGCCAGGAGGAGCTGGGGGCCCTGCACAGGGACCCTGAGCAGCAGGTCCCGGAAGCCCTCCTCGATCTCGGCCTCGGAAACCAGGGTGAGGGGGGACCCAGGCCTCCGGGAGTTGGGCCCTGCTGGCTGCAGGGGCTCCGAGGAAGATCACGGCCAAGGCCGAGGAGATGCTCACGGGGAGAAGAGAATGTTCTCTCCAGGGGCACCGAGGCCAGCTGTCTGTAGAGGTTGAAGGCAAAGTCTATGTTGCTCACGGAAAGCTTGTGGCCGGGCAGGGCTGGCCCGGGAGGCACGTCCTGGGGGCCGGGGTCTATGGGGCCAGAACCCTCCTGGTTAGCCGGGGCCGGCAGTGTGCCCACACTTCCCAGGCCTCCCCTCTTCATACTCACAGTGCAACGGGGGAGGCCTGGCTCTGACACCCCATTTCACAGTGTTTGCACCCCATTTCACAGTGTTTACACCCCATGTCACAGTGCTTACACCCCATTTCACAGTGTTTACACCCCATGTCACAGATAAGAAAACAGAGGAAAGGCTCTGTAATTCGCCCAAAGTCAAACAACGGATAGGTGGTGGAGTCGGGACTTGAACCCAGAGCCTGGTGGTTGTGGAGTCACCGTGACATGAGAGGGACCCCCAAGCAGCACCCTGTCTGAGCAGAAGCAGCCACCCACCCACTGTGCAGCTGTGGGCGCCTGGCCCCGAAGTGCACGCGGGCTCCGTTTGATCTGCCCCGAGGGGCAGCAGCCCAGAGGCCACGGGCTCAATCCCCTGAGCCCCGCGGCTGCTCTGCGCCTGGGAAGGCCCCTCTGCCTGTGTGCGTGCCCTCCCCGCTCTCCACCCCACGTCCTGTCCTGTCACACAGAGCGGGTCTCCTGGGCACGCTGAGCCCCTCCTCCGCTGACCCTCTTCCAGCCAGGATGTGCCCTTGGACTTGCAGGGAGCGCAGAGCAGGCATGGTGCAGCGGCGGCGGTGCGGGCGCAGGGAGGACCTGGCGACCTGGCCCGCTCAGCCAGGCTCTGCTGTCCCGTGGGAGCCCGGGAGCCCACAGACGCTGGGCCAGTCGCTCCCTCCCTGGGCCACCGCATCCTCTCCGCGGGACGGGGCTGGCACCCACGTCACAGGGCTGAGGGAAGGCACAGCGATCGTGCACCAAGCAGAGCCTGCCCAGGGCCTGGCACAGGGAAGCCCGGGAAGCGGGTGGTATTATGACCCCCGAGAACTGAGGGCTCCCCCCTAGTGATTCTGACTCAGCAGAGCCCTGAGGCCCCCAGACTTTATGTTAGTAAGGGCCAGAGCGGACCCGGGTGTGCACTTGGGGGTGTCACACCTCTCTGCCCTGCCTCTGGCTCTCCCATGTGACCGTGGGCGGCCCCGAGCCTTTCTCCCCGAGGCCTCTCGTCTGTAAAGGGGAGAAGAACTGGGGGGGGGGGGGGACTCAGCCTTGAGGGTAAAACTGGTTCCATGTTGTCTACTGGCAGGGAATAGATGCTGTCCATTTGCCTGGTAGTTTGCTTTGGTGAATACCTTGGCTTTAATGAAAAGTTCATGCCCTTATTCCATTTACCATTGGTTCATTTGTTCATTCATTCATTCATTTACTGAACAAACTGGAAGTCGGTCGGGACTTGAGCTGCGCGCTGAGAAGCGGGATGGATGAGACACGGGTGCCCTGGTTCACGGGGGAATTCACTCAGAACATTGTCCCCCGACCATAGAGCTTCCGAGCTGCCTGGATGCCGTGATCCAATGCGAGCATTGCGTAGATGGGGAAACTGAGGCCCAGAGAGACGCTGGCCCAGCCGTGGGCAAACTACAGCCCGCGGGCCGGATCCGTTCGGCTGTTCTCTCCGGCCCGCGGAGCCGAAAGAGCGGAGAGTTCTCTTGCTCTCCCCTCCACTCCTTTACTTTGAATTTATATTAGTTCACACAAACACTCCATCCATGCTTTTGTTCCGGCCCTCCGGTCCAGTTTAAGAACCCACGGTGGCCCTCGAGTCAAAAAGTTTGCCCACCCCTACGCCGGCCCATTCCCTTGCTGACTCACTCAGCACACACTCATCGGGGCCCGGTCTGGAAGAAGCTCGCCAGCCACGGCGGGAGACGCCGTGCGGGGCTGGCTACAGCTCCCTGAGCCGTGGCTGTGGGAGGGGAGCCTGCAAGAGGCAGGGAGTTCCTGGCAGGCTCCCTGGAGGAGGCAGCCCCTGACCTGAGGCCGGAAAGGAATCAGGAGAGGGGTTTCAGCAGAGGGAAGAGTGTGCTCAAGGTCATGGAGGCAGAGTGAGCCAGCATCTGGGAGCAGGAGGGGTGCATGTGTGTACATGTGTGTTCACATGTGTGCATGCTCCTGTGAGTACCTGCTCCTGTGTGACTCGTGAGGCAGGTCCACCACGCTGGCTGGGGGCCGTGGCTCCCGCTCCAGCCCTCCTCCCGCAGCCCCCACTCCCCTGGAATCCAAGGTTTTCTGGGAGCCTGCAAAGGAGCTGAGGGACTGCTGTGTGGGAGGGCCGGGAGGGCTGGGAGGGCTGGACTGGCAGGCTGTCCCGAAGCTGCCCTTAGCCCACGTCACCCCGCAGCACACCCGGCAGGAGGCAAACCGCCCGCCCGCGTTCGGGGTCCACGCGGGGCAGAGCTCAGCGCGGGCGGGGCCGGTGCCAGGGGCTCCGTCCATCACTGTCTGCCGCCTGACCCTCCCCCGAGCCTCGGGTTCCTCCCTGCCCCTCCCACTATAGTATGATGCCCGTGGGCATGCTGTGAATCCAGGGAGAGGCTGGGTTCACGGGGGCCATCTGCAGCCGCTCCAGACAACCTCTGCAGCCACTCACCTCCTGCCCACGCCGTGCGTGTCACGGAACGCAGTCCACGCCACGGGTCTAGCCTCCACAAGGGGTGGGCTCCGACTATTTCCAACGCCGAGATTGCTGTTCGTTCTGCCTAGGGTGTCTTTCCAATCGCAGTGCCTAGCTTAGCTCTTGGGGCGTCAGCAGGCCTGGCCACTCAATGAGGCATACACACAGAGAGAGTGTTTGCGAAACCTTTCAGCCCAAATACTTTCCCCGGCCTGGCAGGTGGTGGGAAGGGACAAAGGTGGCACGGGGCAGGGGGGCGTGGGCTCATGGGTGGGAGCAGACTTTCTTTCTCCCAGGTTTGTTTATTCCGACTTTACTTTTCTTCTCCTCACCCACTACCTGGACCTAAACACCTACACAGCCGCTTCTTTCTTAAATTCTCACCCGAGGGTATGTTTCTCGATTTTAGAGAGACAAGAAGGAAGAGAGAGAGAAAGAGAAATAGCGAGAGAACTATGAGAGAGGAGCATCCATTGGTTGTCCCCTATACACACCCCAACCGGAGATCAAACCCGCAACCTAGGTACATGCCCTGACCTAGAATCGAACCCACAAACCATTTGAGAATCGAGCCCACAAACCATTTGGCATATGGACAACTCTCCAACCAACTCAGCCATCGGCCGGGCCACACAGTCACTTCTTGTTGACGTCTCGGGGTTTTCAATTCGTTCTCTTGATATTCAGCCAAGGGATTAGCCTGCCATCCATCACCCACCCGTTCATCCGGGGCTGGGACGCAGGCGCAGCGCTGCTCTGAAGGGTGTTTGTGTCTTCACTTCAGGTCGGATGATGGGAGAATTCTAACGAGTGCAGCAACAGAGAGGATGGCCTGGCAGAGCCCACATCCCCATCGGCAGCTTCCTCCCCACATCACCAGCTGGAGGACAGGCTCCCTCCCTCCCCCAACCCCGCTCCCCTGGGGAATGTTCTGAAGGAAATGCGAAGCATCCCTTCACCTGTAAGAATTTTAAAACATCCTAGCCGCAATCGTATGTGTCACACCCTGAAAAACCAGGAAATGCCGTAACACCATCAGTGTGCAAGCCATTGTTTCCCTGATGGGTCCCCAATCTACTTACTTATTTATTATTTAAAAAAATATATATTTTTATGGATTTCAGAGAGGAAGGGAGAGGGAGAGCGGTAGATGAGAAACATGGGTCAGCTGCCCCCTGCTCGCCCCACGCTGGGGATCGAGCCTGCATCCAGGCATGGGCCCTGACTGGGAACCGAACCGTGACCTCCTGGTTCCTAGGGGGACGCTCAACCACGGAGCCACGCCGGCCAGGCCCCAATTTACTTCTTACACTTGGTTTGTTTAAATTATGATCCAAGCCAGGTGTACGCATGGCACTTACTAATACAGCAGGTCCCCCCTTACCCACGGGGACACGTCCCAAGGCGCCCCGTGGAGGCCCGGAACCAGGCTGTGTTTCTCCTGCACGTCCCACTGAAGATGGAGTTTAATTTTTAAGTTAGTAACCAACAACGGAAGAGGAGGGTACGCACAGGCTGCAGTGGAAGCTGTGTGGGCGTGGTCTCCCCCCCGCCTCAGGGTGCCCGCCTCACCCTCCCTCCCGTGACGACGAGCCACGGTCCGTGCGGCGGCTGCGGTGCCCGCAGGTGCAGGTGAGCCAGCGAGCCGCACGCTGCTCTCTCCTCTCACACTTTCCTGGGGGGGAGGGTCCTTCTCCCGGAGATCTTAGCATGAGTTCTCGCTTCTTCAGTTGAGAGCTTTCCCCTTTTCCCCTAAAGGAGGGACTTGGGGTTCTCTCTGGCACATCCGAATTGCCCGCTCGGGGGACATCACCAAGTCCCAGAAGTGAGAGGATGCCGCGGCCCACTCACTCACGCCCTGGCCCCTCCCGGCCCCTTGGTTCCGTTCCGCGGGTCCTGGGGGGACACCTTCCCCCCGGCCCCTCCCTGCCCCCCACTCGCTGGTGAGCTGCCCTTAGTGACCCCTCGGAGGAGCCTGACCTTCTCTGCACACCCCAGGGGCCTCGGGGTGGGGGCCCCGACGGCTCACTGGCCGTGGGGCTGGCCGAGGGCGCACAGGAGGTGCTGGAGGTCCTGGTCTCCGTGAGGTTGAACTTGAGGCCCCTGTGGATTCCCATCAGGGTGCGGCTGCGGGCCCCCAGCGACAGGAAGGCTAACGTGGTGGAGACGCTCATCGGGGGGAAGATGACATTCTTATTGGGGTTCTTCTGAGCCAACTGCTTGTAGAGGCTGAAGGCAAAGTCGGCCTTGCTAGGGGCTACTCGGAGCTTGTCCACCGGCGTCTCGTTGCCCTGGGTCACCTTCTGGTCCAGCGTGTCCCCTGGGAGGCCATGGGCAGTGGGGCGGAGCCCAGCCGCCAGGAGCCCTCGAACCAGGAGGACTGACCTTCCTTCTGCCCTCAACGCTGAAAAGCAAAGCTGCTTTAAGTCTCAGAGGGCCAGGGGGTGCCCCCCCATGGCCTGCTTTCTGCCCCACCCCCACCCCCAGCTAGCTTTGTGACCTCCCAGGGTGGCAACCTCCTGGGCACCCGCCCTACATAATTACGCTTATGTTTGTAGGTAAGCACTGAAATTGTTGGCATTTTCCCCAGTGGAGAAACGGCACAGAGAGGTGTAGGGGCTTGCCCAAGGTCACACAGCAAGGAAGGAAGGGGCAGAGTGGAGCTAAGAGCTTGGTTTGCCTGGCTCCTAGGTGGGGAAGCTGGTGATGGGTGCTGGGTGCAGTCCAGGCAGGACGCACCCTCCCCTCGTGCTAGGCGAGCGGACAGCAGCCAGAGGGCGCAGGGAGCATGACTTGCTTGGTGTGAGTCCCTGGTCCACCCCCAGGAAGGAGCCCCACAGCGCTGCTCCCGGCCTTCGATGGCGTGCTGTGGCCGGTGCTGTCTGCCGGCCTGGGCACAGTCAGGGCACAGGAAGCAGATCTGGCCCGGCCGGCGTGGCTCCGTGGTAGAGCATCGGCCCATGCACCAGGAGGTCACGGTTCAATTCCCAACCAGGGCACGTGCCCGGGTTGCAGGCTCGATTCCCAGCGTGGGGCGTGCAGGAGGCAGCCAGCCGATCAATGCGTCTCTCTCCTCATGGATCTTTTCACCGCTCTCTCCCGCTCCCGTCCGCTCTGAAATCGCTAACAATATATTAAAGAGAATAATAATAAGGGAGACCGAGAGACACAGATTGCAAAGCCAGGTGCTGCAGCAAACAGGGCTAATTACCTTCCTCCGCCCGCTCAGCCCCCAGCTCCGAGGGGACAGGGCAGCTGGGCTGGTGGGGCAGAGAGAGGAAGAGGAAGAGGAGGAAGAGGAGGAAGGGGGAGAGGACAGGAGACAGAGCTGAGCTGACGGTCATCCGAAACGCAGCGGCCTCACCTTTGGACAAGCCCGGGACAGAGGCAGTTCAAACTCCCCCCGCCCCCTGCCCCACTGTGTACTCTCTGCTTATGTAACCATTTCTTTGAAAAAGTAGTTGAACTTTTCCCCAAATAATTGCTTCTGGAGAATAAAGGCTTATCTGTGTGGGCGAGTTGGCGGCCGGCTCTGTCTCTGAGCAGCCTGCCTGTCTGCTTGGCTGGAGGTGGGGTGGGAGGCGGGGGAATGGCTGGTGCCCAGGGACAGCCCCCATGGAGTCCCTGTGGCCTCTGCCCAGGGTGCCATGGTAATCATTCTGTTTGTCCCACCGCCCAGGGTGCCATTGTAATCATTCTGTTTGCCCCACCGCCCAGGGTGCCATTGTAATCATTCTGTCTGCCCCACCGCCCAGGGTGCCATTGAATCATTCTGTCTGCCCCACCGTGAGACCTGCCCCCTGCACCGGGCCAGGGGCGGCACCCGGGCCCCTTGGGCAGTCCTCATCGGGGGGTGGATACACAGCTCTGCGGGGAGCACAGCTGACACCAAGCAGAATCCAAGTGTCAGGGGCAGAAGTGACTCTAGACCAGGGGTCCTCAGACTTTTTAAACAGGGGCCAGTTCACTGTCCCTCAGACCGTGGGAGGGCCAGACTATAGTTTTAAAAAAAACTATGAACAAATTCCTATGTGCACTGCGGGCCCGGGACGCGTCGGCTACTAAGCAGGACAGGCAGCGGCACCCGGCGGGCCGGATAAATGTCCTTGGCGGGCCGCATGTGGCCCGCGGGCCGTAGTTTGAGGACGCCTGGCACGTCCACCCCTTTGCAGGTGTACAGCTCAGGCCCAGACAGAGGGCTGTCCTCATCAGCCAGGCCCGGCCCGGCTCTGCCACTCTCCTCCTGGCCCCTCCTGCCACACAGGCCGTGGCTCCAGGCCGAGCCTAGAACCGCTTGGGGAAGCGGGTTCCGTTGCTCCCAGTAGCTTGGCGCCGTGGATACCTGCTGCGGAGCGCTGAGTGCCGTGCGGGGTGCAGCCGGGGTGCCGGCGTGCTGGTCCGCGGGCGCTGACGCTCACTTATCCTGCCAAGGGCTGCGCGCCTCGCTTGGGAAATGCTGGCGGGACTCCCAGTGTCCAGTTCCCTGACTGGGAATGAAAAAACAGCGTTTCTGGTAACTGGGACTTATGAGAACGACTCGGATAATCCAGTTTCAGGAACAGCTGAGTTTTTGTCTCTTAAACACAAACCAAAACCGGGGAAGGTTAGTTTTGTCTTTGTTTGTGAAATACTCACGGAGGAACATGTAAAACGCGGAAAAGCATAAGGAGGGACACTGGAAATACCCCCCGATTCTTGTGCTTCAGAAAACAAGCAAAGAAAAAAGCCAGCCCTGGCCTCTGTGGCTCAGTGGGGTGGGCGCTGTCCTGTGCTCCGCAGCGTTGCCCGTCAGGACACCTGCCTGGCTTTTGAGCTCCGTCCCCAGAAGGGGGCGTGCAGGAGGCAGCCGATTGCTGTTTCACTCTCACATTGACCTTTCTCTCCCTTCTTCTTTCTCTAAAAAGCAATAAAAATCTTAAAAAAAAAAAAAAAAAAAAAAGAACAGCTCTTGGCCGGGGCAGGCGGCATCCTGTCACTCACTCGCACCCTTAGGAGAGTTAAGGAGCTGAGGAGGCAGCACCGACCTGGGCCCAGGAAATGTCCGTGTGGCCCGATGAGATCCCAGGTGCCGTGTGAGAAAGCAGGAGATGCTGGAGACCCTACTTCCCACAAACACAGGCGGAAACAGGGCAGGAGCATGAACGACCCACCACCTGCCACCCAGCGGGGGGCGTGCAGGCCACAGCGGGAAGGTCACCCTGTGTCCACGTACCCTGTGGAGATCCAAGATGGCACGGATCGGGTGGGAGCTACACTAACTCCTCCCGGGACCAAAGTGGAGTTACAACTAAATTGTAGAAGAAGCATCCTGAACAGCCAGATGGAGGCCCGCTGAAGAGGAGCTTCTAACCAAGGACTTACCGAAGAAGCCACAGGGAGACCGGTAGGAAGTGCGGAGGGGCGAGAGGCCTGGCCCTGCTCCCAGCGGCAGCTGCTGAGGTTCCGGAGGGATATCAGCTATGAGGGGTTTCCCCTGAGAACTGCGGGAGCTGGGAATAGGTGCCCACTTAACGTCTGGCCGTGTACAGCCATGAGGTTTCTGACGGCCAGGAGAGAGGGCTAGAGACACAGCACCCTCATAAAGGCCCAATACAAAATTTCATCCACAGCCACTCACCCTGGGCTCCGTTGGAGGGAGGGCACCGCGAACTAGAACCGCACGCGGAGATTCTGGGGTTGGTGGCTCTGGGGAGAGAGCCGAAGGGTCAGCCACCAGGATCCCTTTGCTGAGTCACTTCCCCATTTCTCAGAAGTCATCTTTCTTGGGCGGTGCATCCCCTTTGTACCACATCAGCCGAGGGGGTGGGGAGGAAGGAGTAGCCCCACCCTCTGGAATCCCTCTCGCCCCACCCTGCAGCACTTACACCTGCTGAGGAGTACAGCCAGCAGCTCTTTCAGTGACTGAGCCTCACAGACGGCCTGCAGGCAGAGCTGATCTCTGGTGATGGGGAGTTTTGCTGACCTGCCCCAAAGGACCTGGTAAACACCAGCCTTCACGGGCAGCTTGGTCTTTTCCACACACACCCAGGCCCTGCAGAGGCAGCCAAAAACCAGGGATCACGGATAGCTCCAAACAGATGGCCCAGGGCCAGTCAGAGGAAGACAAGTACCATATGACCTCACTCATCTGTGGAATTGATGAACAAAATGAACTAACAAAATAGAGACAGACTCAGAGAGCAGGCAGACAGCTGTTGGAGGAGGACTGGGTGATGGGGGTGGAGGGATTGAGAAAAAAGAAAAAAGAGAAAATTCACTGACACCGATAACAGAGTGGTAATTGGCGGGGGGTGGAGGTAGAAGAGGGGATAAGGGAGATAAGTGGTGATGGGGAGAAAAAGAACAGTCCTCCTTAGGTTTTTCATGTTTAAGAAATACTCATTGAGAGGCATGTAAAAACCCAGAAAAATATAGAGAAGGACATTGAAAAATATCCCCTAGGGTTTTATCACTCAGGGAAAGTCCTTGCTAACATTTGAGGAAGTTTCTATGTCATTTTGTGTGTGTATGTGCAAGATATGAATCTCCATACAGAAACTCAGACACACGTTTTAAAAATGTAACACTCGCCCGCCGGCGTGGCTCAGTGGTTGAGCATTGACCTATGAACCAGGAGGTCACAGTTCGATTCCCAGTCTGGGCGCATGCCTGGGTTGCAGGCTTGATCCCCAGTGGGGGCATACAGGAGGCAGCCAATCGATGATTCTCTCTCATCATTGATGTTTCTATCTCTCTCTCCTTCTTCCTTCTCTCTGAAATCAATAAAAAAAAATATATATTTTTTTAAATGCAACATTTTGTTTTCTTCTAGCTCGGTTTGCATTTTGTGGCACCTCTCCCCACTCCCAGAGACGGGGTGCTCGTCTGAGGGCCCCGAGCCTGCGGAGAGCACAGGTGTCCTGGGCCTCTGGTCTCCGCCATCTTCTGTCTTCGGGGGCGTCTTTCCACTAGAGGTTCACCCTACGAGCTGGCTGCCCCTCATTCCTGACCTGGAGGTCTCCTCCGATCTCTCTCTGAGCTAAGGACAGGCCTTTCGTGGGCTCGTAGGAGCCCATGAAAGGCCTGTCCTTAGCTCAGAGAGAGATCGGAGGAGACCTCCTCACCACCACCCTCCATCCACGACACCACCCTCCATCCACGACAGCCTCGGACAAACCTCTGTGGAACCCCGACACAGAGCACAGTTTGGGAACCACTGGATGCTGAATGTACCACTCGCAGCAGTGACCGCAAGCAAGTCGCTGCAAGTCCCTCACCTTTAGTTCCTCCTCTATAAAACCCGGGGACATTTCCCTGACAGGGTGGCTCTAGCAATTACGTGAAACAATACTAGAATGAGGGAGAAGGTGGCGGCCAAAGAGGCAGACCTTGTTGGCACCGCCCCCCAGGGTCAGACTGGAAATAAAACTAAATTGGCAATGAACTTGTACACATATATGCATAACCCATGGGCACAGACACACAGACAATGGGGCAGTGAGAGCCTGGGGGTGGGGAGGGGGGGACGAGAATGGGCTGGAAGAGGTTAATGGGGGAAAAGAGGACCTATGTAATACTTTCAACAATAAAGATTTAAAAGAAGGAAGGAATGAAGGAAGGAAGGAAGGAAGGAAGGAAGGAAGGAAGGAAGGGAGGGAGGGAGGGAGGGAGGGAGGGAGGGAGGGAGGAAGGAAGGAAGGAAGGAAGGAAGGAAGGAAGGAAGGAAGGAAAGCTAAATTGGGGAACATTCATCTGGAATTAGCAACTGAGGTCCAGCTGAGGAGGAGACATATAAGGAAGGACAGAAACCACCTGGAGATGGGGAGGAAGGGCATGGTGGCTATGGGTGGGCAGTAGGCAGAGAGGAGGGGGATCTCAGCCATGGGAGGGATTTTCCCTGAGAAGATCATGTGCCAAGAACCAATGCCAGCATGTAATAATTACAAGAGTTTGACCAAAAGGTTGGTGAAGCTTGGGGTGGGGGGGGGCTCAACAAGGGTGAGCCACATATGTAGTTTACCTGTTGGAAACGGCTAAGTCACTTCCCCCAAACTTGAATAGGATTGTTAGATGCCAGATAGCTCAGGGCATTTTATTGCCTCCTGTTGGCCAAACACCTGAACAGCTGTAGGCTATTCCCCAAACGGATAACGCTTCTGTAAACCCTTTGAAACCTTACCCTTTGAAGTGTATATTTCCACCTTGCCTTGGGACAAATTGTGTTTAATAAATACCACGGGGGGGGGGGGGGTCCTGAGACAAGGTAGAGTCTTCAGCTCCTTCAGCTGAAGATCCGCTGACCCCAATGCCTTTCAAAGTTATCTTTCGTCTTTGAACTCCTTCTTAATCATCCACGCGCAGCCCCTTTCTCCAGAATGCTGAACCCTTTGTAAGGCTGGGAGAAGAACCCCGGCAATCGCGGCCCAGCACCCAGGCTAGGCTCCACAGCTCAGGGCATGGAGCGGAGATCAGCAGCCCATGTAGCATCCAGCCGTAAAAGCCCATAGGGCTTCTGGCTGCAGAGTCCAGAGCCGGTCAGAGATAAAAGCCCGTTTCTGGGCGTTTTTAACCAGAGGCCAGAATTTTCATTTGCAGCTACTCACCCAAGGGAGGAGCCGAGGAGAGGCTGGGTGGGAAGTATTGGAGAGAGAAACGTTGGCCGGGAGACTTGCACTCGGTGGTACCTTCCCAAAGGGAAGAGGCTGCTTTCCTGAGAGCCACTGGCCCCTCCCAGAAGCCACAGCCAGGAAAAGAGAAAGACCGGCCCCAGTGATGCAGCCGCCCGCCCTCAGCAGCCCTGCCCGCCACCCCTGCATCCCGGCCTCTGCAGAGGAGGCAGCAGCAGGAGCCCAGACTACAGGTCTGGACAGTCTCAGGGAGCTTCCAGGACTGGTTTGGGTTGTGGCTGTCCACCCCCCTATCATGGGAACCTGACCAGTGCTTCCCCCTCACTGGAGAGCTGACAGAACTCCGGGTTTCCAGCTGATCCCACTGGGCTGCATCCGAGGATGTCCGTCCAGCTGAGGGCTGGGAGCTATTCCGGTTGTTCTCAGAGGAGTAGCTCTGGGGTGGGGAAACACACCTACCACGCTCCCTGAAATCTGAAGGGTGCCGCCCCTCACAGGAGACGCAGAGTCTAGACTCCAGACCCCCTGGAAGCCCTTTCAGAAACAGACCTGAGTGCTGCAGGTGGGCAGCAGCTGACAGGCCAAGGCAGGTAGGGCAGTGCCTGGGCAACCCAGGAAGGTTGCTGACCCGTCCCTGGGCCCCATGCTGCTAACAAACTGGCTTTAGAGGGCAGCTTGGCCACTCCCACGCACAGCCACGTCCTGGGGAGAGAGACACAAACTGTGGGTCGCTTGAACCTTCACACAGGTGGCTGAGCCAAAGCAGGACAGGTCTGACCGTGGTCAGCACCGAGGTTCCTCTCGTGAAGCCCAGAAGTGGCAGAGAGAACAGCCAGCCGCAGTCATCAGAGAGCAGGATCCGAAGGGAGCCCCCGGGAGGCACTGAACCTGCTGAGACAAATGCCACCTCACGCTTTCCTTTATCTTTCTTCTTTATGGATTTGTTATTATTTCATCTCTTTTTGTTCTTTCACAAATCTAAGTTTTCTCTTCCCATTTCTTACTCTTTTTTTCTTCTTTCTCCTGCCTTCTCTGTTTTTTCCTTTTCTCATTCTTTGTCTATCTATTTTCTCCTCTGTTTTCCTTTTCATAATTGTTTTCTTTCTCTTTTCTTTTATACAGATTTCCTTCCCAAGTCTTTATTCTTATTTTCTTTCTTTCGTCTCTGCCCTTTCATATTTCTTTTTCTTCCCCTTTTTTATCCTCATTTTTTCCCTCTTCTTCTATTATTGTTCTCTTTTCTCCTTCCTAATTCTCTCTTCTTTTGTGGTTGCTTTTCTTATTGTTGTTGGGATCTTGTGTATGTTTTTGTTTTGTTGTTTTGTTTTGTTCTGTCAGACCTGCACAACAGCCTGCATGACATGGTTGGGGTTGAGCCTCACAGTCAGCCAGCCTGAGAGGAAATTCCCAAAAATGGGACAATAACACTTAAGGCTCAATTACAATAGGAGAGCTCAAATCACTCACACAAGGGACATTCTTAGAGCACCCAGCTCCGAAGATCTAAGAGACTGCACCACTGTCCCCCCCCCCCCCAAAAAAAAAAACAAAACTTACTACATAAGGCCATTCCACAAAGACTGGGAGGCATAACAGTTTGTCTAAAACATAGAAATCAATACAAATGAACAGCAAAATATGGGGAGACAAACCCCAAATGAAAGAAAAGGAGGAAACTCCAGAAAGAGGGCTAAACAAAATGGAAGGAAGCAATTTATCAGATACAGAATTCAAAGTAATGGTTTTAAGGATGCTCAAGGAACTTAATGACAATTTCAAGAAACTCCATGGGAAATACAACAATATGAAACAAGAAATAGAAATCATAAATAAGAATCGGTTGTAAATGAAGAATAACATATCTGACATCAAGAATACACCGGAAGGAATAAAAAACAGATTAGATGAGGCAAAAGACAGAGTCAGTGACTTGGAAGACAAGGTAGAAAAAACACCCAATTTGAGCAGCAAAAAGAAAAAAAAAAAGAATTAAATATCAGGAGGATAGTTTAAGGGAACTTTGGGACACCAAAGTGGATGTATAACAACATCCACATTATAGGAGTACTAGAGGAAGAAGAAAGTGAGCAGGGAATAGAGAACCTGTTTAAAGAAATAATGACAGAAAAATTCCCTGACCTGGTGAAGGAAAAAGTCACACAAGTTCAGGAAGCACAGAGAATTCCAATCATGATGAGCTTAAAGAGACCAACTCCAAGACACATCATAATCAAAATGACAAATATTGAAGACAAAAAAAAAAAAAAAGAATCTTAAAGGAAGCAAGAGAGAGACAGACAATTACCTACAGGGGAGTACCCATTCGAATGTCAACTGATTTTAAAAAGTTTTAAAACATCTAGCCACTGATTAAAAATGGCAGCAGAGTAAGTGGAAGCTACACTGACACGCTCCCAGGACCAAACTGGAAATACAACTATAATACAGAACAACACCGTGAAAAATCAACTGAAAACTAGCTGAAGAGAACCCTTATAACCAAGGACAGAAAGTGGAGACCGCATGGAGACTGGTAGGAAGACACAAAAGGGGTGGCCGGGCTCCCACAGACAGCAGCTAAAGGTCTGTAGTGGTATCCCAGCTGTTCCCACTGAGAACTCTGGGATCTAAACCCCAAGTTGGGCTCCCCAGCCCAGAGCACCGAGACTGAGGAAGGTGCCCACATAATACCTGGATGGGAAAAGCATCAGGGTTGCGATCTGCCAGCCAGAGACAGCTGGAAATGCAAGCACCCACTTAAAGGGCCAATGCACAAAATTTCGTGTGCAGCCGCTCAGCTGGGGCTCCAGAAGAGGGAGGGCAGCGTGGACTGGAGCTGGGTGAGGAGCGTCCAGGGCTGGGGGCTATGGGATTGGAGCTCGGAGGGCAGCCACCCGTTTCCTGCGCTGAGTCATTTCCTCATTCTGAGAAGGGCATCTTTCTCCTGCAGACCTTTGCTGTCCAGGTGGTTCTGGCCTGGGGAAGAGGCAGCCACCACACCCTGTTGGAAGAACGCTCATTCCACACGGTGGTCCACAGCTTAAGGCCAATCAAGGCAGATAACAAGGAGGCTGCAGGCAGAGGCAGGTCTCTGGAGGCTGTGAGTCTCTGCCTGATCTCCTTCTGGGACTGGGGCTAGGAAAAGCAGACACGGCTGCACACCTTGGTCCCTTCCAAAGGCACCCAGCCCCAGCAGAGGGAGCCACCAGCTGTGGACTGCGGAGAGCCCCACACAGGGCACTCGGGGCCAGTCAGAAGCAGCGTCTGACATTGTCCTGCACTGGAGATTGGGAGGCGTAGCAGATCTACCTAATACACAGACACAAACACAAACAGGCAGCCAAAGTGGGGAGACAAAAAACCACCCCCAAATGAAAGAATAAGAGAATTCTCCAGAAGAAGAGAACAATGAAATGGAGATGAGAAGTTTATCTGACATAGAGACCAGAATAATGATGAGAAAATGTAGAGTGAATACTATGAACAACTATATGCCAACAAACTGGATAATGTGGATGAAATGGACAAATCCCTAGAAAAATACAATCTCTCCAAACTGAATCAGGAAGAATCAGAAAACCTGAATAGACCAATAACAACTGATGACATAGAAGCAGCAATGAAAACACTCCTAGTGCCGAAACCGGTTTGGCTCAGTGGATAGAGCGTCGGCCTGCGGACTGAAGGGTCCCGGGTTCGATTCCGGTCAAGGGCATGTACCTTGGTTGCAGGCACATCCCCAGTGGGGAGTGTGCAGGAGGCAGCTGATCGATGTTTCTCTCTCATCGATGTTTCTAACTCTCTATCCCTCTCCCTTCCTCTCTGTAAAAATCAATAAAATATATTAAAAAAAAAAAAAAAAAAAAACACTCCTAGGGAACAGAAGCCGGAGTCTGGACGGCTTCACGAGGGAGTTATTCCAAACATTCAAAGAAGAACTAACACCAATACTCCCCAGACAATTCCAAAACATCCCAGAGGAAGGAACACTTCTAGCTCTTTCTATGAGGCCAGCATTATCCCAAGTCCAAAACCAGATAAAGACACTGCAATGAAAGAGAATTACAGGCCAATATCCTTGATGAACATAGATGCTCAAATCCTCAACAAAATGTTAGCAAATTGGATCCAGCAATATATTAAAAAGATCATACACCATGACCAAGTGGGATTTATTCTAGGGATGCAAGGATGGTACAATATTCACAAATCAATTATATAAGCAAATTGAAAAACAAAAATCACACGATCATATCAATAGACGCAGAAAAAACATTCAACAAAATCCAACACCCATTTTTGATAAAAACTCTCAGCAAAGTGGGAATAGTGGGAGCATATCTCAACATGATAAAGGCCATAGATGACAAACCGACAGCGAGCATCATCCTCAATGGGCAGCAACTAAAACAATTTCCCAAAGAACAGGAACAAGACAGCGATGTCTGTTTTCACCACTCTTATTCAAGATGGTACTAGAAATCCTAGCCACAGCAATCAGACAAGAAGAAGAAATAAAAGTCATTCAAATTGGAACGGGGGAAATAAAACTCTCATTATTCGCAGATGATATGATATTGTACCTAAAAAAAAAACCCTAAAGACTCCACCAAAAAACTACTAGATTGAATAAATGAATTTGGCAATGTAGCAGGATACAAAATTAACACCCAGAAATCAATGGCATTTTTATACACCAGTAATGAACCCTCAGAAAGAGAAACTAAACAAACAATCTCATTGACCATTGCAACAAAAAAAAATTAAGATACTTAGGGAATAAACTCAACCAAGGAGGTAAAAGACTTGGAAAACTACAGGATGTTGAAAAAAGAGACAGAGGAAAATATAAACAAGTGGAACTATATACCCTGTTAATGGATTTATAGAATCAAGCTCATTAAAATGTCCATACTGCCCAAAGCAATCTACAGATTAAATGCAATCCCCATTAAGATACCAACAGCATATTTCACAGATCCAAAATACTCCAAAAATATATATGGAACCAAAAAAGACCTCGAGTAGCTCCCGCAATCTTGAGAAAGAAGAACAAAGTGGGAGGGATCACAATACCAGATATCAAGTTATACTACAGAGTCACCACAATCAAACCTGCCTGGTACTGGCCCAAGAACAGGCCTATAGATCAGTGGAACGGAACAGAGATCCAGAAATCAACCCAAGTCATTACCTCAATTAATATCTGATAAAGGAGATAAAAATATACAATGGAGTAAAGACAGTCTCTTCAATAAATGTTGTTGGGAAAATTGAACAGATATATGCAAAAAAAAAAGAGTTTATACACAAAGATAAACTCAAAATGGATAAAAGACTTAAATGTAAGTCGTGAAACCATAAAAATCCTACAAGCAAATCTCATGCTTTGACCATTCCCCAAAGTCCTAAGTACCTACTCTTGCCAGCCACAGGGGACATAGAAAGCAAAATCTCAGACATCTCTTGTAGCAATGTGTTTATGGACACAGCTCCTAGGGCAAAGGAGACTGAGGAGAACATAAACAAATGGGACTACAGTAAAATAAAAAGCTTCTGCACAGCAAAACAACCCATCAACAAAACAACAAGAGCCCTAGCCGGTTTGGCTCAGTGGAAGGAGTGTCAGCCTGCGGACTAAAGGGTCCCAGGTTCGATTCCAGTCAAGGACACGTGCTGGGGTTTCGGGCTCCATCCCCAGTGGGGTGCGTGCAGGAGGCAGCCGATCAATGGTTCTCTCTCATCATTGATGTTTCTATCTCTCTCTCTCCCTCTCCCTTCCTCTTTCTGAAATCAATAATATATATATATATATATATATATATATATATATATATATGTATATATATATATATATATATATATATATATATATATATATATAAAAGAAAGCCCACTGCATGGGAGAACATATTTGGCAATGATACATCTGATAAAGGGTTAATCTCCAAAATAGATAAGGAACTCATACACCTTAACAAAAGGAAGACAAACAATCCAATTAAAAAATGGGCAAAGGACCTAAATAGACACTTCTCCAAAGCAGACATACAGACGGCCAAGAGACGTATGAAAAAAACAAAAAAACAAACCTCAAAGTCACTGATCATCCAAGAGATGAAAATTAAAAGCACGATGAGGTATCACCTCACACCTGTCAGAATGGCTACCATCAACAAACCCACAGACGAGAAGCGCTGGCGAGGATGCGGGGAAAGGGAGCCCTCGTGCACCGCTGGTGGGAACGCAGACGGGGGCAGCCACTGGGGAGGACAGGAGGGCGCTTCCTCGGGAAGAGGAGCTGTGGAGCTGCCATTGACCCACTCCTGCTGTTAAGCCGCCCGGTCTGGGCCCCTTTGTCATGACCGCCCCAGGAGACTAGTATCGGTGGCTACGAAAGAGGGCCCTGAGGGGTCACCGGCACCTGCAGACCCAGCACCTGTGCACCCGGTGGGACCATGAGGCCTGTCAGAGGCAAGGCCAGCGGGGCAGCGAAGCAAAGGGGCATCCTCCCTGAGGAGGGAGCGCCCCCAGAGGGCTGAGTGGATTCCTCTACTGATGTGCAGACGGGACAGTGAGGGCCAAGGGGGGCCTGGGGGTGCTCGGGTGCGGCATGATGGCCAAACTGCTCTCCAGTCAGGCACAGACAAGCCACCAGGTGTGCGCAGGGTCCCTGTCGCTGGGCTGCAGGCACGGTCCCTCCTCCCCCCACACTGGTCCGGAGGGAGGGGTGGGTTTCCCGTTCACACCGCAGCCACTCAGCATCATGCTCTTCTCCAGCCCCTGTTCCCTGGGCCTCGGAGCCCCATTCCTGCTCCCCAGCTGCTCTGTCAAGTCCCACTTATTCTTCAGGGCCGCTCGTGCCACCTCTTCCGCAGAAGTTTTCCCGGACCCCAGAAGTTCATTCCGTCTCTCTCTGTCTCTGTCTCCCTCTCTCTGGGCCGCTGTAGGATTTTGTTCACCCAGAATCACATGACAATGGAGTTACACAGCCCGCCAGGACCCCCAGGGGGCGCCGGAGAGAGTGCCCGCAGCCTGGCCTCCCGCATCGGCCCCTAGAGCCCACCCACCCACCCCAGTCGCGCACACGGCAGCTGCTTGGCCACCATTTGCCCAGTAACGTCAGTCGGTGCTGGACCTTGGCCTTCCGCATGCCACAGGGGCAGAGCCTCCTGGCCTTGGACTGGCTGGGTAAACAGCGGACACATGTTTGCCGAAGCAGAGGAGGCATGTCGCAAGGGGAAGGTGCACATGCCGGCGAGGAGGCCCAGTCCCGAGAAGCCGTCCTGAGCCTGAATCACAGACGCAGACAAGCTGTCTGGCTGGGGGGCAGCCATCGGCCCTGCCACCAGCCAACACGTGCCATCTGGGTCCCAGAGGCAGGGCCTCTCACGGCCATCAGCTGCGGGCTCTGGGCAAGCACTTAGGTTCCCCTCTGTGAAACGGGTACAAGCCGGCTGGGTTGTTCGGGGATGAATGAGGTCGATCACGGATGCAAAGTGTCCCCCCTGGCTGGCAAGAGGAGGTGCTTAGGACTGTGGGGAATGGTCAAAGCCTGGGGTTGCGATCTTGTTAGTTCTCAGGGGCACCCTTGTGTGATGCAGGCCGGACCCCGGGTCAGCATGTGGGCAGCCCCGCGGAGAGTAAGCCCGGGACATGCCTGCAGGGCAGGGTGCGCAGCCGCTCGGGGGCAGAGCTGGGGGCCACGGGTACAGGGGACGGGGTGAGACTGAGCGAAGGACTTATTCATCCGCGGGCCCTTTAAGGCAGATGGACAGGGAAATGAGGTAGGTTTTGTAAAGGAGGGTGCGCCTGCCTGGATCACTGCGGGGTGGAGGGGGGAGCTTATGGCCAAGGTGCACCTGACTCAGGTTTCCGTTTCCTGCTCCTGTCTGCTCTGCACGGAGCACAGCGCTAACAGTGAGGCCGGGGCCACGATTCAGAGGCAGATCCCGCCTCCACCCCCCGGAGCTGTGTGCCGGGGTCAGCCGCCCGCTCTCGGCAAGCCTCACCGTCCCCGTCTGTAAAATGGGGATGATACGCCGCTTCGTAGGGGATGCTGTGAAGGGAGACATAACCATCCAGGGAAGCGCCTAGCACCTACCAGGGGTGGGCAAACTTTTTGACTCGAGGGCCACCATGGGTTCTTAAACTGGACCGGAGGGCCGGAACAAAAGCATGGATGGAGTGTCTGTGTGAACTAATATAAATTCAAAGTAAAGGAGCGGAGGGGAGAGCAAGAGAACCCTCCGCTCTTTCGGCTCTGCGGGCCAGATAGAACAGCCGAACGGGCCGGATCCGGCCCGCGGGCCGTCGTTTGCCCACGGCTGACCTAGCCGGAACGAGCTGGTAACGCCACCATTCCCAGAGCTGCTTCCTCAGGACAACGACACCAGTGTCTGCAAACGCTTTATTCTATGGCTGGCACTACAGTCCACACCCAGTCGCAGTGTCTTCAAACGACAGCCCATGTTGGCACCAGGCCTCCATGCTCCCGCCGCGGCCACGCCCATGGGCTGTAACTTCCTCCACGGGATGGTACGGCCCTGGGTGGGCCGTTTCCACGCCGCGGTCCCCTCGCTTTTCCCCAAGGATGAGTGGTGACATCAGCTGTGGTTGGCAGGTGACACTCCAGCCTTTTGACATGATTTCAGGATCCTTCTATCCTCGACCTGACCCTCCAGTGCATCCGTGGAGAAACCAGAGTCCAGAGAGGGACAGCATGACCCCAACGTCACACAGCTGGTTAGCCGGGCCAGACCCCCACTGCAGACTCCATTCCAGTGCTCCCTCTCAACCACAAGGGGGGAGGGGGGGCGCTGGGCTTGGACACATGCTTCCTGGGGAATGTCTACTGGAACTACCTTCCTGTGGAGCCGGTGGCACTGGGCTGGGAATCAGGGGCCGGGTCCTGGGCTTCTAACCTGCCATGTGACCTCGGACAAGTCAATCAAGCTCTCGGGGCCTCTGGTGAGCTAATCGCCACTGGTGAGCGGTGAGGGCGTGACCAAGTGTCCTCCGGGCTCTCCCAGGTGCCTGGCCTCACCGGGTGTGGGAAGAAGCCGTCCTGGCTCATCGATGCTGCTACTGTTGCTTGCAAAAGTCTCATCGTCACTAAGCCTGTGCGTCTCACTAGGCCTCCGCAGGTGGATGGCCACAGAGCGCCCGCATCTCCCGCTGGGGAGGCCGGGGCTCAGGAGAAGTGCCCCCCCACGGGGCTGGCCACCTTGCCCAGGAAGAGGACGTCCTCAGCGTTCACGATCGCCATCAGGAAGGGCCTGTTGAACACCATCATCTGAGAGCCCACTCGGGCCGACCTGAATGCAAACACCATGCCCGTGGCCGCGGCCGCTTGGGTCCCCGACTCGTCCACCTCCACCACGGCTTTGTGCACCATCTGCCGGGAGACAACGGGCACCAACTCACCAGGGCTGGGAGGGGCCGGCCCAAGGGCAGAGCCGCTGCCCACGGCGTCACTGTCCAAGGCTCCCCACACCGAGCCTCAGCAGGTGGGGAACGACGTGATGGCGCAGCTGCCGTGCGCCTGGCCAGGTGCCCTCGCGTGTTTCAGCGAATTCTCATGGCGTCTCAGGGCGCCTCGCAGCGAGGGTGGATGCTCTGACTTTACAGAGGGAGAGGGGCTCAGAGGGGTCAGGTTATCGTTGGAGGCCACACAGCTAATGAGGGGAGGAGTCACCACCTGGTTTTGAGTTTTGATGGTTTAAGCCAGGGCTCCTTCCCCCAAGGCAGTGCTGGGTATGGCTTCTCATTGCAGAGGGTAGGAGACCTGAAACTTTGCTTCTTGAAGAAAAAGAGGAGAGAGAAAGAATATGGAATGTGGAGTGGAGTGGGATGGGATGGGATGGGATGGGATGGGACAAAAGGATAGAATAGAATAGAACATAATAGAACAAAAGAATAGAATAGAACAGAACAGAACAGAATGAATAGAATAGAACATAATAGAAAGAATAGAATAGAACAGAATAGAATGAATAGAATAGAATAGAACAGAACAGAAAGTATAGAATGAATAGAATAGTACAGAACAGAACAGAATAGAATAGAACAGAACAGAATGAATAGAATAGAATAGCACAGAATAGAATAGAATAGCACAGAATAGACTAGAATAGCACAGAAAGAACAGAATAGAATGAATAGAATAGAACAGAACAGAATGAATAGAATAGAATAGCACAGAATAGAATAGAATAGAATAGAATAGCACAGAATAGAATAGAATAGCACAGAATAGAATAGAATAGAATAGAATAGAATAGAATAGAATAGAATAGAATAGAACAGAACAGAAAGAACAGAATAGAATGAATAGAATAGAACAGAACAGAATGAATAGAATAGAATAGAATAGCACAGAATAGAATAGAATAGAATAGTATAGAATAGAATAGAATAGAATAGAACAGAAAGAGCAGAATAGAATGAATAGAATAGATCAGAACAGAATGAATAGAATAGAATAGAATAGAATAGAATAGAATAGAATAGAATAGAACAGAACAGAAAGAACAGAATAGAATGAATAGAATAGAACAGAACAGAATTAATAGAATAGAATTGAATAGGACAGAATAAAACAGAACAGAAAGAATAGAATGAATAGAATAGTACAGAACAGAACAGAATAGAATGAATAGAATAGAATAGAACAGAACAGAATGAGTAGAATAGAATAGAATAGGACAGGATAAAACAGAACAGAAAGAATAGAATGAATAGAATCATACAGAACAGAACAGAATAGAATGAATAGAACAGAACAAAATGAATAGAACAGAATAGAATAGAATAGAATAGAATAGAATAGAACAGAAAGAACAGAATAGAATGAATAGGACAGAACAGAACAGAATGAATAGAACAGAACAGAATAGAATAGAATAGAATAGAATAGAATAGAATAGAATAGAATAGAATAGAATAGAACAGAACAGAAAGAACAGAATAGAATGAATAGAATAGAACAGAACAGAATGAATAGAATAGAATAGGACAGGATAAAACGGAACAGAAAGAATAGAATGAATAGAATAGTACAGAACAGAACAGAATAGAATGAATAGAACAGAACAGAACAGAATGAATAGAATAGAATAGAATAGAATAGAATAGAATAGAATAGAACAGAAAGAACAGAATAGAATGAATAGGACAGAACAGAACAGAATGAATAGAATAGAATAGGACAGGATAAAACGGAACAGAAAGAATAGAATGAATAGAATAGTACAGAACAGAACAGAATAGAATGAATAGAACAGAACAGAATGAATAGAATAGAATAGAATAGAATAGAATAGAATAGAATAGAACAGAAAGAACAGAATAGAATGAATAGGACAGAACAGAACAGAATGAATAGAATAGAATAGGACAGGATAAAACGGAACAGAAAGAATAGAATGAATAGAATAGTACAGAACAGAACAGAATAGAATGAATAGAACAGAACAGAATGAATAGAATAGAATAGAATAGAATAGAATAGAATAGAATAGAATAGAACAGAAAGAACAGAATAGAATGAATAGGACAGAACAGAACAGAATGAATAGAATAGAATAGGACAGGATAAAACGGAACAGAAAGAATAGAATGAATAGAATAGTACAGAACAGAACAGAATAGAATGAATAGAACAGAACAGAATGAATAGAATAGAATAGAATAGAATAGAATAGAATAGAATAGAATAGAATAGTATAGAATAGAACAGAAAGAACAGAATGTCTCTGGAAGCAGATGCTCAGGACCGCTGGCTCACCTGAGTCACCTGGATGTTGGAGTGGTTGGTGAAGCCGGCCAGGTCGGCGCGGGAGGTGAAGAGGTCCCTGATGCCCAGAATGGGGAGGACTTTCTCCAGCTGGTAGGAGCCCTCGATGGAGAACTTGGGAAGGTAAAGCTGGAGCTTCCTGGAAGAGAAGAGAAGAGGACCTTTCTAGACTCTTCTTTCCATTGCACAGGGTGGTCGGCTCACTCCCTTGCCGTCTCCCCTCAGCTCCACGTGACCCTTCCCCCCCCGGCCTACAGGAGAGCCCGTGCCACTCTGGACTGGGACTGGGCAGCCCAGGGCTCACTGCCCACTCCGATGGCACCGCCAGGAAAGCAGCGTCCGGCCCCACCCCCTGCATCTGGGCCAGGCCCCCGGGCTGGGACGTCCCCGGATGCCTCTGGGCTCGGAGGCAGCTCCTGGGCTGGGTGAGTCCTTTGCCCCCCAGCAGTGGCCCCAGGGGACAGGATCTCCCTGGGTGGGTGCAGGGCGAGGCCGGCCAGTCCCGTCTGAAATACCTCTTTGTGAGCTTCTTGAGCCACTTGGTCAGGGTCTGCTGGTCCAGGCCGGCCTCCACCTTCTCCATCCGGCCCTCGCTGGGGAGAATGAAGAGGGCGGTGGCGTTGCCTTGGTAGGGGAGCCCCACGACCCTGCAGTAGAGGCTCCGGTCCAGGAGGTAGTCAAACTCGTCCTCGCGCCTCATCATGGGCACCTGCACCGCCGTCTCCGGGGTCACGTGGAAGTCCTGCTTGCGGGTGCTTTGGGGGTCGAAGCGTGTCTCCCACTTAGCTGGAGGCAAACGCGGACAGAAACGGGAATTCTCAGCTGCAGGGGAAGAGCTCGGACAAGGAACCCATCCCCCAGAGATCATCCCCTTTAGAGCCACCTGGTCGGGAGCAGTGGCTGCTGAGCCCCACGGGCCCCTTTATTATTTGGGGGCTGGAACGTTCCAGGGGGCTTTTGCGACATTTGCAACGCAAGGAAGTCAGTGTTCACGTCCTTGGGGGCCCTCAGACCCCCTGATGTTTGCTTGATTCTCCGATGCAGCTGGAGGTCAAATCTCCAAGCAGAGAGGTGAGAGGGAGGCTGGCTGGTGAGGCCACGCTCTAGCTACACATTCTATTTCTCTTTCCCCAGCGTTAGCTGCGCATCGAAGGTTGGGGCGAAGGTTTGTAAGGTTTCCTACTGGGAAGTCCTCCATTAGCTCCTGCTCAGCCTGCTTCCGGGGGCCGGGAGTGGGGGGGCGGTGATCAGAGCGATACACATAGTTATGGGCACCTTCTTAATAGCCAACACCCCCTTCGTTTGTTTCACAGCTGTCCTCTGTTGTAATGGGAATAGCCCTGGGAGGGGGTGGAGAAGCTTAGACTCCAAGCTCGATACCCACTGTCCGTGGCCATAGGAAAGGGGAGGTGGTTGACATTTAGCTCCTTTTCTCCCTTCCCTTCTCCCCTCCACTCCCACCCTTCCCTCCCCTCCCCTCTCCTCCGCTCCCCTCTTCATCTCTCCCTCCCGCCCTCAGCCAGCCCCACCCAGGGCACCGAGGGCCTCAGCCTGCAGAGCAGCCATGGTCAACCCTTGACATCTTGTGCGCACACACCCCAGGGACTCACACTGGGCGGCAGGCACGCCACACACCCCAGGGACTCACACTGGGCGGCAGGCACGCCAAGAACAGGGTAATGTTGCCGTCGTCCGACACAGAACACAAAAGGGCCATTTTGGTCTATTCGCAGCGGACGGCTGCTGTGTTGGCTGTTGTCCTTTTCTATCTGACGCTCTAAGGCAGGGGTCCTCAAACTTTTTAAACAGGGGGCCAGTTCACTGTCCCTCAGACCGTTGGAGGGCCAGACTATAGTTTAAAAAAAAACTATGAACAAATTCCTATGCGCACTGCGGGCCCGGGACGAGTCAGCTGCTAAGCAGGACAGGCAGCGGCACCCGGCGGGCCGGATAAAGATCCTCGGCGGGCCGCATGTGGCCCGCGGGCCGTAGTTTGAGGACCCCTGCTCTAAGGGAGGAGAGGTCCGGGTCCGACTCACATCAGGCGCTGCATGTTCTGAACATTCTCGCGGCCCAGCGGCGGGAAGGGCTGCTTCAGAGGCGGGGCCGGGAGTGAGAGCTGAGATGAGGAGGGACCCCTGAGAACTGTCAGGGCTGAGTCTGGGGCTTCGCTCTCGGGGAGGGGAGACTTCAGAGGAGCAGGCTCTTGTCCCCGGGTTTCTTGGCAAAGGAAGGAGCCCCTGTAGGACCGTGAGGATCGGGGCAACGGGAGTGGCCTGGGCCCACGGTCCTGCCCCGCGCAGCCCTGGGTCCGTTTCTCTGGCACAGTGGCCACGACCCACTCCCGCTTCAGAAGCTGTGACTTCAGGGGTCCCCAGGGCCTCCAGGCAGGAAGCAGCTCTTCCCCAGCAGGGGAAACTGCACCGTTATGAACCCCCCCTGCCCCGTCAGAGCACCTCTTACCCACGCCGCCGGCCGCGGCGCCCCACCCACGGGCACCAGGAAGGACCGACCTACGCCCCCCTCTGTGTGGGCGGAATGGAGGCTCTTTCCGTTTGCTTGTGTTGTTGCTGACCCCCACCTGAGGGTATTCTTCCTTTGACTTTTAGCGAGAGTGGAAGAGAGAGGGAGACACAGAGAGGGACATGGATGGGAGAGGAACACATCGATGGGTTGCCTCCTGCGTGAGCCCCGACCAGGGCCTGGGTCAGGGAGGAGCCTGCAACCAAGGTACGTGCCCCTGACCGGAATCGAACCCGGGACCCTTTGGTCCGCAGGCCGACGCTCTGTCCACTGAGCCACACCGGCCAGGGCTGGAGCATTCTTTTAACAAAAGCAGCTGAAAAGAAAGAGGACGCGCAGGTGGGAGCCCGAGGGTCTTACCTTTAAAGAAGATGTAGCTCACCATGACCATGACCTCGGAGCTGTCCAGGTCTTTCACCAAGTCCACTATCCTGCCTTCCGTTTGCTTGGCCACGTAATCGTTGATCTGCTTCTGGGCCCCCGCGGGGTCCTCGAAGTTGGTGGGGACAGCGTCCGCCAGGTACAGCGTCCTCATGGCGCTCAGGAAGGCATCCCGGATGCGCACCGCGGGCCTGATGAACAGCGCGCTGCCCAGGCTCAGCTGCAGGTCCGCCCGGGGCCGGCGCAGCTCCTGCAGCCGCCGGTGGAAGCCCTGGTGCAGCTCGTCCTCCTCGGGGCCCCCCTGGGCGCGGAGGCCCAGGCCCTCCAGGATCTGCGCCTTCGTGCCGGCCCGCGCCCCCAGGGAGATCATGGCCAGCGGCATGGAGATGCTCACGGGGGAGAAGAAGATGTTCTGGTTGGGATTGGCGGCCACCAAGGCCCTGAAGAGGTCGAAGGTGAAGTTCCCGTGAGCTGGGGCGGCCGTGGCGGCGACCGGCAGCTCCCTGGCCCTCTTCTTGGGCCGCCAGGAGGGCCGGTGGTGGAGGCCGGAGCCCTGCGGGCTGAGGAGCGCCAGGCAGAGGAGCAGGCGGAGCTGCATGGCGGCGCCTCTGGTTCTGGAAAGGAGAGCAAGAGGATGCGCTCAGGAGGCATGTGGCCCGCGGGGCTGCTCAGAGGAGAGCCGGGGGCGTGAGCAGGCTGACTCCCAGAGAGCCCACCACCAGAGCGGCATCCGAGAGAGGCTGGGCCGGCCGGCCGGCGGGGCTCAGTGGTTGCGTGCCAATCTGTGAACCAGGGGGTCACGGTTCGATTCCCGGTCGGGGCTCAGGCCCGGGTTGTGGGCTTGATCCCCCGTGTGGGCGTGCAGGAGGCAGCCCATCCGTGATTCTCTCCCGTCACTGATGTTTCTCTCTCTCTCCCTCTCCCTTCCTCTCTGAAGTCAATAAAAATATATATTTTAGAAAAATGAGTCAAATGCAGGCACAGACCTGGAGCTCGAGGAGTGTGAGCTGTGGGTGTGGCAGCACCTGGCCAGAGCCACACCTCCACACCTGAGACCCCACTTCCTCGGCTCTGCTGTGGGGTGCCTGCCCCCCCCCCTCTCTCTCCCTCTCTCTCTGGCCTGGCAGCAGCCAAGCAAAGGATGCCACACTGCTGTGATCTGCCTGACGGAAGCCTGTGCTTGTGTGAACTCCCTTCAGCTGGGCACCCTACCCCCCTCCCCCCACCGGCATCAGGCCCCAGCCCCAGTGCGAGCACTGCCAGAGCCACGTGACCCACGCAGAACCAAACTCCCACGGGCCCTGGCCAGCTGCACTGGGCATTGCTGCAGAGCACCTGCCGCTGCGGTTTGGGGGTGTGGGGGGGGATAGAGGGGCGAAGGGGAGCGGGGTGGGGGCGGAGGGGGCAGAGATACCAATGAGCTCAGCGGTCGGGCAGCACTGGGCTGCAGTCTGGTCTCTGAGCCAAACGGAGTGACTCCAACAGCTCACAGTCACTGGCCCTGGCCCCAGACTGCACCTGAGCTCACAAAGGAGGCCCATGTGGAGTGTTCTGTCTGCAGAACCTTGGACTCCCCAGAACCGCATGGCCATCGCCCACCTACTGCTGGGCGCGGCTCTGACCTCACGGGTACCAACTCCTTTAGCCTCACACCCACCCGCGGAGGTAAGTGCCTCTGCTCGCCCCACTCCACAGATGGGTCATCCAAGGCTCAGAGGCTGAGTCACTTGCTAGCAGCGGCAAAGCTTGGGCTCAGACCCGGTTCTGACTGTTCAAGGCCGCACTCTAACCGGCCCCACCTCTGGCTCCCCGCCGCCTCCTCTGTTTCTGCGTCGCAGCCCCCGGTTCTGTGTCCCGGGCATCTGGGCAGAGCCAGTCCCTCATGTGCAGATAACCAAGGAGCACCGGCCTCCCATGCCCACACGCGGCCCGGCCCCCAGAGCCGCCCCCGGGAGGCCTTGGACAGAGGCGGCGGAGTCCTCTCCCAGCCATTCCAGCGGGTCTGTGCCCCGTCCCCTGGGCGCCTCCTGCCAAGGGAGACCCCCCTCGGGAGCAGGACGCCTTCCGCTGGGAAACAGGCGCCGCTCCGCCCTGCCACCACCCAGAGGAGCTCCTGCTCGGACGGAGCCCAGAGGCAGCTGGCGGGGGAGAAGGAGTGACTGCTTCGGCCTCCCCTCCTCCCCTCCTCCCCTCCTCCCCTCTTCCCCTCCTCCCCTCCTCCCCTCCTCCCCTTCCCCTTCCTCCCTTTCTCCCCTTCCCCCTCCTCCCCTCCTCCCCTTCCCCCCTCCTCCCCTTCCCCCTTCCTCACCTCCTCCCCTTCCCCCCTCCTCCCCTCCTCCCCTTCCCCCCCTCCTCCCCTTCCCCCTTCTCCCCTCCTCCCTTTCCCCTTCCTCCCCTCCTCCCTTCCTCCCCTCCTCCCTTCCCCCCTCCTCCCTTCCTCCCCTCCTCTCTTCTCCCCCTTTCGCCCCTCTCCCCCTCCTCCTCCTCTCCTCCTTTGTTCCCCTCCTCCCCTCCTCCCTTTCTCCCTTCCTCTCCTCCTCCCCTCCCTTGACCTTGGCCCAGGCCTCCCTTCCCCTCGCTGGGCCTCAGTTTATTCCCAAACAACGGCGGGTCTGTCCCTGTGGGAGCCAGCAACCCTTCTCCCGGCAGTCCCCACCCCCCAAACACCAGAGACCCGATGGGCCAAAGCCACTTCTCCAGGGGCCCACGGGGTCTCCCCGAGGAGCCGGCTCTCCTTGGAGAGGCCCCCCTTCCTCAGGCTCCCTGGCTGCAGGTTGGGACCCAGAAACCTTGCTCCGTGCGGGCCCCCTCTTGTATTGAAGCCACTGCTGACTAAGAACCTATTAGGACACTCGACGAAGATCAGGCCACTTAATCTTCACACAGCAAGCATCGCTGACCTCATTTCACAGGCGAGGAGACGGAAGCCCAGCTGAAAGGCATCGCTGTCCCAGCCAGTGGGTGAGGCCGGGGTTAAACCCAGTTCCCCCGGCTGGTGTCCACGCTGCGCCGTGGCGCCCTGCACGGCCCCCAGGAACGGCACGTGGTTCCTCCCGCGTCACCCCCACCCCCACAGCTCCTGGTGCGCAC
Organism: Plecotus auritus; assembly: GCF_963455305.1. Lineage (NCBI taxonomy): Eukaryota > Metazoa > Chordata > Mammalia > Chiroptera > Vespertilionidae > Plecotus > Plecotus auritus. The sequence continues at coordinate 5,581,196 of NC_137770.1, read as the reverse complement.
CCCGGTCTCTCCAAGCTGTTCGCCCACATTAGCTCCTGTTACAGTCCTCCACGGAGCTGCTGTCTGATCATCAGCACCGAAGAGGAAACAGAGGGTCAGAGAGGACCCCCCCCACACACACACCAGAATGTGGAGGCCTCGGGGCGCTCACCGCAGGGTTTCCAGTTTGAACACCCAGGCTTTGCCGTCTCACTTCGGGGCCTCTGGTGGAAACACACAGCCTTGACAGCGGTGTGCCCACTTCGAGCCAGGAGTGGGTCTGCGCCAGGCCCTGTGAGCCTGCACCCGGGAGAGCGCCCCCGGGGTGCCCGCAGAGCCTGCCCTGGCGACTCCCCTGCGCCCGAGGCCGGCGTGTCCGAGGGAAGACAGCAGGGCAATCGCGCTCACGTGGGCTCCGGGCCAGAGTGACCCCGGGGCTGCTGGAGGACAGACCCCGGCAGTTCTCCCACTGACCCCCCAACATCCATGGGCCCCGAACTGGCTGGTGTTTATTCCAAATGTTAAGCAACCAAGTCCCACCAGGTCAGTTTTGGGCTCCGCTGAGGCAGGTGTGTGGCGGGGGAGGGTCTGTCCACCGTGTGCTAATTCCAGAGGAAATGTGCCCCGGACCCCACATGGAGAGGGAAAGCCAGCACCCCAACTTCCCTCGGGCCCTGACGACCCAGGGGCCGCGCTTCCAGAGAGCAGGCCCTGGGGAACGTCCCCACCCCTCCCCCTCTCCTGACCCTCGGGAAGGCTGGTCCGTCCCTGCCACCCTCTTCAAGGAAGCCCCTTCCACGTGTCCCCTGGCCACCGCCCCTCCTGCCCGGGGCCGCTCTCCACAGCGTCTGGCGGTCCAACCACAGACAAGGTCACCTGCTCCCCAGCCTGCGAGCGGTGCTGCCCATTCATGGGGTAAAATTTAACTCTGGTTGTGTGCCCGCCCACCAGGCGCCTGGCCCTCGCCAGCCTCAGCCTGGCCTGCTCTGACCTCAGCCGTGTGTCCTCCTCCGGGCACCTGTCCTCGGGCACCTGTCCGTCTTCTCTTAATCCCTCAGATGCAGCGAGCCCGTCCCAGCCCCGGGCCCTCTCCGCCTTCCTCCCGGGCAGCCTCTCCTAGGCCCCAGCCTCCGGGAGCGGGTCTCGGGGAGCAGCGGCCTCCCCTGCCGTGCTGTACAAGCGCCTCTCCGCGGCTGCTGTCAGTCACACAGGCGCAGCTGCTCTGCATCCTTGGTTGCCACCTCTCCCGCCCACGAGCGTAGGTGCTCACCGTGGGAAGGGCCCTCACCTGCTGCTCGCTCACCAGTCAGGGAGATGCCTCCGAGGAATGAATGAATGAATGAATAAATGAATGAACGAAAGAACGGACCCCTCTCCCGTTCTCTGTAAGGCAGGGGGTCAGACCACACCTAAGCACGGAGCAGGGTATCCAGAGCGAGCGCCCACAGCCCTGGGCTCACGGCCAGGTGCCCTTGAACCCCTCCCCCACGACTGCCCAGCTTCAGTGTCCTATCTTTCTTGGTTAAAGCCACGTCCTTAAGGCGGGACCACACAGAAAGGCCTGCACTTCAACGCACTGCTTGGTGAGTTCCGTGATGCGTTCACACCCGCGAAACCATCGCCACCACCAGGGCCCAACCCACATCCATCACCTTCCAGCGCCCCCAGTCCCCCCAGTGCCCCCCGCACCCCACCGCCCCGCTCCCCCGCCTCGCCCCGGGTCAGGCTGCGCGGCTCCTCCCTGGAAGATGGTGTTGGCCCCGGGGAGCAGTGTCCCTCTCATTGCTGCATTTCTTGCCGCTGGATTCCTTAGGGAAACTGAAAGTTCCTCTCCTTGTGAGTCTCCGTTTTGTTTATCTAACACGTGGCCAGAAGGCGCCGGCGGCTCCAGCGGCTGCGTGGGCCCTGCTGGGCGGCACCTCCCGCCCGCAGCCCGGTCCCAGGGAAATGGGTTACACCGGTTATTTTTCCCGCTTTCTGAAGGCCAGAGGGGCCAGGCAGGGCTGGTTTAGGGAGCCCTCCCGAGCCAGGCTCCCCGCCTGGGGCTGCTGGCCTTCGGAGGGGCCATTGTGTGTCGTGGGGAGGTGGCTGCTCTGGGCGCTGTGGGGCGTCTGCAGCCTCCTGCTCTCCATTCACGGGGTGTCAATGAGTGGAGACCCCCTCCAGTGTGACAACTAACCTTCCAGGTGTGGCCAGATGTGCCCCCGGGGCGGGGGGGGGGGCGGTGAAACCAGGCCTGGGTGAGAGCCATCCCCGTAGTCAATCATAATTGATCCACAGTCACGCCCAGAGGGGGCTGTAAGTTGCGTCTCACCAAGAGAAACTGAGGCTCGGCACACGTGGTGTCACGCCCAAGGTCACCTCTGCCGCCCCTGAGGCCTGCGCCCTTCGCTACACTGCGGGGTTCCCTGCCCACTCCAGCACCTCCCGAGGGCTGAAGCCCTCCAGCCCCATAACCGCCAGCCCGTTCCCGGACCCTCCTCACCGGCCCCCAAGCCCACGGCCCGTGCGCGCCGTGCGTCCTTACCCTGTGCCGGGCGAGGGTGCAGCAGAGACCGGCTGGAGTGGAGCCAGTACTTGTCACTGACCCAGTGGGGCTGTGGCTCCGCCCCTCCCCGGCCCCGCCCCACCAGCCTGCTGGGCCCTGTCCCTGCAGCCGCCAGCCAACAGGTTTCTGGCAAAGCCACCTGGGGGTCACCTGCCCACTGCCCGGCGAACCCCTAAGGGGGCTGAGGGAGGGAGGCTCAGTAAAGGAACAGGGGTATCTCCCAACACCCCAAAATATGCCTCTTTGGGGATGATCGCTTTAGTGGGGTTCATTTTTTTTTTAATCCTCACCCGAGGATATTTTTCCACTGATTTTTAGAGGAGTGGAAGAGCGAGGGAAAGAGAGAAATACCGATGACATCGACTGGTTGGTTGCCTCCTGCACGCGCCCCGACCAGGGCCCAGGCCGGGACGGAGCCTGGAACCGACGTACATGCCCTTGCCCAGAATCGAACCCGGACCCTTCGGTCCGCAGGCTGTCGCTCTGTCCACTGAGCCAAACCGGCCAGGGCTAGTCTGGTTAGTTTTAAGAAACAGCCCCCAGGGAGAAGCCCAGAGCCCCAGCCTGCAAGGGAAACATCCTTCTGTGGGGGGACCCGCCGCCCTCACCACCAAGGGCAGGTGTGGGCCCCCTCGGAGGCCTGGCCTGGTTCGGGATTCCTGTCACCGTGGTCTTACCTGACGGCGGCCGTGCAGGTGGTGGCTTCAGCTCTGGGGAGAAGAGGCTGGACAGGCACAGGGCGGGCGCTCTGGGCAGCTGGCCCCCGGGCTGGTTCCTGGCCCAGCGGCCACTCTGCTGTGCTGGGAGCTACAGACACATACCCTCACCCCACCCCCGCCCACCGTCTCCGTTCCTCCCTCTGGACTAAGGACCAACAAAAGCAGATGAACAGGAGAAAATCATGCTGTGATGTATGCGCACGGGCACCCTATACACATGGAACGTGCATACAGGGAGGCAACACGTGACATTTTGGACAAAGGAGGCAGGGAGGCAGGAGCGGGATGGGGAAGTACAGGGGGTGAGGAGGAGCGGGCACGGGGCGGGAACGCCCTGTGAGGGGCCAGAAAGCGGGGGCGGGCGGGTGTTGGGCTAAGGCCCGGCCTGAAGTCCTCCGGCTCACCACACTCCATCGGCTCAGGCCGACACCCCACAGCTCCTTCCGGAAGCAGGTTTCTCTGCCTGAATCTCGGGCAGGAAATGGGGGAAGGGTCCAAGGTCCTTACTGAGTCTGGTCTCCTTTTTCTCAGATTTTGTGTTAGGTTCAGGTGGACAGCACAGTGGCTAGACAACCACACACCTCGCACCGTGCTCCCCCGATTCGCCCAGTCCCCAGCTGGCTCCGTACAGAGTTATTCCGACCGTGTGACCATCCCCAGACCCGCTCTGTGACTGCCCTCTGCACGACTCAGTCCCCTCGCCCCGCTCTGCTGCAGCCACTGCCCTGTTCTCTGTGTCTGTGAGTCCGTTTCTGTTCTGATTGTTCTTGATTCCACGTGTAAACGAAATCGTACGTTGGTCTTTTCCCGACGGACGGCCTTCACGTAGCATATACCCTCCAGGCCCGTCTCTGATGTCACAAACGGGAAGACTGCATTCCTTCTACGGCCGAGGGGCATTCCCCAGCGTACACGTCCCGCAGCCTCTTAGCCACTCGTCCGTGATGGAAACCTGGGCTGCGGCCAGAGCGTGGCTCTTGTAAATGACGCTGCGGTGAACAGAGGGGCCCCCGCACGTTCTTTCCGGTGATTGTTTTGGCTTCTTCAGGTCCGTACCCACAAGTGGGGTCACTGGGTCAGAGGCGGTTCCGTTCTTCGTGTGCGGAGCAAACTCCATGCTGCTGTCCACATGGCCGCGCCCGTCAGCACCCCCACCCGGTGCTCGAGGCTCCCTTGGCCCCCCTCCTCGCCAGCACCTGTCTGTGGATTTACTGATGACGTAGGATGAACAGCTGACACTCGCCACCCCTGAGCCAGCTTCAGGCCGGCCAGCCTTTGGTTCCCCTCGCGGCAGCCTTGGGTTCACGCCGCCACGGGCCACGGGCCATGGGCCAGATGCCGGCGGGAAACTCGAGGGGTTCGGAGTCTCCCTGGGACTGAGGTGAGGAGCCCATTACCAGCCGCCTGACCGCACCCGTAATGGAACGAGGCCCCGAAGCACGAAGGGACTTCTCCGAGCCGCGATGAGGGACGGAGTGGCCGTGTCCAGGCGGCCGGCGTGAGGGCCGGGCCCCCGCAGAGCAGGGCGGTCTGAGCCTCCACTGCTCTGCCATCTGCCTGGCCCCACACTTTCAAGAACGCTTCCAAGATGCTGTTGCTGGCTCAAGCCTTGTTATTTTATTTTATTTTATTTTATTTTATTTTATTTTAATATATCTTTATTGATTTCAGAGAGGAAGGGAGAGGGAGAGAGAGAGAAACATCAATGATGAGAGAGAATCATCGATCGGCTGCCTCCTGCACGCCCCCCACTGGGAATGGAGCCCACTACCCGGGCAGGTGCCCTGACCGGGAATCAAACCCGTAGCCTCTTGGTCCCTGGGTTGATGCTCAACCAATGTCAAGAGCTTCCCCTCCGCTGGGAGGCCCTCCAGCTTCCTGGTTAACGGCGGTCGGTCCGACGAGGAACTGTGTGTGGGACGAGGGCGAGTGACCGAGGGAAAGCATGGTGCCCCTCTCCCCGCCCCCAATGAGGGCCATCGTCTCCCCACTCCGCTGGCAGCGGGGTCCAGGCTACACCCCCGGTGCTCACAGAGCTCGCCGCCTCCCTCGGCCTCCCTTCCGAGGACAGACGGACTGTTTCCCGCTGGCCGAGAGCTCTGACTCCTGAGGGAGGGCCGCAGCGGAACGAGGGCCCGGCCCGCCCACAGGGACAACGTGTCCCGCACGGAGCCTTTCCATTTATTTACGTTCCTGATGTTCCAAATGTCCTCCTGAAATCCGAGGAGCGGAACTAAATGTTTGCCCCATCGATCCCGGGGAGCTGGCAGGGGGAAGCAGAGCAAACAGCTCGGGGCCTTGCTCACACAGCCTTTCCGCTCACTCATTCACGGATTCACCCCCCACCCATTCATTCGCCAAGTATCTATCGCTGGGCCTCAGCCAGGTGTCAGATCCTGTGATCCGCCCTAGGGCCAGGATGTGGGGTGACAGGGCCCAGGTAGTGGGGTGAGCAGGTCCTGAGTTGTGGGATGAACAGGGCCCAGGTAGTGGGGTGCGCAGGGCCTGGGTAGTGGGGTGTGCAACCCGGGTAGTGGGGGTGACAGGACCCTGTCTTCGAGATGCTCGGTCTAATGGGGCCCCAGGAGTGTCTGATGCAGGGTGAGTTTGCCTGGAAGAGAGGAGGCAGGAATGGGCCCCTGGAGGAATGCAGACCTCAGAGGCGGGAGGGCCAGGCCCCGTCCTCCGGCCCCTCCCCTTCCCAGCGCCCTCTCTCCGCTGTGGATCCGTCTCCCACCGCCAGCCTGCTCTCCGCACGTGGCACGGCTCGGTCCAGAGAGCCCGCCACGCAGTCGCTGGAACCGTGACCCGAACCGTGCTCGGTGCTGGAGGTGTCTCCGCCGGCCCGAGCCCCTGAGAACCCCGGGGTGCGCCTGAGACCTCCCTCTCTGACGCATGAGGGCCATCGTCTCCCCACTCCGCCGAGAAACCCCCCGGAGCGGCTGGTTTGCGGAGATGCCTGGGGTTTGGGACAAACACGGCCGGGGCTGTCGGCCTGCCTCCTCCCGTGGGAGGGTCCAGGCTTCCCCTAGATTCTGGGTGGACCCTCCCCAGCGAGTCCGCCCACACCCTCAGAGACGGTCCGAGCTGCACCGCCTGGGCCAGCTCAGATCGCGCGGCTGGGGAAACTGAGGCCTCCAAGGGAGGGACTGGCCCGAGGCCCCGGAGCCCGTCAGGGCAGAGCAGGGCTGTGAGAACAGCCCCAACCTGAACCCCTGCCCCTCCTCTCAGCGGAGCACCCCAGGCCCACCATCGCCTCGCCCGCCCGGGGAGAAAGGCTGCCCCCTCCACACCCCTGGACGGCAACTCCTTGGTTGGTGTTCTCCCTGCCAAGGCCTGTGGAGTCCCCACCACCCGCCCTTCCGGAACGAGGCACCCACCTGCGGGGGTGGCTGGCTGCCCATACCCTCTCCTTCCCCCACACACACCACACCAACCCCCTGGCACTTGGAGCGCCTCGGCCCTGTGTCTGGGACCAGGTACGCCAGGGCGTGCAGGGCCGACCCAGAGGGATGGGAAAGGCGCGCATTTATTAAGCGTTTGCTGTGTACAAGGCGGTGGACCAGGCTCCTTGCCATTAGTCTATTTAATTCACACAACTGCCCTCGGGACAGTGCGGGGCGGGGGCGGGGGGGGGGGGTCTCCCATCTTCCGGGGCAGACACTCCGAGGCTGCACAGCCGTGCGGGGCCGCGTGTCCGGTCCACACCCGTCTGGTACCCCCACGTCCCTTCCCGTCTCCAGCAGCTTCTGCCCGGACCCCTGGCATCTCCGCACCCCGGGCCAACCGGAGCTGCCCACGCCCAGCCCTCGGGCCACGGCCTCGCGGACAGCAGCTCCCGGCTAGGGGGCTAGGGCTTCGTGGGGTTGACGATCTTGCCCAGAAAGAGGATGCTCTGGGTGTCGGTAGAGAGGATCGCCACCAGGAAGGGCCGGTTGAACTTGAGGATGTGGGAGTTGCGCATGGCGGAGAAGAAGGTGAGCGAGACCTTGGTGGCCGCCGCAGCCTCGGTGCCGGCCTCGTCCACGTCCAGCACGGCCTTGTGGACACTCTGGGGGGGGGGATCACAGGCGAGAGGACTGAGCAGGGGCCAAGGGGCTGAGGGGACCAGAGATCCCCGGAGAACAAGACTGAGCCCGCTACGCCAAAGCCACTGGGGATCCCCCACGGGAACTTCTCGGGGCGGCGGTTGGCTGATGCCTCTTAGTAATACAATAATCTAGTGTCCTTCACTGAGCACTTCCTGTCCCCAGCACTTGCTAAGCTTTTTCTTCTTTTTTTTTGTTTGTTAATCTTCACCCAAGGATATGTTTCCAATGATTCAGAGAGAGAGTGGAAGCGAGGGGGAGACAGAGAGAGACACATTGATTGGTTGCCTCCCACAGGAGCCCTGACCAGGTACACGCCCTTGACCGAAATCGAACCCGGGACCTTTCAGTCCAAAGGCTGACGCTCTAGCCACTGAGCCAAACCGGCCAGGGCTCTTTCTAATCTTCTAAGCCTGCCTGCGGGGAAGACCGCAGAGACCAGGTAACCCTGTAAAGGCATAGGAGGCGGAGCTGGGACTCAGACCCCCAAGGCCAAGGCTCCGCCCTCCAGCGCACTGGGGTCCTAGGTGCCAAAGTCACGGGGCTTCTCTCTGAGAGGTCTCTCTGCCGCGCACCCAGCCCGCCTCCTGGCACCTCCTGCTCCTGGCCTTGCATTTGCCGCTGTCGGCGGGAGGGGAGCGCCCTCTGAGGACGGGGCGGGCGGACCCCTCCCCAGCACCCTCAGCGCGTGGGGGTTGGCCTGGGCGCCCAGGCCCCGGTGATGGTCAGAGGGGACTCTGAGGGCACGCGCGGCGGGGGGGGGGGCGCCGTCTGGCCACTCACCTTGGACACCAGCAGGTCCCTCTGGGCCGTGATGCCCGACAGGTTGGCCTGTCGCGAAAACAGGTCCCGGATGCCCAGCCGCGGCAGCAGCTCGTCCAAGCTGTAGGAGCCCGAGATGGAGAACTTGGGCAGTTGCAGCCGGACCTTCCGGTAATAGGCCCTGAAAGAGGCACGGGGTGAGCGCCCTGGACGGCGCCCAGCCGGACCCGCCCGCGAGGGTCACACAGCACCGCGTGCGCATGCCGCACGCCCGTCACCCCAGCGCCCCCGGCGGCCCCGCCAGGCGGGACCTCCCCACCCCCCCTCCCCCCGGGGCTCCTCTCAGACAGAGGTCGCTTCCTGTGGGCGAGCCAGGCGCCCAGGGAGAAGGGAGACCCCTCCGGCGGCCTCGCCTGGGCTCCGTTGGGCTGGGGTCTCCCTTCTTTGGGACCCGATGCTGCCACTGGACCACATGCCGGGCCCCACGAATGGGGAAGTCTCCATCCCCCGCGGCCTCCTGGGGGTCCTTCGCTTACACTCAGCCCCGGGGCGACGGGAACCTCCCTCCCTGCTGCTGGGTGGGCGGCTGGGGTTTCCTGACACCCCGAGGGGCCGGGTCAGCCCTCCTGGCGGAGGTGCCCCTCCGTGGCACAGGGGTGGGCCCTCCGAGGGCTGGCGCCGCCTCCCCCCCCACCCCCCCCCCCCCCCCCGGGCTGGCGCAGGGCAGGGCTGCAGGGAGAGCGAGGACTCCGCCCGCACCCGCGTCCCGTGTCACGGTGAGGACTGTCATGCGCTGAGGCAGCAGGGGAGGTCACTGCTTAAAGACACCCCCCCGGAGCGCTCTCCGAGCGAAGGGATCGCGCTCAGAGCAGGGCACCGGCCCAGCGTGGACACTGGCTTCTCCTCGAAGGCCCACGGGGGGCGCTGCCGCTGGGCACCAGCCGGTACCTCTTCTGCAGCAAGCTGTTCCACCGGTGGAGCATCTCCGGCGTCAGCACCTCCTCCACCTGCGCCATCTTCCCGCTGTTGGGCAGGATGAAGAGGGCCCGGGCGCGGCCCTGGTAGTCCAGCCGGAGCACCGAGCAGGGCACGTGCCTGTCGTGCAGGTACCAGTGGTCGTTCCAGTACTGAATCATCATCGGCACCTTGACCACCGTGTTCGCATCCACGTGGAAGTCTTGGGGGGTGGTCTTGGAGGGGTTGAACGGCTCCTCCCACCGGCCTGAGGGGAGAAGGAGAGAGGCACAGGGTGTCCGAGGCCAGCCGGCCCCTCCTCCCGCCAGGGAGCGGCCCCTCGGTCGCTCAGACCCCACCCTCCGGCTCCTCGGGGGCCCCGTCTAGATCACTCACAACCGCTGGGCCTGGGGAATGGGCTTCCATGGCTCATTCAGCATCGACATTGGGAGGCCCCGGCGCTCCCAGCCAGGTTGCTCCATGTCTCCCCCGCTCCCTGGGCCCGCTGCACGCCTACAGGATGCCAACCGGGGCTCGCAGCGTGCAAGCTCACCGTGGCTCTGACGTGCACTTTCTTGGTTTTTATAAAATAAGTGAGCCCAGCCTGTGGGGCTCGGTGGGTGAGCATCTACCCATGAGCCAAGAGGTCACCGGTTCAATTCCCAGTCAGGACACATGCCCGCGTTTCGGGCTCCATCCCCTCCTGTTGGGGGCGTGCAGGAGGCAGCAAATGGATGTTTCTCTCTTGCTTCTCTCTCCCTGTTTCTCTCCCTCTCTCGCTCTCTCTTCCACTCTCTCTTAAAAAAAAAAAATGAGGCTGAGAAAGCTTCTGCAGGTTCATGGGCCAACTAGATGCCCTTGGGTTTTAGTCCGGTGCCAGCGCGTTATGTGACCCCCTATCTCAGAGGCTGCCTCCTGGTGATGGGGGGCTCTTCTGAGCACTAGTGGTGTGCCAGTCGTGTGCGCTGCCAACACTCTCTCCCCCGCCGACTGGTCCTTCCACTCTCCTTTCTGGTCATTGAAACCCTCGAACGCAGTGGGCACAGCAGTCTTTCCCTTCAGGGTTAGGTCTCCCGCGTCTTGGGAGGAAAAGTGAAGACACTCGCCTACAGCGTCGGTCAGAAGCTTCAGCCTGACCTTTCGCATTTAGGACCTTTTCGACCTGGAACAAATATCTACGCTTGGCATAAATTCTTTCTTTCTTTTTAAAAATATGTTGGAATCAAACCACGACCTCCTGGTTCATAGGTCGACACTCAACCACTGAGCCAGGCTGGCTGGCTGCATTTGTAAAGGTTTTTTAAATGAGCATCAATAGCATTACAGTAATTGCAATTACTGTGATTATTTTTGAGTATATGTAGTGGTCAGGGGTCAGGCAAACTTCCTTTGCAAAGGGCCAGAGAGTAAATACTTCAGGCTTTGCAGGTCATCCTGTCTCTATAGCCATGGCGTGTGCGTGTGTGTGTGTGTGTGTGTGTGTGTGTGTGGGTGGGTGCGTGTGTGTGTGTGTGTGTGTGTGGGTGCGTGTGTGTGTGTGTGAAAGCAGCCAGGGGCAATGCCTGCATGAACGGGAATGGCTGTGTGCCAATAAAACTTCTCTGACGAAAACAGGGGACCCATCAGCTCTGGCCGTGGGCTGTAGTTTGCCAATCCCTTTAGGCCCCCTCCTAAGGTGTATACAAACATGTGACGTCATTTGATCCGCAGAAACCAAACTTGGAAGAGGGACTCTTATTACCCTTCCTTCGCAAGAGCAGCCTTCCCTGCTTACACCGTGGGAAGCGGCAGAGCTTCAATATGAACTTAGGCATTCAACTCACAGTCCTTGGCCATGACGCTCTCATCAATTACTGTCATCCAGAGAATAGGAAAGTAAGTCTAAAGGTATGAAGAGATGCAAGCCTCAACACTACACAATCTTACCATGAACTCTTCTAAGGGGTGGTTGGCCCTGTCAGACCCAACCCATCCACTTTCTTTTATTAAAAATATCTAATGTATCGTCCCAACCAGGAGGTCACGGTTCGATTCCCAGTCAGGGCACATGCCTGGGTTGCAGGCTCCATCCCCAGTAGGGGGCGTGCAGGAGGCAGCTGGTCAGTGCTTCTCTCCCATCATTGATGTCTCTCTCTCTCTCCCCCTCTCCCTTCCTCTCTGAAATCAATAAAAATGTATTTTAAAAACATACTGTATTCATAACTTCACGGGGGAGACACAGGGTCTACCAACGAACTGACGCTTACCTTTGAAGTAAATGTAATTCACCAGCACCATCACGGTGTCGGTGCTGAGCCTGCTGACCAAGCTGTCAATCTTCCCTTGCGTCTCCTCCTTGACGTGGTTGTTGATCAGCTGGGTGGTGCCCTCGGAGTCCAGGAAGTCGGCGGGGAACAGTCGGGACCCATAGAAAGCGGCCGTGTCATTCAGGAACTGCGGCCGGAGCTGCAGGTCCTGGCTCAGGAAGAGAGCGCTGCCCACGCGCGCCTCCATCTTGTCGTGGGGGAGGTTGAGCGTGTGCAGCAGGTGCTGGAAGCCCCGGTGGATGTCCGGCTCGGACATGTCGGTGAGGTTGAAGGCCAGGCCCTGCAGGATCTGGGCCCAGGTGTCCGCGCGGGCCCCCAGGGCCAGCATGGCGTAGGCGGCCGAGATGCTCAGCGGGGAGAAGAAGATGTTGCTCCCGGGGTTGAGGGAAGCTACGAGGTGGTAGAAGTTGAAGGCGAAGGCTGTGTTGCTTGGGGCAATGCTGAGGCTGGGGGAGCCCTCCTCAGTGCCCGGACCCTCCGGGGGGCCGTCGGCTTGACCTCGGCCACCGCGGGAAAGGGCCAGCAGTCCCAGCAGGACGAGGAGCAGGCGGTGTGCACGCCGCATCTTCTGCCGTTTCAGGTCTGCGGGGGGGGAGAGGGGGGGAGAGGGCGTCCAGGACTGAGACCCACCCCGCTGAGAAGTCAGCCGGGGCAGGAGGGCGGAAGACAGCCCTGGCTGGTGTGGCTCAGTGGATAGAGCGTCGGTCTGTGGACTGAGGGGTCCTGGGTTGGATTCCCGGGCAGGGCACCTGCCTGAGTTGCGGGCTCCATCCCCAGTGTGGGGCGTGCAGGAGGCAGCTGATCCATGATTCTCTCTCATCATGGATGTTCCTTTCTCCCTCCCTCTCCCTCCCTCTCCCTCCCTCTCCGAAATCAGTTTAAAAAAAGACAGGCTAGCGAACAGCCGGCCCCCTTCGGTGTGAGGGGCCGATGCTCTCCCGCCGGCCCACTCCTGTGTCCACCGCCTCCTCCCCTCCCGGCGCTGTGAGCTCCGCGGGGCGCTGACCACGGAGACGGAGAGGCAGAGGGTCCCACAGCGGCAGCCACGTCACCCGCCGGGACCACTGAGCTGGAACAGGTCTCCCGCTCCCCCCGGGGCGCCCTCCTCGGCCCAGCGCCTCCACGGCACCCAGGGCGCCCGTCACCAGCGGCTGTTCCAGCTCCTACTCCACCCCCGCGGTGTGCTGGGCCCTCGACGCGGCCACGGCCACGGTCACCCTGTTCTGTCCCCACTCTTGCCCGGTGGAGGCCGCAGACTCGGAGAGCGCGGCTGCCGCTGCGAGGAAATTATGTGCTCAGAGTCCAGGGAGGCCTGGCTCCCCCAGGAGATCCACCTGGCCAGGCGGGGGCCTTGTTTCACCCCCAAAGCCGCCAGGTGGCCCACCGTTACCGGCTCTCAGCCCCCCAGACCCAGTTGTCATCTCTGACCTCAGTCTGGCCTCCCACCACCCACCTGCACCCGCCACGCTCCGCGCTTCCACCTCGCAGCCCCGCACCAGCACCCACGCCCGTCCCAGCCTCCTGCGCCCAGAGCCGGGCCCAAACCCGTCCAGGGCAGCCGGCCACGCCGCGGGCTCCGCGGGCCACAGAGTCACCGTGGCGGCTACTCAACCCCACGGGGCAGCTGGGAACCCGCCAGGCAAGGCCGCTCGGGGGCCGTGACCGCGTCCCGTCACGTTCATGTATGGGCAGAGACCTGAACTGCCTGTGCTTTTGATAAAGTACAAATTAATGTCCTGCTTCTGACTTGTTCAGCCTTTTGCGGCTTCTGTGTCAGCATCGTACGAGTGTACCCTTCTGTCCGCAGCGCCTGGCCGATCGGAAGCGGACGGCGGGCCGCTCTGACCCTGCCTGGCGCTGCGGCCCCTCGCTGGCCTGGCCGCCCTCTGCTCCCCGCAGCCATCTCAGCTCACAGGCGCCCCCAGCTGCTCACCCGCCCAACCCCCTCCCCCCCCCCCCCCATGGCTTCCTCGCAGCCCCTCTCAACTCCAGGCTCCGACCCCCAAACGTTGCTCAGCGGCCTGACGGGGTGGCCCAGCGTGCCCTCGCAGGACTCCCCCAGACATCGGGATCCGGAGCCGGGAGACCTGGCCCCCTGCGTGCAGCCCAGGGAGGCTGCCTCGGGTGTGGGCACGAGCGGCCACCGTGAGGGGCGGGTGCACATCGGCTCTGCCACCCCCAGGGAGGGCAAACCGTCGGCCCGCTTTCCCGGGGCTCCTCAGCTTTCGCTGTGGACAAGTCCAGTGACAGAAAGTGTCCTCACAGGCGGTGGCCCCTAAACTCCTAACAGCAGGGCCTGGGGTAGCCACAGCCCCGACCTATGACCTCCTCCTGCAAGGCTCTCTCCTCGGCCGCCCGCCGTGGTCTCCGAGCCTCTGAGCCCAACTCTGAGAGCCTTTCAGACCCTCCTGCTAAGGCGAGACCCCCACCCCGCCAGGGCACAGGCTTCCCCCGCCCCCACCCCCGCCCCGGGACCCCCCTCCATTCCACAGGCATCCGAGAGGCTGCCTGCAAGCTCCATTCCCCCAAGCAGTTCTCTGTCTGCTGAGAGCTTGCTTTCCAGTTTGGCTCAAATAAATTCTGAGATGTCCCTGCAGGTCCGCGTGCTCTCACGCCGATGGCCGCCTTCCTTCTCCCTCCACCCCGGTGGCCGCAGGGCTTACTCACAGCTGTGGCTCCGGCTCTGCGGGGTCTCTGCGCCCTGTCCTGCTCCAGGTGGCCCAGCAGCGCGGCCCGGTGCATCCCCGGGGACTAAAGAAGCTGCTGGCACCGCCCCCTCCCCATGACCTAATTATTAACCAACAGGCCAGCAGCTCGGCCTGGAGTCCTGACTCGAAACCCAATGAGGTGGCTCCCCACTCCCCTGGGGGTGCTGGCCCTTCCTAACTGCTATGCCGAGGTGGGGGTGAGCCTGGTTCTGCGCCTCCCTAGGCTCAGGGGAGCCCCTTGTGGGTCCCCTCTCCCAGGGTTTGTGCCCCTCCCCCCACTTTCTCCTCCTTTCCTTGCAGAATGAGGAGTGGGGCCAGACCTGCAGCAGCGAACCCGTGTCTTCGCCAAGGAAGCCGTTTCCGGGGGGCACGGGGGGGGCGGGACGGTGGGCCTGTGCGCCTGGGAAGCTGGGCTCTGAGCCGGCAGGGCAGGACCCTGGGGCATGGCTCTGAGAGGGCCACACGGGATGCCAAGCGTTGGCCTTGGAGGACAGCGCATCCCGGGGTCCCGGGGCCAGCCCCTCCCCGGGCCAGAGGCCAATGTGCGTCCTCTTTGTGGAGATCGACGCCGCTCTCCCCAGCACTTGGTGGGCCTCCACGCCCTCGGCCCATGCCCGGGCAGCTGGAAGGCTCTCCAGCTTGGGGTGGGGGGGAAGGAGCGGGCAGGGAGGCAGCCCTGTGCCCCGCGGGGTGTGAATGAGGTGCCCTTGGCATTCACGCTCCCCCAGTACTTTTCTGAATGGCCTTCGGGTACTCGGGGCCTGAACTTGAGTGAAATAGCACCGCTGAGCAGCAAGGCGGCTGGGAGCTGGACCGGGCAGAGGGCAGAGGGCAGAGGGCAGAGGGCAGGGTGTAGGGAGGGGCCAGCACAGGCCTGCACCTGCCGTTGGGCTCAAAGAAGTTCAAGGTGTGGATGACAACAGGGTTCTCTGGAAAATAGCCTCAGGGCGACCGGACCAAGTTCCCACCTGGCGGGGGGGGGGGGGGGGGGGCGGTCACAGCCACACATCCCTTCTTCAGTGAGAGGAGGGGACCAAGTTCCCACCTGGGGGGGGGCAGTCACAGCCACACATCCCTTCTTCAGTGAGAGGAGGGGACCAAGTTCCCACCTGGGGGGGGGGGGGGCAGTCACAGCCACACATCCCTTCTTCAGTGAGAGGAGGGGACCAAGTTCCCACCTGGGGGGGGGCAGTCACAGCCACACATCCCTTCTTCAGTGAGAGGAGGGGACCAAGTTCCCACCTGGGGGGGGGGGCAGTCACAGCCACACATCCCTTCTTCAGTGAGAGGAGGGGACCAAGTTCCCACCTGGTGGGGGGGCAGTCACAGCCACACATCCCTTCTTCAGTGAGAGGAGGGGACCAAGTTCCCACCTGGCGGGGGGGGGGGGGGTCACAGCCACACATCCCTTCTTCAGTGAGAGGAGGGGACCAAGTTCCCACCTGGGGGGGGCAGCCACAGCCACACATCCCTTCTTCAGTGAGAGGAGGGGACCAAGTTCCCACCTGGAGGGGGGGGCGGTCACAGCCACACATCCCTTCTTCAGTGAGAGGAGGGTCTTGCCTCGGCAAGGCCAGGTCCTCCCTGGGCGTCTGGGGGACAGGCCTTTGGATGACTCTTTCCGGCGCTCCTGTGACCCGTCTCAGAAGGACGCATAAGCTTGTGGCCCCTCCGCCGGGCTTCCCCCCCACTTCCCTCCATCTGCCACGACCTTGCTTCCAGGCGTATCCTCTGTTTGATTCAAATTTTTAGGAAAATATGTTTTTATTGATTTCAGAGAGGAAGGGAGAGGGAGAGAGAGAAACATCAATGATAAGAGAGAATCCTGGATCGGCTGCCTCCTGCACACCCCACACCAGGGATTGAGCCCACAATCTAGGCATGTGCCCTGACCGGGGATTGAACCTCCTGGTTCATAGGTCAATGCTCCGTCACTGAGCCACACCGGCTGGGCTGATTCTAATGTTTATAAACATTCTCTACAGGTTTGGACATTCCTATGTCAACAAAGGGCATGTCCAAGTTCCAGGGCAAGACTGGGACTTGATGTACCATATACAAGGCCCCCTCCCCCCGTCCGTGTCACATACACACACACACACACACACACACACACACACACACACACACTAGGGGTATATCCTTATCCCACTTACAGATGAGAAAACTAATCTGTTAGCTCAGGCTCTCAGTGGGGACTTGCACCCCAGACAAGTCTTTCTCTGCATGACAAGCCCCCCTCACTCGAACGTGGCTCCGGTCTGTTCCCCGCGGGACACACGCGCTAGAACGGGTGTGGCGGGCAGCCGGTGCCCCGCTGTGTCCCGAGTGAAAGGAGGACGGAAAGATGGCTGTTGGCTGCTGCTCTCTGAGTGCAAAAGCAACGCATTCCCTTCGCCACCGCCTGGCGCTCAGGCTTCTGCTTCCTCGCTGCGCCCGCGGCGGCTCAGGCTGGTGCAACACCTCCCGGGGTCAGCGTGTGCTTGGCGGCCGCTGGAGGGACAGGCCCCGAGTTCACAGCCACTGCCCTTTGGTCCCGGGCGCCTGCCCTGCGGGGCTCTGGACGGAGGCTGAGCTTTGGCGTCCGACAGGACCTGCCACCGCCGAGCTGTGTGAGCTCGGGAAAGTCGCTGCACCTCTCTGAACCTCATGTCCCCATCAGTCAGATTAGGGGTGACTTCTAACTGGAAGGGCTGGTCTGAGGGGTGGGTGGCACCCTCGGAGCGCCTGGTTGTACGTCAGGCTCCACGCGGGCTTCCTTCTCCCCTCCTCTCCATGCCCCCCGCCCCCCCACCCCACCCCCCCCCCCCATGCTTGCTACTGCGCTGGAGGTGAGACTCCGGATTCACGCTGCCGGTTGGATCCGGCCCCACCACTGCATGAGCTACGGACGGGCTTCCGCGTCCTCACCCGTAAACGGCGGCTAACAATTGTTCCTCAGTCTCATGGCTGTCACAAGGGGTCAGTGAATCCACGTCCACTAAGTTTATGGAATTAGGGGCGCCCCCAGGAAGCGCAGTATGAACGTGAGTTATTGTACTGTCCCATCCGGACGGCTGCCCCCTATTGCTTCGCCCCAACACGTGAACCATGGCTCAACCCGCGTCTCTAGCTGCTTCGCGCTGCGGCCCCTAGGGTCTCACGGGAGCTTTGCGCTCTCCCTGCTCCGTGCGCACACCGTCCGGTGGCAGAGATCCGAGTCCCACCGGGCCCATGGGATCCCCGTGCCACGCCCTCCCACGCCAAGCAGTCCACGTGATGAGAAGATGGCAACAGCCTTCAGCTCTGCAAAGGGAGGCAGGGCCCGAGGGTGTGGAGGGAGGGAGGGAGGGGGCTGGTGGCCATCAGCGGGGCAGACGGGGCGCAGCCCCAAGCTCAGCGCTCACTCCTGCCCAGCACCCGGCTGCTCCTTCGCCTCGGGCCGCTGGGAGGGCTCAGGGAGGATGAAAACCGTGCAGGTTCCATCTTGGAGGCCACGCGTTTCGCATTCATCATCTGTGAGGCCCAAGCGGGCACCGAACCAAGAAAGCAGGGACAGCATTGCATTCATGTTCCTCCCTGTGCCCCCCGCCCCCGCCACTCCTAGAGCAAGCCGGTATGAGGTTCTGTTGAAAATTAGTAACTACAGCAATTCCAGCTCCTGTTTGCTGAGTGTGGCCACGTGCAGGTCTTGTATTTGGTGATTTAATCGCATTATCTCGCCCTGGGAGCCGGAGAGGCCTGCTTTACCCCACTGAGGAGACAGGAGAGATCTTGCTCGAGGTCACACAGCCAGGAAGCAGGAGAGGCTGGATTTCAGCCTGGGAGTAGCTGGTTCCAAAGTCTAAGGTCAGAGCCTTCATTCTGTTATTGTTAGAAAAGGGGCGACCTGACCTCTGCTTATTGGTCAGGCCGCCACAGCCCACCTTGCCCCCCCCGCCCCCCCGCAAAGGGGTTGGGTTGTGCCCTTTTGCCCAAGAGCAACATTCCTCACAGTGTGGTCCTGGGGTCCTTCATAAGCAGGTCCTTCTTAACAGCGAAGACCACAGACTTCCTCCCAAGCTCCTTGGACCAGAATCACGGAGGTGACGTAGGGTGGGTCCTGGAATCTGAGCTTTAATGGGACCCCCAAATGCACCTTGAGAAGTCACCCCCATTCGCAGAGCAAGCGCTGTGTGGGACTTGGTCCCTGCAGTTTTCCATTTCACCAGCAGAGGGCGCGCCACCGCTTCTTACCGCGCAGGCATCTCCCACCCTGACCTGTGCTCCTAAAACCTTTGCGGGGAGACCTGGGGTGAAGACGGTGGTTTTGTGCTTGGGAAAGCACACCTGGCTCTCTGCTGCTCTGAGAGGGCATTAAGGTAGCTCCCACAGAGAGGGGAGCTGAGGAATTACGTGCCTGTGCTTTTTCATGACCTTTCTGGGCGTGGGGCAATTTCCCAGAGCAGCAGGCTGCTGGGCAGAGCAGGACTGGAGCTGAGTTAGCATCGCAGGCACTTTTCTCACCGGTTCCTGCCATGAGGAGGCGGAGCCGTTGCGCTTTCCCTCGGGGAACCTGCCCTGTGGCAGCCTGAGGGGTTCTCCCAGCTCTGTACCCCCAGCCTTGGGAGCCTAACACAGGGCCAGGCACAGAGACCGTCAAGAAGGAGTCAGTGGCCCTAGATGGTGGGCTCAGTGGATAGAGTGTTGGCCTGTGGATTGAAGGGTCCCGGGTTCAATTCTGGTCAAGGGCACATGCCCAGGTTGTGGGCTCCATCCCAGCAAGGGGGGTGGGGGGCGCGTGCAGGAGACAGCCAATCCATGATTCTCTCTCATCATGGATGTTTCTCTCTCCCTCTCCCTTCCTCTCTGAAATCAATAAAAATTTAAGAAAAATGAATGAATGAACGGGAGCGGAGGGCCGGCCAAGGGAGGAATTCCATTTCCTATCCCTGTCCCACTCGGAGCCCCCTCCTATTCTTCCACCTGCCTGTCAGAGGCTACCTGGCACCTCGGGACTTTTATTCCCACTCGGGGATGGATGACCAAGAGCAGGTCAAAGATGACGGCTCTGAAGGCTGAGATTCACTTTAATGTTAAGAGAAAAAAGGGACTATAACAGAACTTTTTCTGTCGGCCACATCACAATTATAATTAAATACTTGTTAAGATAAGGATTTGGATAATTTCTGCACTGACACCACCACCATCATCATCACCACCATCACTACTACCACCACCACCATCACTATCAACATCATTACCACAATCACCACCATCACCACCACCACCACCATTACCATCACCACCATCACCATCACCACCATCATCATCATTACCATCACTGTCACCAGCACTACCACCACCATCACCAGCACCATCATCACCATCACCATTACCATCATCACCATTACCACCACTACCATCACCATCACCACCATTACTACCACCATTACTACCACCATCACCACCATCACCAGCACCATCACCATCATTACCATCATTACCATCACCACCACCACCACCACCATCACCACCACCACCATCATCATCATCACTACCTTCAACACCACTGTCACCACCACCATCATCACCATTACCATCATCATCACCATTACCACCACTACCATTTCCACCATTACTACCACCATCACCACCATCACCATTACCACCACCATTACCGTCACCACCATCACCATCACCACTACTACCATCACCATCACCAGCACTACCTCCACCATCACCACCACCATCATCATCATTATCATCATCACCATTACCACCATTACCATCACCATCACCACCATTTCTACCACCATCACCACCAGCACCACTACTATCATCACCATCACCATCATCACTACCACCATCACCATCACTACCTTCACCACTACTACCACCACCATCACCACCACCATCATCACCATTACCATCATCATTACCATCACCACCACTACCATCACCATCACCACCATTACTACCACCATCACCACCATCACCAGCACCAGCACTATCACTACCACCACTATGGCCACCACCACAGAACAAGCTGTGTGGGGACCAGGACTCTGATGCTTCTGTGAACTAGTGAATTCCTAATGCCAGGTATGGATCGTGTTGTTGAATGAGCACATGAGGAAAAGAAGAATGAAAGGGGAGAGAAAGGAAGGAAGAATTGAGGCAGGCAGGAAGGAAGGGATGAACAGAATACAGGTGAGGCCCCACAGGCTCAATGGGGAGACAGACCTGGGAAATCAGTGACCCTCCACCCCGGGCTAATGGCTGTGTAAGAACCTGCCCCAGGACCCTGGGCCCAGGGCAGGGGCGCGCTGGGAGCGAGCAGCTCTGTGGGAGGGGCCTCCGGGAGAGCACGCCATCTAAGCTGAACTGAAGGTGGATGCGTGTCCCGGGTGGACAGGAGCAGGGATCAGAGCCCCGGCCCGGCGTGTGTGAACACGGGAAGACGTGGAGAGGGGAGCAGGCGCGGCTCTGCCCTGCAGGTGGGAGATGGGAGAAGAGGCGATGGCTGTGGCTGAGGGAAGGGGACCGCGGTGTCGACATTATAGCCACAGCCATCCCAGCTGCTGCGTGCTGAAACGGCCTTTCCCTCCTAGGCGAGGGGTGTGGGAGGAAAAGGACATTTGCTCACGCGTTCGTGTCCTCGCTCAGATCCAGCAGTCACTTTGGGTGTCTTTCATGTGCAGGGCCCCAGGGGCAGAGCGGGGAACGGGCCTCCCAATACCTGGAGTCACACCTGGAGGTGGTGACTGTGTTCCATCTGCGGCTATTGGTCAGAGTGGCCCCCGGCCACCACTCAAGGTTTCCCTCGGTGTTCTGCCTGGTAGCCTGGGCGGCGGGGGGGGGGGGGGGGGGAAGGGGGTGTCACGTCCACTTTAGAAGACGCTCACGTGGCGAGGTTAACGCTCCGTCCAGACACAGCAGCTAAGAGGTCCCGCCAGAGCGCGAAGCCAGGCTGGTCCCACCCCAGCCCATGGCCTGTCCCTTCCCAGGTGCGTCCCCGCGAAGGGCGGCACTGGCGCGGGGCCACAGACCTCACTGCGGGCGCTGTGGGCGTTGGGGCGTCCGACACCACCTGTGCGGGGCTTGCTGGGTCGAGGCCTCTCGCGCCCCCTTCTCTCCGCACTTAGAGGCCATGGCAGTGCCATCGCTCGCCTGTGCCTGCTCCCCGAGATCGCCAGGCGCTCCGGGAGTTTGCTGAGCACACCTGCCTGTCACTGTCCCCGCCAGCGGCCATGGGCTCAGACCCACCTGGAGGGTCATTCCCACCCGTCCCAATGCTGCCACCCACCTGAACCGTCTAGGGGGACACGGGGGTCACACGCTGCGAGGCCCCTGGAGACTTGGGGCGGCCCCAGGTTCTCACCGCCTGGCTGAGGTCCCGCGGCAACTGAAGGCCAGCTCCCGGCATCTGCACCTGCTCTCCTTCACCCGAAACTGGCAGGCGCCGCGCCAGACTCAGCCAGACTCAGCCAGAATCAGCCAGACTCAGCCAGAATCAGCCAGACTCAGCCAGACTCAGCCAGAATCAGCCAGAATCAGCCAGACTCAGCCAGAATCAGCCAGAATCAACGCTGGGCTTTCTTCTCAGGTCTGGGGACCCACTCAACCCAGGGAGAAAGGCAAAGCTCCCAAGACCGGGGCGGGGGGGGGGCGGGAAACGGGGGGACGGGCAGGGGGCAGAATCAATCCGTGTGTGCAAAAGGCAACAACCAACTTACACACAGGAAGTGGGCAGCTAGGCAAGTGGAAGCACAGGGCAGTGATGGGCCGGGACCCCCAGGACCAGCCGCACGAGGAGGGGGGACAATGATGGGCAGGGACCCTCAGGGCCAGCCGCACGAGGAGGGGGGACAGCGATGGGCAGGGACCCTCAGGGCCAGCCGCACAAGGAGGGGGGACAGCGATGGGCAGGGACCCCCAGGGCCAGCCGCACGAGGAGGAGGGACAGTGATGGGCAGGACTCCCTGCCCAGGGCCAGCCGCATGAGGAGGCGGCTATGTCCTCCACGCCCCTGACGGGTCCCGATGCCCAGGACACAGTCTGTGTGTGTGGATGCGTGGGGTGAGACTAACGCAGGCTACCCAGAAAGCTGGGGGTCCCTGCAGAGAGGAGGGGTGGGAGCTGCGCCCTGGCTCTGAGGAGGCAGCAGGTGAGCGATGAGGCACGAGCCTGCCAGGCACGCCGGGGGTCTCCATGCTTCCTGCCACGACGGGTGCTGCCTGGGGTGCCAACGTGTTAGCACCGCCCCTGCTCTGATGCCCGCGCCGAGGGAGGGAAGGAGGGAGGGAGGGAGGGAGGGAGGGAGGGAGTCACACACACACACACACACACACACACACACACACGCTGGGAGCTGTGGGACCTCATCTGGTCACGCCTCCTTCCCCGTCAGGCCTTGGCCTGTCTCCAGCCACCAGCTGCTGCCATCTCAAAGCCCCTTGGCCTTCCACATCCCTCGGGCCCCTGGATGCCTGCATCGGCCCAGGTCAAGTGTCCGGGATCAGACCCACTCGCCCCGAGAACGTCCGGGAGCCCTGCCGGCCCCTCACTGGACACCCACATGGACACCCATCTCCCACAGCCCAGGCCAGCCCCAACCCTGCCCAAATCAAGCTTCAGAGCCGCCTCCCAGGCCTGCCCGGGCCCCACCACCCTGCACTGAGTTCTGAACATTGCTCTCCCACCGCCACCAGCATAGCTGACAGGTGAGTCACAGACACCCGCAGCGGCCCAGAGGGCCTGCCTGCTGGCTCTGGCATCCAGCTCTGCCCACGTGCCCGAGACGGCTCTTGCCCAGCCTGGCATGTCCAAGGCCACCAGAGTGTGCCGGGCAGGGGACAGCTGTGACTGGGAGGCGGGGCGGGTGGGGACAGAGCTGCCTCCCATGGAAATGCTCTGCCTTCCGTGGCTCCACCCCCGTTGCCAGTGTCATCATAAAACGATGACTAAGCGATGACAACGATAATAAAACCATTAGAGCAGATCCCGTGCGGTGCCACGTGCCGGGCCGGTGCCAGGGCTTGGCACGCACACTCCCCCGCCTTTCGACAGCGCGGAGGCAGGCACGATCGCGCCCATTGCACAGGTGGACAAGTGGAGGCGTGGGGACGCGATGAGAGCGGAGGTGGCACCAGGCAGGAGTCTCCCAAGGGGCCGCCAGGACAATGCGCTGGTCCCTGAGGAGGGGCCATGGAGTCCCCACCGGCCACGCTGCTCTGGTGTTCCTGACGGGAGCACGCTGGCGGTTGCGTGGTGCGTAGGTTTTAATCCTTATACCACCGATTTCGAGCCGATCGCGTTGTAATTTTTTTAAAATGCACCCCTAAAAGGAAGAGCCTGAACGCTGCTGGCCTGGCCGCAGGGACCTGCAAAATCACATCGTCACGCACCAGCCTGCACGGGTGGCGCCCAGCGACCCCCTGGGTCTCTCGCTCAAGGGCCTCTCGGGGCGGATTTCTCAAGCGTTTCCCCATTTGGTGGATGAGGAAACAAGGTCCTGGGCGGTGAAGCGACGTGGGAGGGGGTGCAGCTGGGACGTGGACCCCGATGTGTGGACTCCAGCGCGGCCCCTGCGGCCCCAGCTCCCGCCTTGTCGCCTTTCCGGGCTCCGAGGTCCTTCCTCCGTCAGATCCCGGTCCCCACTGCTTCTCCCCTGGCCCCCTGAAAGGCATCTGACACCCGTCACGTACGTCTGGGGCTGAGTCTCAAGCAATGCATCCTCTCTCCTAAGTGACCGCCCTCCGTGCTGGCCGGATGGTAGACCGTCCCGTGAACGGCCCGTCTGGTGCGAGAGGACAGGCGGTGGCCGCTGGGAATGCCCTGCGGGAGGGCAGCCGCACACAGGGCACACAGGGTCCCGCAGGAGTGCTGGGTCCCGGGCTGGCTGGAGGGAGCTCCCGCCCACATTCCTGGGGGGCCTGCAGCCGGGCCCCGCCCGTTGGGGTCGCTCGGGCCATGCCTGGGGAAGGCCGCTGCGTCTCGGGCACTTTCTCAGCACTTCTTCCCGCACGGCTCGGCCCCCAGGCCTGGACTTGACCCTGACCCGGGTCTGAGGCAGACAGACAGACAGGCAGCCACGCTGCTCCGCTGGTCCCTGCGGACCAGGCACAGGCCGCCGCCCGGTCCAAGGGGCAGCTTCCCCTGCGCAGCGGGTTAGCTGCAGGCCCGCCGGCCCCGCAGGCTTCTGTTGTCCGGTCGGCTGTTGACAGCGCCCATTCCCCTTGATGGAGGGACTCGCCCAGCCGGGCCCACACGCTCATGAGATGCCGGGGGTGGAACCATGGACGTGAGCGACCCGGTGAGCAGGACCAGCGTCTCCTCCTGTCCGCTGTCACAGCATCGTCGTTACCGATGGTCCCTCACCTGCCATCTTCGCATTGCCCGTGGCGCTGACAGCACTAAGGACTTGGGGACGTGGGCCAAGCAGGTCCCTCTGAACCCACTCACTGAACAGAGGGAAACGGAAGCACAGAGAGGTCATGTGGCCTGGGGGAGGCGGCCCAGCTGGCCCGGGACCGGCGCGGGACCAGCGCTCAGGCCCTGCCGCGGGAGGAAGGAGGGGTTGACAGGACGCCGGAGAGGCTGGGGCCGGGCCGGGTGGGACCCTCTGCTTCTCTGTCTTCCTCCCCGCCCCGCCCACCGAGGGTCCGACACCTGGAAGGGCCCTTCCTGCTCCTGCGGGTCCAGGCGGGGGGGAGATGTAGGTTACATTGTGCAGAGGAGCCCACGGGCTCAGCGAGGAGGCGGGGACAGGAAGCAGCTGTGAGCCTGCGGTGGAGGCCTGCGGTCCCACCTGGCTGGCTGTGCGCACCTGGGAGGAGATTCCTGGGCCACCTTTCACCTGGGCACGCCCCCAGCTTCCTGTGGCCTGGTGGGGGCCATCCTTTCTCCAGCTGCAACTGTGCTGGGGCCACTGGAATGAAGCAGGGAAGCCTCAAACTTCACTTAGACAGACACCACCCCTCCAGGAAGCCTTCCTGGCTTTCCTGGGAGGCTAAGAAGCACCTCCCCACTGGGAAGCCCAAGGCTCTGGCCAGGCCTCTGTCCCAGCACTGGCTCCGCGTCCGTCCCTCCCCGGGCCTGTGCGCGCAGGAAGGAGGGCTGGGGGACTTCTCCCGCTCGGCACCTGGCTGGCTGCTGGCCACCTTGGACACCCCGTCTGTGAGTCAGCCCGAACTCTGCCGCCCGGGCCAGGCAGGAGGCGCTTGGGAAGGAAGCAGGGCAGAGGGCAGGAGAAGGGAGGCAAGCGGCACAGCAACGGCTCAGACTCCTGCTCCCGGGGCTGCGTGGAGCCCGTTGGACCGGAGGAACCGGGCGACCCGTCTGGAAGCACGCACAGGCGCAGCCGTGGCTCTCCGCGGGCTCTGGACACCAGCCAGCTGTCCTTTTCTCCGTCCAGGCCACGCCAGCCTCTGCATTCCGTCCTTTCTTCTGGAGTAAGGTCCCTCCCGAGGAGGCACAGCCACGTAACAGCCAGACAATACTCAACGCACTGCCCACTGTGCGGACCTCGGCCTCCTAACCTGTGCCGGGGGCGCGGCGCTATTCCTCCCTCGCCGACTGTAAGAGTAACTCGACACAGTGCTCGTGTGCGTGTGCGTGTGCGTGTGCGTGTGCACACGGCTGAGGTCAGAGTGTGGCCTGACCCCAGAGACCAACACACACTACATTGGGGACGTTTTTACAACGTGCAGCTGTCCGCCCGTTGCTGGACTCCCCGGCTCCTGTCCCATCGGCTCTCCCGCGGCCACACGGGCCGGAGTCCTGGCCGGAGCGGCATTCAGCACAGATGTGGACAGATGTGGGTCAGGATTGCTTCAGGTGGAGTTGATTCACAGCGTGACTTGCGAGCGATTGGCCCTCTGGGGCCACCTTAAGTCCAACGCATCCCCGTCCCGTGAGCCAGTGGGTGACCCGAGACTCAGGGCGAGGGATGGCTTCCCTGGTCACCTGGTGCATTGTGGGTCACCTACGTCGGGACCCCAGAACACAGGCCCAGGCCATGTTCCAGACCAGAGCTCAGGGAGGGCAGGGGGTGCCCGCTCCCAGCCTGCCCCTGGCCAGTGGGCATGGGCCCCATGGACATCGGTGTGTGTGGCTGGTACCCTACAGCGGGGCCAGGGCCCCAACACCCCCTCCTCTCTTGCCCTAGGGAAGGAGTCTGGGGGATGATTCTACCCGCAGACATCGGGCTGCGGGAGCGGGCACGGAAGGCAGCGGGTCACCCTGATTCTGGGCAGTGTGGCCCCCCTTTCTCTCTGAGCTTGACTTGGAGCCAAGTGGAGGGATGGGCAGAGCTCGGCGTGAGCCTGGAGCAGCGCGGTGGGGGCGGGGGAGGGAAAGCAGGCCCGAGCTCGTCCGGCTGAGGAGGGAATTCCCAGACACCCTGCTCTCGGGGTGTGGGACCAGGCCAGCCCGGGAATCGTGGAGGCGGAGGGGCCGGCCCAGCAGATTCTGGGCAGAAGCCCGCCAAGTTTGCAGATGAGGCTGGTGGGGCGGGGAGACTAGGGGACCCCACTTGAAAACCGGGGCTGCAGGAGGACTGGGACAGAAAAGAGCCAGGAGGCTGGGAGCAGCAAGGCCTGGGAAAGGCCAAAGAAGACTCACCCACCGAGGGGGCGGGAGGGAGCAGGCCAGTCCAAGGAGAGCGTGCGTGTGTGCGTGTGTTCATGTGTTTGTGCGTGTGTTCATGTGTTGGTGCGTGTGTTCCTGTGTTTCAGGGGAGATAACCAAGGCCCAGGTGCCCTCTCACATAAACATCCTGCCCGCCCCCCCGCCCCCCCCAGGCCTGGTTGTAGGGCTGCCCCAGTCTGGGCTGGGCTCCGAGGTCACTGTCCAAAGACGGGGCCACTGATTCCGTGTATGGCGTCCAGGGCTGTCCGCAGCACAGGGATCAGGAACCAGAGCCGCACTCTTGATTCCTGGGTGTGCTAGCTATCTGGCTACAGGGGCCTCAGTTTTCTCATCTGTACAATGGGTCGAACAGCACCTAATTTACAGCGTGGGTGTGAAAAAGCCATAATATCTATCAGCCTAAGTCCCTAGTAATAACGTGTCTAGCAGTGCTTTGTTCGGCAGAGGCGAGGGTGGAGAAGGAAACAGATAAGGAGTGAGATGAGAGGCCACGCAGAGGCCTGGCCGCCAGCTCCCCACGTCTCCACCTGCCCGCGAGGAGCACCGGGCCATCGCCGAGCAGCAGCAGCTCTGTGGTAAGGAGCTGCCCATCGCGCACACTCGTCTCCGCTGGTCATGGGTCCTCGCTTTGCCTACGTGAGTGTATACATTCGAGCACAACCACCCAGCTCCCTGGTCACCGCTATTCTCCTGGCTTGGGCATGTCTCATGCGTATGAAGCTCTTGCTTACTCTAATATTGTAAAAAGGCACTCCTCCCGTATTTTAATTTTTTAAAATTTAAAGATTTAACCTTTTATTTTCAAAGTTACTTTTTTTGCTTCCCGATAGCATTTATAGAATTCTTTGCCTTTCCTCCATGGCTTTGAAATGCCATCTTGGCGGCAATGACTTCCTGTTACTTGAAGAATGCTTTCTAAATGGTGCGTGACTTATATTTCTCCTGTTTCTTCGCACTTGCTTAGGTTTTTGTATGGGAAGACTTTGAACATCCTCTACTGAAACCTGTTTGGGGTGACCTCGGGTCTTGTTGGCGGCTGCTTTAGCAATGTTATTGGTGGTGCTCTCATTGGAGCTAATTTAGCGAGTGAAGTTGTGTTTCCATGAACCCCGCCTCTGCCTTATTCCTGGAAGTCCGGTTTCATGTGCTCTAATGTGACTTGGCCCCATAGAGCTTCACACTGCTGGTCACTGGCCCCGGGGCTGCCTGTCAGGAGCGCTAACTGGGGATCCTCTGGAAGAGAATTGTGGGGTCACCTCGGAAGTGGAAATTATCACCTGGGGTGGTGCTGAAACCTTTCTTTCCTTCATTTCCTGTCAATGGGCGTTTGCGTCGTTTCCACTTTGGGGTGACCCCATAAAGCTGCGGTGGACACCCCATTGCCTGTCTTTTGTGAACCCCCCGGCCCTCATTTCTGGGTCTGCATTCCGGGGTATGATGCATAGGTCAAAGGGTAAGCAGAGATGTAGCTTTCATGGGTCCTGCCAAGAACTCCCGGGTGTGCGTGCCAGCTCACACACCCACCAGCCGCGTAGGAGAGTTCCCTTTTGAATGACAGCTGTTCTGTCATCGGGGAAATGAGAAACCACAATAAGGTATCACCTCACACCTGTGAGAATGGCTGTCCCAAAAAGACAACAAACAACAGGTGTTGGCGAGGATGAGGAGACAAGGAGCCTTCTGCACTGCAGGGGGGAATGCAGATTGGCACGGCCACTGCGGACAACAGGGTGGAGGTGCCTCAGAAAACTAAAAATAGGACTGCCATTCAACCCCGCAATTCCACTTCTGGATGGATGTCTATCCAAAGAAAGCAAAACCAACAATTTGCCCTTATGTTCACGGCAGCCTCGTGTACAATAGCTAGTGGCCCACCAGAGGATGGGTGCATAAAGGTGCGGTACAGAGGTACAACGGAGTATTACTCAGCCACAAAAAGGAGGAAATCTTGCCATTTGTGACAACACAGATGGACTGAGAGGGTATTGTGCTAAGCCAGTGGTCGGCAAACTGCAGCTCGCGAGCCACATGCGGCTCTTTGGCCCCTTGAGTGTGGCTCTTCCACAAAATACCACGTGCGGGCGCACACATACAGTGCGACTGAAACTTCGTGGCCCATGCGCAGAAGTCGGTTTTCAGCCTGGGCGAGTCTATTTTGAAGAAGTGGCGTTAGAAGAAGTGGGGGTGTCGGTCGCATGTGGCTCGCGAGCCGCAGTTTGCCGACCACTGTGCTAAGTGAAAGAAGTCAGACAGAGAGACAAATGCCATAGGATTTCACTTAAATCTGGGCTAAAAACCAAAATAAATGAACAAACAGAAAGGAACAGAAACGAACTCATAGATACAGAGAACAAACTGACGGTTGCCAAGGGGAGGGGCGGGGAGATGGACACAAAAGGGGGGATTAAGGAGCACAAACTGCCAAAACCGGTTTGGCTCGGTGGATAGAGCGTCAGCCTGCGGACTGAAAGGTCCCAGGTTCGATTCCGGTCAAGGGCATGTAACTTGGTTGCGGGAACATCCCCAGTGGGAGGTGTGCAGGAGGCAGCTGATCGATGTTTCTCTCTCATCGATATTTCTGACTGTCTATCCCTCTTCCTTCCTCTCTGTAAAAAAATCAATAAAATATATTTTAAAAAAAAAAAAAGGAGCACAAACTTCCAGTTAAAAAATAACGCGAGGCCGTACGGAGCAGTGTGCGGAATAGGCTGTCACACCGCCGGCTGCCGTTGCGATGAGCTAGTTATTACTAACAGGAAAGGAGCAGAGGGGGAAGCAGCCAACATGGGCATGTCATTCGGGCAGCTTCACCAGGGGCCCAGCCACGGGGAGACAGACGCATGCCCAGTAAGGTGGGGCGACAAAGGCAAGGTGCGTGCTGCCAGTCACACCTGAGAACACAGGCCAGGCCAGCGTGGGTGTGGCCACGGCAGGGCCAGGAATTCGGGATATTTATTTAATCCCCCGGACACAGAACTTCGCTCTCTTGTGTCCTGGCTGCTCTTGGGACTTTGGGGACGTGTGTGACCCCGGGGTGGTGGGGCTCCCTTGAGTCCGCCCACACGGACGGCCCACAGCCATGCCGACCTCAGCCACTGTCACTGTCACTGGAAACAGATTTTAAAGATGAATAAACGTGCCCCACAGGGTGGCACCCCCTGCTTCTGTAAAGGGACCCCTTCGGATACGTGGCGGCTTTCCGGCCTTGCATGCCTGGTGGCCTGGGCAGTTTCACGGGTGTTCTTAAAGTGAACACGGAGATGTGAACCCCTCGACTTGCATGATGTCGTGGGGGTTTCTGGGCCGAACCTCTCTCAGAGTCCCCTCGGGCAGCTTTCGGGAGGAGCCATTTGCAGCAATGTTGAACACCAGGCACCGTCCCTTCTCCCACGCCTTCCGAGCACCCTCCGCGACCGGCCCTGGCCTTCTCTTAGGGGCTGTGGGTGAACAGACGTTCTTAACGAAGCTCAGTTGTCATTTTTTTGCGGTTAGGACTTAAGAAGTCTTTGCCTATCTCAAGGCCATGGAGACATTCTACTGTATTTTCTTCTAGACCAGCCGTGGGCAAACTACGGCCCGCGGGCCAGATCTGGCCCGTTCGGCTGTTCTATCCGGCCCGCGGAGCCGAAAGAGCGGAGGGTTCTCTTGCTCTCCCCTCCGCTCCTTTACTTTGAATTTATATTAGTTCACACAAACACTCCATCCATGCTTTTGTTCCGGCCCTCCGGTCCAGTTTAAGAACCCATTGTGGCCCTCGAGTCAAAAACTTTGCCCACCCCTGTTCTAGACACTTTATGGGTTTGATCATGTCAGTTTTGAGGCAAAAAAAAAAAAAAAAATCATAGACTATCAGCAGTTTCATATGGTTCATTCTCATACCTTCCAATGTGGGGCTGTGATTTCTTCACTTTTGTGTGTGGAGTGAGCTGGGGTGAAGGTTCACTTCCCGCAATGGACGCTGTGTTTCCCGCACACGGAGGGGAGGCCGCTTTCCCGCTGGTCCGCAGAGTGCTTTGCCACGTCCGGTGGCTCTCCTTGGGTGGGGCTGTCCGGGTCCTCCAGTCTGTTCCCATGATCAATGCACCCACTCCTACGCCGATGCCGGGGTCTCCGCTGCCACAGCCTTGGGAAATTCCCCGCACCCAGCGGTGCAAAAGGGCCAGGGCTTCCGGGCACTGCCTGCTCAAGGGCAGATATTCTCCACCCTGGACGCTCACCTGCCCTCAGGAGCGGTTCCCACAAGCAGCCGACCCAGCCTTCGCCCCGGGCCAGCTGCGGGCGCTCTGCAGGGCGTGCAGGAAATGGGGGTGTTTGAAGCTCCCAGATGGGGCTGAGATGCTGTGTGAGGCAGGGGGTCCCTTTTCAGAAGGGGACCTGCAGCTCACAGGCACCGTCTAGAGGCGTCCGATGGGCGGCGCGCTCTCCAGCCGTAGGTGCCGTGCGTGCCCCTCCCGCCCTCACTTTTACCTAGAGAACTCCTACTCGCCCTTCAGAACCAGATCAAGAGTGCCCGCCTGGGAGGCTGGCCCAACCCTTCAGTGGGATGAGGTGCCTCCTGCATGCCCTTCTCTCCCAGAGACAGCTCTGCCTCCGCCTTTAGCAAACGCAGCCGTGTCTGCGAACTCCCTGTGCGCCCAGCCCCCCCGGCTCTGGAGTCAGGACACGGCACGGTCATTCCCATGTTCCTAGGTCTCCCACAGCCCAGCACCTGGGCGAACCAAAAGGCCAGGTGACACTGGAAGCTCCCGTCGCACTCCTACACGCGGCCGCGCTGCAGGCATGTGGCCTCTCCCCTGGCGGGCCCGGCCCTGGCCGTCAGCTGTCCGCAATGTCCCCAGACCGGAAAAGCTCCTTCACCCTCCAGCCTCCAGGACACCGGGCCCCATCCACGGGCCTCAGGCCCTCCCGCTACAGGTGGTCAGGCAGCCTCGGGTCAAGGCTGTGCCTCTGCTGGGCGCTGGGAGAGACCAGTCCTCCCATCACCTGCTCCCGCTGTTCCCCACTGCTCCCCGAGTGGGCTCCCCTGGCTGAGGCGAGACTTGAGGGCTCTTGGCCGACAGGGGTGGTGGCTCCAGCCCACCTATGCATGGCCCCCCTGGGCTCTGGGCACTGTCCGCACCCAGGCCTCCCCAGGGCAGCCCCTTGCCCCCCCGCCCATCCCCAGTGGCAGCCCCTCCCCTGGATGCGGCCCTCCTGCACAGCTCCCCTGGGAGTGTGCCTGCCATTGAGTGTGCCAGGGACGGGCCGCGGGTGTGACCCGCAGACTTGCAGGCCTCACCCAGTCATTAACAGGCAGGGTTTTCCCCTCCAATCCAGGGTGCAGACCCGGATTCTGGGTCAGCGTCTGCTGACTGGCTCTCAGCTGCCCCCACCTCGGCTTGTCCTCTGTCAGGGGCGCCTGGCCACGTGCACCTTCAGTGACAGAGGCCTGGCTGCAAGGTTTCCCACTGCATCTGGCCACTCAGTGCACCTGCCAGGGTGCGTTCCCGTGACAGGCCTGCTTCCCTGGGGGAGGGAAGGTGGCGGCTCGGCCTCCTGCGGTGGCTCTCCCCGATGCCAGCAGCGCTGGGCCCTGGGCCCCACTGCGGGTTGGTGGGTCTGTGAGCGCAGGTGGGTGCGGCTGAGCCTCTCCTCTCTCTCCCGGCGGCTTTCCTTGTGCCACCGGCGGCTTTCCTTGTGCCACCGGCTCCATCGCCGGGGAGGGATGCCCGTGCTGAGCTGAAAGCAGCCTCGGAGAGAAGGAGCAGCTGCGCCAGCTCCGGTGCTGTGGTCGCTGCCACGCGCCGCCACTCGTGGGAGGGGGAACTAGCACTTTGCTCCTTAGAGTCCATCAGAGAGAGCAGGACTCGAGGAGGGCGGGGGCTCATCGCGTCCATCCCAGGATCGGGGTTGGAAAGCTCCTCTCGGACACGCCCAAGGCCAAGAGCTCCATTTTCTTTCCAACTAGAGGCCCGGTGCACGAAATTCGTGCATGGGGGGGGGGGTGTCCCTCAGCCCAGGCTGCACCCTCTCCAATCTGGGACCCCTTGAGGGATGTCCGACTGCCCGTTTAGGCCCGATCCTATTGGGATCGGGCCTAAACGGGCAGTCGGACATCCCTCTCACAATCCAGGACTGCTGGCTCCCAACTGCTCGCCTGCCTGACTTCCTGATTGCCCCTAACCACTTCTGCCTGCCAGCCTGATCACCCCCTAACCACTCCCCTGCCAGCATGATTGATGCCTAACTGCTCCCCTGCCAGCCTGATTGCCCCTAACTGCCCTCCCCTGCAGGCCTGGTCACTCCTAACTGCCCTCCCCTGCAGGCCTGGTCCCCCCCAACTGCTCTGCCCTGCAGGTCTGGGTCCCCCCCAACTGCCTTTCCCTTCAGGCCCGGTCACCCCCAACTTCCCTCCTCTGCTGGCCTGGTCACCCCTAACTGCCCTCCCCTGCAGGCTTGATCACCCCCAACTGCCCTCCCTTGCAGGCCTGGTCCCTCCCAACTGCCCTCCCCTGCTGGCCTGATCACCCACAACTGCCCTCCCCTGCTGGCCTGATCCCTCCCAACTGCTCTCTCCTGCTGGCTATCTTGCGTCGGCTATCTTGTGTCCACATGGGGGCAGCCATCTTGTGTGTTGGAGTGACGGTCAATTTGCATATTGCCTTTTATTAGATAGGATCTTTGAAAAATGGATTCTAAAGTAATACCTGTTCCTTTAAGACAACGCGGAAAACAGAAAAGTGAGGGGGAGGGGGCGGGGTAGCAACCATAGCAACCATCCCTACTCCAGAACAACAAATATGCAATCAGAAACCAACTTGACATTTTTTTTGAACTTCCATGTGAATTTTTTGTTAATCCTCCCCAGAGAATATTTTTCCATTGATTTTTTTAGAGAGCATAAGAGAGAGGGAGAGACAGACAGAAACATTGATGTGAGAGAAATGCATTGACTGGTTGCCTCCCACACTCGCCCTGACCAGGGTCTGGGCTGGGGAGGAGCCTGCCACAGAGGTATGTGTCCTTGCCCGGAATCGAACCCGGGACCCTACGGTCTGCAGCCTGATGCTGAGCCACACCAGCCAGGGCTGATGTGAATTTCTGATTGCTGTTGCTCCTCACGAGACTTTGTATTTCATTGTCTATTCGCCTCTTGCGTTCTCCTCCCCAGAAGAGCCCAGGTGAGCTAAGGTAATTATTGGGAAATAACAGTCATTGCAAAAAAAAAAAAAAAAAAAAAAGCACGGACTTCATTAGGGAAGCCACCACCCAGCGGGTGTGGTCTAAATGCCACCCTGCCTGGGGAGGGAGAAGTCCCAGGAGGCGAGTGGCCATTGCTCCCAGCCCCATCCCTACCCACCCGGCCCCGGGCACTGGCCTCCGTCTGCTTCTCCAGAGGCCATGGAAGTGTAGGCAGGAAAGCCAGCGACGCGGACCCAACGGGCTGGCTCCGTGGACGTCTCCCGAACGCACAGTGAGTCTGCCTTCCCTTTGAAGAGGTCGCGGGCTTCTCATCGTGTCAGGCGGGGCCTCGGATCGCAGGAAGGCCCCGAGCGGGTGGGCTCCTGCAGAGTTCTGGGAGCCCCAAATCTGGGAAGCAAGCCCCCGCTCATCTTCATGGGTGCCTGTTTCCCTGGTGCCGCCCTCCAGTGCTGCTCTTGGGGACAGTCCTTGGTGGCTGTGGGGAATGGCCTGTCTTGGGAGACAAGGGGGCCTCCAATCAGGTCTGCCCCTGCCCCCTCACCCCCCGGCGGTGGCCACACCAGCCTTGTCTGGGAGCTTCCCGCGTCTGTTCGGCTCCCTGAGGTGGAGGCTGGGTTCCTCCTCCTGGAAGGGGGGCTGGTTGCAGGCACTTGCACAGAATCGCTGGGTGCCTCAGCTCCCACTCCCATCTGGTGACATGCTGGGTGTGAGCTCAGGTCGCTCCTTTGTCCTCTCTGGGACTCAGTTTCCCCTTTAGAGCACAGGTGGCCCTGAGGTTGATGCTCACCAGCCCTAGGATGCTGTGAGGGCAGGAGGCACGGGCCAGGCACAGAGCTGACCTTGCGGGAGGGTTTGGAGAGGCCGGTGGGCTGGTGGGGACGCTGCCTCTCAGGAGAGCGCCGTGTTGGGGCTCCGAAGGCCGCAGGTCGGTCGGCAGCATCGGCACAGGCCAGTCCTCAGGCCTGGCTCACGGCCCGGTGCCTGGCACAAAATAGCAAGGGCTCAGAATATTTCTTAAAAGAATGAAGGCAGAGGCCTCCAGGGCCAGACTGGAGGTGAGGTGATGTGTTCTGTGTTGGTTCGCAGGAGGGAGGACCCAACGTACCACAGCGGTCAGGAGGTTTAGTTCCTGGGTCCTCTCTCACCTCCAACAGAGTTAGGAAGGTAGGGCTACCGTCACGTAGCTGGCACTCGCTTTACAAAATCATAACGCCCGGCCGGCGTGGCTCAGGGGGTGAGCATCACCTAGGAACCAGGAGGTTGCCTTTTGACTCCCAGTCAGGGATCCAGCCTGGGTTGCGGGCTGGATCCCCAGTCGTGGGTACAGGGGAGGCAGCCGATCAATGATGCTCTCTCCTCATTGATGTTTCTATGTCTCTCTCCCTTCCTCTCTGAAATCAGTGAAAGTATTTTAAAGATCAACAATAACCACTTAATGTGTCTAGAGCAGCCGTGGGCAAACTACGGCCCGCGGGCCGGATCCGGCTGTTCTATCCGCTTCTCTTGCTCTCCCCTCCGCTCCTTTACTTTGAATTTATATTAGTTCACACAGACACTCCATCCATGCTTTTGTTCCGGCCCTCCGGTCCAGTTTAAGAACCCATTGTGGCCCTCGAGTCAAAAAGTTTGCCCACGGCTGGTCTAGAGTGATCTCCTCTTAAAACGATGTCCATGCCTTAGAACAGCGGACCAGACATGCCGGAGCCTCCAGCCCAGGGCTGCACGCTGGTCTCCGCGAGGCCAGTGCAGTCGCTAGGAAGGACCGGGCGTCACTAGGGCAAAGGCAGTTAGTTCGTCCACGTGCTGTACCCCCGGGAACTCCGGGAGGCCTGGGGTCCCTCGGGCAGGAAGCCTACGGCCAGCCGGGGCAGGAAAGGGCCCGGCAGTGAGCGGCACTCCAGCGGGCAGACGGCTCACGAGGCTCACAGGATGGGAACTGGTCTGAAGGACCCTGGAACTCTAGTCTCACTGGCTTGTGAGGACGGACACACGTACACTTTCCTGCCCGTCAGTCTCACGGCGGGAGAGGCTGCAGAGCGCTGTCCCATTGCCCGTGTCCCCGGCTGCGCGTGGACGTGGATGAGTTCTTTGGTTTATCGCTCCTCATCCCCGGCCCCACCTCGAGGTGTCAGCGTGCTCCATGCTGGAAGTGCTTCCTAACATCGCCCATGTCACTGTCCCCACCCCTTCCGTGCTGATTGGCGGGTCCCAGTTGCCAAGCTCATCAGGATGGTGTGGGACGTGGGAACCCCTCCTGCACAGACGGGGGCGCGAGCTCGCCCCGGCTCCGGCTCTGGCTCTGGTTTACTGCGGCCGCCTGCTGGCTGGGAGCTGTCGGCAGGAGGCGTGCCTCTGAGTCCCTGCTCTTTTCTTTCTGGACCAGAAGGAAGCCATTCCCCCGGGGCCGGGGGGGGGGGGGGGGGGGGCGGGGTGAGAGGGAGGAGGGGGAGGAGCACGGGCTCCGTTCTGTGTTTTCTTCTTCATTTTGTTTACTTATTTTATCTAGAGACAGTCCCCACCCCCCTCACCCTCCCGCCCACCCATGCACTCCAAAATAAAAACCGGGAGAGAGTTGCTCAACGCGGGAGGCTGTCCACGCATTGGGAAATAACCAGCCGCCCAGCTACGTTAATTGATGGAATAAACAAAACGAGCCTCAGGCATCTGGGACTGGTACCCACCCATCTGACAAGTGTGGGTCAGTGTAGGGCCTGTGGTGACGGATGGGAAGGCCAGGCTGTGGGCAGTCGGGGGCCTGGGCAGGCCTGTGCTCAGATCCAGTGCTTAGAGGTGGGGGCAGCTGAGACCTGGCAGGTGCACTGTGTCCCAGGGCTGGGAGCTGTGGAGCAGCAGCGAGTGGGGAGGAGGCCAAAGTCACCCCCCTCCCACCCCCCCCCACCCCCCGCCATCTAGGAGATGACAGTTTTGAAGCTCTGGAAGGCAAGGAGGCTGCCTGCCACCCTCCAGACCCTAATGTGCAGGCTCCTACTTCCATAATCAGTTCTTGTTCCTAAAACTTGGTGGGGGTGGGGGTGGGGGTAGGGGTGGGGGGGCAGAAAAATGTCGGGGGGTCCTGCCTGGGCATCGCTGTAAACCGTGAGGGTGTCGGCACCAGAAAGCGCTCCTGGATGGAGCTCCTCGCAGTTTCCTCCCGGCTCCGGGCCGGGTCTGGCAGGGGCTCTGCGGCTTCGCCCCACCTGGCTGGTGAGCCCCCCGAGGGTGTCCTCTGAGCTCCTCACGGATGTCTCATCCCCGCCACCCCTGGGCTCTGGGAAGTGGTGCCCACGGAGGGCCATCACCCCACGAACGTGAAGCTCCTGTTACCAACCCAGCCGACTCCTCCCAGCCCAGCCCACTCACCTGAGACTGAACCCATCCCATTTCCCATGTCCGGTTCCTATCTGAAACACCTGGGGTTACTAATCTTCTCTTCTCTAATCTATTTCCAGACCATCTCTGAGCCTTTGTTCACCACCAGCTATTTTTAATTTTTACTGGAAAATACGTGTCATCAGGAGGGGAGGGTGCTTAGACATCACCAGGCTCGGGGGACGGGGGTGGGGAAGGAGTTCTCCCCACAGTGTCACACAGCAACGGGCGTACAGTCAGGGCGGGACTCCTGACTTCTTGGCACATATACCAAGTGGCTCGATGGGTTGGGCATCGTCCAATGCACTGAAAGGTCATGGTTTGATTCCTGGTCAGGGCACATGCCCGGGTTGTGGGTTTGATCCCTGGTCGGGGTGCATGTGGGAGGCAATTGATTGATGTTTCTCTCTCTCTCTCTCTCTCTCTCTCTCTCTCTCTCTCTCTTTGTAAAACTCAATAAAGACATATTTATACTTGTATTTGTCAGGATGCTTTTGGTTTCACGTAACTGACCACGTAATTCTCACCAGCATCACTGGAAGCTAGCGGCAGGGGCTCCGGGGGGCCCTGGTGCGCACCCTCTTTACATTCTGGCTCTGCCCAGGGTCACTTCTCTCACTGGGCACATGGCTACGGAAGCCCCTGGTGTCCACACCTTCCTTCCCAGGACCCCAGGCGATGGAACAGGGCAGCGTCCTAACATGTCAGCCAGGAGCCTGGGATTCACCCTCCCTGGTCACTTCCATCGCCCGCCCTCCCTGACCCGCTGTCAGGGTGGAACTCACTGGGACTGACTGCATCCGGGCCAGCTCCTGACCAGTCCCTAGAGGGGAGTTGCGGTTACCCAACCAGAGCCCCTTGGGTGCTGGGGGCGCTGGGCTGCCTGCGGGAATGGGGTGGGACATCAGGGGTATATGCACTAGCATGCTCTTACTCCCCCACGAGCCTCTTGAAGACCCATTTTGCTCTGATGATGGCTCCATCCACAGTACCCGGCGTAGAGGGTTTGGGGCACAACCCACTTGGGGAAATGGTGCTTTCCCATTCAGTCAATAGAAAGAAGCCCCTCCACTTGGCTCTGGGGGACCTGCTGTGAGGTGGGCCGCTGACAGCTCACTGTTGCCCTCCCCACTCCAGAAAACTGCCCTTGTCTGATAGCAAGTGACACCCCAGCCCTTGCACCCCGGGGCAGACCACAGCCACTAACGGACGGATCCCCTCTGAAAAGCCAGAACCCTTGCCTCATGGGCGCAATGCCGCCATGTGCTTTGGCTCCAGGGCCCGTCCCCTGTGGATCAGGTCAAGGCAGGATGTTACCTGTAGCCAGCCACGTCCTCCTGGCTCCTTCCCTTGCCTGACCTGCTTCCCTCGCTTCCCAAGGAGCTCCTCCTGAGAGCACACGCTCAATAAGCAATTCACGCTTGACTCCTTATTTCAGTTCTGCTTCTCCGGAGCCCACGCCAACCCAACACGGATGGCCTTCGCTCTTTCCACCAGCTCAGATCCAGGAAGATGTAAATTTCAGGAAAGAAAACATAGTGAGAACAGAGGACCATGCAAAGAAATCCGCCTTTAGCTGATGCACAAATTGGTATAAAGATCACTGACAGCAGCATGGCCAACTAGAGGAATCAGCAAGCTTTGGGGACAACCATACTTTCGGCAGCTCCACGCAGCATGAGATGTTGAGATGAAGGGAAAATAAAACATGAAAAGCATGTCCCCCCAAAGCTCACAGCCCGGTGGGGAGAGGTCCATGCTAGAGTTGGTGAAAGGAGCAGCAGTCCTGCAGCCACCAGGACTTGTCCTCTTCATCACGCTGCCCCTTCTCTTCCCAGGAACAATACAGGGAAGGAGGTCTGATGGAGACCTGGGTTCTGGAGGGCACAGTCCCCACTTACAGACCAGGAGACCCCAGACCAAGGGCCAGATTTCTACAAATTAGTCAATACTCTATTGGTTGGAAGGAAAAACATCCAACACATAGGGCCAACCCTCAAACGGAAATTATTGGCTCATAACTTGGAAAATTAGAGGCTGTTGGTCTCTAGGTAAAGCTTGATCCAGGGACTCCAAAGATGTCACCAAGTATTTCTCGCCATTTCTCTCTCTCTTCTCTCCTTCTCCACATGGAAGCCAGGGCCACATTAGGCTCCAGGGCTGTGTCATTAAGCCAGACACTCAGAGTTAAGGTGCCTGTACATTCCCAGGGGAAGACATTGATTGATCTGATTTGGGAAGCGCTCACATTTCTTTACCAATCAGTGTGGCAGGGGATGAAGTACTATGATGGCCTCACCTGGTCATGTGGCCACATTGTGGTGTTTTCTTCCTGTCACCCAGTAGAGTAGAGGGGGCAGTTCCTCAAAGAAATTGAGCTTCTGTCACCCTAAGATGGGGAAGATGGGGACACAAACAAGAGCTGTTTCCTCTGGTCAGGCCTCTCAGTTATGAAGGAGGACAATCCTTTCTTGTCCTGGGGTTAAATGCTATAATGGACGCCAACGCACTTACAAACCGCTGCACACAGCACGCACAATGCACTGCATTGCTTCTCTCACTGTCTTCCTCGGGGGTAAGATAGGGCAGTGGGCTCT
This sequence comes from Plecotus auritus, assembly GCF_963455305.1. Lineage (NCBI taxonomy): Eukaryota > Metazoa > Chordata > Mammalia > Chiroptera > Vespertilionidae > Plecotus > Plecotus auritus. The sequence continues at coordinate 5,541,372 of NC_137770.1, read as the reverse complement.
TTTGTTCTTTTCCCCACTAACCTCAGGTCTACTCCTCTACAGGATAATCTCGAAGGAAGATGAACTTCATGCTGGGCCCTGGCCTGCTGCTGGCTGGCTTCCTCACTGCAGAAGGTCTTCTGAAGCCCAGCTTTTCCCCAAGGAATCATGGTGCCATGAGCCGAGCCCAAGAGCAGCAGGGCAGGAGGGCAGCCCAGGAGCTCGCCCGGCTGAACGTGGGCTTCGGCTTCAAGCTATACAAGAAGCTGGCCTCCAACAGTCCCAGCAAGAACATCTTCTTCTCCCCCATGAGCATCTCCACCGCTTTCGCCATGCTGTGTCTGGGTGCCCAGAACTCCACGCTGGCTGAGATCAAGCAGGGCCTCAACTTCAGGAAAATGCCGGAGAAAGACCTTCATGGGGGTTTCCATTACCTTATCCAGAGGCTGAACCAGAAGACCGAGGGCCTCCAGCTGAGCCTTGAGAACACCTTGTTCCTGGACCAGAAGCTGCGGCCAGAGAAGAGGTTTATGGCAGAGGCCAAGAACCTGTACAATGCAGACAGCGTCCCCACCAACTTCCAGGACAATGAAAATGCTCAGAAGCAGATCAATGACTATGTCAGTAAGCAAACCAAGGGGAAAATCAATAACCTGATCAAGAATATAGATCCTGGCACTGTGATGCTTCTTGTCAACTGTATTTTCTTTCGAGGTAAGCCTTGGGGCAGCGTGGCATGGAAAAGAGAGCATGACCAGTAGATGTAGAGTAAAAACCAGGGTTGGCCACTTGCTTGCTCTGTGACCTTGAATTCCTAAGTGATTAATCTCTCCAAGGCTCACTTTTCCTATCTGCAACATGAGAACCCTGCTAACTCATAGGGCAGTCATTGGTATTCGAAGCAAAAATATATGTGCCATGAACCCTGTGATGTCTACATTATTCTCCACGGGTGCATTTTCTCATTACTGATTACCCTAACACAACACTGGCTACAGAGGCTGCCGTGACATTCTTTTCCTCATTTCTTAGAAAAGGAAAGTGGAGTTTAGAGAGACATTAATCGACTTACTCAGTTACAAAGCCAGTCAATGGAGGTGAAAACTCAAACCCACTTTTCTTGGCCCAAGAGATGGCACATTCCATCATTCCAAGTAGACGCCTGGGCTGGGATGGGATTGTTGATGACGGTGATGATGACCACTTTGGTGGTTGCTTTGATCTCCTATCAAATCCTGTAGATTCTCAAGTCTCAGGGTGAAAGACTGAAAAGGAAGGTGGAAGAATATCCCTAAATCCAAGCATCATTCCTCCCACCATACACACCTACTCCTCACACAAAGGCTGGCCAACATAGTTAAGAATCAGAGGCCAATAGCCCTCAGGCCACACAAGATTACTGCTGGGTTGTCAGCAGCATGGTTCTGAATACGGAAGTTCAATTCTCCCGAAATCCACAGGGAGATGAGTGGCAGTAGCAGGGCGGGGGGGTGGGGGGGGGGAGCGGGGAGGGGAGTGATAATGGCAGACTGAAATCTCAGTCTTCCCAAAGCAGAGGAAGAAAGGGGAATCTGGAAATTCCTTTAGTCCCTACATCCCCTAGATTACAAGACCCATGGTGATGATGATGCAGATGATGACTAGCATTCACTCAACACTTACTATACAGTCACTATGCTGTGCTGCCTTTTCCTAGGCTCACAGCAGCCCTAGGGGTCCCCATCAATATTCCCTTTCCATATAAGGATACTGAAGCCCAGGGAGGGCAAGACACCTGCCCAAGGTTATCCATCTAGAACAGTAGAATGAGAATTTGAATGGTGGGTCTTCAAAGGTAGTGAAAAGACCCAGGTCTGGGTTCATGCCCAACAGCATCAAAGACTCCTCAGGGTAGAAAAGGAGGGTCCAAACACCCAGCTCTGGGAGTTCACTGCTCTTCAGCAGGCTCCTAAGGGCAGACTGTTTCATCACTTCTCTTAGTCCCATGTGAGAGCAGCAACCCCAGGGCTGACTTAGAATAAAGCTGGGCATTTCCAATCACTTCAGACCCAGATCACCCACTCAGTATACTCTAGTCCCCTTTGCTAGACACAGTTCACAGCCTTTCTCACCCTCAGGAGTACCTGGGCTTGGGGCTGCCGGAAGCTCTCCTCCTGGCTCAGCAGCCCCAGGCCTGGCTTCTATGGGAACGGGTAATCAACTCCCAGCCCACCTCACCGGAAGTCTTGAGGGCATGTCATGAGGACAGGGATCCCTGGAGCTATGTCCTGATATCCCAGAGCCTCCAAACCCGTTCCTTGAACTTCAGCATGAGGACAGAGACCAGTGCTTAGCTGGGCCGAGTCACTTCTTCTCCTTCAGGACACTCACACCGCTTTGTCCTCCTTCAATCTGAAGCCAGGTGGCTACACGAGTTTGACCCAAAAGCAACGAAAGAGGAAGACTTCTTTTTGGAAGAAAACAGGCCCGTGAAGGTGCCCATGATGTTCCACGGAGGCATGTATGCAGCTGGCTACGATGAGCAGCTCGGCTGCACCGTCCTGGAGATGCCCTACTATAACAACATCTCGGCCACCTTCGTTCTTCCCGACAAGGGCAACATGCGGCAGGTGGAGGAGGCCTTGAAGCTGGACACTTTTGACAGATGGAAGAAGTTAATCACGCGGAGGTAAAGGGGCTCTGGTGTGTGCGGCTTCTTCCGTCCTCCTCCCTTTCCTCCTCCTCTCCCTCTTTTTTGTTCTTCCGCCTACTCTCTTTACTTCTTCTCTCCCAGGGTGACTGGGCTCTCACCCTATCCCTGTCTCCAGGGTCACACATCCGTCTGCTCACCCAGGACCTCCCTGGATGCCTGAGATGTCTCAGTCCCAACGTGTCCAGAAGGAACATCCCCATCTCCCCTAGGGGACCTCCTCCAGCTTCCGTCTCCCCCAGTGGCGACTCCATCCTCTTAGTTGCTCACGTTTAAAACCGTGGGGTCCTCCCTGACCACTTTCTCCCCCCAGCCCCTCATTCAGTCTGCCAGGGACCCCGCAGGCCCCATTTGAAATATAACTGACGTCTGATCCTTCCCACCACTTCCATGACCCGAACATCTTCCACTGATCTCCCAGCACCACCTCTGGGCCCTGCCCTTCACCATCAAGAGGATATTCCTAACAGAGCAGACAAAAGGATCCTTTAAACCCACAGCAAGATCACGTTACTTCTCTGTTCAGACCCTTCTGGCCGCTCTTTTTTTCACCCAGAAAAGAAACAAAACCAACTTGCCTCCTTTGCCTCCATGCAGGTGCCCAAACCTGCCCTTTACCCCAGCATTCCTGGCTCCCGTGAGTCCATCTGTGGTTTCCCTATTGCAATCTGCCTTCTTATACGCAGACTGCCTGTCTATGCATCTATGCCACGTTGCTCTTTTTTTAAAATACTATTTTATTGTTTAAAGCATTACAAACAGTAGTACATATGTCTCCTTTTTCCTCTGCTGACTTTATCGCCGCTCTTCCTGTTGGAGCACAAGCTCGGCCATGGGTTGTTGCCCGTTCCTCTCATGGATGTACCTCAGCCGTGGGAACAGCAGCTGGTACACGCAGGCGCTTAATAAATACTTGAATGACAGGATGGGTGGGAAGGGAAGCTTGGGAGTCATTGAGCCTGTCTCTGGCATTTAAAGCGATGACAATGCATGAGATCCCCAGGGAAGGAGAAAAGAGAGAAAAGAGAAGACCAAGGCTGAGACTTGAGCATCACAGCAATGCGACAGGTGACAAGGTGGAGGCGGCAGCCAAGGGCGAGAGGGGAGTGGCTGCTGAAGGGAGGAGAGAGCTGGAGGGCGTGGGCTTGGGTTGGAGTGCTTCGAGATGGAAAGATGGCCCGGCCGGCATGGCTCAGGGGTGGAGCGTGGACCTAGGAACCAGGAAGTCAGGGTTATGGTCCCGGTCAGGGCACATGCCCAGGTTATGGGCTTGATCCCCAGTGGGGGGCCTGCAGGAGGGAGACGATCAATGGTTCTCTCTCATCATTGATGTTCCTATCCCTCCCTTCCTCTCTCTGAAGCAATAAAAATGTGTGTTTTTTTTAAATGGAAAGCTGGATCAACTGCCTAGTGCTGGCCCCTGAGAGCTCGCTGTTGGATCCAGCAAGCAGAGGTCGGCAACTCTGGGAAGAGCCGCTTGGGGAGCACGTGGAGGTCACGCCTGATTAGAGGGGGTTGGGGCGATGATGGGAGGAAGTGGTAGGTCCAACTTCTGCTGTGAATAAAGGAAAAGCTGTGGCCTGAGAGCTGGAGAGGTCACTCAGAGCCACGGAGATGTTTTCTTTTTCAATATGTTTTTCTTTATTTGAGAGAGAGAGAGAGAGAGAGAGAGAGAGAGAGAGAGAGAGAGGAACAGTGATGCAAGAGAGAAACATCTATCGGCTGCCTCCTGCTGCCGCCTACCTGGGGACTGAACCTGCAACCTGGGCATGTGCCCCAACTGGGAATCAAACCAGCAACCCCTTGGTATATGCGATGATGCTCAACCAACTGAGCCACACCAGCCAGGCCCCAACAGAGAAGTTTTTGTTTTTTAGGACGGCGGTTATTACAGCAGGGGCTCTGCTCCTGAGGATGGTCAAGTCGGCACTATTTATGGAGGGTGCAGGAGAGGAAGGAGAGACAAAGGCAGGCCTGGGTTCTTAGAGAGCCAAGCAGAAATGGGGTCCAGGGCCAGAGGACAGGAATCCAAGGCCCACAGGCAGAGAGGCCACCCAGGTCCCACCCTCGGAGGATGTGCAGCTGCTAACTCCAGGGCTAGGGATGGGCACGTGCTGGCCACTGACTGCCGAGCACCTCCGAGCACCCGCATGAGGGCTCTCCCTGCCCGTGGGTACCATGGGCATCACCATGTTCGCACGGTGGCTTAGAGAGTGAGCGCAGGAGCTCCAAGTGGCTGTGACTGGTTCCACCTGCTGGGAGCTCAGGCCTCGCTGCCGCTGGTGTCACGCCTGCTGGTCGGACCTGCTCGGGGCTGGGGCATGTGAAGGGCTGAGAAACCCTCCTCATTCTGTGGATAAAGAAACAGCCTGAACTTCCACACCTGGGAGGAATGTCTCACTCACCACCTACCCTGGGGCCTACCCTCACGCTGTCACTTCACACCCCTAGGGTGGTGGACGTGTCCTTGCCCAGGTTCTCCATCACGGGCACCTACGACCTGAAGAAGACTCTCTCCTACCTGGGCATCACCAAGATCTTCCAGGAGCATGGCGATCTCACCAGGATAGTCCCTAATCGAAGCCTGAAAGTGGGCGAGGTAAGCCTGCCTGGCCTGGGCATCGCCCCCTGGGCGCAGGGAGCCTCCACGGAGCCCCCATCCCAGCTGCCGAACGGGCCAGAGTGCCACCCACAGCCAGGCCGAGTTCAACTCCAGCCCTGCCCCTCCAGCCACGTGCTCCCGGGGGAGCCGGGACCCTCCCCAGCCTCATGCTTTCGGCTGTGAAATGAGAACCCGTTCCCGGTGCTGTGTGGGAAGTCAGCTCAGTGCAGCGAACACTTGATCAAGGTCCAGAACACTGATGAGGCCTTAGAACGGGTCTAGGTCTGAGCCGGACCCCCACTCACGGGCATCACCGGCCTGTTGGGAGTAGGTCGAGCACATGGTCTGCATGATTAAGAGATGAGCAAAGGGCCTGTGGCCTCCAGCAGGCGGAGCGCCTGCCTGTCGGGGGCGAGCAGAGAGGCACTCTGGGGGTGGGGTCCCCAGATTTGGCAGATGAAATACAGGGCGCCCAGGTAAGTTAAAATTTCAGATAAGTGACGATTTTTTTTTTTTTTTAGTGTAAGTATGTCCCAGACAGTGCATGGGATATACTTACACAAAAACTCCATCATTTATCTAAAAATAAAACGTAACCGGGTGGCCTATATCTTACCTAGCAATCCTCCTGTTAGGTTAAGAGGGAATTGAGGGGGAAAGATTTGAACACGCAGAAGTGGGGTGGGAGGAGCTTCCGGGAGGGGGAGCGCATGGCCAAAGGCTGGTGGGGCGGGGGCTGTCTGAGCTGGCGACCAGTTCCGAGTCAGAGTTACTTTCCAGTTTGCAAGAGGAAGAAAAAGAGTGAATAGAATCTTCTCACCTTCAACTTCCCTGTGCAGGCGTCTCAGAAAGGGTCGCAGCCAGCCACCCGTCCTGCGGGCCTCACGGAGCCAGCGCTGTCCTTCCGCAGCTGGGAGCCAGCTGAGCCTGTGTGGGCGCGGCTCTGGCCTGCCGAGGGCCCTTCGGCTTCTGTGAAATGGAATGACGCGTGTCAGCGTTTCACAGAAGCCCGTCCCTTTCCCATGTCCAGCGCCTGGTCGCAGGTGCTGACGGTCCTGGGATGGATCTGCAGCAGCCGGCCCGGCACCTGGCTCCCTCGTAACCACCCGCCAGCCAGCCACCGGGTGGGCGGGAGAGTGAGGGGCCAGGGGCCTCGGGCAGGACACCGCCTCCCGTCCATGGAGCTGAGGCTCAAAGACACTGTCTGCCATCACAGCCTTGGCTTCCCTGTAATCCCCAGGAAGGACAGCACCCCCTCCACCCCCACCCCGGCCCCACAGGGATGCTCCCCCTGCTTCGTTGCCCTCACGCTGCACCTCCTTGCTGAGTACCCTTTAGTGCTGACAGGTGACAGGGGGAGTCCGGGAGGCAGCACCAGCGGTGACTGCTGAGCTGAGCAACTCCGGTTGCGGCCTCTCCCTCTCTGAGCCTCTGCTGTCCTTGGCTCACCTGGGTCTCCGAGTCAACACTGACCTCGCTTCCGGTCCCCACAGGCGATGCACAAGGCCAAGCTGAAGATTGACGAGAAGGGCGCGGAGGGGGCCGCGGGCTCCGGCATACAGACGCTGCCCATGGAGAAGCCGCTAACCTTCAAGCTGAACAGAGCCTTCCTGCTGCTGATTGCGGAGAACCTCACCCCTACCATGCTCTTCATGGGGAAGATCGCTAACCCCACCGGCACGTAAGGAGGGGTGCAGTCGGCGCAGACCCCGTGGCCAGGGCTGACAACGCTTCCTCCCGCGGGGCTGCGACCACAGGGACACCGGCACCGCTCCCGCCTCCTCATGAGCTCCATGCACGCCCACCAGGCGGCACTGCTGGCGCCCGGGCTCCTGTCCTGCCCTCCCTGCCTTCAAACCTGGGAGTAGACACCCCCTCCCCCCGGCTGGCAGCGATCCCTCCCCCTGGCAGCAGAGGAGTGCTGTGATTTAATAAATATCTAAAGTACTGGCTGTCTTTCAAATAGAAATTGAGTCTAAGCTCTAGCCATTTATTCATCTCCCTTTTAAACTAACTTTATTCAAAAGGCGACTATTGCACATCTTAAATATTTTTCTGCTGAATTCCTACTCCACGGCCATACTTTCATTCTGAGAAACAAAAAAAGAGGGGGAATAGTTGGGGTGGGGCAGAGGGAGACTGCCAAGTAGAGGGAACGGCATGTGCAAAGGCCCGGGGGTGGAAGGTGGCATGGACAGTGAGCTGCAATGAGATTCATGTTGCCAGAGCAGCAGGCTGAGGCAGGAGGGGGCGGGAGCTGGGAGGTGCTCGGCCTGTGGCCACAGGAGGCTGCAGGCTTCCCGGGAGACCCGTGACAGCTGCTGCAGGTGTCAGCTGGAGGGCAAGCCAGGCAAACTTCTCTGCGGTTAGGTGTCCCTCAGACTGCAGGCTGGGCTGCGTGTCCCCAGCGCCCAGTGCCTGTCGTGGTGAGGGCTCGGTGTATGTGCTGACAGGGAGACCCAGCAGCAAGCCCCAGGTCCCCGCCCGCCAGCCCTCCAGAGCGCCGCTCTGCTCTGGGAGGGAAGCTAGGCCACCTGAGTCCGCATGGGGCACCCTCTGCGTAGCCGCCTCCGCTTCTGCTCAGGCCACCCTCCACCCCACCGGATGCTCTGCCTGCTCCCCCTTCTCTCCCACACCCACCCGTTCCGCGCAGGCGTTACTCACCCTCCTCCTCCTCCTGTGAAGCCTTCCGGGCCACATGCTTGTGGACTGACTGACCAGAAGGAATGGATGCATCTTGACTTCTCGTAACCGGCTCACGGGGTGCCTCTCCCAGCCGAGCCTGTGGGGGTGCTTTCTCCAACCCGTGCCCCGCCGGTCCTTCCAGTTAGTGTGACCATCCCATTCGGCCGATGAGAAAAGTGAGGCTCAGGACACGTGTAGCGCCTGTGGTCCCACAGCGAGGAAGCCCAGAGCTGGGACTCTTTGGGACACTTGTCCATTCATCCAGCAAATATTTGCTGAGCGTCACCCTGTGCCGTGAACAGCATGTACAGCGCTCCTGTTCTTGCGGACGCTGTGGGGAGACGGAAGGCCCATAAATAAAGCGGAACATTAAGTGGAGCAGGTCAGGGCGACTAGAGGGCTGGCGGTGCTGGCGGCGGTCAGGTCGGCCTCCCTGGCAGTGGCACTCCCTGCTGAGACAGTGGGTTTTGTGATTCTCTCCATGGGCTCTGCTGCACGACCGGCCTCTGGAGCCTCTGGCCCAGGAGAGGCCACTCAGGGGCGCTCTGATGACAGGAGGGGCTTAGCCCTAAGAGTGAAAGAGTGAAAGTGCCCCACACCGAAAAGCCAGGGTCAAAGGCCCATGTGACAGGAGGCAGCTGGCACCAGAGTGTCACCTCCATGTTCATCTTGCCACGCGTCCATTGAGTCCACAGGTATTTATTGAGCATCTACTATGTGCCAGGTGGTGCGCCAGGCAGGGAAAAGCCCAGTGACAGCTCGGGGTCACATGGCTGGCTTCGTCCCATCCGGGCCCAGCCCAAGGAGCGTTCCCAGGCTGTCACCACGTTCCCAGGCTGTCACCACGTCAGTACTCGGGGTGACAACGGGAACGCACGGCCACGGCACCTTTCTCTTTGGGAAACGCTCTCTGCTGCCGCTCACTTTCCCAGGTTTCACTCATTCCTGGACTGTTTCCACGACCGTGGCAGAAGCCTCGTCGATTTTGTACTGTTATTTGCTCAATTATTTGATCTTTAAACCAGCTTTAGAAAAACAAAAGAAATGTGTTTAAACAGGAAAATTAATATCAAAACCCAGGAAACTTGCCACAAAGAGAAGTTAACTCTAAACACACACACACAAAACAACCCTCTGATTAAATTCCACCGAGACTGTCACCCACTGCAGCCCGGGCCGGAGGCCTGCTCTGCTTTGTTAAATCGAATGTCAACTGTAATGGAGAAATAAATAACAATTTACAAAATAAACTTTAGCCCTAACCGGTTTGGCTCAGTGGATAGAGCACTGGCCTGCGGACTGAAAGGGTCCCGGGTTCGATTCCGGTCAAGGGCATGTACCGTGGTTGCGGGCACATCCCCAGTAGGAGGTGTGCAGGAGGCAGCTGATCGATGTTTCTAGCTCTCTCTCCCTCTCCCTTCCTCTCTGTAAAAAGTCAATAAAATGTATCTTAAAAAATAAACTTTACTTGGATTTCAGCAGTTGTTCTCACTAACACCCTCTGTCTGTCGCAGGCTCACGCCACGACGCTGCACTCGTGGCCTTTCCTCGCGCGGACTGTGGCCGGCCCTGGAGCTGGAGTCGCTGGGGGGCCCTGTAGCCAGGCCGGTGGAAGGCCCCAGCCCCGCTCTGGCCTGTGTTTGATTTGTGAGGTTAGTTAAGACATTTAATCGCACCGAATCTGCTCCGCAGTCAACAGCAAATATAGGTGAAATTTTTAAATAATTGAAAAGAGGAAAACATGAAGAGGTAGCCAGGTTTTAAACGTGATAAGAAGATCTCCATAATGCAGCAATGGGACAGAAGCATTCAAGTGTCTGCCCTGGTGCAGAGGTTCTGAGAAACAGGCATGAGATGAGGCTCCGGGGTCTGTGCCTGCCCACCCCCACCCCCCGCGCCAATCAATTGAGCTGGGGGGGTCCAATCAATTGGAGAGGCGGCCTTCGCTTTCCGGGAGGCCCTGAGGTCCCAGGAACAGGAGCTCCGAGCTGGGGGGAGTCCTGGGGAGCTGCTCTCGGGGGCAAGGGCAGAGCTTGGGGGGCAGGAAGACCCAGGTTCCCTGGCTCCCAAGTCTTTTAGTCTTTCCCTGGAAAGTGACTCAGTAGCTCTTGGTGGGGCCTGGGAATCTGCACTTTAATGAGCCCAGTTTCTCTGGACAATTAACCAAGCTTGGGAAACCCTATACTCATTCAGTCTGTCAATCTCTTCAAGCACCGGGGGTGGGTGAGTCAACAGAGCCTGGCCCTCAGGGTTCCAGCGTCCTCCCACGCCTTCCCAGCATCCTGCTCCCTCGTCCCGTCACTCGCTGATCACAGTCCCTGCTCTAGAGGAAGTCACACGAGGTCCAGGCTGTCTGACCGGGGACAGACACACAGGAAGGTAAACTGTAGTGGGCCCTCAGGTGTGGTCTGCTCCGGGGAGGGGCGGGCTTTCTGTGGGACTCGGGAAGTGTCTGGAATGGGTGATATGGAAGGACCCCGCAGGATGGAAAGGCCTGTCAGGTGGGTGAGTGGGGAGGGCCATCTAGAGATGGAATCATGTGAGATCCAACAAGGGGGAGGGGGGGCAGGGCTGCATTCATTCCCTTTTATTTGAAGTTTACACAGAGTGAGCTGCAGATGCTTCTGGCCATTATTTCTTCAGGTTTCTCTGGTCTCCCTGGCCCCTTTAGCCTGGAACGCCAGCTGCCCACGGTAGACTTCCTGCGTTTGACCCGCAGGTTGCTGGGGCTCTGCTATTTTTTTCTCTTCTCAGTTCACTCTCTCCAGTTCAGACAGTTCCTATGGCTATGTCTTCAAGCTCACTGATCTTTTCTTCTGTACCTTTTCTCTTAAACCCAGCCAGTGACTTTTTCATTTTGGATATTGAATTTTTCATCTCTGAAAGTTTGATTGGATGCTTTTTCATAGTTTTGATTTTTCTCACGATAGTAAAGTGTTCTTTACTTAAGCATATGTTAAGAAGATGTTTTACAGCTCTTGCCTGTTAGTTTCATGATCCCAGCTACGTCTGGGTCTGTTTCTATTGACTGATTTTTCCTTCAGGTCTGCGATCACATTTTTCTATTTCTTAAAACATCCAGCAATTTTGTATTGGATGCAGGTCATTGTGACACTCCCCTTCTTTGGTCTGGACTTTTTATTTATTTATTTATTTATTTATTTTTTACATGAGCCAAAGCCGTTATTTTATTTATTCAGTTTTTTCTAAATCTTTTGTCTGAGGATCCTGGAACAAAACTGGTCTTCCTTGGAAACCAGAAGCTACACATGCAGTGCTAACTAGAGCTTATTTTCACTTTCCCCACGTGTAAGAGGAAACCTCCACACACATCTGAGGACAGCAAGAAAGCACCCCTTCTTTCTAGCGGGTTGACACCTGTTTTGACAGTCAGCTAAGTTACTTGCATGTTTTCAAGCCTTGTTAGCGGATCTAGAGTAGCTTTTTAAATTAAATATGTTTTTATTGATTTCAGAGAGGAAGGGAGAAGAAAGAGATAGAAACATCAATGATGAGACTCATGGATCCGCTGCCTCCTGCACTCCCCCTACTGGGGATCAAGCCCGCAACCCAGGCATCTGCCCAGACGGCAAATTGAACCGTGACCTCCTGGTTCATAGGTTGACGCTCAACCGCTCAACCACTGAGCCACGCCGGCCAGGCAGAGTAGTTTTAAACCAAAGTCAGTTCAGCCCTAATGTCAAGATGCAGCGAGTAGGCTCTCTACTGATTGCCCTAAGTCAGTGGTCGGCAAACCGCGGCTCGAGAGCCACATGCAGCTCAAAAGCCACTGCCCTAGGTGTTCAATGAGGTCTCCTCACCCCCGCCGACCATAATCTAAGTATCTCCCCACATTATGTGAACTCTGGGAATTGTTCCGCTTACATCCAACAGTTCCTTGTCTTGGTTTCGGGGCTCCGGGGATTTATTACTTATTTAGGGGCTAACCTCGGAGGGTTTCGCTTTGTGCACGCAGAGCTCAGCTCCGGTTTGGACTTAAGCTCGTGCACACGTCTGCAGCTCCGCGGGGCTTCCTCAGACAACGCGCTCATCTGAGGCCAGGGAGCCTGCTGCCCGCCTCGGCCCCCTCCCTGGTCAGAAAGCGCCCTTCGGCAGCAACCGGGCATTCACAGGGTCCCCACGCGTCTCCCTTCTCCGCCGTGCGGCCCAATGCCTGATTGTTTCTTTCTGTTTTTTTCAGTGTCTCAATTTTTTAGAAATTTTTCTAATGGTTTATAAGTCCAAAGGCAGTTACTGTGTCTTGGCCAGAAGTGGAAGTCAGCTCAGATTTAAATGTGTACATACCTCTCACCTCAATTAGCACTGGGAGACCTTGAAAGAGTCTCTCTTGCTCATTTCCAGTCAGATCCACCCTCAGAGGTAAATTACTCAGTTACATTTCCCTTCTCACCCAGTCGCTCATCAAACACTCCGGGAGCCCTTAGTGTTGGCCATACAGCGAGCACGGGGAGAACAAGACAGGCAACCAGCTTGATTACGCTTCCAGTCACACAGATGGGTGGGAGACGATGACTGTGTTTCACTGAGGCTCCTGGTACTAAAATCCACTTAATAGGCGGCGTTTCCCCTATCGGGCTGGTCAGAGAGAGCTTCCTTGAGGAAGTCACATGAGCTAGGACCTAAACAATAAATAAAAATCAATTAGGGGAAATGTTTGATGCGGGGAAGGAAGAACACCCCAAGAGTAGGGAAGTGCAAACATCACATGTGAGGGTCATAAAAATGGGCAGAAGGCAGAGCCAGGACCTTTGAGTTGGTGATGAGGTTAGAGGGGCCAACGGAGGCCAGACGGCAGGTTGTGAGAGATCCCGCTGCCCACGCTAGGGAAGGAGAGGCTGCTGGGACACTGACGGGGGTGTGCTGACACGCTGGAAGAAGGAGGGGTGCGGAGGAGTCCTGAGTGGTGGAGCCATGGAAGGAGATCCTGAAAGAGGTGTCAGGGGTAACTTTTGTTGGGAGATGGTGCTGGGGTAGGTGAGTTCGGTTTGGGTGATTCTGAGCTTAAGGTTTGTTAGCAACCTCAGGAGGGGATACCAAGTCGGTGGTTACATACGCGGAGCTCAGAGGAAAGGTCTGGGCTGGAGGTTAAAAGAAGGCATTTGCATTTTAGTTGTAGAGCAGTGGGTAGTGAGGGACGAGATCAGCGGCTGAGAGAGGAGAGATTAAAGTGAGCAGAGCGCTGGGTGCTGAGCCCGTAAGGACCTGGCAGGAGAGGAGACACCAGCCAAGGGGACCGAGGGGAGGAACCGAGAGAGAAATCCAGGTGGGCACAGTGTCACGGAGCCCCAGGGGGGGCTGATAAGAAGCTGAGGGTGGTCTCCAGTGCCAAGTGCTAGTGAGAAGTCAAGTAAGACGGGCACCTACACATGCCCATGGGCTGGGCCCATTTCTGGCACTCCGAACCCGAGGGGAGCGGGCCAGGGAGTACGTGGGAGGCGAGGCCACAGAGCCATGACCAGCAGCTCGTGAGGATCCGGGCTGTGACGGGGCATGAAGCTAGGGCAGGAGCTGCCCTGCGGGGTGGCTCAGTTGGCTGGCATGGCAAATGCCTGGGTGGCAGGCTCCATCCCCGGCAGGGGGCGTTGCAGGAGGCAGGCGATCAGTTTCACTCTCACATTGATGTTTCTCTCTCTCTCCCTCTCCCTTCCTCTCTCTCTCCCTCTCCCTTCCTCTCTAAAAAAATTAATTTTAAAAAACCTTAAAAATAGTAAAAAGAGGGGGCAGTAGCGAGAAGGGAATGAGCTCTTTGCTGTGTCATTGGCAGGACGTGAGTGCATTTAAAGTCCATTGCAGGGAGCTAGGTGGGGGGAGCATTAAACACTGGGGTCCTGGGGGCTTGTCCTGGGGGTGGGAGTGGCCGGGGAGGGGTTGATGGGGGGAAAAGGAGACATACGTGATACTTTAAACAATAAAATAAAAACATAAGCAAACAAACAAATAAATAAATGCAGAAGAGAGGTGTAAGGGCCCTGAGGTGGAGGTGAGGGCTGCTTCGGGCTCCAGGAGGAGGGTTGGTGGTGGAAGGGGCGGGCGGGGGAGGGGAGGGGTGGGGGAGGGGAGGAGGAGGGCGGAGTGCTGGGGAAAGTAGGGTATGTCCTTGGTGGAGGAGGTTGAGCTGGTTCCTTTTCTGAGGGGCTCTCTTCAAAGGGGTAAGAGGCAAGGTCACCTGGTGTGTGTGTGTGTGTGTGTGTGTGTGTGTGTGCGCGCGTGCGCACACGCACGAGGGTGGGGAGCCCGTGCTCAGGACATGGAAAGGGCTGAGACACTCCCCACAGGCAGTGGGCAGTGAGTCACGGGTGCCATGGCAGCAGCAGAGGAAGACTGGTGCTTGGCGACCTTGGCGACCACAGTGGACCAGACTGCGGGCCAGAGGGCCTTGCCATTGTCACAGCCGCCAAGGCCCCGGGGTGTGGAGGGGTTTGGGATGAAGTGAAGCCTTTTGACACCCAAGCTGGACACGAAGGCCCATGAAAGCAGGGGCGGGGGACCAAGTGAAATGCAGCCTTCTCAGAAAATGGGATCCGCTCTGCCCGAGGGCGAGGCGGACGTCCGCGGGGCCAGGGAGGCCTATGTGCCGGGTGCCTGGGCGCCCCTCCCAAGGCCAGTGGGAGCCCGGAGGAATCTGAGTGGGAGAGTGATGCATGAGGCTTGCATCTGGAAAGCTCACCTGTCTGCAGGGCGGATGGGTGGCTAGACCAGTGAGGAACTGAGCGGGTGAGAGACAATTACAGGTGGACCGAAGGAGTGGCAGCCGCAGGGAGGGGTGCAGATGGGACGGGCACAGGGAGGACAAAGTGTCCCTGTCACCCTGATTGCAGAGCCTCAGGCCGCAGTCAAGGCCTGGGAGAGAGAATGCCGGGAGAGAGGATGCCGGGAGACAGAAGGGTGGCCCTGGAGGCCAGAGCTCGGCGGGAGAGGCCGAGTATGGAAGGGGGTTGAGAGCGGCCTGGAGTCTGGGCTGAGCGTGTCCTCGGAGTGTAAGGACCTGCCTCGGAGCCCACGGCTGTGGAACCCCAGCTGCCCAGGAAGAAAGCCCTTTAAGGCCACCACCCTGAGGCCCAGAGCGCATCAGCCACTTCCTAAGATCACATGGAGGCCAGGCCACGATAGGAGGACGGGACCAGGCCATTCACCAGCCGAGCCCAGAAGGGCGACTGGTCCAGGCAGGCCTCCCGCCCAGCCCAGGCGTCGCATGCAGCAGGACTGGGGCACGGAGCCAGATGTCCTCCAGCAAGGCCACGTCTGCTGATGGCGAGGGGGACGCTCTGGGAGGCAGAGCCGGTGTTAGCAGGTGCGCCTGGGAGCCCCCACTCCCCCACACCTCCCTGGAGAGACAGGTGCTCTGTGGTGCCCCACCCCAGGCCCACGGGACTTCTCCGCCCCAGGGCGCCGCTGGCCGTCTCTGCCTTCGACCTCGTCCCTGCTCACGGTTATGGACACCAGGGGCACGCCTGTCCCTTCCCCGCCTCCCATGCCCACCGTGGGCATCCTACAGGCTGTCTCACCTTCCCCTCGGAGCCACCCTCCCCCGCAGCTGGGGAAGCGGGGCGGGAGGAGGCAGCGCCGGGCACGGTGCGTGCACGGTGCGTGCACAGGCTGCTCCTCAGACACAGCGTGTGAGGTGTGAGGAGACGCGTGGTCTCGCTTAGGCTCGCCTTTGGGTCGGCACCCGGTCCGCTGACTCATGGTCAAGTGCTGTGATCAGTCATTATGATCCACGTGGCCCAACAGACCCCAGCCCATCACGGGGGTCCTGCAGGCCCACGTTCCCGTATGGCTTCCCGAAGACCCCAGCCTGTCCCGCAGCTCATCAACAGGAGCCACTCGGGGCTTAGCGCCGTGGCCCTCCCTCCTCACTGCCCTCCTCCCTGTGCAGACACTGGCCCAGGCTCTGCCAGCTCCGGTTCAGCACCGGCACCCAGCGGCCTCCAATACTGTGCTCTGCTCACCTCCGGCCAGTCCGGGTGAGCAGAGCAATAATGACGCACGCAGCTGCCCGCAGTCCTTGAAAATGCCACTGGGATTGAGTCAGGCTCCGCATCAACCCGCCGGCGGGCCCCACAGCCCGGAAGCCAGCCGCAGGCTGCACGGCTGATTCTGCAGCCTGTCCCCGCTCCCGCCCCTCTCCTCCAGCCTCTCTGGGGCTGAGAGTCCGTGTCCTGGAATCTGCTAACTGTCCCGCTTGTCCCCATTCAATTGCTCATGGTGTGGAGGGTTGCATGGCCTCTGATTCAGGGGCCAGATGCTCGGCTTACCTCCCCTCCACGTTCTTCCCTCTCTTGCAGGCTTACTTCGTTCCAAAATGGCATCTCCCTTTTATCAAGTTTTCCTAGTTATTAGCCTCTGGGCTCCGATGTATTGTGTGTCCCCCTCCAACCCCCCCAGCAAAGGAGCCCCCCGCCCACCCTCCGCGAGGAGCACCCCTGCCTCCCAGGTGGCCGCCAGCAACACCGACTTCGCCTTCCGCCTGTACCGGAGGCTGGTGTTAGAGACCCCGAGTGAGAACATCTTCTTCTCCCCTGTGAGCGTCTCTGCTTCCCTGGCCATGCTCTCCCTCGGGGCCCGCTCGGCCACCAAGAGCCAGCTCCTCCAGAGCCTGGGGTTCAACCTCACGCGCACGCCCGAGTCCGCCGTGCAGCGGGGCTTCCAGCACCTGGTCCACGCGCTCGGCGTCCCCAGCGGAGACCTGGACCTGAGGATGGGGAGTGTCCTCTTCATCAGGAGGGAGCTGCAGCTGCAGACAGGCTTCCTGGACAGCGTCCAGCGGCTGTACGGCTCGGAGGTCTCCTCCACGGACTTCTCCGACAGCTCCGCCGCCCGGAAGAGGATCAACAGCTACGTGGAGAAGGAGACCAAAGGGAAGGTTGTAGACTTAATTCAGGACCTTGAACCTCAGACAGCCATGGTCCTGGTGAACTACATCTTCTTTGACGGTAAGACTCTGAGAGGTTGATTTTGATTTTAACGTTGTTTCTCCCCAAGCCGAGTCAAGTAAGCAAGCTAGACAGACGCGGGACAGCCGGGTGGAGCAGGGAGGCCAAGATGGAACTAGCTTTGGGACTAGCTGGGTGCATGACCTTGGCCATCTCAGTTTATCAAGTACGATGGGCTCCTTCAGTTCTGTCTTTGTGTAGCCTGATTATGTGTCCTGAGGGGCTAACATCAGGCTGGGGGGCAGCCCATGGGAAATTTTTTTTCTAGAAATGACCTTGGGAGAAAGGACCGTTATCTCTTGCCCCTGCCTGTAACTTTTTTTGTTTTACGAAGTTATTATTGTCAATTTCTTTAATAGATGTAGACCTATTCACATTGTCTACTGCTTCTTATGTGAGTTTTGGCAAATCATGTCTTTCAAGGAATTGGACCATTTCACCTAGGTTATCAACGCGGTGGGTATGGAGTTGTTCACAGTGTTCCTTTATTTTCTTTTTCATGTCCACAGGGTCTGTAGTGGTTTTCCTTCTTTCATTTCTGATATTGGTAGACTGCTTTTATTCCTGTGTATGGTCCATACTTCGTTTCTCTTTACGCCAAATACGTTTTGTTGTAAAGGCTGGGTTTTAAATAACGTAACGTGGCAGCTCTGAAATTCCGATTCTCGCCCACCAAGGGTGTGTTCTCCTGGCTTGTGGCAGTAGCTGTTTGTGTGGTTGGTGCTTTTCCTGAACTAATTTTTAGAGTCTGTTCTTGATCATGTGTGGCCACTGACGTCTCCTCTTGGTTATTTAAATGGTCAGCCATGACGGGGCAGAGGTTTCTTAAACGCCTGGCACACATAAGCCTCCCAGTCTTTGCAGAGGGCCTTTGTGTGTACGGTGGGGCACGCCATCAACACCCATCGAGGCAGTTTATAACTCTAAGTCCCCATTCAGTTTCTGTTGGTGCCAACCTTCAAGGTCCACTGGAGTAAGAGCTTACAGCCGTCGCATATCCTTTTCAAATATCCGTTAGCGTTACATGTGTGCACAGCATCTGAACGCTCAGGGTGCACGGAGCTTTTCAGTCTCCATGGACATCTCTTTCCTCGGCTTTTTCTTCTAGATTTGTTGATTCGTCTGTTGTTTGTCCCATCTGTTATCCCGCTCCAGGCAACCGAGAAGCTAAAACACTTGCCTTTAAGTGTTCCTAACAAACACTGCCCGGCCTGGGGGAGACGTGCTTTTAGCGCTGAGTGACCTCCAATCCACTTGTCAGTGGGGTCTCCCCAGGAACTATCAGACAGTCAAATAATTATGAGCCTTTGGGAATGAGGCTTTGAGATTTCTTCCTATCTGTTCCTCTCGCTCCAGAGCTGGGGATACAGTCTGCTATTTTCCAAAGCTTCTGCTGAGCTAGAGAGAGGAGGGTGAGACTTCATACAAGTTAAAATGCCACAGAGTTTACTGTTCTCATCGAAAGGCGGCCATTTTTCTTGAATGGACTCTCCCAGGTTACTAGGAGCCTTTGCCAAATTCCCAGCGTTCTGAAAAAGCCGGCTCTGACTATTTCTGCCGGTTCTTCTTGGTGCCGCTATGAAAGGGTGACTATGCAGAGGCCCTCACCCTGTCATTTTTGCCAATACCACCTCCACCGTCACTCTCAGGCTGTCCTCTTAAGCCTTTTGATTAATCGATTGTTAGCCACAGCCTCAGAAAGCTGCACCATTTATCGGTGCTGTAACCATCTCTGACTGGTTTTCCCCAAGGAAATGAAATGGCTTTTTGCATCGGTTGAGTTCCCAATCGGATCAAATACAGACAGCTTGCAAGTTAAAATAACACAAAGCGGACCATTCTTCCCGAAATTTAGCTGTTTTTCTTCAATAAAGGGCTTCTCGGTTTGCTGAAAGCATTTGGTTAGCTTCCAGGGTTCTAAAACGGTCATTTTAATCATTGTTGGGCGTCTTCTCACTGTCTTCATGCTGGAGCGAGTTCAGAGGTCCTTTGCTCTTCACCTCGCTAACGGCTCTGTGACTCACCTTTCCTTCTCTCTTTGTGTAGCCAAGTGGGAGAAGCCCTTTAGCCCTACGTACACGAGTAAAATGTACCCGTTTGTGGTGGGCAAGACCACAGTGAAGGTCTCCATGATGCACCAGGTGGAGCAATTTGCTTTTGGGGTGGATCCGGAGCTGAACTGCTCTGTGCTGCAGATGGACTACAGAGGAGACCCCGCGGCCCTCTTTGTCCTCCCCAGCCCGGGCAGGATGCGGCAGCTGGAGCAGGCCTTGTCCTCCAGGACCCTGACGAAGTGGAGCCACTTACTCAAGAAGAGGTGGGCACCTGTGTCAACTTGCTGGGGCCCAAGGCAGGTGATGGCGAACCTCCAAGGATGAGGGGAGACCGCGATGCAGCTGTGCGAGCATCTCTCCTGCCAAGTGACCACCACCTGCCTGCAGGCAGGGCGCTCGGTGCTGTGCATGAGTTCTCGCTTGAACTGCACAGTCACCTGGCAGATGAGGAGTGCTGTCCCCCCCACTCACAGGCGAGGAGACAGAGGCTCCTGGAGGGGAAGTGAATTACCCAAGGCCATGACGCTCCATGCCTCTGTGAACCATTCTGTCACGGTAGCTTTCCTGCGCTAGCTGAGCTTACTCCATCCGCCATGGTGATATTTAATGCCAGGGCAGGATTCCACAAAGACAAACACAGCACTGTGCTCACCTACAAAATGAGGGCAATGCTATCACTGAACTCAGAAGATGCTGAAAAGATAAAACAAGTTCCTGTTTATAAAGGGCTGAGCGGAATGCCAGGGAGACAGTAAGTGTCCAGTAAGTGTTAGCTAATGATAACATCATTATTAGTTCTGTGATTATTATGGGGAATTCCAAGGGATGTCAGCCGTAAGATAAAAAGGAGTCTTCCGTCTGATCTCTTAGCAATATTGTCCTGGCATTGTGGGCATCGTCTAGGAGGAGAGAAAAGACGGGATCAGGGATAACATAGTTCAGAAAAGACAAAGGTCAATGCCCGGGGGTGGGAGCAGGCAGAGTGCTGAGCAGCTTCTGAGCAAAGCATGGTGACTTTCAGCTGGGACTGATGGGAGCCTTCAGGAGGTGGTGCGTTTGAGCCACAGGTATGATAGAACATGAAGGCATGGGTAGCTCATAGAGGCTTGGAAAAGGCCTATTGGACAAAGGAAACAGCCCTAGGGAAGGTGTAAAGTTGGGGCTCCAGAGACACTGCAGAGTGTTTCTCAGGTTTCTTCGGTTCTTCGCTTGCAACCCGGGCTGGATGGAGGCAGAGGAGCCAGCGCGGAGGCTGGCGGTGGGGGTGGGGGTGGGGGTGTCTGTAAAGAGACGGGCAGAGAGAAGATGAAGATGGCCACGCCAGCCAGCGCAAGACACAAGGCAGGGAAGCGAGAGCCGTCCGCTGTGCTCGATGTCACACGGAGCCCAGCAATGAGCAGCAGCCACACGTCTGTGCTTCCATTTCTGTGACTTGTGAAGCACATGACGGGGCAAAGCACTAAAATTAAGCTTTCCCACCACTAAAATGGAGAGAACGTTCATGAATGTGCCTGAGGCAATGCCTGGCACATAGTAAATGCTCAATAAATGTGGCTGTTCACTCTTGGTTCAGGGAAACTATTCCCGAGGGGGCCAGGGAAGTGCCAGAGCCAGGCTGTGCTGTCTAACACAGCAGCCCGCAGCCACGTGTGGTTATTAAATTTAATTAAAATAAACTTTAAAATGTAGTTTCTTCTTGGCACTAGTTGCATTTTAATTGCTCCATCGCCACATGTGGCTGGTGGCTGCCATACTGGCCACCACAGACAGAGAATAATTCCAACTTTGCAGAAAGTTCTGTTGGACTTGGCTGCCCACGGAGTCAGCAGGGTTTGTCTCAAGAAGGGCTGGTGGGTGGCCTCTGGCCCAGGGAGGCAGGCTCACTGCCGTCACTGCCTGGCCTCTGCCACAGGGTTCCTGGCTGAGGCCCCTTCTCTGCTCCGCCCTCCCTCATTAGGGGCCTGTTTTCCATCTCTGTCCCCCGCAGGGCTGGCCCGGGAGGCTCACCCCCAGCGCAGCCTGGTTAGCTGACGGGCACGTGTTGGCCCTTCAGCAGCAACCAGCAGGGCCTCGCGGGGGCAGTCTCCTGAAACACCCCCTGGAAACAGCTGGGACCCAGGCCTGTGCCCTCACCTCTTCCTTTCCCTCCTCCCAGGTGGATAGAGGTGTTCATCCCCAAGTTTTCCACTTCTACCTCCTATGACTTGGAGACCGTGCTCCCGAAGATGGGCATCCGGGACGCCTTTGACAAAAACGCCGATTTTTCTGGAATCACAAAGAAAGGCTTCCTGAAAGTTTCCAAAGTGAGTTGGTCAATGAGAATATTCGCATCAAAGCCTGAGTGGGAAGGGCCCGTAGAGACTCACTGCTCGAGCACGCTCACCTCCCTGACCCGGGAACAGAGCCGCCAGGAGGCGAAGAGACTTCTCCGTGGCAGAGACAGGGCCGCGTGGCATGGCGACCAGGCCTGCTGCTCCGTGGCCATCACACCGCCCACACACGGTTATCCCTCGCCAGACGAGTGTTCCTAGGGTTCAGCGGCAGTTCCCTGAGAACCGGGCACTGCCCACACCTGCTGCAGACGAGCTGGTGCCCCTGGCATTCGACCCCACCTCCCTGGAGCCCAGGCCCTCACACTGGGGCCCTAACGTGGCTGCCCAGGGGCATTAGTACCCTGTGATGTCAATCAAGAAATAAAGAAAAAATAGCAAGAGAGGGAGCTGACTTCCAGAGTGTAGGATATTGGACCTAAACATTTAGATTTCTGATTCTCTTGAAACAAATCGTTGATCCCAATTCCCAAGTAGTCAGGCCAAACCTCTACACACCATGGCCACTGGCTGGGGCTGGGCCGTGAGCCCCCCTTTTAGGTGGAGGGCACCCTCCAGGTTCCCCGTGGACCCCACGCTTCTCATCCCCACTGGGTTACCTGTCTAATGCCTGTCTGCATGGGTTTCTGACCCCTCACCTAACATTTATTTTCCTAACAGATTACAATGCTCAGAAGTGGCCCTGAGCCACTGAACGGGACCTTTGTCACTGGTGTCCAGGGAAGGAGTACAGACTCCACAGGATATGATGGGCAGCTCGGGCCGGGTGGTTCAATGGGTTGGAGCGTTGTCCCATACACCAAAAAGGTTGTGTGTTTGGTTCTTGTACAGGGCATATACCTAGCTTGTGGGTTCAATTCCCGGTCAGGGGGTACTTGGGAGGTAATCAGTCAGTCTCTCTCTCTCCCCCCTCCCTTCCTCTCTCTCTCAAATCAATAAACACATCCCTGAGTGAGGATAAAAAATACGATGAGCACATGAACCCATGTGCACATATGAAAACGATGACTGTGACTGCTGGGAGGTCACAGGACCCTGAGGCTGAGCAGTGCATGAGCACGGCTTAAGGATCTCTTGTCTCCAAGAGCAAGTAGAGGTGCGATGGTCAGCGATACCTGACTGCCGTCCCCCACGCGATGGCTGCGGCAGTCAGTCTGGTAGGCACACTTCCTAGATCTCTTTCAATTCCTCACACAACCCCGTGGGATGCATGCAGTTATCATCGTCCTTTCACCGATTTGGAAAGGGAAGCACGCGACCTCTAAATAACCCGCAACCATGCCTGGCGGAACTGGGACTCAAACCTAGGGCTTTCTGGGCTGTACTGGTAACCGGTCAGCTCCATGCCTGAGATCAGTGGCAAACCTCAGGCCAGGCATTTGGCCTCTGGGGGTGGTGGGGGCGCGCGGGGGTGTCCCCATTCCCAGGCCAAACATCAAAGCTCAGGTATTTTTAAACCATGTCGGTGTCTGTTTTCCCCTCGGCAGGTCACCCACCAGGCGGTGGTGGACGTCAGTGAGAAGGGCACCAAGGCCGCCGCGGCCACGGCCACCAAGCTCACGGCCCGCTCCAAGGACAGCTCCTCTCGCACCATCTGCTTCAACAGGCCCTTCCTGCTGCTGATCGTCAGCAGAGCCGCGCAGACCACGCTCTTCCTGGGGAAAGTGCAAGATCCCACCCAGTTCCCGGCGGGGAAAGGCCTTTCGCGGACGACTCGATAACAAGGCACGGGAAATAAACAAACCGCGTGGCTCACAGCGCTGTGTGGACCCACGGGTGGGGTCTCACACGTTGGCAGGTGTAGCAGACCGCCGTGGGGCCTGGCCCAGATGTCCTTGGGTGTGACCTTGAGCGTCCACGGCTCCCCCCTGGGCTTCGTTGTGCCTCACACGTCTGTCAGGCCAGAGCATGCAGCCCTGCGGGCTCAGACACAGCCTGGGAGGGAGGGAGGAGCCTTTGTTTCCGAGGGCCTCTCCCGGGGACCACTGCGCCGGCCTGCCAGCTTTCCTCTTGCTTCAGGGTGTGATTAAACACTTCTTCTCAACAGCGATGTGTTTTCATTATAAAGAAGATAATGCTCTTTGTGAGACGTTAGGAGGATACCAAAGTATACAGAGAAGAACATAAAAGTCACCTCCATTCTGTCACCTAAAGACTCACTCGTAAACAGACATTCATCTGCTTCTAGGCTTGGCTCCAGAACTGGGGGACACGCGGTGAGCGGGTCCATGATCCACTCTACGGAGCTCTTGGCAGAGGGGAGAGAAGGGGAGTGGGGGGGGGGGGGAGAGGACACTTGCTCTGTCTTCTGAATTCCCTCCCAGGCTTTTCCCTGCGCACAGACTCTGTGTATTTGAAGTCTTAGGAAGCACTGAGTGGTCAGAGGTGAGGGCTTTGGCTGGGGAGGCAGACCGTCTCTGAGTGGCCCCAGCACCCAGGTTACGGCATCAGTTAAGTTCACAGAGCCTCAGTTTCCCTTCTGTAAAGTAGGGACGACTGTGCCTCTCTCACATTCCTTTTCTCCAGTTTTACTGGGAAACACTCGCCCGCATCACCGTGTAAGTTTAAGGTGCAGGGCAGGATGGACTGAGTCACACGTGCCATGCATGCTGACAGGGGCAGGCTGCGTTAGCCACTCGCATTCCTAGGCGAGGGCGGTGCTTAAAGACCGCTGCCCGGAGCACACAGCACCTGTAAAGGATGGACAGCAACCTCCCCGGCCGCCCGCCCCCCCCCCCCCCGCCCCCTCTGCCTTCAGCACCCCGGGCCAGCAGTCAGCACCCGTCAGAATCTCCACCAACCCTGCGGGTCCAGATCACACTCGCTGTTTGCTGCCGGGGCCGGCGGGCGGGATGGATACTTGGAAAAGAGGTCCCTTCCTGTTTGCTGTGCACGGTCTTCACCCCGGTTCCAGGAACTGGCCGGACAAATATTGACCCGGCTGCTGTGATCCGCAAACACCATTCCCCTGTGGTCAGAGGCCGCGCAGCACGCAAGACCAGGGCCCAGCCGGTGCCTCTCTGTGAGTCCATGCACGCGGGGAACGAGGGCAGGGTCTCTCTCTCTCTCTCTCCCTCCCTCTCTTCTTCTCTCTCTCTCTCTCCCCTCCTGGCTCTAGCAGCAGGGATGGGAGGACCGAGTCCCCCTAAAGGAGACAACGCCACGATGTCCTCTTCTAAGGTGTGAAGGAGGACCCTCGGGTTTTAAATAAGCTTTTATGAGGAGCGTGGTCTTCCACATTTCTGAGAGGAACTCCCCGTGCTGCTGGCAGGCAGACGAGAAAACACAACCACGCGGCCCAGGGCCAAGTGCAGCGCGGGCGCAGCAGAAGTCCTGGGGGCCCTGTTGCTTGGAAGGGTCCCCTGGGAGCTGGTCTGGATCTGACCCGCTCCCTCCCCGCAGGTCCCTGGCCCCGTCTCGGTGTCTCCATATGCACCGCAGGGATGCCAATGCCTATGGCTGAAGGCTCTCCTAAGGCCAATGGAAGGGCATGCAGCAAGGATTTCTCAAAGGTGGCATTTGGGCAGGACCACTCCTCAGCACCTAGGAAGCGGGCGTTTCAGAGCGTCCTGTCTCCCACTGGACCCCAACAGCACCCCTGCTCTGTCTGAGATGGTCCCAGACACTCCCCCCTCCGCACTCACCCTCCCCGGCATTGCAGGACACCTCCGGCTGGGACCACCGGTACGATGCGATGCTTCTGATATGCCACCACAATACCCGGGACGTGGGCACACTGCAGTTACTGAGTGGAGCTCCTCATTTCCTCTGGTCTCTCTGGAAAGGAAGCGGCAGGTTGGGCGGAGTTACCCACCTCAGCAGAGGGAGAGATGAACACTGCGCACACTCCTGTGCCAGGCGCTAGGCCACGGCAGGTCCTGGCAGCCAACGTGACCCGCCCCGGAGGCGGGCATTACCGTTTGCATTTTGCAAGTGGGGACCACTGGCTCAGAGAGGTTCCTTTGCACAGTGTCGCTCCGTGAGTGACTGCGGGGCCTTGATCCAGACCCAGGCCCTGGCAGCTGCCCCGTCCCCTTTGGGACCAGACCCCTCAGCGAGTCCGGGACGCCTGGTGAGAGGAGGTAGGAAATGGTCGCCCACTCAACGGGACAGGGAGAATAAGCCGGAGGCAGTTTCATAGGTGTATTTATTTGCCCCCTCGGGCAGACCCAATTTTCAACGGCTCTGCTTCTTCCAAATCCCCCTCAAAAGGAAGTGCACGGTGAGCGGAGAGGGTGGTTAGTGGAGAAGATGGTTAATGGAGAGGGTGGTTAGTGGAGAGGGTGGTTAGTGGGTGGTTAGTGGAGAGGGTGGTTAGCAGAGAGGGTGGCTAGTGGAGAGGGTGGTTAGTGGGTGGTTAGCAGAGAGGATGGTTAGCGGAGAGGGTGGCTAGCGGAGAGCGTGGTTAGTGGGTAGTTAGCAGAGAGGGTGGTTAGCAGAGAGGGTGGTTAGCAGAGAGGGTAGTTAGTGGGTGGTTAGCAGAGAGGGTGGTTAGCAAGCCGCAGCGGCTGAGCTGCAGGCAGGCCATGGCCTTGGAGCCGCGCAGGCCTCTGACCGGCACAGCGTTTCAACATCACCGACACGGCGGCTGTATTCATGTCCTGACCACCGGCCTTGGGTTCGGCGGGGTGTTTAGGGCACGGGCTCTGTAAGCACCTGCAGAAATATGGGGTCTCCCACACCACCGCGGCGTTGGTAACCCACCCAGAGGCCACTGGTCTGGGCAAACGGTGTTGAGGTGCTGATGAGGACACACAATCAGGACAGATGGACAAGGGCCGGCCAGGATGGCACGGGGCGGTGCAAGTGTGGGTTCTAAAGGCACCAGGGGCGGAGGCTGCTGGCAGCTGTGCTCTGTGAGCACGTGGGGGGGTGGAGACCCCGAGAGGGCAGGGGCACTAGGCGGGGCAGGGCGAGCAGAGACCGGCACTGTCTCCGGCAGCTTCCCCTCACGCTGGGTGCCGGCAGGCCTGAAGCAGGGCCGGCAGCTTCCCCTCACGCTGGGTGCGGGCAGGCCTGAAGCAGGGCCGGCAGCTTCCCCTCACGCTGGGTGCGGGCAGGCCTGAAGCAGGGCCGGCAGCTTCCCCTCACGCTGGGTGCGGGCAGGCCTGAAGCAGGGCCGGCAGCTTCCCCTCACGCTGGGTGCCGGCAGGCCTGAAGCAGGGCCGGCAGCTTCCCCTCACGCTGGGTGCGGGCAGGCCTGAAGCAGGGCCGGCAGCTTCCCCTCACGCTGGGTGCGGGCAGGCCTGAAGCAGGCCCGCTGCTCCTGCCTCCCGCTGGCCCCTCAGCGTGGAGCCTACAGCAAGAGAGGCGCTGGCCTAGTGGCCTCGGCCGTCATAACCCAGGACCGCACACTGGGCGGCTTCAACCACAGAAATGCACTGTCTCCTAGTTCTGGAGCCAGAAGGCCAAGGTCGAGGTGTGGGCAGGGCTGTTCCTTCTGCGGCGGAGGGAGGCCGTGCGGGCCTCTCCGAGCCTCTGGCTGTTTGCTGGGACCCTTGGCTTCCCGGGCTTGTCCATCTCTGCCTTCCTCTCACGGCGTCCTCCCGAATGCGTCCAGGTCGCAGTTCCCCTTGTTATCAGGACGCAGCCTTACTGGGTCAGGGCCAGTCTGATGACTCCGGTTACTACATACATTGCAACGATCTCCAAACAGGACCACACGCCCAGGCGCTGGGGATCGGGACTTCAGCATATGAACTGGGGGGGGGGGGGGGGGGGCACAATGAAACCATAACAGAAACCTTCCCCAAATCTCTGCATCAGTTAGATAGAGTTTGAGCCACAGCATGTGACGAGGCGCTCGCGGTAAGGAGTCTGATGGAGGCGGAGGCGCTCTCTCTCTCTCTCTCTCTCTCTCTCGCGTCAGCCCCAGGCTCCATCCACCTGGGGCAAGGCTCCCTCTCAGAGGCTGCCCTCACCCACACGGTCCCCGAGGCTGCCCATCACGTCCACACTCCGGCTATGGAACCAACGTGGAGAGGGCACGCCTCCCCCCGAGGGCCCGTCCCAGGAGTTACACACGCCTTCCTCTCCCCTCCGGCCGACTGGCGAGCTTATAGTTCATGGTCACAGCCAGATGCAAAGGAGGCCCAGCAACACTCATTGCCACCATGTCCTAAATCAGGGGTCCTCAAACTTTTCAAACAGGGGGCCAGTTCACTGTCCCTCAGACCGTTGGAGGGCCAGACTATAGTTTAAAAAAAAAAACTATGAACAAATTCCTATGCGCACTGCGGGCCCGGGACGAGTCGGCTGCTAAGCAGGACAGGCAGCGGCACCCGGCGGGCCGGATAAATGTCCTCGGCGGGCCGCATGTGGCCCGCGGGCCGTAGTTTGAGGACCCCTGTTCGCTCAGGAGTTCTGAGCATCATCCTCATCTCGTTAAAACGTAATGAATTGGAGGAATGACTGGAGAGAAGGGAAAAAAGAAAGGGAGGGAGGGAGGAAAGATGGATGCAGGGAAAACAGACCATAGGAGGGAGGGAGGGAGGGAGAGAGGGAAGGAGGGAAGGAGGGAGGGGGGAGGGGACCATGGAAGTTGCTTTTATAACCCAGAGTCCTTTTCTCAGCAACATCCTGTAACGTATCAATGTGTAGAGCGGCGAATAAAGGGCCCCCACTCTGACTGAAGCCTTGGGGAGTGTCCTGAGCCCAGGCTGCTCACCCTCCCTCATCCTCTGCAGGGCCCCTCAGGACCCCTGTGGGATACAGTCTGGATGTGAGATTTGCGGTGGGAGTAATGGGGAGTTGTGACGTCATTTGGAGAGTGACGTCATTTAGAGAGTGACGTGTTCAACCTCTTGTTTCCAGAGGATGGAGCCAGCCTGGCTGTGGCTGCTGGGAGCAGGGATCCTGACCTCCGCCCATGGAGACAAGAGTCCGGGGGTGCCTCAAGCCCCCGGGGGTCGGCTCCCAGAGCCAGCGCCCGCCTACCACCAAGTCACACCCACCATCACCAGCTTTGCTTTGCGTGTGTACAAGCAGCTGGCAGCGGAAACCCCAGGAAACATCCTCTTCTCCCCGGTGAGCATCGCCAGCACCCTGGCCCTGCTCTCTCTCGGGGCCCAAGCAGACACCTCGACCCAGATCCTGCAGGGCCTGGGCTTTAACCTCACGGAGACCCCGCAGGCCAGCATCCACCGCGGCTTCCAGAGCCTCATCCACGCCCTTGACCTGCCCAGTCCCAAACTGGAGCTGAAAGTAGGCCACTCCCTGTTCCTGGACAAGCAGCTGAAGCCTCGGCAGCGCTTTTTGGACGACATCAGGGAGCTGTATGGAGCCTTCGCTTTCTCTGTGAACCTCACAGATTCTGCCACAGCCTGGAGGCAGATGAATGACTACGTGAGGAAGCAAACGTACGGGCAGGTGGTGGACTGCCTGCAGGAGTTTAGCGAGGACACGCCCATGGTTCTCCTGAACTACATCTTCTTCAAAGGTGAGTGCTAGCCTGGCAGACTGATCACCTCCTCCACCTCGGCCCCACCCTCCACCTCCAGCCCCACCCTCGAAGCCACCAACCTCAAGTCACAGCTATTTCTTACGGCAGTGACCCCTGCATCCCATATCATAAAAGGCTAATATGCAAATAGACTGAACGGCTGGTCATGAGGACATGCACTGACCTCCGGGGGACAGACGCTCAAAGCAGGAGCTGACCCCTGGTGGTCAGTGCACTCCCCCAGAAGGAGCACCACTTAGCCAGAAGCCAGGCTCACGGCTGGGGAGCACAGCGGCGGTGGCGGGAACCTCTCCCACCTCCGCGGTAATGCTAAGGATGTCCGACGGCCGACTTAGGCCTACTCCCGGCAGGGGCTCCTGGACTGCGAGAGGGCGCAGGCTGGGCTGAGGGACCTCCACCCCCAGTGCACAAATTTCATGCACTGAGCCTCTAGTACTTCAATAATGTTTTTATACCACTACTTCTTCATTTGCAAATACGTGGTTTCTCTTGCCATGGTTTTTTCTCTTCTATTTTTATTCTGATTCTTTTTGTTACACTTAGTCTCTTTTCTATTAATAATTCAATTTTAGAAAAATATTTTATTTATTTATATATATTTTTATTTCAGAGAGGAATGAAGAGAAAGAGAGAAATAGAAACGTCAGTGATGAGAATCATCGCTCAGCTGCCTCCTGCATACCCCCTACTGGGGATGGAGCCCACAACCCCGGCACATGCCCTGACTGGGAATCTAACCGTGACCTCCTGGTTCATAGGTAACGCTCAACCACTGAGCAACACTGGCTGGGCAAATATTTTATTTTTTATATTATTATTATTGATTTCAAACATAGAGAAATACATAAAAAATAACATAAAACCACCATACATTCCTCCCACCAAGAATGAACACATTAGCATTTTACCATTTGATTCAGACTTTTAAAAAATACGACAGATAAAGTTCAATTTCTTTGTAATGCTTTCCTAGTCCCCTTCCCTTCCCTCCGTCCCTCCCGGAGGCTGGCACTGTCCTCGGGCAGGTGTGCATCCTCCTCACCCATGTGTGCGCACCGTGAGCTCATTAAGGGTGTGTACATCATCCGTGACACACTATGTGTGTAAAGATTTTACACAAACGCTCTCGTCCTGTATATATTATTTCACACTTATGTTTTAGTGTCATTAATAATTTTGACTGTTGCATTGAACATGTCACACTTTTAGGATTCTTTTTTACTTCAGTTATTTCCTGAATTCGTACATATACCTTTATACTTTTCAGCCTTTTGCGTTTTCACCTAATGTTTTTCCTATTCCAAGGCCCCACCCATGATCTACCTTTCACTCAGTCATGTCAATGTCGGCTCCTCTTGGCGGGGACAGTTTCGCCTAACCCTAACCCTAACCCTAACCCTAACCCTTTCCTTGCTGTTAATGGCCATGCTGATGGGGAGGAGGATGGCAGGTGTTTCGTAGAATACCCCTCAGTGGGGATTTGTTTGATGTTTTTCCCATGAGGAAGGCTGGGGGAGAGGACTTGGGAGATTTATGAGAAGAGACAGTTCCCCACTGTAGGCAGGGCTGCACGTGCGCTGTAGATGAGGAAAAAAGGCAGTCACAGCTCAGTGGGAAAATGGCACTCTGAAGGAGGAGGAGTGGGTGCCATGGGCTCCTGCAGAGACCCTCGCCCAGACTTGGGGAGTGGCGGGAGGCTCCCTGGGAGAGAAGGAATCTAAGCCGGACATGAAGAATGAAGCTGCAGGAGAGGCGGAGAGAAGGGGTTTCAGAAGAGACAACAGCATAAGTAGAAGCCCCAGTTACAGAGACACCACGTGTTCTTGGGAATGAAGCACATCGGTTGGACTGAAACAGAAGGACCTGGGGCATGCCTGGGGCAGTGCGAGAGCTGCAGGGAGATGGGCCGGAGCTGTGCTGAGAGTCCTAGACTGTCTCTGAGACCCAGGATTCCCACACAGCTGGAATAGGGAAGGGCATGCCCACGTCTGCTTGGAGGAAGATCAGTCTGGCTACAACGTGGAAAATGGGTGGGGGAAGTGAGGCTGGAGAGACAGGTTAGGACGTTCTTAAAGTGGAACCAAGTGAGAAAGAGGGCGGCCTTGGATACAGCTGCAGCTGCGGGGAGAGGATCGGCGACACTTGGTCATTGGTTGGGTGTGGACGGCGGGGACAGGACGAGCCAGTCCCTCCCCCGTCGCCAAAGCCAGCACTTTCAAGAGGCCAAGTCAGGATGGGATGTGGGTGGAGGTTATAACTAGAGAGATGATACCACACCTGGACAAAACCATGAGCACCAAATTCTGCATTTCTAACTGTGCCTTATGGGGCTTCTGCATTATGTACTATACGTTATTAACTAACTTCTTTCCTTTTTCCAGTCTGAATATTAGGGAGTTGGGAGGGAGAGGGTGGCCCTCCGTCTTCTTTGTTGAAGATTGTTGTCTAGAGGCAGCTGGGCAGGGACGGGCCAGCTCTGTTTGCAAATACGAGCTGTGGAGTCAGAGGCAGCCTTGATCCCTGCTCCAGCACCGAGTGGGTCTGCACATTGAGGATGTTTCCCCACATTCCCAGAGGCTCAATCCTCATCTCTGACCCGGAGATTATAATACTTGCTTACTGTTAATTCTGATGAAGACATAAAGAGATAATGCATTGCACAGGGAAGGTGCTGAGTAGGTAGATCGAAATAGGACCTTTTTGCCTCTTGAAAGCTAAGTTGTTCTGAAAGGAAAGGAAATCACTGGCCGTTAAGAGTTCAGGCCGGGGATGTGTCCTGAGGACTGAGCCGGACCTGCATCCTGGCCTCCTGAGCCTGTGTCTGTGCCTTAGATTATGTTCCCAAGAGGAAGTCACCAGAGCAGAGTGGCTTAGAGTCTGTCTGCCCAGTGCTGCCTTGGAGTGTGTCCTCACGGATCTACGGGTTCTGTGTCCTCACAGATCTATGGGTTCTGTGTCCTCACGGATCTACGGGTTCTGTGTCCTCACCATTCTATGGGTTCTGTGTCCTCACAGATCTACGGGTTCTGTGTCTTCATGGATCTATGGGTTCTGTGTCCTCACAGATCTACGGGTTCTGTGTCCTCACGGATCTACGGGTTCTGTGTCCTCACGGATCTACGGGTTCTGTGTCCTCACCATTCTATGGGTTCTGTGTCCTCATGGATCTATGGGTTCTGTGTCCTCACAGATCTACGGGTTCTGTGTCCTCACGGATCTACGGGTTCTGTGTCCTCACGGATCTACGGGTTCTGTGTCCTCACCATTCTATGGGTTCTGTGTCCTCACCATTCTATGGGTTCTGTGTCCTCACGGATCTACGGGTTCTGTGTCCTCACGGATCTACGGGTTCTGTGTCCTCACGGATCTACGGGTTCTGTGTCCTCACGGATCTACGGGTTCTGTGTCCTCACGGTTCTATGTGTTTTATATTCTCATGGTTCTATGGGTTCTGTGTCCTCACGGATCTACGGGTTCTGTGTCCTCACCATTCTATGGGTTCTGTGTCCTCACCATTCTATGGGTTCTGTGTCCTCACGGATCTACGGGTTCTGTGTCCTCACGGATCTACGGGTTCTGTGTCCTCACGGATCTACGGGTTCTGTGTCCTCACGGATCTACGGGTTCTGTGTCCTCACGGATCTACGGGTTCTGTGTCCTCACCATTCTATGGGTTCTGTGTCCTCACGGTTCTATGTGTTTTATATTCTCATGGTTCTATGGGTTCTGTGTCCTCACGGATCTACGGGTTCTGTGTCCTCACCATTCTATGGGTTCTGTGTCCTCACCATTCTATGGGTTCTGTGTCCTCATGGATCTACGGGTTCTGTGTCCTCACGGATCTATGGGTTCTGTGTCCTCACGGATCTACGGGTTCTGTGTCCTCACGGATCTACGGGTTCTGTGTCCTCACCATTCTATGGGTTCTGTGTCCTCACCATTCTATGGGTTCTGTGTCCTCATGGATCTATGGGTTCTGTGTCCTCACCATTCTATGGGTTCTGTGTCCTCATGGATCTATGGGTTCTGTGTCCTCACCATTCTATGGGTTCTGTGTCCTCACGGATCTACGGGTTCTGTGTCCTCACGGATCTATGGGTTCTGTGTCCTCACGGTTCTATGTGTTTTATATTCTCATGGTTCTATGGGTTCTGTGTCCTCACGGATCTATGGGTTTTGTGTCCTAAGCCAAGTGGAAGCATCCTTTCCATCGCTACCAGACCCAGAAGCAGGAGAGCTCCTTCGTGAACGAGAGGCCCTCCCTCCGCGTCCCTATGATGCACCAGAAGGAAGTGCACAGGTTCCTGTACGACCAGGAGCGGGCCTGCACGGTGCTGCAGGTCGAGCACAGCGGCAACGCGCTGGCCCTGCTCATCCTCCCGGACCCGGGGCGAATGCAGCAGGTGGAGGCCGCACTGCAGCCCGAGACGCTGCGGACTTGGAGCCAGCTGCTCCTGCCCAGGTAAGGGACGAGGAGCAGGTCTCCGGCACACCTGGTGCAGGGCCCGAGCAGTTCTTACCTCCAAGTGCAAGAGGCCAACCCTAGGTTAAGTTGACCAGCTGTGAGCCTGGGCAACCTTCTGACCTTCCGGCCCTCAGATTTCCTCCTCTGTACACCGAGGCCCTGGTAACGGCCGCACTGGGTTGTTTGGAGGATTAACTGAGTGAACACACATGGAGCACTGAGGAGCGACCAGGCGCGTGAGAAGTGCTCACAGGGGAAGTAAGGGCTGAGTCCTTCTAGGCCCTCCCGGGCCTCTTGCTGCCCAGCCTCCCTTCCCTTGCTTCTCCCTTTGTCCAAATCATGCTTTACTGTCGGAAGGCAGTCAGCTGTGGCAAAAAGTCAGGTCAAGGACAGTTATAAGAATAATTATGACTCCCACAGGACAGTGTCAATTTCTTAAAAGTGCATCTTTTTGTTGATTAAACATTTCTTAAGGAAATTCAGTACCAAGGACAGCACTGTAAGTCAGATCCCAGTTTAATGGGATCGCAATCTGACCCCTCCTGTCTCACTTGCTTGTCCGTTTGTGGCTCTCACAGTAGTGTCAGTCTTTTCCAGTTTGGCTAGACCCCTTCAAGAGCCAACTCCTTCTTGGGGTGTATTGTCCCTTATGAGGCACCCTGGGATGAAAGCTGGCCTTGAGTTCTAATGATCTCTGCTGCTAACTAACCACCCCAAAATGGAGTGGCTTGGGAAACAACATCACCTATCTCTCCATTCTGTGAGTGGACCGGCCTCGCTGGGCAGTTCTGACTCAGGGTCTCTCCTGTGTTGGAGTCAGATGATGGCCAGGGCTGGGGCATGAAGACTCCTCCGCTCAGATGTCTGGTGCCTGGGCTTGGTGGTGTCTCAGCTAAGGGCTGGGCAGGCATCTGTCTGTCTCCATGCAGCGTCTCCATGAAGCCAGCTGGGCCTTCTCTCTGTGTCCATCAAGCGTCTCCACAAAGCTAGCTTGGTCTTCTGCAGAGCAGCTCAGCATCACTGATATTGTTGCACTAGAAGCCTGATCGTGCAAGAATGGGCCTTCCTTTCCCTGGCTGCCGGCACCGCCTTCACTCTGGTCCGGAGCTGCCTTTCTACCTTCCTACGCTGCTCAGAGGCCCAGAGCGGCCAGGGACGGGGCAGGACACTTGGTGGCTGCATATGCAAATTAACCTCCATCTTTGTTGGTTACTCACTCCTGGTTGGCTCTGGGCGTCGTGAAGGTACGGTTAATTAGCATGTTTGTCTATTATTAGGTAAGACGGCAGCTGGGGCTCCAAGGAGACACGGAGTGAAAGCTCCTGCTCTCTAAGGCCTTGACTTGGAAGGATCACTTCTGCCCTGTCCTGTTGGCCAGAGCAGTCACAGAATCCACCAGAGTCGAGGGGCGGGGTACAAACAAACCTCCTGATCCATCTCTAGCCTACTACCAGCCTTCGCTCAGCACCCCAACCACACCGAGGTTGCAGGGAGAGTAAAGGGTGTTTTGTGTTTGGGCAGAGATTCAAGCACCAAATAAAAGAGATATGGGTCAAGGACAGAGGCCAGGGTCTAAGGAAGTTTCCTTGTTGTCTATGAATCTACATAGCTCCGGTCAGGTTCTGAGTCCAACCCCATCATCTCAGCTCCCTTGGGGTGAGCCCGCCCCTTCCCCCTCTCATGAGGATGTCTCATAGGATCTTCTAGAGCAGGGGTGGGCAAACTTTTTTACTCGAGGGCCACAATGGGTTCTTAAACTGGACCAGAGGGCCGGAACAAAAGCATGAATGGAGTGTTTGTGTGAACTAATATAAATTCAAAGTAAAGGAGCGGAGGGGAGAGCAAGAGAACCCTCCGCTCTTTGGGCTCCGCGGGCCGGATAGAACAGCTGAATGGGCCGGATCTGGCCAGCGGGCTGTAGTTTGCCCACCGCTGTTCTAGACCAATAGGTTTTCCTTCGGGATGGGTCTGTTTTGACCTCTTACTTGGCCCTTCAAGAAGCAAAACCAACCCAAGTGACTTTCCTAAATCTCAGAGGTTTCTCAGGCCAGAGTTATAATTTTAGAGCAGCATTTTAATGGGCTTTCAGCATGAAAACTTCAGGCCTCCCCCACCCCACCCCCAACCGCACACGCCGCCTCCACCACCACCCCCCACCCCGCCTTGGCCTGGTCTCCCTCCGTCCATCCAGCTGGGAGGAGGGTTAGCTCGCCTGGGGAAATCACACTTTCTGGTAACTTCCTTCTTCACTCACATTGGCTGGACACCTGGGGTGTGTCCGGCAGCCTGCTGGACTTGCACTTGCCAAGGTTTGCCATTTCTGGAGCATATAACCCGGAAGAGATACTTTCCCACATTGGGCTCAGCAACGTTTTCAACTTAGGAGCCGACTTGCTGGGGGTCCCTGGGTGGCTGAATGGAACCATCTTCCGGGTACGGAGGCGACTCTACTCAAACCCCCCTCAAGGATGGGGCCTGCCCTGCTCTCCATCTCTGTATCCTCCTTTTTACAGTTTAACCCCAACTTCCAACTGCCCCCACTTCACATGGGCGTCTGGACCTCACACTGCCCCCAGGAGTTAGAGTGGTAAGGATCCCCTAACCTGAAATGGGGTCTCCAAGCTGGTTCATTCGAGGCCGGCGTGTCTGAGCTGGTCATTCACCAGCCCAGCTTGCAGGTACCCCCGGTAACTGCCGAGTAACTGAGAAGAACAACCCCCCGAAGAAAAGGACAGGTTTGCTCTGTGTTCAAAGAACCTGCAATGTGAAGCCAGGAAATGCTGGCCAAGGCGAGTCAGGAGCGGAGAGTCACGCTAGCGATCGGTGCCCACGCTTGACGGTCACAGCCTCTCATCAGACCCTGAAGCTCCGACAGTGAGAGGCGGAGGGCTTGTAGAGGGGCTGCCAATAGACGGGCTTAGGAAGTAGTTCAGAGGCTGGGCCGACAGAACTTGCTGATGAGCAGACGTGGAGTAGGAGAACGTTAACAGTGGCCTTAATTGGGCAGTATGTGGATCGGAGCAGTTCCGCTGGGTAAAAACCCTGGCCCAGTGCCAAGCGTCTAAAAAGCCCCCTCACCATGCCGAGGATGAGGACAGAGGGCGGTGCCCCTGCTCAGATCAGACGGAGAGGCCTGAAGGGCTCTGGGAAGAGGCCACGGAGCTCTGCAATGTCCGAGGAGAAGGGCTGTGGGCTGTGGGCTGTGGAATGTTCTGGCACAGCAGGCAGTGTCCCGGGAAGGCTGATTTCCCCCACTCTGGGAAGCACTTCTTCCTGCCAGAGCACAGGCTGCCCACGGCCAGGGTGGGGCCTCCCTGTCTGGTTCTCTCCGCAGCCTGCTGGACTTGCACTTGCCAAGGTTTGCCATTTCCGGAGCATATAACCTGGAAGAGATACTTCCCCACATCGGGCTCGGCAACGTTTTCAACTTAGGAGCCGACTTGCTGGGGGTCCCTGGGCGGCTGAATGGAACCATCTTCCGGGTACGGAGGCGATCGGGCCGGGCACGTGGGAGAGGCCCTTCTCCCCCTTGACATGAAGGGTAGATTTGAAAGTCAAGTTCTCCTTTCGCTTTCCTATTCCGGTTCTTGAATGCCACAACCTGTGAGGCTCCCTTTCCTGGCAGCACCCTTCCAGTCCTCAGAGCAAGGAGACCGAGTCCAGAGTAGAGAAGACACACATTCAGGGACATCCACGGAGCTCTATTTCCTGGTGTGGGACAACTTTGCTCTGTCCCCTACACTTCCTCCTAGGACAGGCAGCGACTCCGTTTGCCTTCATCAGAGCTGAGGAGAGCAGAGGGCCAGCACCACAGGCAGCCGGTTCCACGGAGTGCATCTGAACCGCTGACTGAGGCCGAGCAGGCCATTGTAGAGATGAGAAAACGGAGGCTTAGCGAGAGGACGTGCAGCTGGGGGTGGAAAATGACACCGGGGCCTCTGCCACAGGCTCCCGGGGGCTGAGAACGTTCCGGAGGGCGCTGTTGGGTTTCTGCGGCCTGGTCCAGGCTCGCTGGTCTCCCCACCATGGAGCAAATGCACCTTCAGGGCGAGCCCCCAGAACATGGCGGGGGGACGATGGGGAGAGGAGGAAATTAACACGAAGCTGGAGTTGCTGGGGGCCTGGGAGACCTGGACAGGCGGGCTCTGCCTGCCTCTCCTGGTGTCCCACAGGGCAGACTCTGCCCTTGGAGTGTCCCCAGCTGTCCCTGCCCTCTCTTCTAGGTGTCGCACAAGGCAGCCATGGACATGAGTGAGCGGGGAACCAAGGCCGGGGCTGCCTCCGGCCTCCTCTCCCAGCCCCGGCCTCTGAACGTGACGTGGGCCCCGCACGCCCATTTCAACAGGCCTTTCCTGGTGCTTGTCTGGGAGGTGGCCACCCAGAGCTTACTCCTCCTGGGAAAGGTCGCCAACCCGGCGGCAGGCTGACGCGGGGGCAGGCAGGAGGGTCCCGTCGCCCCTGCAAACCCGCAGGCCGGTGGGAGGACCGTTCATCCGTGTGCAGAGACCCGAATAAAGTTGCCTGGGGCGCTGTGAGCACTGAGATCAATGCTCACCAGGAGGGCGGCTCCACGTTGCCCCTCTTTCCCCCACAATCCCCTTGAATCGGTGTCGCCTTCACCTGTGGTCAGAAAGTTGACAAGAAGAGCTCCATGTTATGTCCTGGAAGACGTCCTCACCGCCATCACCAAGTGTCCCAGGAAAAGGCGCAAAGGACATCAGGAGAGGTCAGAGGCTCTCTCTCCCTTCCCAGGGGCCACCGTCAGCTCTAACGCAAAGCGAGGGCGTCCTGGAATGTCACTGCCCAGGCGCCAGGGCAGATCCCTTGGGAGGAGGTGGGTGCCAGGGCAGGCACCTGGTACCATGCTCCATGCAGACGAGGGTGGGAGGATGGGCCAGTCCAACATGGGCAGTCACATGTCCAAGGGCAACCCAAGGTCAAAGGAAGTGGGAGGGTTAACAGGGCCAGGAGCCAATGGGTGTGGGCCGAACCTGTGGTTAGTGGGATGGACTGGGGCAGTACTGGTCGCCGTGGAGCGTCCTGCAGAGGTCAGAAGTCCCTCGCCCACAAGCGTGTCCCTGAGTCTTAAAGGGGCCTCTGCCTGGAACTGGGGGAGACACAGAGGGCTGTCACCTCAGCTGCAAGCACAGGGTGGACCACCTGCTGCAGGAAGATGGGCGGTCAGAAGGCGAGTGGGGCGCAGAGCCTTCTCCAGGCGCAGAAAGAACAGACACGAGAGCTTGCTCGTTGGCTTACATGCTAACCCGCAGGGTTTGCACTCATGGGTAAAGTTTCCAAGGCCAAGTGTCAAATTCAGTTTGTGGGCCACCCGTTTTCAACCCCTACAAAATGTTCAGGCCACTAAATGTTTAAATAACATCGGGATAGCCTGGGCAGAGAAATCCATCCGCTTACACCAAATAGAGTAAGATTAATGAGGCAATACTGAGTCTTGGAGATGCCTTGATCAACTCTGTGTTTAGGGAGGGGGGAATGTTTGTCAAAGTAATGGGGATCCCTCAGATAGAGGGATAAAGGGTAACTTAAGCCTGTCTTACCATCCACCGTTTACACAGAGAGGCACAGAGAGGAAAAACCCACACCCACTGCCTTCAAGGCTAGTGCTGCCCCCTGCTGGTTAGAGAGGGTGGCTGATGCATGCCCTCTTCTCCCTGGAGGCTGGGCTGAGGAGCAGCTGTGGGAGGGGAAGTTAACCCTGAATTTCAACAAGTAACCTTTTCGTGTAAATATAGCCCAAGCAATATTTGGGACACACTTGTACTAAAAACTTTTGTTTACATAATTTCAAATGAACAGGGTGTGCTATATTTTCACTTGCTAAATCCAGTAACCCAGGGAGGAGCGTGTATGGCCAGCACTTACGAGGGGTCAGAAGAAAATTCCATCGAGCTAGAGGGCAGGCTGGTCTGGCGTCGGGGTAGAGGGACCAGTGAGCCTGGTTAGAGAAAACAGGAGGGCTGGTGGAATATCCAAGGAGGCTCCCCGCCCCCCCGAGGGGCTCAGTTCGCATGGGAAAGGTGCTGTTGCAGCCCATGGTGTCAGAGCACTGGTTCTCCGGGGCCACAGCTGGGAGGCAGCCCCTGGGCCCTGGGGAGGCAGCTGTCCGAGGCACACACAGGCCACAGCCGGACGTACAGAGGGAGTAAGGGCTCTGGTGTCAGTGTCAGCAGGACCACAGCGTCAGCAGGGCCACGGGACACAGAAGTCCAAAGGGGAAGGTGGGCAGAGGGAGTGGGGGCTCCAGTGTGGACAGGAGCCTACGGCTCACCAACTGTGTGGAGGGCGCTAGGTTATGGCGGTCACGGCGCCGGGGCCAGGTGGCCGAAGGACCGCACGTTTCCAGCACGTCCTGGATGTCCTCACACCCTCACTGCAATCCTTCCCCCACACACCAACCACCACAGGCCTGAGCAGCAGCCAGAAGCCCCATGGAAGCCAGCCTCATCCTGCAATGCCCCTCCCTCTAGCATCCCCTACTGAGAAGGCTTAGCAGGCCCACTGAGCAGGGAAAACGCTCACAGGAACCAAGGCCATTGTCACAGAGCCGCGGGGAAGAGTAAACTTGGAGGAGAGGGCCTACATCGATACTGATCAGACCCAGGAGAAAAGAGAAAGTGGCTCACTCACTGAACCGCTCAAGATAAAATTAATTATTGGAATTTACAGAGTATGATACTGCATATATATTAGTTTTCTTTTATTTGAATATACTGCTCTATTCCTATACTAGAGGCCCGGTGCACGAAATTCATGCACTCGGGGGGGGGGGGGTGGTCCCTCAGCCTGGCCTGTGCCTTCTCGCGGTCCGGGAGCCCTCAGGGGTCCCAGGACCCCTTGCTCCTTACCACCCTCCTGCTCGCTGCTCCTTAGCGCTGCCAAGGAGGTAGGAGAGGTTCCTGCCACCGTCACTGCGCTCGCCAGCTGCGAGCCCAGCTTCTGGCTGAGCAGCACTCCTCCTGTGGGAGCGCACTGACCACCAGGGGGCAGCTCCTGAGTGTCTGCCCCCTGGTGGTCAGTGAGCGTCATAGTGACTGGTCATTCCTCCCTTAGGGTCAATTTGCATATTACCCTTTCATTATATAGGATACTAGGCCTTACATTTAGTGTCAGAAATGTAAAAAAACATGTTAGGATGCTATTTTGACTGACAGAATTTCTGAAAGAGAGTTTCTGAAATAATGCTCCCATATTAGTAGTACTTTGGTTCTGCTGGTCTATGGCTGAAACTGGGTTTTCCCATAAGGAGTTGAGCTCCCACTCAGCCCTTTTTCTTTCGTTTTTTTTCTTTTTATATATATATTTTTATTGATTTCAGATAGGAAAAGAGAGGGAGATAGAAACATCAATGATGAGAGAGAATCATTGATCGGCTGCCTCCTGTACACCCCCCTACTGGGGATCAAGCCCGCAACCACAGGAATGTGCCCCTGACTGCAATCGAACCCGGGACCCTTAAGTCTGCAGGCCAATGCTCTATCCACTGAGTCAAACCAGCCAGGGCCAGCTTTTTCTTTTTAATCTTCACCCAAGGATATATGTTTGTTGATTTTAGAGAAAAAAAAAGGGAAAAAGATAGAGAGAATTATCCATGTGAGTGAGAAACATCGACCCATTGCCTCCCATACACACTCCAACCCGGGACCAAACCCACAACCTAGGTAGGTGCCCTGACCAGGAATCAAACCCACAACCTTTTGGTGTGTGGGATGATGCTCCAACCAACCCAGCCACCGGCCAGGACTCCCCCTCAGCCCTGTGCTCCCCCGGCCCGTGCCCCTGGGTGGCACGGCCTGGCCTCCGAGCAGGGCCTGGTGCTCCTCTGGGCTCCCACTGGCCCTCTCCTAGGAGTCCTCTGGAATCCCAACGCCGGCAATGTGCGCCTTATCCTCCCCAAGCCACGATCGTCCCCATCACAGATCATGTCCTGCAGCCACAGCACAGGCACCAGCCACGCGCTGCTCACCTTGACCCCCGCACCCCGACTGGCACAGCATCTTTCATCGGCTCTATTTTGCTTTCTGCAGGAAGAGACACTTGTGGAAAGCACCTGTGCGTCTTCAGTGCCAGGTAAGTGTTATTTATTTACTTACTTATTAAATATACCAGAGTCCTAGTGCACACAAAATCGTGCACGAGTAGCTCACATCCACATGCCTCAGCTGGCCGCCCCGCCCATCGCCACTCATAGCTGGCGACCCGCCCTCAGCCGCTTGTAGCTCTCCGCAGCTAGCAGCTCCTGCCCCACCTTGCCCGCCGCGAGAGCCGCTGCTCATTTGGTCATGACAGCATTACGGCGTCACAGCCACAGGCCTTTTATTAGTAGAGATTTCTATTGATTTCAGAGAGGTGGGAGAGGGAGAGAGATAGAAACATCAAGGATGAGAGAGAATCGTGGATCAACTGCCTCTTGCACGCCCCACACTGGAGACTGAGCGCCCAACCCAGGTATGTGCCCTGACCGGGAATCAAACCGTGACCTCCTGGTTCATAGGTCATGGCTCAGCCCCTGAGTCATGCCAGCCAGGCTGTGTTATTTAAATACAAGTAAATCCTTGCTGCGTTGCGTGAGGACATCGCCTGGAGGTTGCTGTTTCTCTGAAAAAGGGACCCCGACACGCGCCCCCCTGTGGCGGAGCAGGTTGCAGAAGCACCTGTGTCCCCTCCTCTGGGGTGGAGGGTATTTCCACTCCAGCTATTTTCCAGATGAAAACAAGTATCAAGTAGGATGGAATTTGCAACTGAATGAAAATGAAGTCAAAAAATTCAGATGCTGCGCTGCACCCCAGAGCAGGTGCAGATTCTGCCAAGGCCGGGCATGGTGTGGGGGCTGGGGACCCGTCCGTCCCTCCGTGGACGCCCGAGGCTCAGGCTGAGAGCGTTCCTGCAAGTCTTTCAGAAGGAAAGGCTGGCAGCGTGGCCAGCCCGCCACTGCCACCTGCGTAGGAGGCCGCGCCCGAGGAACTGCCTGCACGTCTGTGCCTCACACCGGTGCGAGGTTAAAACGGGAAAACAGACCTGGGGGCTGGGCCAGCGCAGCCTTGTTTTCCTAAGAACTGTTGGCAGCGATGACAAGAAAGCCGTCATTATGACTCCGGGCCCATGACACTGGGCTGCAAACGAAAACACTGCTTAGCGTTCCACTGATGTCACCGTCCCAGTCCCTCCTCACAAATGCCCATTGTCTCTGTCTCGGCATGGAACACGGTGGCCTTCTGCCTGAGTCAATGTTCCCCAAACAGCTACTCCTTATTTTCAAATCTCAAGTAAATGCTGCTGCCTCTCCTCTCGAAGGCCTTTTTATTTCTGGGTTAACAGCGTCAATAAAATCAGGGTGTCTTTGGCGTGATTTATGCAGCCCTGTGACCACTCGGCGGCCCCAGGGTAGACTCCCTGCGGATGTGGGGTTTCTCCCACGGTGCAGTGGCCGGGCCTCAGCTTCGCCAAGCCACTCATCTTCTTCCAGGGACATGCCCGTCCCCCGGCCCTGGGGGAGGAGCCTGGTCTGCGCAGTGAGGAGTGAGAGCAGGAGGGGTGTTCCTGCCACAGCGGAGGTCACCGCTCCAGGGACAGAACAAAGACCGAGTGTTATCCCGGTGCAAGGCGGACGGACGAGGGACGAGGGAGAGGAGGCCACGGGAGAAAGGGTCACATTCTGAACAGTGACCATGGGCCCCCCATCGGCAGGTCCTTGGCATGTACTTTCTCTTTTATTTTTTGAACTATAATTTTTAATTATATGCAAATGGTATGTAAGAAGCAAAACTCTCCTATAGCCCTACCTTCCAGGAACAACCAGTGTTACCAACTTGGTTTAAAACAAATAAACAGGTGAAAAATAAACA
The DNA here is from genome assembly GCF_963455305.1 of Plecotus auritus. Taxonomy (NCBI): domain Eukaryota; kingdom Metazoa; phylum Chordata; class Mammalia; order Chiroptera; family Vespertilionidae; genus Plecotus; species Plecotus auritus. Next base: position 5,498,289 of record NC_137770.1, on the reverse strand, counting down.
ACATGAACCTTCTTTCATTTCTGATCATGACAGAAAAAGTAGTATGAAGCAGCCATCCCACTAGAGACAGTGAACATATCTGGATTAAACAGTTTTCAAAAAGCTTCCTTGAGGCATCAACACCAAGCTAACAGATGAGTGAGGCTTACTGAGCCCAGGTTCAGGAAAGGCTGAAACTCCAGGACGGTAAACTGAGGCCACAAGGATAAGGCTGCTGATCTGGAAGAGCTGGTCAAAGGCCCAGCAGCATCTCTGACCTTGGCAAGCTGGGTGACACAAGTTGAAGTCTGAGTGCACCAAGGGCAGAGGCCGAGTTCACCGGGGGACCCGATGTGGGGCCATAAAGGACTGCAGCTGGGGTTCGGGTGAACCAGGCGTCATTGCCAGACCTCAGCTGCATGAGGGTGAGCCCAGTGGGCGGTCCTCCCAGACACCTGGGAGAAACAAACATCTCCATCTGGAAGGAGACACCGTTCTCCTAGACCTGAACTTGTTTCCTCCAACGCTTTTCCAAGGGCAATGCCCGGCCCACGAAGATAACTGCCAGAATGAGAAGCGACAGGGCGACGTGGACAAAGATAAGCATAACTAACAGACAAGAACAATGGCCTGGAATTACCAACAAAAGCCAGCCAACGCTATTTCTGAAGATAAAAATAACCCTTTCCAACTTCAGCAAGGAACTAGAAAATATGAAGAGTGACCTTGCAGATTTGGATGAAAATTGACTCTAGAACAGAAACTAAGTTAAGATGTCAAGGGATGAATCTAGCAGCGGGAGAGTATTCATCACACAGCCGGTCAACCAACGTTATTCGCCAGCAGCGAGTACTTTTTAAACACCTAGCATGTTCCAGGCCTTGTCAGAGACGGTGGGTAATCAGTAAACGAACAGCGCCTTCCATGACAGAGTTCCAGCACAGCAGGGGCCGAGTACAGGACGTGGCCCCTGGGTGGCATGGCCTGGCCTCCGAGCAGGGCCTGGTGCTCCTCTGGGCTCCCACTGGCCCTCTCCCAGGAGTCCTGCTCTCTAGTGCTGTTACCTGCGGACCCGCGCTCTCTTGTGGTGTCAAAGGCAGATGCCGCGGACTAAGCATCTGTATATCTCCACCCAAGTTGTATGCTGACATTCTGATCCCCAACACGATGGTGTTAGGAGTGGGGGCCTTTGGTAGGTGACCAGGTCATATGGGTGGAGCCCTCGTGAATGGGATCAGAGCCCTTAGAAAAGGGACCCCGAGAGCCCTCTCACCCTCTTCACCGTGTGAGGACATGAGAGATGGCGGTCTGCAACCCTAAAGAGGCCCCTCGGCGGAACCGGCCATGCTGGCTCCTGACCTTCGACCTCCAGCCGCCAGGGCGGGGAGGAACAGGTTTCTGCTGCTGTCAGTCGCCCAGTCTGAGGCCCTGCGTCGCAGCGAAGAGCCTTTACCCTAAAGCCGGGTGGGGTGAGGCCGTCCTCTGAGAACGCGGCTGGGCTGCTGAGCGCACGGTTCTGGAAGCAAGCTGTGAACAACATACTCCGTGACCATTCACCACGTCAGCCTGGGACCCCGGAGCTGGGGGAAGTATTCGAGGACACAGCCGGACTAACAGAAGCTCGGGAAAAGCATGGACAAAGGAGGAAAATTTGGATGAAAAATATGAAGCCCCGCCCTGCTCCCTACCCCAGGGACAGACACGCTCTCCTCCGCGGTCCAGGGAAGGTGACAAGGTCTGCACCGCGCTGAGCCGGGAGCTCCTGGCGCCACCCAGCCAGGCCGCACGGAGGCGGGAGTGCCCCCTGCAGACCTCACCCCGCTCAGCAGGGTCCGCTTGCATCTTCTGCCACACGGGGCAGGGCCCAGAGGAGCACCTCCGGGTTGGGGTTTTGGAGCTAGAAAATCCATAGCAGCCCCGTGTCACTCGCACAGGGCAGGGAGGCGTACGGCTGTGAGTCTGGGAACACAGTGCTCCCTTGTACTACTGTGGATCCATTACCGCATTCTTCCCCACCCCAACTCTAAGCCTCCTTTCGCCCCGCCCTGTAGTTACGTCTTCTCACCCAAGACCTCACCACCTCAAAGCATCAAGTTATAGATGCCGAGTCCGAGCAGGGGACAGGCCCAATTCCTGGGCATCCACGCTCCCGGTGAGGAATTCAAGAGCTTTCAAACCTGTAGTCCGACCCTGGCAAACCCCATGATGCCATGGGTCCAGGGCATCTCCTCAAGTGCAGGTGGAAAGATTATAAAATCCTACTAATACCTTTCTCTCCTTTTTAAAATGTCTGCTTGTATTTGTTGATTCAACCCGGTGCTGCTGAGCGAGGTGCTCAGGGACACACTGTGTAAACCAGCCGTGGGCAAACGACGGCCCGCGGGCCGGATCCGGCTGTTCTATCCGGTTCTCTTGCTCTCCCCTCCGTTCCTTTACTTTGAATTTATATTAGTTCACACAAACACGCCATCCATGCTTTTGTTCCGGCCCTCCGGTCCAGTTTAAGAACCCATTGTGGCCCTCGAGTCAGAAAGTTTGCCCACCCCTGGGGTAAACAGACGGAGAGGCCCACTGGAGGCGCTGTCTCTCTCCTGTGAACAGAGGAGCACCGGCCCCGAGGCTGAAGGAAGCCTCAGCCACAAGTCAGTGTGAGTCGTGGCCGCCCTGACGGGGAGGACCACTCCAGCCTCTCTCGTCGACCAGCACGAGTAACTGCGAAGGCGAAGGCCCCGAGGCAGGCCTTGCTGGGTGCTGCTTCTGCATCTAGAGGTTCTTCGGATGCAAAAGCACTGGATTTCCCTACGTCTCTGAATAAGGCTTTGGGTTTCCTTGCTAATGAGGCAAACAGGATAACCCTGAAATCCAGCCAGGAGCTCCCATCCCCAGGGAGCCCTCCGCTCCCACCAGGGGGTCTGTATGTGATGCAAACTGCTAGGTCAAAGCCAAACACCGCAGGAGCACGATGCACAAGATGATCGTACTGAGCTGTGCAGACAGAGGAGGAATGCTGCTCTCCCAGGCAGACCTGGGCAGGTCCCTGACACTCCCTGAGTTTCGGCTGCTCACCTGCAGCAAGACAATGACAGGCGGGGCTACGGCCCAGGGCTGCCCTGAGGCTGCAGGACACAGCCACGGAGCCTGTGCCCAGCACATGGCAGGGCGGGAAGCTGCCCTCCCATTGTCCGGAAAGTCTCATGCCGGGCCGTGTGCTGGCATCTCGTTTGGCCTCCACTGTGTGGCTGGGCTCCCCGAGACTGAATGGCCTTCCTACTGAACGGCTGACCGGGATGGAAGCCGGTACTGGCGGACCTCCCGGGGCTAGTCAGGGGGCAGAGGGAAGCGCAGACACGAAGAGAAACTCCAGAGAAGCCGCCTTTTCGAAAGACCCAACAAGAAGGTGTGTATCAGCCGAAACTGGTTTGGCTCAGTGGATAGAGCGTCGGACAGTGGACTGGAGGGTCCCAGGTTCGATTCCGGTCAAGGGCGTGTGCCTTGGTTGTGGGCACATCCCCAGTGGGAGGTGTGCAGGAGGCAGCTGATCGATGTTTCTCTCTCATCGATGTTTCTGGCTCTCTATCCCTCTTCCTTCCTCTCTGTAACAAATAAATAAAATATATTAAAAAAAAAAAAAAAAGGTGTGTATCAGCATCCTGCTTGGTTACGGAGCTAAGGAATCCTACAGGTGCTTTCTGCCCGGCCGGCGGGGCTCCGTGGGTGAGCATCCACCTAAGAACCAGGAAGTTACGGTTTGATTCTGGTCAGGGCACATGCCCAGGTTGCAGGCTTGATCCCCAGTGTGGGACGTGCAGGAGGCAGCCTATCAGTGATTCTCTCTCCTCACTGATGTTTGCATCTCCCTCTCCCCTCCTCTCTGAAAGCAGTAAGAATATTGTATAAAAAGGATGTGCTTTCTCACAGAGCAACTCACTGCGGCTGTGAGAACATTTACACAGGGAATACACAGAAGAAAGTGACAGCACGCCAGCTCATCGGGGTGCATCCCCGCATAATCCCTGGCCTATCTCCTTCCAGGACGTCCTGTCCTAGGCTTTGGTTCTAGATGTATAAGCTCTTGGCCTAGACAGTGTATTGTGGACCGGTTTCTTTTGTTTCTTTACATGTAGGTTAAACCAAACACCAAGAGAGAAGAGGGAGAGAGGGAATCAGCATTTACTGAGCTGCTGCTGGATCTCCGCCCTCTACCCACATCCTTTATGTTACCCTAAAACCACCCTACGCCTTTGGCACTCTGCTCTCCGCCTGCAGATAAGCCAGGAGGGGTTAAGTAACGTGTCCACTGTGGACTGAGGCTGCTCTGACTGGCCCCAAATCCATGTTCTTGCCAAAGTCCACCCTGTCCCAGGCAGCATCTGGATCATCATTTTTCCAGAGCTTTTCATACAAGAAAGGGAGTCTCAGAGTCCCACGTGGGGGTGACAGCATGTCTCTCTATGGGTTTCTGTGTGTGCATGTCTGCATGTATGTGTGCATGTGTGTGTGTGTGTGTGTGTAAAGCCTTGCCTTCAAGCCCCTGAATGGCCCCACCCTGCCTGAGGAGCCTGGGGCTCCAGCCTTTGGGAGGGAGGACACTTCTCCTTTAACCCCCTCCTCCCTGCTTCCTGTTTAGCCCCATGGAGGCCAGAGGGCGAGGGCTGTGGGCCGGGGGAGGCCCGGAAACACCTGTGTTTGCTCAGCACAGACCTCTTCCCAGAAGGCAGTGTTGACCAGCGATGTTTGCCCTGCTTGGCCAACACTGTGCAAAGTGGAAACTTAAATACCAGCCCCCTTCTTCCCCCACCTGCTTAAGTGGAATGGAAATCACTGACTTCTCACTAAATTCCTGGAGGAATTTTGTTTCTTGTTCCCAGCCAGGTCACTGAATTAATTTCCTCTTGCCCGCCAGAAAAATAACGTCATGCAGCTTGAGGCTGGGACAGGGGAAGGATCCTGACACCACCACCACTGGAGCCCCGTGGGGTCCCGACGGCCATCCCCATCCCACAACGTGGGTGAGGCCCCACTCAGGTCTCGGCACTTAAAGGCAGACCTGGGACTTGAACAGCTTCCCACTCCAGTCCTGGGGGCTCCTGGACGTCAGGCAGATGGAGAGGGCAGAGCAGCGCCTTCTAAAGCTTAGCGGCCGCTGCCCAAACCTCGCCATTTCACCTGGAGAAGTGCGCGTGTTCACACAGGCACGGAACGTGATGGCCACAGGAGTGCGTGCAGAATGGTCACGGCTGCTGACAGCCCAGACCTCTCTCAGCAGAGAGACTAACTGGACATGTGCCGACACAGGCAGCAACTTCAGTGAATTCCAAAAGCATCATGTGAACGAAAGAAGCCAGACACACACAAAGCACACAGCGTGTTCCGTCGTTCATATGCCCTTCTGCGAGGAGCGAAACTAATCCATGAAGAGCAGTTCCCTTTGGGGGAGATGGGGAGACCGAGTGACAGATCCGCTCTCTGCCTGCATCAGAGGAGGGTGCACAGATGTGCACAGATGTGAAGATGAATTGAGCTGTGCATTTAGGATTTATGGTATTACCGCATGTAACTAACACCTTAGTAAGAATAAATCCAGTCCCGTGGCCCCCCGCACCCGGTAATACACGCTGGCCTGTTCATTCCTGTGTTCTCTCCATAGCAGCCACACGGGCCTGGCAGCCAGCTGGGGCGCTCAGCAGACCACACGGGCTCCAAGCGGTGCCTGGGCACAGTGCCCGCCGAAGCGCAGAGGGGAACAGAAGCTGAGCTTCTGGAGGGGCCAGGGTCAGAACTGCACTGAGGCAGCGGCACAGGATTTCTGGACGCTGGCCCTATTTCTGGGGCTGATGTAGGTGAGGCTGGGCTTTTTCTTTCTTTCTTTAAAATATATTTTTATTGATTTCAGAGAGGAAAGGAGAGAGGGGGGGGGAGAGAAACATTAATGATGATAGAGAATCATGGATTGGCTGCCTCCTGCATGCCTCCTACTGGGGATGGATCCTGCAACCTGGCATGTGCCCTTGACTGGAATTGAACTCAGGACCCTTCAGTCCACAGGCCGACGCTCTCTCCACTGAGCCACACCAGCTAGGGTGAGGCTGGGCTTTTTTGAAAGCAGGACAAACAGAGATGGGACATCGGGAACCTGGGGATGGTCATTTCTTTCCATCCCAATAAAGCTTATCACTAACCCTCTCCCTCCCATGTGCAGGTCCCCAGAAATGCCTCCCTGGCGCCTCTGTGGCGGGACCCCATTTCCACCGACAATGGAACTACGGACATGAGTTTTTGTGGTTACGTTTTTGCGTTTGCTTTTTAAAAATTGTGGCACTACTGTGATTATGTTTTTGTTTTTCAACATTGAAATGTTTACAGATAAAAGATAAAAAGTAAAAAGATTTAAAAATAAAATTTTAAAAATAAAGAAAAGAATAAATCCATAGGAAATCAAGGCCGGGAGCGATGACGGGTGGCCGTATCAAGGTGGCAGCCGTGGAGAGGCGGAGGGACAGGTGTCCCGGGGTTCGGAACAGGTGCCCCGGGTCTTCCTGTTTATTCCCGCTGAAGCCTGCAGAGTGAACGTAACAATGGGACCGTCTCTGCGGAGCTTTGGGAAGATGAGAGTTTGTGCACACGGGCCCAGCACCCAGAGGCCAAGCAGAGGAGGGATGCTTCAGCTGGGCTGACGCTGGAGTGAGGAAAAGCAGGGTCCCCTCCTGGGCAGTGGGGCCAAGGAGAGAGGCCCCTGCACTCGCTCCTGAGCCACAGGGAGAAGGAAGGAGGGGGCAGCGGGCATGACAGAATCCCCTCCCGGGTGGCATGGCAGCCTTACCGCTCAGCCTCCCTCCATCCTTCTGCCACGAGTGTCCCCTCTTCTCATGGGCAGACTGAGGAGGCAGCTGGCAGAGCTGGGTGCAGAGGGGAGCCCAGGCTGGGCGAGCAGGATAACAGGCTCGGGGTCCTGGCTGTGAGGGGCACCCCCTGTGATGGCTTCCAGCTCAGACAGAAAAAACGCTGTGGGTTGTTAACCTAAGACAGTGGTCGGCAAACTGCGGCTCGCGAGCCACATGTGGCTCTTTGGCCCCTTGAGTGTGGCTCTTCCACAAAATACCACGGCCTGGGCGAGTCTACTTTGAAGAAGTGGCGTTAGAAGAAGTTTAAGTTTAAAAAATGTGGCTCTCAAAAGAAATTTCAATGGTTGTACTGTTGATATTTGGCTGTTGACTAATGAGTTTGCCGACCACCGCCTTAAGAGGTGACATGCCCACGCACATGTTCAGCATCTAAAGGTTTTCACACCTTTCCCTGGCAAACACCCTCACCATCTGATTAAGGAAACGCTACATTTCTACTCGACTTCCTTCGTTTAACGAGGTTCATCAAGCATCCTCTGCGCACCTGTTTTGTCCTCAGCACAGAGAGTTGGGTAAAGCCAGCCCTACCCCCAGGTAACTGCAGTCCGGGCTTAGAGCTGAGCTGCAGCCACACAGCCTGGTTCGAATCTCCCCTGTCCCACTCGCCAGCTCTGTGACCTAGGGCCAGGTGCTTGACCTCTATGGGCCTTAGTTTCCCCATCTGTAAAATGGGGATAGCAAAAGCATCTACCTTGTGGATGTACTGAGAGGATGAAAGCGGTAATGTCTCTTAGAATGGTGTCTGGCCACGCCACATGCTCAGTGGCTGTCAGCTGCTGTGATGTGTTTTAAGGGGACGGGACACCGTGCTGTGGAGAGAGACCTAACCCACGGAGGTCAGGGAGGCTTATCGATGCGTTTGTCTTGGGTGGGATGGGGGTCCCTGAGTCAGCCGTGGGCAGAGAAAGGGAAAGGTATGTCCATTGGGGATGAGGAAAGACTGGCACACACCCTGGCAGCCCAGCAGGCAACAGAGCTAGAGATAAACGGAGATGGCGAATGGGATGTTCTCTCGGGCAGGAAACGGGCATTGGTTCTGGAAAGGCCAGCAAGCAGGCATTTTCAGTTTTGCAGGCCACGGGGTTTCTGTCACGACTCCACTCGGCCACCGTAGCACAGAAGAGCCACGGACAATGAACGAGTGGGCGTGGCCATGCACCCATCAAACCTCCCACGTGGACACTGAAAACTGAATTCCATGTCACTTCTGTGGCACCAAATATTGTGCTCCTTTTGATGTTTTTTTCTCAACCATTTTAAATTGTAGAAACCATTCTTGGCTTGCTGGCCATACCAAAGCAGGCATCATGGTTACACCCTGTGCCTCGGTTTCCCCATCTCCACTGAGTGGCTATTGTTGGCACCCACTGCACAGCACTGACACAGAACCTGGCAAACAGCACATGCTCGACAAGTGCAGGTGGCAGCAGGCCACACCGCGGAGGTGGCCTGAGGGTGTGTTGCAAAATGAAAGCAATGGGAGACTCGTTAAACCCAGCAAACAAACCAGCTTCAAGTCAACAGGAAAGATGACGCCAGGAGAACTGACCCCTTCCGGGCCAAGGTCGGAGTTGGGCAACACCGAAGAGCCTGTTGCTCTCCGTTAATCAAGCCACCCACGCGGGGCTTGTGTTTTTCCGAGAAACAAGTCCCAAAGTCCTTGGGGGCCTCCCACAGCCCCCTGGAGGGTCTCTGACACCACGTCCAGGGCAGGAGAAAATGAAGATGGGCCTGGGACGCGGTGCCGGGCTAGGATGTGCAGTATCAGCAAGGACCGCCAAAGGCAGAGAGAACTCAGAGGAGCACCTGTTGGCCACAGTGTGGCAATCTGACCGTCCTCACGGGGAAAAAACACCAAAAATAGTTCAACAGGACAAGCTGAGTCTCCTAACGGTCGGAAGTCCGTAATGGCCACTATAGGCCATAAGGTCAAAAGGGTAAAGTTAAAATGTAAAAAAGGTTACTTTTTAAAAATTGATTTCAGAGAGGAAGGAAGAGGGAGAGACATAGAAACATCCATGATGAGAGAGAATCACTGATCGGCTGCCTCCTGCACGCCCCACACTGAGGTTCAAGCCCCAAACCCGGGCATGTGCCCTGACCGGGAAGCAAACCGTGACCTCCTGGTTCATAGGCCGATGCTCAACCACTGAGCTATGCTGGCCGGGCAATGGTTACTTTTTTAATGGAAACATTGGTTCTTTTTTAAATGTTAACGGCCCAGTGGTCACCAAACTCATTAGTCCACAGAGCCAAATAGCAACAGTACAACGATTGAAATTTCTTTTGAGAGCCACATTTTTAAACTTAAACTTCTTCTAACGCCACTTCTTCAAAATAGACTCGCCCAGGCCGTGGTATTTTGTGGAAGAGCCACGCTCAAGGGGCCAAAGAGCCGCATGTGGCTCGCGAGCCGCAGTTTGCCGACCACGGTGTTAACCAGTAGGGGATGAAGCTGGAGGTGAGTGCTTTATTCCTTCTGGTGAATAGATTGCCACGTATGCTGCATAGATTCACGTCTTTTTCTCTAGCAGGTAAGGATGAGGAGTGAAAACAAGAAGCTGTGAATTAGCCAAATTGTTCCAGAAAAAGCAAGAACCACACACAGGAAGGGGCCCCGGAGGAAAGAGGAAGGAGGAGGGCCCACTAGGGCGCAGCAAGGTGGTAGAGTCACAAGACGCCAAGATGAACTGAGCTAATGTGCGAACTCAATTCATCTCCTGGGAGAGAAACCCCACAACATCTGACTGACCTGCTCAGCGAAACGGGTTGTAAGACATGTCGGCGATGCTGGCAGAGCAGAGCAGGCCTGCTGGGAAACGCCCCACGAGCATCTCCTCATGTAGCCTCACACAGCCCTAGGAGAAAGAGACCCACAGGATCCCCCTCTTACAGATGAGGGACCTGAAGCTCAGAGAGGTGAAATGAAGTCGACGTGGCTCCGACCAACCCACGCCGACGCGGAATTGCACCTGGCCTTGTGCCTTCAAGAAGCAAAATGAGCTCTCTGCCCCTGGGCAATGAGTGCTGCTCCCCAAGTTTCCTCCTGCTCAGCCCCTTGGGACCATGGGCAAGGTTTCCCAGGTCCAGAAACACGTCCAAAGATCATCCGATGGCTGGCATCACCTTAGGGTCCACCTGTGCCTGAGATGGCCCAGCTCTCACACGTCATCATCTCCCTGACTCTTCACAATCCTGGCAGAAGTGACCATCCTCTCCTCCATCTCACAGATGGGGAAACTGAGGCACAGAGAGAGAAAGTAGCTAAGATCTCACAAAAAGACAGCGGTGGAGTTAAGGGTTGAACTCAGATGCTTAGCACCCAAGCCCATGCCTGGGTCACACAGGCCAGACATGGCAGGAGCAGCAGGTGGCATGCAGGACTGCCTGGGCCGGGAAGGGCCATGTACCGTCCCCCTGGTAAATGGCAGCTTTGTGCAAGGCAACTTCCTGCCCCAGTTCCCTGCCCCTCCCGGGCCTGCTGCCTCCACCAGCCCCCAGAGCCTCCTTCCTCCCAGATGAGCAGAGACGGGGCGCTGTGCTCCGGGTGCACATGGCCTGTGTGCTGTGGCTCTCAGCACCCCAGGGCCCCGAGGAGCAGGAGGAGCGGGAGGTCGGGCCACTGCAGGAGGTGTGGCTGCCAAAAGAGCGTCGGAAGCTGGAGGTAGAGCAGGCCGTACCCTCCTACTAACCCCCAGGCTACTGGGCTAAGGGGCCGAGATTGGCCATTGCCAGCCAGTGCGAGAGTTGGGGGGGGGGCGGGCAGCTGGGCTTGGAGCTCCATTGTGAAGATGGAGAAACTGAGGCACAGGAAGGAGAAGAAATGCCCATTGAGGTATGGAGGGCAGGCTCACCTCAGCCACAGCCTGGCTCTCTCAGCTGCCAGCAGACCTAGAGCCTAGGGGGAGTTGCCCATTCTGCCAGCTCAGGGGAAGAGTTGGGCCCTGCAGCCAGACTCTGAAATGGGGCGGGGGGGGGGAGCGGGGGCTCAGTTCTGCTCCTGCATAGGGAGGGGTGACAGAGAGGACTGCACAGGAGAGCCGGGAGGAGAGCTTCTGGAGAGCCCCTCACCTACCTCGAATGACACCTGGGAGGGCAGGGTGGGCAACATCACAAAGGCTTACTGTGCGCACAGCGCTGGGCTCAGGCTCTGGGCTGGCCGGGAACGGCCGCACTTAATCCTTGCAGCCGTCCACGGGGGCGGGTACTGTCCTCATCCCCATCTACAGACGGGAAACTGAGCCACGAGGAGGTCAAGGTTGAGACCTCACAACCAAGGAAGGGGGAGCTGGGTTCGGGTCTGAACCGTGTGCAAGGGGAACCTGCAGGTCATTCACCTGACAGAGCCCACAGCTGGGACGGGGGCAGTGACAGGAGGGACGAAAATGCACTCATCACTCCTTCATCAGATATCCAGAGCAGATGTGCCAGACAGGCAGGGGGTGTGGAGTGTGTGGTGCGTCTGCCTTAGGCTCTTAAAGGGACCACAGTCAAGTGGGACCCTACTGGCCTCAACCCTGCGCCGTACCCCCAACCCCACCAGTGCCTCTAACGGGCCTGCGATAGCTCCAGTGCAGACCACGTCCCCAAGGAAAACGCCAGGTATGTGGGCTGCACGGGTCTGCTGGAGAAACCAACAGGCCTGGGGCTGCCCAGGAGCTGGGCCTCCGGGGTTCGGAGAAGCCTGGAGGGCGGGCTGAGCAGACCAGCCCTTTACAGAAGTCCTCCTGCACATCCCCGGCGACCACGCTAGGAAGTGGGACGGAAACACCTCCCGCAGCGGCTCTTCTATCTGGACAGACTCTCTCACCCCTCCCCTGTGCCCATGGCCTCCCACATCGGCCTAAGGTGGCTTTTCTGCATCCGAGGCTGGCTGAGTGATTTTGAAGGAGCAGCCGCTCCGCTCTGGGCCTCAGTCCCCTGTCCGCCAAATGGGCACGTAAGCGGCTGCCCCCACGCCCCAGGGCTGCAGTGTGCCTTCAGCAGCAGGTGTTCCGAGGCAGCTCAGTGAATCTCAGCTCCCAGTGGGAGTGGAGCGCCAGGCAAGTCCCAAAGTGCCTGAGTCATGCGGCCCCACCCGCACGCAGGACGCTGCGGTTTATGAGCGGCACAATGACATCCTTTGGTCTGCAGAGCCGAGGCCTGCACGCCCGGGCGGGGCACACACAGGCAGCGGGGGCGGCAGCTGTGTCCAGCAGATGGACTTAGCCCCTGTTTGCTCCGCTGATAACTGAGTTGACCTTGGTTAATATTCACCAGCAGCCTCCCCCAGCGCCCCCTGAGTCTACTGCTTAAATACGGACGAGGACAGGGCTCTGTCTCCTCAGCCTTGGTCACCAGCCCCGGCCTGGGACAGTCAATCGTAAGTATGCCTTCCCCAGGGGAAAGCCTCTGGAGGGGCCTCAGACAGCCCCGGGGAGGCAGGGAGGATGGAGCGGGGCGGGGTGGGCTCTGTTGTCATAGTAACAGCATTCCTGGAGGTCCTGTCCTGCTCCCTGAGCTGGCTGGGCCTCTTCAGTTATTCACTGGTGAATGACTGGCCCTCTGTACACAGAAGTGGGAGTGGGGCCTGGCTCTGGTGGCCTGGGCCCAGGAGGGGTGTTTCTGTGGGCCCAGCTCCTGTGTCTCTGTCTGCTGTCCCCTCCAGGTCTCCCCTCCCCGTCCCCTGGGGGGATATCCTTTTCCCCTTCTACAGTTGAGAAGGTTAGGGCCCAGAGAGGGACAGCGAGGAGCCCCAGTTAATGTAGGGGTGGAGGAGCCAGGCCAGACTGGAAGCCGAGTTCCAGCCACTCACAGGCCTCCATCCTCTGCATTAATGCCCAGAGGAGAACTGTGCCAGGCTCAGCCCCGAGGCATCAAAATGGGCCCCCTGTGCAAGTGGGCTCTGGCCACCCTCACTATGGTGCGAGATGGGAAACCCTGGGCGGGGCCATTGCAGGCGCTTCGAGCTGTGCTCCAGAGCCTTGCCCTGGCCAGGCGGCACTGAGCTCCTTACGTGCAGTCCGCCTTTAAGCCTCTCAGCAACCTTCTGAGGTGGTTCCCATGGTTGGTCCCATTTTACAGATGAGGACAGTGAGGACAGAGTTCTTCAGCCCCAATTTACACACCGTCCAGGATGCAAGCCCTGCCCACCTAGTTCCGGAACCCATGCCCCTGACCCCATGCCCACGGTCAACATTAATTCTCTCAGGTCTCGGGTACCAGGTAGGGAATCGGACACCTGGGCTGGCCTCCCGGCCTCATCGATGCCGAGGGACCCTGGACAGTTATTCGACCTCTCTGTCCTCTTGGGCAAAATGTAGATAAACTTGGCCCTCTTTCTTCTCACCCCACCCCACTGGTCTTGATCTCTGGCATGCTGAAAGGACATGGTTTTTCTGCCATTGGATTGGATTTTGGAGATGAGGTGACAAAGATGACCATGACCAAGGCCAAGGCCCCCAGACTCCCTCACAGTGCTCTGAAAGGTCCACAGCAAAGTCAATGACAAACGACACAATGACACTCCTGAGAGCTGACTGTGCGCCAGCACGTCTTGGCGCTGTGCAAGTAGCTAACTGCACAATAACTCTCGGAGGAAGTGCGACCTTACCATTTTCAGAAACTCGAGGCTCAGAGAGGTTAAGTAACTTGTTCAAGGTCACAAAGCTGGTAGTGGATGGAACTCGGGCATTCTGGCCTCCTAGTCTCTGACCTTAGCCACCAAGCGACGCTGCCCCCTTCATGTGGCCAGGCCAGCTGTGCTGCTTTCAGTGTCAAGGTCTCTGGCTTCAGCTTTACACATGGAGAAGGGCTAAAGGCCAGGTTCTGGAATCAAAATGCCTAGGGCTTGATCCCAGCTCCGTAAGCAATTGGCTCTGTGGTTCTCAGTAAGTTACGTAATCTCTGGAGGCCTCAATTTCTCCATCTGCAAAATGGAGCCAATACAATTCCCACCTCAAAGGGTGGGCTCTGAGAACAGATCATTTAAACGCCTGATGTTTGCTAAGCATGACGACAGGGATGCCAGTGTTGCCTGGGCATCGCTCAGCGGTAATAAATAACTACTTGGAGAACTGACTTCAAATTTTCCAGACTCGGAGGTGGGTCTTCGCTGAGCAGGGGCCCCTTCCCTGGTCCTGGGCAACATGGCAACATGGCAGGAAGAAGTCGGCCATTTCTCACGCGAGGCCCTGCCTGTGTGCAGGGGTGGCGGTCCTCCTCGCCCACACCTCGTCTGTTCCTCACCTCCGCCTGCGAGAGATTCTTTCTCTACTTTGCGGGCAGGAAGCCGAGGCTCAGGGAAGCGAGGCCGCTTGTCCACAGAGGCAGGGCCGGGTCACACGGGGCTTCTTCAGTGCCAGGGGTCAGCGGGGGTTGACCTCGCGGTGCAGGTGCTTCCCTGGACCCCTGGGTCACTCTCAGCCCTTCACTTTATGCTCCTGGGCAGGAACGGTGTGAGATCAGGCAAAGGGGGTGCGCCCTCTCCCTCCTCCCTGGCAGGGCTGCTCCCACCAGCCTGGAAATGCCACCGTGCCATCGTCCTCGTCTGTGCTGTAAAGCCTGGCCCACAGGCCTCTGGGTGCTGCACCACCTACTTTCTCATCCCCTGGTGGCTTCCCCAGCATGAGGCTTGGGGGGGAGGGGGTGCTGCCTTTGAAAGAAGGGCGAGGAGACAGCAGACATCTTGGGCCCTGGTGCTATAAGGAACAGACTGGAAGGCTAAATGATGCCAACAGGAGGCTCAAGGCCAACGTCAGGGTCCCTCGGGACCCAGTTCTGACATTCATGGGATCTGAGAACGGAGGACATGGCTGGCTGAGTCTGAAGTTCAAGTGCTGGGAAAACCAAGGCCTGTTACAGCTCTGTGACTGGCTCGCCGTGTGGCCTTGGCAAGGCCCTGACCCTCTCTGGGCCTCACACCCCTTACTGTACAAGAAGGAACCAGATGAGGTGGTGCAGCGTCCAGGAAGGTGGACCGGGGGTGAGTAGGTCTTCACCCAGCTGCACCCCTCCCACCTCAGCCCCACGCCAGCCTTGCCACCTTCTTAGAGGCCAGCAGCCCTCTGGCTGTGAGGGCCTCTCCACCCCTCCCCACGGGGAGTGCACTCTGCTCTGAAACCCAGATGCCCTGTAATTAAGAGCCCACCGTTAGCACCCAGGGACCTCATCCAGGCCGCCCCCCACCTCGACTGCTCAGGCGGGAAGAGCGAGGCCCAGGACAAGGAGAGGCCAGGTGGCCAGCGGTGCCCTGCTGGGGCGGAAGCCACAGCCTCTGGCCCCGAGGCCACTCGGCACATTTAGGGTCCCCACGCTGCTGGCCCAAAGCCTTCCTGATCTGAGTCCTGCAGTTTCCGCCACCCCTGAAAAACATGCCAAATCCAGTGGGAACCGGGAGGGGGAGGAAGACGCAGAACTAACGTAGCCCTCTTCAGCTCTAAACCACAGGCGGTGCGAGAAAAACAGGCCGCGCGTTAGCTGACGTGGGCTGCCCCCCGCTGGGTTATTTCCAAGCCTCCAGGCCAGACACAAATGGTGGAGAGGGGTCCGTTTGTGCCTCATCAGGTTGTCTTCTGAGAAAGAAACTTTTAACGGTCCAAGGGGGCAGATGGAACCGGCGTTTATTCCCAACTTTCCCCAGGCTTTCTCGTTCCGGGTTCCGGGCCTGCTTTGTCGTTGTCCTCTATGAAAATGGTTTCAGTTCTGGGAGTCATAGCCAGCTGCGGGCACGGCGTGTCTCCTCCGCTCAGACCCCAGTGTCCCCATCTGTGAGGAGGGCAGTTACACCGAGGGGTGCAGCTGGTGGGCCGAGGCTGGGGCCTGAGTAGGGGGAGCTCTGTGGGGAAGGCGGGCTCCATGTTGTGGGTGGCACTGACTTTGACCATCACTAGATAGAGTCTGCTCCTGCTGACTTAGCCCAGGCCCGGCTGTTCCTGCTGTCTCCCAGCCACGGACCCCTCTCGCTCCCTGCCTGTCCTCGGAAGGCAGCCAGTCTGCTGCCCCACTGGGCTCTCCCTCGTAGAGCCGCCCTGAGATCCCTTCGACGTAAGATGTGGTGTCCAGACTTACTGCACTAACTTCTCCAACGACCCACTTCCTACATGAGGCAAAGTGAAGGCTAGAGACACGAAATGACTTGTATCTAGAACCCAGGTCTGTCTGAAAAGAAGAGATGCCTCCCGCCGCCCCGCCCCACACAGAGACAAACCCCGATACCAGAGAGCCCAGGGCTGGGGCAGGAGGGGACCAGGGTGAGCGGGCCGCCCACTCCCCGCTGAGACCACAGATGCAGCCTCCAGAGCAGGAAGCCACCAGGGGCAGAGGCTCCCTGTGAGGGTGGCGGTCGCAGCCACCAGCGAGTTTCCTCAAAGCTCCCCGGGGGGCCGGCGGTGCCCTGGGGCAGGGACCCCTCCCCTCTGGCCGCAGCCTCTGCCCCTTCAGTAACAGGGCTCCACAGCAGCCCTCCAAGGGCCGCTCCAGATCCAGGCACCCCTGGGCCGGATCGGGCCTGCCTTCTTGGCTCTCAGCCTGCCTTCCTCCCTCTGAGTGATGAGATGTACCGTGTGCACATCATGCATCCCTCCCTCAATGCCTCCCTCGCCTCCGTTTCCCCCATTATGAAATAGGGGCTTTGGCACTGGCCCCTCAGGGTCACTGCGGACATTAATGGAGGCATCAAGAAGGTGGACTCCACCCCCAGACCTTCTGGATGTGTGATTCCGGGGAGTCTTTGAGTGATGAGGATGTAGAACATGCCTGGCACAGGGCTGCATGGAGGAGATGCTGAATGAGCTCTGGCTGTGTGACATGGTGTGAATCAGTGGCCAGGGGGACTCACTGTGTGGCCTGACTTGGGCGTGATGCCCCTTCTCTCTCTCTCAGGACAATGCCGACCTCCATCACGTGGGGCCTCCTCCTGCTGACAGGCCTGTGCTGCCTGGCCCCTGCCTCCCTGGCTGAAGGTCTCCAGGGAGACGCTGTCCAGGACACAGATGCAGCTGAGCACGCTCATGAGTCCGCCAGCCACAAGATCGCCCCAAACCTAGCCGACTTCGCCTTCAGCCTGTACCGCCAGGTGGCCCATCAGTCCAACTCCACCAACATCTTCTTCTCCCCCGTGAGCGTCGCTACAGCCTTTGCCATGCTCTCCCTGGGGGCCAAGGGCGACACTCACACCCAGATCCTGGAGGGCCTTGATTTCAACCTCACAGAGAGAGCAGAGGCTGACATCCACAGAGGCTTTGAGAATCTCCTCCACACCCTCAACCAGCCGGCCAACCAGCTGCAGCTGACCACCGGCAACGGCTTGTTCATCAATGACAGTGTGAAGCTGGTGGATAAGTTTTTGGAGGATGTCAAGAAAATGTATCACTCCGAAGCCTTCTCCGTCAACTTCAAGCACTCCGAAGAAGCCAAGAAGCAAATCAACGATTACGTAGAGAAGGGAACCCAAGGGAAAATCGTGGATCTGGTCCAAGAGCTTGCTGAAGACACAGTGTTCGCTCTGGTGAATTACATCTTCTTTAAAGGTAAGGTGGTACCACCAGCCAGAGCTGGTTCCCATGGAAACACCCAGAAACATTCTCAAACATCAGTTCCTAAGCTTTCCTGGGCGGTGCAGGATGCCATGTGACTGTGCATCTGGGCAGGGGGATCCCGTTCTCCCCACACAACCACACAAAAACGCCCCCTGATCAATAAGGTTAGCGAGCGATGGGTCAGCAGTCAGCATCATCTTCCCTGCAGGACATGCCAGAGCCTTTGTGCCTGTTCCACGTGCATCATAAATCCCCACCAGGGACGGAGGCACAATATGCAATGTGCCCCCCCCCCCCACACACACACACACACACAACACAGACCAGACAAACACACGTTATCAGAGTTTAAAACAAAGAAGGTCTCCTGAGCCACTCTAGTGTCATGGGAGGAGGGGCAGCTTTAGAGTCAGAAAGACAGGGTTCAAACCCTGCCTCCACCACCCTCAGTGGCTGGCTCTCGGCAAGTCTCTGTGCCTCCCTGAGGTTCGAGTTTCCTATCTGGAACATGAACATAATAATCCCTGCTGCCAGGTTTCTGTAAGGGGTATGCATGTCACAAAGAACATGGGACTACAGGCTCACAATGTGGGTGCTCAACTGAACTTGACTCTCAGCCTGCCTTCCTCCCTTTGAGTGAAGAAAATGCCAGAAACTGTGGGTCCCAGAGGCCATTCTGAGGCTGTTGAAATAGTCCCTGGAAATAGCCTGGGGCAGGGAGGTGAGAGTCAAGGTCAGGGGCGCTTCCTTCTCTCTGTGGGCTCCATGACCTGGGGCAGAAAATGCGCTGGAGAGCGCCAAGGCCAGAGTCAGCACCTCCTGGGCCCCAGCTGAGCGGGGGGACTCCAGGCGGCTCTTGTCCCCTCCAGCCTCCGTCTCCACCTTCCATCCAATGAGAAAGGGGCTCAGGGCTCCCCGAGACTCCTGTGTACTCTCACTTGGCAGGATGGTGATGGTCTCTTGGAATAGCAGGGGGGGTGCCCAGGCCTCCGCGTCTCACATGTTGGTCC
This sequence comes from Plecotus auritus, assembly GCF_963455305.1. NCBI lineage: Eukaryota > Metazoa > Chordata > Mammalia > Chiroptera > Vespertilionidae > Plecotus > Plecotus auritus. The sequence goes on along the minus strand of NC_137770.1, from coordinate 5,479,881 downwards.
AGGAAAGGCCATTAGAGGAAGAACAAGGGTGAATTCCCCAAATGATAAGAACCCGAGTCAAGGGGCAGGGAGACTCAGGCAAGGAGCCGCCAAGTATGACTGCTGCCGACCATTTTCGTTTAGCCCCTTCTGAGCACCCGCCGTCACTAGTAAACAGGCATGAAATGCAAGTTCACATGCTTACTCTCCCCAGCCCGGCTGGCACCGCTGAGCCCCTACAATGTAGACAACGTGGACCCTCCTCCAGTCCGCTTTCTCCCCACTGAAGTCCTGTCAGTGGGGTGAGGTCCCTTTCAGCTCCATTTGACAGATGGGGGAGCTGAGGCTCAGAGAGAGCCCTCTCATGCAGGAGGCTCAGGGCTCCTGGGTTCTGCCACGGGTACCTAACCCTTCCCTCTCCTGGCTGACCTGCACCTTCACCTCTCTCCAGGCAAATGGGTGAAGCCCTTCGATGCTGAGCAGACCACCGAGGAGGACTTCCACGTGGACGAGGCCACCACGGTCAAGGTGCCCATGATGAAGCGCCTGGGCATGTATAACCTGCACTACTGCAACAAGCTCTCCAGCTGGCTGCTGCTCATGGACTACGTGGGCAACGCCACCGCCTTCTTCATCCTGCCCGACGAGGGGAAGCTGCGCCACATGGAGGACCTGCTCACCAAGGAGGACCTCAGCTCATCCCTGGGAAGGAGATACCACAGGTGACATCCCTGACCTGCGGCTGGCTTGCCCCTCCTGCCGGGCAGGGGTGGGGGTGGGCGGATGGGGTTGTGAGAATGGACCACACACTGTGAGTCCAACAACTGTGCGTGACCTTGAGCTTCCAGACAGAGGCCAGTGTCAGCTCAGGCAGCACCCCCGTGAGAGCAGTGCCAGCGGTGGGTGCAGGGAGAGCGGCACCAATGCGCCGAGAGGCAGCAGCCGCGGGTGGCGTGCGGACAGAGAGTCCACACTGCGCAGGGGACAGGGCCTTGGAGAGGCCAGAACAGCGAAGGCGTGGTGTGGGGGGCGCTTCCTGCTCCGAGGCCGCCAGCGCGTGGCTTCACGGGGCCTGGGGAAAGTGATACTGGAGCACGTGCCCCCGTTACTGCACATGGCTCTGCGCTCACAGATGCCTGTCCTCATGCAGAGCTCATCACGCGCATTATAAACTACATGTAAATACATGAATGTGTGCAATGCAAACATGCAAACAATCAAATAAATCAGAATGTAAAATAAATGGACAAAATCAATAACATAGAAAAGCATGCATTATAAACGTATATATAAATGAATATAAAAATACACAACCGTCTGAGGTGAAAGCTAAGAGAGACGTAGTACAGCCCCACCCAGCAAGCCCAGTCCTGGGTGCCTTCACCGGAGACTGAGAACAGAGAGCAAGGAGGGGCTGAATCTCGCTTGGGTCCAAGAGGGCCCGAGCCCCAGGCAGCTCGCTCCTGTCAGACCTTCTGGGGCCACACTCTGTCCCCAGGGGACACAAGAGAAGTGGGAGAAATGACCAGAAACGAAAAACTTTCCAAGTTGTGAAATTCCTTTCTTTTCCAACCACCTTGACAGGTCTGCCAGTCTGAGTATGCCCAAACTGTCCATTTCTGGAACCTACGATCTGAAAGCCATCCTGGGCGAAATGGGCATCACCAAGGTCTTCAGTAATGGGGCTGAGCTCTCGGGGATCAGCGAGGAGGCTCCCCTGAAGCTGTCCAAGGTGAGCCTGTCCCTGGTGTCCACAGGGCACAATGTGTGCGGGCTGCAGCCCAGCGGAGGGGGCGAAGGGCCACAAACACCCCGCAGACCGAGGTCTCTGGGGAAGGCCCCTGGACTCACCAGGACTGGGACGTGCTCAGGCGCCCGAGGGAGGGGTGGCCTCCTGTGTCCTGGCCCTTTAGGGACGTCCTCTGAGGCGGTGTCACTGACCCTCTGTCTCATCTCCGGTCAGGGTCTTCTCCTCTTTGGGCCTCGATGGACCCATATTTACAAAGTCAGACTGAGGGTCAGGGCTTTCAAAGGAATCCCCCCTCCCCTGCCCTTCCTGTGACATTGGGAGCTATTGATGAATCAGCCAGCCCAGTTAATGAGTGATTGGGCTAAAGACGCCACTTATCAGGAGAACTGAAGGGGACCACAGCAACAACTGCTGCTCAGTACTGGCTACACACTGAATGCCTGACTGTGGACTGGACGCTATGAAGGGGTCCCCACCTATGCCCTGGTCCCCAAGGAGCTTACAATCGGACACTGGAAACAAGAGACATGCCCAGGGACAGAAAGTCCAAGTCCAGCTTCTACCTCCTGAGGTGGGGCTGTTTGCAGGGAGGATGAGAATGTTGGTCCGGAGGCGTGAGGGTGCGTAGGTGGAGTCGGCAAAGGCCTTGAGAAGTGGAGAGGCCTGGTGTCCCCTGCGGGGGGTGGGGGAAGGGGCTGGTGTCCCCTGCAGGGGGGACCTGGAAGGAGAGACAGCTGGTGGGGCGGGCCCGGGAAGCCTCCCCTCCCCGGCACCGCTGCCCTCCCTGGCCGAGCTCCCAGGCCGGGGCGGGGTTTGCCTGTCACTGAGACCACAGCTCTGCTCTCTCCCCTCCAGGCCGTGCATAAGGCTGTGCTGACCCTGGATGAGAAGGGGACCGAAGCTTCCGGGGCCACATTACTGGAAGCCATTCCGATGTCGATACCCCCGAATGTTGAGTTCAACAGGCCCTTCGTCCTGGCCATCTATGATAGAGACACCAAAGCCCCCCTCTTTGTGGGCAAGGTGGTGAATCCCACCCAGAAATAGCTGCCTCTCTGGCTCAGCCTCCCGCCCAGGCAGGTCCCCTCCAAAGGTGACAATAAAGTGACTGGCCTGGCCCAAGCTGGAGTGTGACGTGCCAATCCCTCCTCCTCCTGTGTCTGAGTCTCCCCTCTACCTGAGGGGGAGGGCAGGAGGGGTATGTCACGCACCCACTGTGTCGGTATTTATTAGACATGTGCACCGTCCAGCCCTGTGCGGGGCCGGATGTGCGGCTGCTGACAGCACGGCCTGCTGCCTCTGCCATCACCTCGGAAAAGCCCCAGGTGCCAGTCGTGCCTGGAAAGTGCCCAGAGGGCACAGCATGGCTCAGAGTCCAGCCCACGGCCCCTCCACCAAGTGTCCGCCGGGTCCTCCTGCCAAGCCCCACCCTGTGCCCCGGGAGGCCCCCCCCCTGCAGGGCTGCTCGCCCACACCAGGCCGCCTCCCGGTGCCCCAGCGCAGGCAGCTCCCACGGGGGCACTGAGCTGCCGCGTGTCCAGCACAGAGGCAGAGGGAGGGGCCAGGTCCCCTCTCACCCCAGTCTCCTGAGCCAGGCTGGGCCCGCCACACACAGGTCTCCCTCTGCAGGAGCCCTTTCCAAAGGGCCGGACGGGGAACACGCACTCTGCCCTTGTCACTCTCTCTCTCCCCAGGACCCTCAGATACGCTGTCCTAGACGCGGGTCACTTGTCCCAGGTGAAGAAGAGGGTCTCTGGTCGGGTTGGCATCACCTGCTCAAACTCGGCGGGACAGTTACCCCCCAAGACACGTTCCCTACGTCCTCCTGTCCCCTCACCATGCGGCCAGGATGTCCTGGGAGGCCCTGCAAAGTCATTCCAATGATTCCTTCGTCATGGGAGGGGAAGTACAGTAGGCAGCGACCCCACCGGCCCACCTGCCCTTCCCTGGCTGAGCTCTTGAAGGGGACACATTTCACCTTGCCTTGTTCCTGCCCCATGGCGTCCCTGTGGTCCTCAGAGGGAGACCACAGCTCCTGGACCCCAGCTGGAGGCCGTCCTGAGAGCAGCCCCCCCTCCCCCCCACCCACACACACACCCTGCAAGGGTCAGGAAGCCGGGCCGGTCCTGCAGCCTGGAGGAACCAGCTCTCTGAGCTCTCGGGAATGGGCTCGGCCTGGGATCGGGGACAGAGGTAGAAGGACCCCCATCCCACACAAACCTCAGAACCACAGTCTGAGCCACGCACTGGGGATTAATGTCCACCTACAGGACAAGGATGAGTCACAGAAATTTACACTTTTTCAGTCAAAATGGCCACATATGTGCAGTTTCACATTATTAATATAATGGATGGAAATTCAACTGTTTCCCAAATAAGCCTGCTATCCTCTTGAGTCTTCCCCGCCTGGAGACTTCCAACTTCCACTAATTCCAGTAACGATACGAACTGGGATCAAACACCTACAATGATGCCAGCCCTGAGGATCTAAGGACCTGGGTCAAGTTCAGACTCTGCCACTTTCCAGGGCTGTGACTAGAGAAGTCGCCAAACCTCTCTGAGCCACAGTATATGCCCATCCTATATAATAACCTAATATGCTAATTAGACCGAGTAGCAGAACCACCATCCGGGCGACCGTCTGGATGATGCCAGGGCTGCAAAGGCCTACTCTTGCACGAATTTCGTGCGTCGGGCCTCTAGTAGGAATAGAAACCCTACCTGGACTTGGTGTGAGGGCCACATCAGATACTCCAAACAGTGCAGCTTCCAAAGGGCAGCAGAGCAGGGCACCAGTGCCAGGGATTTATCTGTGGCACTACGAGCTCTTCCTATAAGCCAGGCTCCCTGGGAGGGGCTGTTCAGGAATTCCTCACTGAATCCTCAGAGCAGCACTGTGATGCTGTGAACAGAGCTGCTTTGCTCTTGTACACCCATTCTACAGATGACGACACTGAGGCTCAGGGAGGCTAGTGGTCTTGCTCAAGATTGCGGAGTTAGTGAGTGGTAGAGCTGGTTTCAGGGGCTTCCTTGATCCTTCACACCTCACCACATCACCCACGTCCCCTCCCAGACAGCCCCATGGGGTTAGCAGAGCCCAATGCCCCCCACCCCTGAAGTAGGAGGAAGGCTGGGGCTCAGCACACACCTCTGCACAGAAAACACTCCTTGCCACACCCCCCCCCGCAGGAAAGCAGCTGATCGCTATAGCGCCTCCCCCCAGGGGTACAGAGCACGCAGCCCTCGGCAAGCAACCCACACTCCCCCCTGGCCAGTACTGGCATCCGTGGGAGTAAAGGGGCAGTTGGAACTCTGGAGAGTCCAGGGAACGGCCAAGAAGGCTGAATGCGCTGGGGCACTCACCGAAGACGCCATCATTTCACCTCGAAGGATGGCCTGTCACTACGCAGTCTGGACTCCGGCTGGCAGAGAGCCAATTCCAATGAGCGTAAAGCTCCCAGAGGACAATTCACTGGCTCAGATGGGAACCAACAGGGCCCATCCATGGGGCGGGCGAAGCATCGGGCAGCCTTGTCCTAGGAGAGCAGGCCATGGTCAGGCAGGACGGCCATCAGCCTCAGCTTTGCCTGTTCTTTCGTGTTTCCAGTGTATCCATGACCCTCAAACTCAGTCCTTGAAGGACACAGGCTAGGAATCGTTACCTCCAATGCCAAGTGGGGAGCTGGGGTTCCAGCCGACAGAAGACCCAGGCCTAGAAGACAGGTGCCTCACTTCGGCCGGGCCGCCCCTACGCCATACATTGCCCAGACCATCTCAGACCTGTGCCCAATTCCAGCCTCCCAGTCCAGTGGAGCCTGCCTCTCTGGCCCAACACCAGCTGGAGTCACCGGTGCTGGGGCCTGGGCTGGTGCTGGTCAGTCTCCCCTTGAGTGGAGACCCAGCTCACCTCTGAAACGGAGAGGAAAACTCACAGCGACCTCTGGGATCCCGCAGGGCCTGCCTGGCAGTGACAGTCACGCCTCTATCGGTTTGCAGGGCAAGACACGGCTATTCGATTTAAGCATAAATAACACACTTTTGAGTTTAAGTGGGAGCTCTGCCCTGACGGGTGGGCACCATCTCCCCTCCTGTCACTGGGGATGACGACTCCTAGCCTGTGTCCTTCAAGGGCTAATTTTGAGGGTCGGGAGATACATTGGAAAGACTAAAATGAAGACCAAGGTCAAGGGGGCTCGGGGTTCTCACACATGTGCACTGCCTCGGAAATGGAAACTACAGATTACGTATTGATTTCCACCCCAGGGGCCCCCTTGATCCTCTCCGCAAGGCCATGGGTGGGCCCTTGTTCAGCAAGAAAATGCAAACAGCCCAGCTGGTGTGGCTCAATGGTTGAGCATCAACCTGTAAGCCAGGAGGTCAGGGTTCAATTCCCGGTCAGGGCATATGTCCAGGTTGTGGGCTTGATCCTCAGTGTGGGGTGTGCACGAGGCAGTGATTCTCTCTCGACACTGATGTGTTTTTTTCTCTCTCCCCCCTCCCTCTCCCTTCCTCTCTGAAATCAATTTAAACAAATATGTATATCTATATATATAAAAGCCTAAGCGACCATTACGACCAGTCAACCAAACGACCGGTCGCTATGATGTGCACTGACCACCAGGGGGCAGACACTCAACGCAGGAGCTGCCCCCTGATGGTCAGTGTGCTCCCACAGTCAACCTCCTGCAGCTGGCCAACCTCCCACGGTCCCTCCCCCTGGCCAGCCGGCCCGGATGGCCCTGATCGGGACTGGGCTAGACGGCCCTGATCACTGGCCAGGCCGAGGGACCCCACGCGTGCACAAATTTGTGCACTGGGCCTCTAGTATTTATATAAATCATCTAAGAAGCAACTTAAACATTAGCCTGCTGTATTTGGTCAAACATTTAATTAACTCACCCCTAATGCCTTGGCAGGGCCAGACCACATGATTTCATGGGCCTTAGATAGCCCTTGGATTGGATGTACGCACAATGGACTACTACTCAGCCACAGAAAAGGAAGGCAATCTTACTTCTGAGACAGCATGGACGGACCTGGAGGGCGCTGGGCTAAGTGAAATAAGCCAGTCAGAGAAAGACAAGGACCATGTGATTTCCCTTATGTAGACTCTAATGAACAAAATAAGCTGGCAAACAAGAGAAACAGACTCGCCGATACAGAAAACAGACTGTACTGGTTTTTAAAGCCATGTTCCCTTAGTCAGCAGTTATCAATAGCCTCAGTGTCCTCGGAGTGTGATCACTCACTTCCTTTCATCCTGAGGTGACTTTCAGCATTAAAACGTTAAGATGAAAATGCTAAAGGCAGTATCACAACGCCGAAAGAATGCAGGAATCCCAAATCAGCCTCCAGTTAGTACAGAACCAGGAGCTTTTCCGATTGCTGTGTGCCTGTTTCCATCACTGCCAAGTGGGGAGAATGAGACCCAACTCTGAAGTTTCTTCTGTGGACGACTCTGCGGAGTGTTTTGTAGTGCTGGTTCTTGCCAAATATCACTCATTTCTCAAGACTGTAGATTCCAAAAGTAACAGTTTGGGGCTAGCTTCCCGCATCCCTGTCTCAATTCACTGACAAAACTAACAGAGGAGGCCGAAACCGGTTTGGCTCAGTGGATAGAGCGTCGGCCTGTGGACTGGAGGGTCCCGGGTTCGATTCCGGTCAAGGGCATGTACCTTGGTTGCGGGCACATCCCCAGTGGGAGGTGTGCAGGAGGCAGCTGATCGATGTTTCTCTCTCATCGATGTTTCTAGCTCTCTATCCCTCTCCCTTCCTCTCTGTAAAAAATCAATAAAATGTTAAAAAAAAAAAAAAAAAAAACTAACAGAGGAGTAACTTGCAGATTGCAACAACTGGTTACCATGGACCACAAGTGGGAGCCAGATGGCCTGGGACCTTCCACCGCCTCCTACAGGCACGCTAGCGAGGTGCCTTAGCTGGGAGCCTTGGTTTTCTCGCTAGCATAACAGGAGCATTAAGGTCCCTTGAGGCCTTGATATTTTCAGGGTGGCCCAGGGTCATTCTTCCACAGGGTCACTCTGAGTCTTGGCTCCTGGTGGTGCCTGTGCTTTCCCTCCCACCTGGATAAATGGACCTTGGAGGCCGATTCCAGGTCCAATGTGAGCTTTCCTGGGGCTGGCACCTTGGCAGCCTCAAGCCCAGTGACTTCAGGCCACTGATATTTGTTGAAGGTCAACCATGTCTCAGGCACAGTTCCAGGCTCTGAGTATGTCTTCCTCATTTACTCCTCTCCAGAGATCTGTGAGGTGGGCATCAAAGCAAGACGGCCCTTTGGGCTTACATGGCCACGGGCCCCACCACCTCACCCTCAGGTGGCCTGGCACCTGCTGGCTCCGCTAGACTAGGCTGCTTCAGGGAGGCACAGCAAGGCCCCGATGGTATCAGACCCTCACTGGCTGAGCGCTCAAGGCTCCCAGGCTCATTTCCTGCATGATTGGGGGGGGGGGGAGGCGGTTACTGGGCCATGGAACTTGGCATCCCCACGCCGAGATGCCCTATAAGTAGGTGAAGCCGTGAGAGACGGGGCAGCCTGCGAGATGAGTCCAGCCCGGCGAGGCTCTCTAGAGAGCAGGTGAGTTCCGCATGCTGAGTGTGTAGCCCTCCCACAGCCTCCTCCAGAGCTGGGCTGGGGTGAGCTGGCTGGGGGTGCCACAATGATCACCTCCACTTGACAGAGGAGGACACGGAGGCGCAGCAGGTGGGGCTGCAATTGCTGGGTCAGGATGGGAAGCCCGTCAGCGAGCCTTCTCTGTCCTGCTTGGCAGTTGTGGGCTCACTCCCCTCCGACGCCCCCGGAGCGGGCCCTCTCAGACTACCAGTGCTGTGGGCACAGCTGCTTGCTGCCCCTTCTCTCTTCATCCCCTCCCTGTGGCCTCAGTGGCATCACCTGGGATTCCCCACCTGCAGAGGTAGGGACCCGTCCCCTCGGAAGCCCCTCCCACTCCCCATTCTCTGCCCTGCTTCTTCTTTTTTTACTTTTTCATAGCATTTCATGGTATAGATGTCCACAGCTTTCTTAACCACTCATCTACTGCGGGCACTGGGGCTGTTTCCAGATCTTAACTATTGTATATAGTGCTGCTGTGAACGTAGGGGTGCACGTGTTCTTTCCGATTGGAGTTCTGGGGTTTTTAGGATATAATCCCAGAAGTGGAATCACTGAGTCCAACGGAAGTTCCACACTGTTTCCCACAGTGGCTGCATCAGTCTGCACCCCACCAGCAGGGAACTAGGGCTCCCTTTGCTCCACATCCTCTCCAGCACTTGCTGTTTGCTGATTGCCCAGCATCTCTACCTGTCTTCTTTCTTACCTGGTTCCTTTAAAACTCAGTCAGAGACAGAGACCTTGACCTTCCCTTCAATTCCACACCCTTTCATCTCACTGAAGAGAGCAGATGCCTGATGAGCTTTTCCCACTCACCAGAGGGCGGCCCGGGTCTCCCCTCTGCTCCCTGGCCCCGACCTCCCACCCCACCAAGCCGGCCTTGATCTCTGGAAGGCTGAGGGGTATTCATTAACTCTTCCGATAACCCTCTTCTCTCACCTCTTCCCCTCTCTTATCTGGGTTCACGGCCCATCTTGATATCGGTTGGCCCCTCATGGATCCTAAAGGTTTTACTTTGCAAAACCCACGACGCTCTTCCCCCACAGTGCTTATCGCCGGTCTCTCTGGCTGCGAGCTTTGATGACGAGGCGGATTTCACTCACTTCTCCTGGCAATCTCACTTTAAAGGGGAAGCTCGGAGAGATTAGCATGTGGGCCCACAGCTAGGGAAGGACGGGGCAGATCAGAACCCAGGCCTGTCCAAGGCTAACAGAGACTCCCTCGCACCACCTCCTGCCCCCAGCCACCCTGTGTCACCGCAGAAAGCAGCATCTGAGGCCCTGCCACCTGAGCCCAGGGCTGGGGGTGGGTCCTGCCCATGTGGGCAGGTGAGCCCACCGCAGACAATGTGGGGGATGGGGCCTGAGACTCGCCGTGGGGCCAGCTTGGAATGGCTTCGAGGGGCTGTGGCCATGTGGCTATTTAGCGGGAACAGCCCTGACACTCGGAGATGGCTGCCTTTTAGCCTTGCAGAGGTGATTGCCATGGAGTTCCCAGTGCAGAGGGGGTGCCCGAGCTCCCCGGGGGCAGGAGAGGAGGTTCCCTGCATCTCCCGAAGGCCTCGACACAGCCTGCCACCGCGGATCCCTGGGATCCCTACACAAGGTCCCCACCCAAGAAGAACACACGCCCCAAACTCATGGGTCTACTGAACACGTTGGCCCCCAGGGGCAAACTCAGTGGGGACTCACGTGACACACACCCATCCTGAAATAAGAAATATGACTACCCAGGGAGGAGGAGGCCTCCCAAGGGGCCTCATGCCCTGAGCCCCTCCTATCCCACCGGGGACCTCCACATGGGCACTTCTGACCCCGGAAGACACTGGCGATGTCTGGAGAACCCTCCATTGTCACAATGGAGGGCCGGTTTATCAAAGAGGCTGCTGCACGTCCCACACTGCACAGCACAGCCCGGGGCCTGGGACTTTGCTGCCCCCGGTGTTCGGGTGCTGGGCTGAGCCACTGACTCCCTGTGTGCCTGACCCCGACAAGCAGCCAGGTTCCAGCTTGGGAAGAGTCCGCAGGTGACCACGCCCGGCACAGAGGGCTGGGCCGGAAGCCAGAAGCCTGTCTGTCCCGGCTCTGCTTGGCCAGCTGCGTGGCCGCGAGCAAGTCACCAGCCCGCTCAAGCCTCACTTTCTGGCATCCTGTAAAGTGAAGATAAGGAGACGCTCCATCAGACAATGGATGTCTGGGAGGGCCTCCCGGTGAAGGGCTCGCAGGTGCTCTTCCTCCAAACGGCCCCCAACAGCCCCCAGGCCTGGCACATGCAGGATCGGGTAATAGCCCGCACCAGGCTCGGGCGGCCCACATGTGCCAGGGGCAGTGGTTGCGAGAAAAGGGAGATGGATGCAGGGTGGGGCGTGAGGGGGGGTCTGGGCCACGCCGGGCAGGATGGGATTCCTCCGAGCTCTGTGGTACTCCGGCTGTGTGTCCTTGGGCAAGATCTTTCCCTCTCTGGGCAGCAGCCTCTCTGCCCATTAAATAACTAAGTCCCATGGCAGCCGCGTGGAGCTGTCCCAGGTCCAGTCATCCCTGAGGCGGACCTGGCTGCTTCCTGGGTAACTGGGTGTATCCAGCATCTGTGTCCTGTGCCTCAGTTTCTTCTTTGATAAAATAGGAGCTGTGGTCCTTGCACCTCGGGGTCACTCAGATGTCAGGGTAGCTGTAGAGAGCGTGACCCACACTCCCTATGTCCTGCTCCTTTCTGTGCTCTGTGACCTTGGACAAGTGACTTAGCCTGCGGCACTTTGGTCTCCTCATCTGTAGACTGAGAACTGGCATATGACCTGCACCCTACAATTGCTATAAGAGGGCAAGGAGATGGGCGAGCAAGTGCTCAGAGAGGAGCTCGGCCCCTGACAACGCTGTGCAAGTCTTAGCTGTTGTTCTGAGTCGTGCCGATGAGGACGTAGAACGTGCCTGGCACAGGGCTGCATGGAGGAGATGCTGAATGAGCTCTGGCTGCGTGACATGGTGTGAATCAGTGGCCAGGGGGACTCACTGTGTGGCCTGACTTGGGCGTGATGCCCCTTCTCTCTCTCTTAGGACAATGCCGACCTCCATCACGTGGGGCCTCCTCCTGCTGACAGGCCTGTGCTGCCTGGCCCCTGCCTCCCTGGCTGATAGTCTCCACGGAGTCGCTGTCCACAAGATCACACCGGACCTGGCCAACTTCGCCTTCAGCCTGTACCGCCAGGTGGCCCATCAGTCCAACTCCACCAACATCTTCTTCTCCCCCGTGAGCATCGCTACAGCCTTTGCCATGCTCTCCCTGGGGGCCAGGGGCGACACTCACACCCAGATCCTGGAGGGACTACATTTCAACTTGAAGAAGGTCCCTGAGGCTGACATACACACAGGCTTACAGAATCTCCTCCACACCCTCAACGAGCCAGACAGACAGTTGCAGCTGATCACTGGCAACATCTTGTTTGCCAATGAGAGTGTGAAGCTCGTGGATAAGTTTTTGGAGGATGTCGGGAAGCTGTACCACACAGATGTCTATTCCATCAACTTCAGAGACACCAAGGCCAAGAAACAGGTCAACGATTACATAGAGATGAAGAGCCGAGAAAAAATTATAGATCTGGTCCAAGAGCTTGACAGAGACACAACTCTTGCTCTGGCAAATTACATCTTCTTTCAAGGTAGGTTTTACCACCAGCCTGAGCTGGTTCCCATGGAAACATCCAAAAACATTCTCAAACATCAGTTCCTAAGCTTTCCTGGGCGGTGCAGGATGCCATGTGACTGTGCATCTGGGCAGGGGGATCCCGTTCTCCCCACACAACCACACACAAACGCCCCCTGATCAATAAGGTTAGCGAGCGATGGGTCAGCAGTCAGAGCATCATCTTCCCTGCAGGACGTGCCAGAGCCTTTGTGCCTGTTCCAGTGCATCGTAAATCCCCACCAGGGACGGAGGCACAATATGTAATGTGCCCCGCCCCCGCCACACACACACAACACAGACCAGACAAACACACGTTAGCAGAGTTTAAAAACAAAGAAGGTCTCCTGAGCCACTCTAGTGTCGTGGGAGGAGGGACAGCTTTAGAGTCAGAAAGACAGGGTTCAAATCCTGCCTCCACCACCCTCAGTGGCTGGCTCTCGGCAAGTCTCTGTGTCTCCCTGAGGTTCGAGTTTCCTATCTGGAACGTGAACATAATAATCCCTGCTGCCAGGATTCTGTAAGGGGTATGCATGTCACAAAGAACATGGGACTACAGGCTCACAATGTGGGTGCTCAACTGAACTTGACTCTCAGCCTGCCTTCCTCCCTCTGAGTGAAGAAAATGCCAGAAACTTGTGGGTCCCAGAGGACATTCTGAGGCTGTTGAAACAGTCCCTGGAAATAGCCTGGGGCAGGGAGGTGAGAGTCAAGGTCAGGGGTGCTTCCTTCTCTCTGTGGGCTCCGTGACCTGGGGCAGAAAATGCCCTGGAGAGCGCCAAGGCCAGAGTCAGCACCTCCTGGGCCCCAGCTGAGCGGGGGGACTCCAGGCGGCTCTTGTCCCCTCCAGCCTCCGTCTCCACCTTCCATCCAATGAGAAAGGGGCTCAGGGCTCCCCGAGACTCCTGTGTACTCTCACTTGGCAGGATGGTGATGGTCTCTGGAATAGCAGGGGGGGTGCCCAGGCCTCCGCGTCTCACATGTTGGTCCAGGAAAGGCCATTAGAGGAAGAACAAGGGTGAATTCCCCAAATGATAAGAACCCGAGTCAAGGGGCAGGGAGACTCAGGCAAGGAGCTGCCAAGTATGACTGCTGCCGACCATTTTCGTTTAGCCCCTTCCGAGCACCCGCCGTCACTAGTAAACAGGCATGAAATACAAGTTCACATGCTCACTCTGCCCAGCCCGGCTGGCACCCTGAGCCCCTACAATGTAGACAACGTGGACCCTCCTCCAGTCCGCTTTCTCCCCACTGAAGTCCTGTCCGTGGGGTGAGGTCCCTTTCAGCTCCATTTGACAGATGGGGGAGCTGAGGCTCAGAGAGAGCCCTCTCACGCAGGAGGCTCAGGGCTCCTGGGTTCTGCCACGGGTACCTAACCCTTCCCTCTCCTGGCTGACCTGCACCTTCACCTCTCTCCAGGCCGGTGGAAGGTTAAATTCGAGACTGAGGGCTTTGTAGCGGAAGACTTCCACGTGGACAAGACCACCACGAAAAGGGTGCCCATGATCCACCGCTTGGGCAGGTTTGACCTGGTGCATGACAAGGCGCTCTCCTCCTGGGTGCTGCTGCAGCACTACAGGGGCCACGTGCCCGCCTTCCTGATCCTGCCCGACGAGGGGAAGATGCAGTACCTGGAGGCCAAGGTCTGCCAGAAGCACCTGGCCAGGATCTTCAAAACCATCGACATACGGTGATTCCCAGCCCAGGGCTGACCGGGAGCCGCCACCCCGGGCCTGGCCAGAGGGCCAGGGGAGGGGGACCCTCCTCAGGCCTCACTCTGTGCTTTCAGACAGAAGCCAGCATCAGTTTAGGTAGCACCAGCCGGGCTCCGAAAGAGGGACAGTGCCAGCCGGGCTCCGAAAGAGGGACAGTGCCGGCAGCTGAGGCAGAGTCCTGTCCTTGGGGACTTCCAGCTTGGACACTGTCCCTTCCCCATGTCAGCGCCTGGCGCAGCAGGGACAGCAGCATCTCACTCACTAGGGAGAACCAAGGAGGAAGCGGTGGGCTTCCTGGAAAAGTCTGAATGTGGAGTGAAAGGGTAGGAAGTTCCTGGCTAGAATCATGTCAGACCTTCTCAGGGCCACACTCTGTCCCTATGGGAAACAAGAGCTGAGCAATCAGCCCCGTGTGTCACTCATCACTCACTGGGCAAATGTCACTCAGCACCTGAAACCATGCCCCACATTCCCCGGGGACTCCAGCCCCAAAGGCCCAGTCGGGGGTGACCAAACCCTGCAGGGCTGTGTGCAAAGTGCTTCCCAAGGACACTACGGGTCTGCCCGGAGGGCTTCTCCGAGGAGGTGGCACTGGAGAGGCTTTCAGGATAAGAGGACCCACATTATTCTGACGTTCTCTGACAGGGTAGAGCACCTAAAAACACAACAAGCCAACACTGACCTCCATCCTCCTGTGGGTGGAGAGGCAGGGGCCAAGAGAGAGAGATGAGCAGAAAAGAAAAACTTTCCATGTTGTGAAATTCCTCTTTTCCAACCACCTTGACAGGTCTGCCAGTCTGAGTATGCCCAAACTGTCCATTTCTGGAACCTACGATCTGAAAGCCATCCTGGGCGAAATGGGCATCACCAAGGTCTTCAGTAACGGGGCTGAGCTCTCGGGGATCAGCGAGGAGGCTCCCCTGAAGCTGTCCAAGGTGAGCCTGTCCAGGTGTCCACAGGGCAGAATGTGTGCGGGCTGCAGCCCAGCGGAGGGGGCGAAGGGCCACAGTCACCCCGCAGACCGAGGTCTCTGGGGAAGGCCCCTGGACTCACCAGGACTGGGACGTGCTCAGGCGCCCGAGGGAGGGGTGGCCTCCCGTGTCCTGGCCCTTTAGGGACGTCCTCTGAGGCGGTGTCACTGACCCTCTGTCTCATCTCTGGTCAGGCTCTTCTCCTCTTTGGGCCTCGATGGACCCATATTTACAAAGTCAGACTGAGGGTCAGGGCTTTCAAAGGAATTCCCGCCCCCTGCCCTTCCTGTGACATTGGGAGCTATTGATGAATCAGCAAGCCCAGTTAATGAGTGATTGGGCTAAAGACGCCACTTATCAGGAGACTGAAGGGGACCACAAAACGGAGTGCCTGACTGTGGACTGGACGCTAGGAAGGGGTCCCCACCTATGCCCTGGTCCCCAAGGAGCTTACAATCGGACACTGGAAACAAGAGACATGCCCAGGGACACAAAGTCCAAGTCCAGCTTCTACCTCCTGAGGTGGGGCTGTTTGCAGGGAGGATGAGAATGTTGGTCCGGAGGCGTGAGGGTGCGTAGGTGGAGTCAGCAAAGGCCTTGAGAAGTGGAGAGGCCTGGTGTCCCCTGCGGGGGGTGGGGGAAGGGGCTGGTGTCCCCTGCAGGGGGGGCCTAGATGGAAGGACAAGGCAGGTGATAAGAGAGGACTGCGTATGGTGCAGGGAGGGGACCAGCTCCTGGGGAAGGAACGGTAAAGGAGAGGAGTCTGGGATGAGGCTGAGCAAGTAGGTTCAACCAGTGGATGGTGCCCCACAGTTACCAGGGAAAGAGCTTTGAGTTTGTTGTGCTGGTGCATACACATATACATGCGCACCTCTAACACAGGCACGCATTTACGGAGCACCTACGCTGGCTGGGGTTCTCACATAAAGCACCTAATGGCCCTAGGTGGTCATATCATGTAGCTCTGATTTTCCTACTTAGGAAAGCGAGGATTCAAGAAGAGTATTCATCTCCTTGAGGTGGCACAGTTAGTTATTTAGTTAGTTAGTTAGCTAATTGGTGGGGAAAATAGATTGTAACCCCATTCCATGTTCTTCCCACCACACCGCGATGATTCAAGTTGTGAGTCCAGTGGTTCTTTAATAAAAACGCTCCAATGGCAGACACTCAGCTGGCAATTCTGCTTGTTGGTCATTGTTTTGTTTTTCAGTCGAGGAAATGCTATAAAGTCCAGGTCCCCCCTGGGCCTCTGCGCAGACCCTTCCTTAAGCCCCCAGCACAGCTCCCCCCATATCTGGCCTTGCTCCAAGGCCGGCGCAGTCTGCCTCTGCCCCAGCACGCCTCTACTGTCTCCCTTCCAGGCGCTGCACAAGGCTGTGCTGACCATTGATGAGAGTGGAACTGATCATTCTGGTGCCATGCCTTCGGAAGAGCATGACAGGTTTAAGCATCTGACCATCAAGTTCAACAGGCCCTTCTTAGTCATCATCATGGATGAAAACGGCAACATGCCTCTCTTCATGGGAAAGATGGTAAATCCCATGTAAAAGTAACTGCCTTTCCGGGTTCAGCCCTTCACTTCCCAAGCCAAGCCCCCTCCCTTGGTGACATTAAAGAATGGATAAACTGGTCCGAGCTTGAGTGTGACATGCAAATCCCTGAGTCTCCGAGTCTCCTTTCACATTCCCAGGATGTGTGTGGAATCCAGGTCACAGCATCTTTCTATCCATTTAATATTAAGTATTTACACTGTCCAGGCATTGTGGTTGGCAAGCATAAAGTTTTGGCTAAACCATCATTTACTTAATGCATATAGGCAACCAGCAGTGACAGGAGATGGGCATACTGGAGATGGGTGGGGAGATGGGTGGGGAGATGGGCATACTGGAGATGGGTGGGGAGATGGGTGGGGAGACAGGCATACTGGAGAGGGGTGGGGAGATGGGCATACTGGAGATGGGTGGAGAGATGGGCGGGGCACCTAATTAACTACTTAGACTTTGGGAGAAGAGTGGCAGGAAAAGAGGGCAACAGTGAGGCAAGGCTAAGCGAGGCAGAGCACATGTCAGGGAGAGAATTTAGGGTCTGCACTTACTTAGGGGACCCAATATTTTAGAATAATAAAGGCTCAAATCCACAGTAAATAATGGTGTTTGGACCTCTGGGGGGAGCAAATGTTAAAATGTAAAATACAAATGCTTCAGAAGAAAGCATTGATATTGCAGTGCCTAAAACTTCTCTAAACTAGAGAATAAAGCCAAACCCATAAAAGGAAGGATTATCACATTTGACTTTATAAAATGCAAAATGTCTGGCCAAAAATAAATGCAATTTGATTCACCAAGAAGGTATAACAAATATAAATATACTAGAGGCCTGGTGCACGAAATTCGTGCACTCGGGACGGGGGTCCCTCAGCCCAGCCTCCACCCTCTCGCAGTCCGGGATCCCGCAGGGGATGTCCGACTGACGACTTAGGCCCGCTCCCTACAGTCGGGCATCCTTAGCGCTGCCATGGAGGTGGGAGATGCTCCCACCACTGCCGCTGCGCTTGCCAGATGTGAGCCCAGCTTCTGGCTGAGCAGTGCTCCCGCTGTGGGAGCACAGTGACCACCAGGGAGCAGCTTCTGCATTGAGAGTCTGCCCCTGGTGGTCAGTGTGCATCATAGCAACCAGTCGTTCTTCTGTTCAGTTGATTTGCATATTAGTCTTTTATTACATACTAGAGGCCCGGTGCACGAAATTCGTGCATGGGGGTGGGGGTGTCCCTCAGCCCAGCCTGCACCCTCTCCAATCTGGGACCACTCGAGGGATGTCCGACTGCCCATTTAGGCCCAATTGCTCTCACAATCCAGGACTGCTGGCTCCCAACTGCTCGCCTGCCTGCCTTCCTGATTGCCCCTAACCGCTTCTGCCTGCCAGCCTGATCACCCCCTAACCACTCCCCTGCCAGCCTGTTTGCCCCTAACTACCCTCCTCTGCAGGCCTGGTCACCCCAAACTGTCCTCCCCTGCAGGCCTGGTCACCCCTAACTGCCCTCCCCTAAAGGCCTGGTCCCCCCCAACTGCTCTCCCCTGTAGGCCTGGGTCCCCCACAACTGCCCTTCCCTACAGGCCTGGTCGCCCCCAACTTCCCTCCTCTGCTGACCTGGTCACCCCTAACTGCCCTCCCTTGCAGGCCTGGTCCCTCCCAACTGCCCTCCCCTGCTGGCCATCTTGTGACGGCCATCTTGTGTCTACATGGGGGCGGCCATCTTGTGTCTACATGGGGGCAGCCATCTTGTGTGTTGGAGTGATGGTCAATTTGCATATTACTCTTTTATTAGATAGGAAGACTAGAGGCCAGTTGAACGATATTCATGCAAGAATAGGCCTTCTTTCCCATGGCTTTGCTTCCGGCCACCTGGGTGCCAGCAAGTCCCCACTCTCGGGCCACCCAGGAGCCGCCAAGTCCCTGCTGTCGGCCGGAGCACCACTCCTGTAGTTCCCTCCACCCTCCTCCCTCCCCCTCATAGCAGGCGTTCCACCCCAGCCAGTCACTCCGCACCTGAATATGCAAATTGATCTTCCATATTTGTTAGGTTAATTTGCATAGTCACTCCTGACTGGCTGTGGGCATAGCGGAGGTAAGGTCAATTTACATGTTTGTCTATTATTAGATAAGACTAGAGGCCCAGTGCATGAAATTCGTGTACCGGGGGAGTGGGGGGAGGGTGTCCCTCAGCCCAGCCTGCACACTCTCCAATCTGGGACATCCCTCTCACAATCCAAGACTGCTGGCTCCCAAATGCTCACCTGCCTGCCTTCCTGACTGCCCCTAACCACCTGTGCCTGCCAGCCTGATCACCCCCTAACCAATTCCCTGCCAGCCTGATTGATGCCTAACTGCTCCCCTGCCAGCCTGTTTGCCCCTAACTGCCCTCCCCTGCAGGCCTGGTCCCCCCAACTGCTCTCCCCTGCAGGCCTGGGTCCCCCACAACTGCCCTTCCCTGCAGGCCCGGTTGCCCCCAACTTCCCTCCTCTGCTGGCCTGGTCACCCCTAACTACCCTCCCCTGCAGGCTTGATCGCCCCCAACTGCCCTCCCTTGCAGGCCTGGTCCCTCCTAACTGCCCTCCCCTACTGGCCATCTTGTGGCAGCCATCTTGTGTCCACATGGGGGCAGGATCTTTGACCACATAGGGACAGCCATCTTGTGTGTTGGAGTGACAGTCAATTTGCATATTACTTTTTTATTACATAGGATAGAGGCCTGGTGCACGGGTGGGGGCTAGCTGGTTTGCCCTGAAGGGTGTCCCAGATCAGGGTGGGGGTTCCCTTGGGGTGTGGGGCGGCCTGGGCGAGGGGCCTGTGGTGGTTTGCAGGCTGGCCACACCCCCCAGCGACCCAAGTGGAGGCCCTGGGACCTGGGATTTATTTATCTTCTATAATTGAAACTTTGTAGCCTGGAGCGGAGCCAAGCCTCCTGCTCACTCCATGGGCGCAGCCATTTTTGTTGGGATTTATTTATCTTCTATAATTGAAACTTTGTAACCTTGAGTGGAGGCCTGGGCCTGCCAGGGTGTGCAGAAAGCTTGGCTTCCTCCATTGCCGGGGGCAAACTCAAGCCTCCTGCTCTCTCCAGCTCTGTGGCTGCCGCCATTTTTGTTGAGATTTATTTATCTTCTATAATAGAAACTTTGTAGCCTTGAGTGGAGGCCTGGGCCCACCAGGGTGTGTGGAAAGCTTGGCTTCCTCCATTGCCTGGGAAACCCATGCCTCCTGCTCTCTCCATGGCCGCAGCCATCTTGGTTGGGGTTAATTTGCATACTCGCTCCTGATTGGATGGTGGGCGTGGCTTGTGGGTATAGCAGAGTGATGGTTAATTTGCATATTACTCTTTTATTAGATAGGATATGCACCAAACATCAGAGCTCCTACATATATGAAGCAAACATTGACAGAAGTAATGGGAGAAATGGGAACACAATATAGTAGGAGAAGCAATACCCCACACTTAATAATTAATAGAAAAATCAGGCAGAAGATCAAAAAGGAAACAGAAGAGTTGAACACCTCTACAGAGCAACTGTACTAACAGACATATCAGAATACTGCATCCACAAGAACAGAATAAACATTTTTCTCAAGTGCAAATGGGGAATTCTCCAGAATAGAACATATATATGTTAGGTCACAAAGGAAATTTTAATACATTTTAAAGGACTAGAATCATACAGCCTAGTTGGCATGGCTCAGTGTTTGAGAGTTGACATATAAACCAGGAGGTCATGGTTCGTTCCCAGTCAGGGCACATGCCCAGGTTGCAGGCTCAATCCCCAGTAGGAGGCAGCCGATCAATGATGCTCTCTCATCATTGATGTTTCTATCTCTCTATCCCTATCCCTTCCTCTCTGAAATAAATAAAAATGTATTTTTTAAAAAAGATTGGAATTATACAAAGTAGCTTGTACAATCACATTAAAATGAAACTAGAAATCAGTAGCAAAAGAAAACCTGAAAAATCCTATTGGTCAAAGAAGATATCACAAGAAAAATTTTAAGGTATCTTGAGACAAGTAAAAATGAAAACACTGCCCTAACTGGTTTGGCTCAGTGGAAAGAGCGTCGGCCTGCGGACTCAAGGGTCCCAGGTTCGATTCCAGTCAAGGGCATGTACCTTGGTTGCAGCACATTCCCAATGGGGGTGTGCAGGAGGCAGCTGATCGATGTTCCTCTCTCATCGATGTTTCTAACTCTCTCTCTCTCTCCCTTCCTCTCTGTAAAAAAATCAATAAAATATATTTTTTAAAAAAATTAAAACACTACTTAACAAAACTTATGGGATGCAGTAAAAGCAATACTAAGAAAATTTATAGCTCTAAGCATTTACATTTTAAAAAAGAAATATCTCAAATCACCAACCTAGCTTCACACCATAAAGAACCAGGGGCAAATAGCTAAACTCAAAGCTAACAAAAAAAAGAACATAATAAAGAGTAGAGCACAGATAACAAAAAAAAAAAAAAAGAACTTTTTAAAAAAATCAACAAAACCAAGAATTGATTCTTTGAAAGATCAACGAAATTGGCAAACCTTTAGAGTCTGACTAAGAAAAAAAGAGAGAACACTCAAATAACTAAAACCAGAAATGAGGAAGACATCACAAGTGATTTTGCACAAATAAAATAAGATAATACTATGAAAAAGATTATATGCCAACAAATTGGATAACTAGATACAACAGATAAATTTCTAGAAACAGACAGTCCACCAAGAATTGCTCATGAAGAAATACAAACTGTATAACTAGTAATGGAAATTGAACCAATAATAAAAACCTCCCAACAAAGAAAATCCTAGGACCTCATGCTTCACTGTTGAATTCTACCAAGTATTTAAAAAGTAAATCACACATATAGTCGTCAGACTTTTCCAAAAAATGAAGAGGAAATAATCCTTCCTAAGTTATTTTATAAAATCAGGATTACTCTGATACCAAAGCCAGACAAAGACACTACAAAAAAAAAACACACTATAAACCAACATTTTTGATGCAAAAATCCTCAACAAAATTCTAGAAAATATAATTCAACAGCACATTATAAGGATTATACACCACCATCAAGTGGGATTTGTTACTGGACAAAGTAAGGGCGGTTTAACATATGAAAATCAATCACTACAATATATCACATTAACAGAATGAAGGAGAAAACACATGATTATCTCATTTGATACAGAAAAATATTTGACAAAATTCAACATCCTTTCATGATAAAAACACTCAAAAAACTAGGAATAGAAGGTAACTACCTCAACATAATAAAGACCATAAAAACCACTACTGATATCATACTCAGTGATGAAAGACAGTTTTTCTTTTAGTACCAATAAAACAAGACAAGGATGCCTGCTTTGGCCTTTCTGGTTAGCGTAGTAATGGCACTTTTAGCCAGTGCAATTGGACAAGAAAAAACAATTGAAAGTATCCAAATTAGAAAGAAAGAAGTAAAATGCTCTATGTTCACAGACAACATGATTTACATGTGTAAAATTCTAAAGATTATACACATACACTGTTAGAACTAATAAACATAGTCAGCAAAGATTCAAGAGACAAAATCAATAGGCAAAAATCAGTTGCATTTCATACACTAAAAAAGAACAATCCATAAAGGAACTTTAAAAACAAATTCTATATACAACAGCATCAAAAAGAATAAAATATGTAGGAATAAACTTTCACCAAGGAGGTGAAAAAATTGTACACAGAAAACTACAAAACAGTGCTAAAGAAATTAAATAATATATTAACGAGTGGAAAGACATTCCATGTTCAGAGACTTGAAAACAACATTAAGATGTCACTAGTACCCAATCAATCTATAGATTTAATGCAATCTCTATCAAAATCCCACAAGCATCTAGTACAGAAATAGGAAAAATCCATCCTAAAATTCACATGGAATCTCATGGGACCTGAACAGTCAAAACAATCTTGAAAAGGAACAAAGTGAGAGATCCCATATTTCCTGATTTCAAAGCTACAGCAATCAAAACACTGTGGTCCTGGCTTAGCAACAAACATACAAACCACAGGAATAAAACAGAGAGAACGGATATACACCCTCACATATATGGCCAAGTGATCTGAGACAGAGGTGCTAAGACTAATGGGGATAAAACAGTCTTCTCAACAAGTGGGTTCTGCGAAAACTATATCCACAAGAGAATAAAGTTTGACCCCTACCTTACATCATATACAAAAAATAGCTCAAAATAAATAAAAAAACAACTAAATGTCAGTGCTAAAACTATAAAGCTCTTAGAAGCAAGCATAGGGGAAAGTTTCAAAACATTGATTTAGCAGTGATTTCTTGCATCTGTCGCCAGAAGCACACACACACAGTTAAAACTCACGGACTATATCAAATTTCAGAACATTTATGCATTCAAGAGCACAATCAATAAAGTGAAAAGGCAACCTGTGGAATGGGAGAAAATATTTTCAAAGTATATATCTAATAAGAAGTTAACACCCAAAATACATAAAATAGTCCTATAACTCACCAATGATAAAAAAACAACCCAATTTAAAAAATGAGCCAAGGACTTGAATTAACATTTTTGAAAAAAAATTATATATATGACCAACAAGCACAAGAAAAGATGCGCAATATCACTAGTTATTAGGAAATGCAAATCGATTATATTTCACACCTGATTATTTTTTAAAGAAAGTGACAAGTGTTGGCAAGGAGAAACTGGAACCTATGTGCACTGTGGGTAAGAATGTAAACTGCTGTAGCCACTATGGAAATAGCATGGTAATTCCTCAAACGCTAAAAACTGAAATATCATATGATCCAGCAGTTTCATCTCTGGATATATATTCAAATAATTGGAATCAGAGTTTTGAAGAGATCTTGTAAATCTATGTTCATAGCAGCTTTATTCACAACAAACAAAAGATGGAAGCAACCCATATGGCCATCAATAGATGAACAAATAAACAAAATCTGGTATATGCATACAATAAAATATTATTCATCCTTAAACAGGAAATAAATTCTGAGGCACACTACCTTACACAGGAAATAAATTCTGAGGATGAATTTTGAGAACATTATACTAAATGAAATAAGCCAGTCACAAAAGGACATGAAATACTCAAAATCATAGCAAGGCAAAAAAACAGAATGGTGAATATCAAAGGCTGGGCGGAGAAACGGGAGGTGGTGTTTAATGGCCATAGAGGTTCTGTTTTGCAAGATGAAAATTGTTCTGGAGGTTGGTTACACAATAATGTGAATGTACTTAACACTGCTGGACTGTACACTTAAAAATGGTTAAGATGGGAGTCACATCAGCATCGTGGCGGAATGAGAAGGCCCCTTTTTTAAAAATATATTTTTATTGATTTCAAGAGGGAGAGGGAGAGAGATAGAAACATCAATGATGAGAGGGAATCACTGATCAGCTGCCTCCTGCATGCCCCCCAATGGGGATTGAGCCCCCAACCCGGGCCTGCGCCCTGACCAGGAATTGAACCTTGACCTCCTGATTCACAGGTCAATGCTCAATCACTGAGTCATGCTGGCTGGGCAAGAAGGCCCCTGTTTACCTCCCCTTAATCTATAATTAGTCATCCATCTATAACCAAACAGAGGTTTCTCTGCTCCACACACTAGCATGTCTGAGATGCCCACACATTGGTGCATCGGAATGTGTTGCATATGGACCTATAGACATGTTTCCCCACAGACCCAGCTAACAGAGCAGGAGCAGCAGTGTGCAGCCCCACGCTATGGCGAGGCAGAGGGTAAGAGGGGCAGGAGCAGTGCCCAAGGGTCCAGCTCCCTCCGCCAAATGCTGTGGAGCCGGCAGCAGCAGCAGAGATGCTTCTACAAAGTCCCAGCTACAGCGCAGCAATGCCAGCAGCCATGGGGAACCAGGCGGCAGTGCAGCAAGCTCACAAACACACTTGGGAGGGATTGAGCAAAAAAGAAAAAAATCATGAACTCTCCACTTGTGTGGTGACTGCCAGGGGAAGGGGGAGGAAGAGGAGGGTACAGGGAGGATAAATAGTAATGGACAAAGAGTTGACTTGGGGTGGTGAACACACAGTACAGTGTAGAGATGACGTGTTGTAGAACTGTGCACCTGAAACCTGTATAATTTTGTTAACCAGTGTCACCAAATAAATTCAATGAAAAGGAAAAAAATAAACCAAAAAAAAAAAAAACTTAATGAGAAAGAAAGAATTCTTAAGGCAGTCAGGGAAAAAAGACCATAACCTGCAAAGAAAACCCCATCAAATTATCATCAGATTTCTCAGCAGAAACCCTACAGGCTACGAGAGTATGGAATGATATCTATACTAATAAAAGGGTAATATGCTAATTAGACCAGATAGACCAGACATCTTCCAGTCGTCTGGTCCTCCTTCCGGACAAAGCCACGGTGGTGGGGGCCAAGGCAGAGGCAGTTAGGGGCAATCAGGCAGGCAGGGGAGGGAAGTTAGGGGAGATCAGGCTGGCAGGGGAGGGCAGTAAAGGGAGATCAGGCTGGCAGGGGAGGGCAGTTAGGGGAGATCAGGCTGGCAGGGGAGGGCAGTTAGGGGAGATCAGGCTGGCACGCAGAGGGGTTAGGGGTGATCAGGCAGGCAGGAAGAGGTGGTTAGAGGTGATCAGGCAGGCAGGCAGGCAGAGGTGGTTAGGGGCGATCAGGCAGGCAGGCAGGCAGAGGTGGTTAGGGGCGATCAGGCAGGCAGAGGTGGTTAGGGGCGATCAGGCAGGCAGGCAGAGGTGGTTAGGGGCGATCAGGCATGCAGGCAGGTGAGCGGTTAGGAGCCAGCGGTCCCAAATTGTGAAAGGGATGTCCCAGATTGGAGAGGGTGCAGGCTGGGCTTAGGGACCAAGCCCCTCCCCCCGTGCACAAATTTTGTGCACCGGGCCTCTAGTATTCAAAATATTAAAAGATAGAAATCACCAGCCAACAACAATATATCCAGCAGTTATCCTTCAGATATGAAGACAAAATAAAGGCTTTCCCAGACAAGGAAAAGCTGGGGGAATTGACCACCATAAGACCTGCATTAGAAGAAATGTCGAAAGGAGGTCTTCTAACTAACACAAAAAGACAAAAGTATATACAAACCTGAGGGAGGTGACAGACAGACAGAAGCAGAAAATTGCAACTCTATTTCAGAACAGGGTGTCGAACACCTAATTATAACATAAAGATATAAAGAGAAAAAAGCATTAAAAACTACAGCTATGCAAGGATGGGTCAACAGTCACAAACCAATCGGCATCATACACCACACTAACTAAATGAAGGATAAAGGTATATGATTATCACAATAGGTACAGAAAAGTATTTGACAAGATACAACATCCATTTATGATTTTTTAAATTTCAATAAAGCGCCTATAAAAGTTCTCAGAAGAAAAATGGGCAAAGGACTTAAGCAGACAGACTACCAAAAAAAAAAAAAAAAAAAAAAAAAGGAATGGCCAATGGAAATATGCAAGAATTCTAAATCCCATTCATAATTTAAACACAAATCAAATTAACAGAACGCCATTTCCCTCCTGTTAGACTGGCATAAATGTACAAGGTTGACAATGCTCACTGCTGATGAGCATGTGAGTCAACAGATGTTTTCATACGACATAGTAAAAATCAAAATACGGAAGTGTGTATGGTGTGATTTATTCTGCGAACACACACATTTATTTAGCTAACAACTATTTACTGAGTATCTACTATGTGCCAGGCACTGGTTGGGCAACTGTGAACCAGACACAAGCTCTGCTCACAGGGGCTCAATGGGGATGCAAGCAATTGACCAGGTTAAGTCAATACTATGCATAGAATAGGGGAAGGTGGTAAGTCCTATTGCAAAATAACAATAATAATAACAACACAGGGACAGGGGGTGGGCAGTGCTGGGGTCTGAGACACCCTGGGAGTGGCCAGAGAAGGCAGCATCGACACCGAGGCAGAAAAAAAAATAAAAATAAAAAATAAAAAATTAATTAATTAATTAATTAATTAATTAAAAAAAAAGAAACCGAGGCAGGTGAGAGAGTGAGCTGTGTGGGAATCTGGGAGAGATCAGCCAGGCAGAGACCCTGGGGCGGGAATGTGTCTGGCATGTTTCAGGGAAGTGAAGCGAGGGGGCAGTGCGCCGGGGCATGGAGAGCATGAGTGAGAGGGGAGCAATAGAAGGGCCGGAGATGCGATGCAGTGTCTGCTTTGGGAGAAGGAGTGCTACATGGAACCCCTGTGGGAGTGGCTTTTGGCTGAGTGACCGGGAGCCCAAAGAGGGTGTTCAGCAGAGGCATGGGGCAATTTACATTTTGACAAAATCCCACAAAGATATGGGTGGCACAACCATAGACCTGTTTGCTTTCTTTAGAGTTTTCTACATTTAACGAGTATTAACCATTTGTACGCCGTAAGCATCTATAGATGCAAACGGCGGACCTTTTTAAATTAAATTCAAAATATTGTGGCAGTTAACTGGTTAAGTATTACTTTAAGGTTAAAATGGAAGGGGATGCTGGGAGGTCGGGACCGGTGGGGGAGGGCAAGTGGACCCCGAGGGAGGCAGCTCTATCCTGGCCAGAGAAGCAGGGGCCATCCTGAAGGCAGGCGTTCCCCCTGGCATTTCCCGGGGGGGAAGTCTCCTTAGAGAAATGAGTTTGGAAAACTCTGGGTAAATCTTTACTGCAGGACATCTCAGCCCCTTGCAAATATTACCATCCAAGTGGGAGCAACGATGCAGAGTTTCCCAAACTTATTTGAGCAGGGAGCTATTTTTTTAATCACCTGCAGGGTCCCATGGAACACACTTTGCAGAACGCCGCTGTGGGGAAGAGGCTCTGCCGTGGGCCGCGCCGAGGGCAGGCTGCAGGTAGTTAGCCCTCTCGGCCATGGCCAGGGAACTGGCTGCTGAGGCATGATGAGGACGCCTGAGAGCTTCCTCTCCCTCACGCACACCTGTCGCGCCTTCTGGGCTCACATGCCCGGGTGCTCAGAGACGGTGATTCAGATGCGGGATGCCCTGCCCTCTGCGACTCGGTGGCATCTGCTGAAAGTTTGCTCATACAGCAGAGTGATGGACATTCCTGGTTCCAAGTGCCAGCACCACCTGCTGCTGCCGGAGCCCCAGCCCACAGCCTCCTCCCTGGGCACTACGTGGAGGGCAGCTGAGGTACAAGAGGCCGAGTGGACAAACAGGCTTGTCAGACGGGGGGGGGGGGGGGTGGTGGCCAGGCCGTGGTTACACAAGCCCCCATCACCTTGGACCTGTTAATATTAACCAATCTCCAGCACAGGGAACATCAGCAACCTCCCAAGTCATGGCCTGATAAATATTATTTTGCTCGTATTGCTGGCTAGCTGTCCAATGACTAGTCCCTCCTAACGACGCAGCTTTCATTCCCTGTGGCCCCGTGTGGGGGAAGGTCTCTCCCATGGGACGGGATGACTGAGCAGAAGCGGGGGAATGGTCAGCCAGGGGACTGCAGGAGAAATGTCACCTGGAGCCATTTCAATAACTGTGCCATCAGGGCTGCTTCTCAGAAGAAGGCATTTCTTCCCAGTGGGCATTCCCTGGCTTGCTGTCTACCTTTTTGATGCCTAGACATTGCTCATGTGAACTGAGCTCATGAAGAACTAGACTCAGTCAGCCAACCACTGTTCCATTCAACCCTCTTGTACTGAGTGACTCCTTCAGCCATTCATTCAATCATCTCGTGCTAAGTACCAGCCATGTCCAGTCCCGGGCCACACACTGTGCACCATGTGAGTTTCACGTAAGCTCGGCAATTCTGAATTATAAACATCTTTGTAAAAGGCAGCGAGGGCTTCGTAGAAACTTTCTTTTCCTGCTGCTGCTTCAGAGCATTGTCTTTGGGGTCAATGGGGACAGCGGTGCAGGCTGTGGCTGCACGTGGATGCCTCACAGAGGTCATGGGGTCTGAAATCCAGCCTGCCCTTGGGTGCACCCTGGCATATGCCAACATCCCTCTAGTAAAAGAGGTGCTCTTTTTACTTGGAACAAAGATGCGATTACTCCAGAGGGTATGTGAGAAAACGAGCATAATGCAACACTGGCACAATCTACATGGTCACTTACGGCATTCACTTTTTTAAAAAATCCTTCTACTTTGCATTGATTTTTTAAAATATATTTTTTTATTGATTTCAGAGAAGGGAAAGGGAGAGAGAAATAGAAACATCAATGATGAGAGAGAATCATTGATCAGCTGCCTCCTGCATGCCCCCCACTGGGGATCAAACCCACAACCTGGGTATGCGCCCTGACCAGGAATTGAACCATGACCTCCAGGTTCATAGGTCGATTCTCAACCACTGAGCCACACCAACCGGGCTACTTCGCACTGTTTTAAACTGTCAGAATAAAACGTGTGTGTGTGCGGGGGGGGGGGGGGGGAGGTGCCATTCCTCATGAAGTTATGCACAGGCCAGAGAGATGCTGCAGTGGGTTGAACTGGCCGCACCCCCTGCCAGATGTAGTGTTAAAGTTCTAACCCTCAGCACCTTACAGTGGGACCTCACTGGGAGGTGGGGTCTTTGTAGAGGTAATCAACCTAAATGAGGCCTTTAGGACTGGCCTTAACCCACTAGGACTGATGTCCTTGCAAGAAGGGACATTTGGGCACAGAGACATGAGCATCGAGGGAAGATGGCGTGAAGATGCAGTGAGGACACCCCGTGAGCACGAAGATGAGCAAGGAGAGGGGCTGGAGCAGATCCTTCCCTCATAGCACTTAGGAGGGACCGACCTTGCTAGCAGCTGGATTTCGGGCGGAGAGCCTCCAGAAATGGGGGGAAACATCTCAGTGTGTGCGGCACTTAGCTATGGCACGCCTGGCAAATGAACACCAGTGCCTTGCCCCAGTCTGTATAGAGGGAGGCACCCTGGCGAGCACACCTGATCTCCTCCTTGAGCTCCCAGGGTGGCTCCTAATGTACGGAGAGGCTTGGGCAGTGGTTTAGTGGAGGGACGCCCTACTGCCGGGCTTGGGGAGCTGGGAGTGGCCAGGGCTAATGTTTGCCGTGGAAAGCAGTGAGTGATAATGAGGGCAGTCACTGCCCATTGGGATGTAGACCAGCTAATGTCCGATGATGACGATATAGGCAAAGAGCTTTTGCCACGGTTGACTTGCGACACCCAGTGCTAAGCCACAAGTAAAGGCACAACGGAAGGTTTAAAAACCTGTAAGAACCCAAGAAGACAGGCATGGCAAAGAGTGGTTGGAGACCGAGTTCCAATCCTGGACCTAACTACTCACAAGCTGTCTCGCCGTGGGGGGGGCCACGTAAAGCAGCTTTCCCGTTCACAAAGCCACGGGGCACTGGGAGTATTAAATAAGGTATTACAAGCCATGTTCTAAGCACAGAGTAGGCGCTTAAGAAATGGGAGGAGAGGATCCAGAGACAGGATGGAGAGAAGCCTCAGAGGACTTATAAACAGGCTCAAAGGCTTGTTTATTCAATAAACCAGCAGCTGCAGGTGAAGGCCAGCAGGACTGTGATGTCCAAATCAATCCTCAGCTGATATCAAGAGTTTATCCCCATTAGGCATGGCGAGAATTGGCTCCCATTTCTTGTCATTCGGAGAAAATACAAGTGGACTAGAAAGAACACTTGCTCCTGAGGCAAGAGATCCTAATTCTCACTTTTTAAAGCTTTCCTTGTGCCTTTATTTGTGGATTAGCACTGGTCACAAGTCAACCGTGGCAAAAGCTCTTTGCCTGTATCGTCAATGTTCAAAGAAACTCTAGAACAAATGGAGAAAAAACTGGTGTGTGTGTGTGTGTGTGTGTGTGTGTGTGTGTGTGTGTGTGTGTGTGTGTGTTTATAGATATTGGCTTCAAACCAGTGCCATGTAAATGCTTTCTTTTTAATACTCAAGACTAAACCTTCAAACCACCCTTCCACCTGTCCTCTTACCTCTGCAGCAACCTGAGAATGGGCCCATTCCCTAGAAGGTACCTGTTACAGTAGAATGAACATACGGGTATCGCAGCTCTTCATGCCAAGCCTGCCTCAATCTCTACAAACTGCTTGTTTTTCAACGAGTTAACCATTACTCAATCTTTCCTGGGACCATCTGCAAAATAGGACCAATGCCCCCTCACAGGGACATTCTATCACACAGTGCATATTCTATTACTCAGAAGACATTCAACAAATAATAAAATTGGCTGCTATTCTTGTATGCTTCATGATCACTATTAGTACTATTTCTATATTGATCTGTCAGCCCTTGGGCTTCTGCACAGAGAAATGAGTTACTGCTCACGCCCGGGAGAATGCAAAAGGGAGCAGCGCTAACGGACAAGCTGGGAGCACAGCGCGAGCCCAGGGGACTGAGCCCCCCTGGAGCACCAGTCAGAGGTTGCTTAGCCTGCACATCCTCTTCCCTCTTTGTGGCTGCCCACATTCTGCCCATCCTTCAGGACCCAGCTCAAGTCCACTGCGCATTCAAGCCTCTTACTCTGTCTGGTGGGGGAAGCGTAACCTTACTTAATTCTAGATGATTTCTATTTGTTCAGCATAACCTTGTCAACTCAAGGGTTTTTCAGTCAGTTCAGGTTTGCCCAGTCCAGAGTTTCATACGGAAAAAATAGGCGCCCACAGTCTCAGGTGAGACATGCCTCCAATGGCAGCAATAGGATTACTCTAAACCAGCCGTCGCCAACCGGTGGGCCGCGGACCACTGGTGGTCCATGAGGTCCAAAAGGTTGGCGGCTGCTGCTCTAAACGCTCCCTCAATGCATACTCAGGGTTAAGTATATAGCAAGTACTTAAAACCTGATGGATGGAAGGGAAGATAGATGCATGGATAGATGGTGGATGGACGGACAAATGGACAGACAGGTGGGAGAATGAATGAGAAGATGGATGGATGGATGGATGGATGGATGGATGGATGGATGGATGGATGGATGGAGAGGTGGATGGGAGGACTGGTAGATGGACAGATGAATGTGTGGGGGGGTACATAAGTGGGTGGGTGGGTGGATGGATGGATGGATGGATGGATGGATAGATGGATGGAGAGGTGGATGGAAGGACTGGTAGATGGACAGGTAGATGGATGAGTGGGGGGGGTGGATAAGCGGGTGGATGGATGGATGGGTGGGAAAACATTTTTCCTACAGAGTGTGGCATCTGTCCTTCCTCCTCAGCCTTTCTGACAGTGTAGTAAGACCACTCTCCACGGCCAGGTCCCTTCAACAGTTCCTGTTCCTCTAGATCCCCACGCACCAGTAAGCACTGCACACCATGTACCCGAAAGAAGTGGGTGCAGTGGGCTGAGGGCTAGAACATTTGCCTGAGGAGGAACCCTGATCTTCCCACGTGTTTCTGCATCTCTGACCACCAGAATCAGCTGTCGATGTTGGCTACCCTCTTTACTCCTCAGCCCAGGATAGCTGACCTTGGGTAAGCCACGTTACCTCCCTGGGACTCAAATTTCTATAGAGGTTGGCTGTGAGGGTTACATGGAGTATTCCTGTGAGTCTTCTCAATGCTTCAAATGATGGTGCTTTCATGAAGAGACCAGGCAGAAAGTTGTGGGAAGGGTTGGAGGAAAACCCAGGAGTGTGTCTGGTGAGACACCCAGCGGTTAGCAAAGCCAGGGGCTCTCACCTGCCCAAGGGAGTCCTTAGTTCTGGGGAGCAGTCGCTCTATACTCAGGCCCTTTCATTCTCCCACCGTCCTAAGTAAATACTTCACATCTTCACTTCTCATCACGCCTCCAACACCTCCTGCCCAAGCCCTCTCAGCCGGTCACCTTCCTTCCTGCGTCATCTGCCAACACATGCTAGCAAGTAGCCACCTGCCCACGGCCTGCAGCTGGGCTCCCGTCCCACCCTCCCTGAGGTTGCCCGCCACCTATGCCCAGGTCGTGCTTTGTCTCCCCCGCTCAAGGACCTCACACGGGCAATCCGCCCTCTCACTCCTCCATCACACATCTTCCCTGCCTTCTAGGCTTTTTCTACCAGGATGCAAACATGCTCTTGTGTCTGCTATCTTACAATGGATGGGTGGATGTTTGGGGGCTTTTTCAGGCTACTGACAACTTGTGAATTCACAGGCCACACCTGGACCAAAGGGTGCAATCATATCACCTTTCCACACCTGGACGCAACACCGCCATGGACCTTAGGGCCCCAGAATCAGCCCTGGGGGATGCCTCAGGATCCAGCCCGTTACCTCTTCTCTGACACAGGACAAGGCAGGGAAGGAAGGAATGAAGATGGAGGCAGGTGAGCTCTGCATAAGAGCTTTAACTTAGGTGTCTAGGCTCAAATTCTCATTCCTCTACTCGGTAGTGTGACTTAGATGGGTCTTCTAACCGCTGTGCCACGACTTCCCAGTCTGCCAGGTGGGAATAGCAAGTCATCAGCATCTACAGCACCTACTAGGCCAGGGGTGGGCAAACTTTTTGACTCGAGGGCCACCATGGGTTCTTAAACTGGACCGGAGGGCCGGAACAAAAGCATGGATGGAGTGTTTGTGTGAACTAATATAAATTCAAAGTAAAGGAGCGGAGGGGAGAGCAAGAGAACTGGATAGAACAGCCGGATCCGGCCCGCGGGCCGTAGTTTGCCCACGGCTGTTAACTAGGCTCTGCTCTCTGCTCTCTCCACATACTTCCTCACCTGTCTTCACACAACCTAGAGATGCCGGTGCTGGGCCCTCCATTTCCCAGCTGAGGCACAGGCAGTTTACCTAACGCTGCTCAATATGACTCAGCTAAGGTCTGGATTCGAACCCAGAGTCCATGCTCTTGACTGCTATACTATTCTAGCTGCTAATAATACCTCTAGCATATGGCTCTTATGAGGATCAACTAGGTCAGTGGTCGGCAAACTGCGGCTCACGAGCCACATGCGGCTCTTTGGCCCCTTGAGTGTGGCTCTTCCACAAAATACCACGTGCAGGCGCGCAAGTACAGTGCGATTGAAACTTCATGGCCCATGCGCGGAAGTCGGTTTTCGGCTCTCAAAAGAAATTTCAATCGTTGCACTGTTGATATTTGGCTCTGTTGACTAATGAGTTTGCCGACCACTGAACTAGGTCAATACACTGAAAACACCAGAGCTGGCACCCAGCGAGGGCTCAGGAAACGCCAGCTGCTGGCCTCACTGGGGGCAGCCCCAGGGCTCAGCACTGCGAACCGGAGCAGCAGGAGCTGGCACGTGGGACGTGAGAGGAAGATAAATGGTGCGGCCAGCCCAAGTGGGACAAACTGATGGCCTCTGTGGGCTGCGTTACTGTCTGTCCAGGAGGAGGGCGGCCCAGAGACAGCACAGACCTGCCCCATCTAGGAACCTGGGAATGGCCAGAGGCTGCGGGTACAGGTAGAACCAGTGGCCCAGCAATGCTGGCCCGCATGGTCACAGGAAAGGGACCCGGTGTTTCTCCTGACCCCGACAGCCAAAAGGCAGGCTGCAGGACCACCGACGGCCGACTCCGGTCCAGCCTCTGAAGCCCGAGATTTAGCCCAACCTACCCATGCCACCCACCGCTACACTGGCCACGAGTACTGGTTGACATCCTTCTTGGCCAACACGGCGCATGATTCCTCGGTTAAACACCTGGCCAGAGGTCAGCAAAGGCCAGCCAAGACTCCTCCCTTGGCAATTCTGATCATGGCAGGCTCTGGCTTGGCGTGCCCTGTCCCATGCTAGGCAAGACCCGCGCCCCGTCTTCCTAGGACCCCGATTTCAGAAGGTGCTGCCTTATCCACACAAGCTGAGGAAGTTAGGGGGCCCTGAGCCACACTCCGAGGCCCAGCTTCTGTGGGTGGCAGATCTGGAATAGAGGAACCCAGAACAAGACCTCTGTAATGGAGAGATTTCAGACGAGGTGGCTAGGCCTTAGAGAGCTGTGGCCAGAAGCTCCTCCCAGGATTTGGGGTGAACCCTGAAAGACTGGAAGTCATTCTCAAATGAGGCCCAGATGCAGCAGTGACTGTCCCAGAGGGGACAACTGAACTGGGCCTCCTACTAAGCAGGGCGCAGGTCCCACTCACCTGAAGGCTGCTAGGTTCTGGTGGACACAGACCAGTGGTTCAGGACACACACAATAAAAGAATGAACACCTGACTCAAAAGGGCTTATGAGCCCTGACCCATGTGGCTCAGTTGGCTGAGTATCGTTCCATGAACCGAAGGGTCATGGGTTCAAGTCCTGGTCAGGTTGTGGTTTGATCTCAGGTCGGGGTGTGGTCAAGGCACATAGGGGGGCAACAGAGCCTGTTTCTCTCTCTCCCTCTCCTGCTTTCCTCTCTCTCTAAAAATCAATTTTTAAAAATTATCTTTTAAAAAGTGCTTTTGAAAAATGGTATTTTCTTTATAAAAAAATTATTTTTCTATCTTAAGAGGCTAAGAGGTTGATGATTTTAAAAAAAGATATTTTGGGCCTGGCTGGTGTGGCTCAGTGGTTGAGCATCGACCTATGAACCAGGTGGTCATGGTTTGATTCCCAGTCAGGGCACATACCCGGGTTGCAGGCTCAATCCCCAGTAGGGGGCATGCAGGTGGCAGCTGATCCATGATTTTCTATCATCATTGATGTTTCCATCTCTCTCTCCCTCTTTCTCCCTCTCTGAAATACACACACACACACACTAGTGTCCCGGTGCATGGATTCGTGCACATTGAAAGGAAATTAATTAGAAGAAGAAATATTTTAATATTGCTATTCACCCTTTCTCTATAATAGAAGTGTCAACCAAATTCATGATCGACAATGACAGATCGAAACACATGCGTTCAATTGGCGCCAGCGAGAGCTTTACATGTATCACGCATGCGTGAATCAACTTAGCCTTTTATATATATAGAACAAACTTGCTAAATTAGACCTGCTTTCTGATTTATCTAAACTTTTTCCAGCCCAGTGAAGCACCCCAACTTCTCTTTCAGGTAATTGTCAGCAACACAGCAGTAAATATCAACATGAAGCAGATAATTATTGTAAATCACACAGGGAGAACAAAGGGTAAAATATTTAACTGTAGCAGTGTTTGACTATATTCTGCACAGTGAGAAAACCTGAAATCATTTTCAAGATCCACCATTTCTTACTTCTTTTCAGTTGGGTCAAGTTTCTAAGCTTTCTAAATCTCCGTTTTCTGGCTAACAAAAAGAAAATAGGATTCCACCAAGTCTCCTATCTACCCACTCCAGGACTTCTGTGAGGATCAAATGAGATGAGGCATGTGAAAATGCTTCACAAACATTTGGTTAAAGTGTAAAATGTTTGTACCTGGCTATAAAGCAAGTTGTGTTCCTGGGCTGAAGAAACTCCAAGGAGGCTAGTCGCTAGGGAGAGGAAGCCAGGTGTTGCTATGTGATGTTATTACCCCAGCACCCACAGCGACCATTTCCGGGCCGGGCTGGGCTGTGGACTGCATTTTGCACTATGGAGGTCTTGGCAGCATTGGCTGCAATTTGGTGGGCTGTCACTCTGGGGTGGTGGTGGGGCCTGTGTCCCACTTGGGGGAAGCCGAGTGTTGGTTTGTCAGCGCCAGGTCTGTGGTGCCGTTTATTTTTAAACTAGAGGCCTGATGCATGAATTTGTGCAAGGGTGGGGTCCCTCGGCCTGGCTGGCAATCAGGGCTGATCAGGGCCATCTCGCCCAGTCCCGATTGGGGCTGATCAGGGCAGCCGGGTCGGGGAGAGGGACCGCAGGAGGTTGACCAGCAGGGGGAGGGACTTCAGTAGGTTGGCCGGCCACAGGAGGTTGACTGTGGGAGCACACTGACCACCAAGGAGCAGCTCCTGCACTGAGTGTCTGCCCCCTGGTGGTCAGTGCACGTCATAACTGTTGTCCAGTTGTCTGGTTGTAACAGTCACTTAGGCTTTTATTTATATACTAGAGGCCCGGTACATGAAAATTCATGCGCTTGAAGAGGGGTCCCTCAGCCCGGCCTGCCCCCTCTCACAGTCCGGAGCCCTCAGGGGCGGGAGGCAACCCGGCAATCAGGGGAAGGTGATGCCCCATCACACCTCTGTTGCTGCCACTGCCGGCAGCACAAGCCTCGGCCAGCCCTGGTTTCCTGAGCCTCGGGCAGCCCTGGGCAGCTGGGCAGCCACCATCTGAGGCTTGCCTGCGCCTTGGGCTGGCCCTGGGCAGCTGGGAGGCTGAGGGGACTGGGGGACTCCAGAGGCAGACATGCAGAGTGGCCGGACGCCTGCTGCCCCAGTGGGGCTGAGGTGACTGGGCGCCGCCATCTTGTGGCTGTGGGCGCTGCCACCTTTGAGGGCATGGCAGTCAATTAGCACATTCCCTCCTTATTGGCTGTGGGTGCCGCCATCTTTGTGAGGGTGTGATGGTCAATTAGCATATTCCCGCTTTATTAGATAGGATGGCCAGTGCGCATCATGGCTACCAGACACTTAGCCTTTTATATATATAGATATATAGCTATATATAGTGATATATATGTATATATAGATATATAGAGATATACCGGTAGATATAGATATAGAAAAGGTATTTTTTTCAGACACTGTCTAAGCAGAATCCAGTACTGGATGGGCACCAGTCACTGAAGAGATAAAATAACAATTCTAGCAGTGGTTCTCTTGACTGAGGTCTTACCATGAGCCTGCTGCTATGTTAGAGTCACATACCATTTGCTCTTTACAGCAATCCCATGTGTTTATATATGTATATGTGTGTATGTTATGTGTGTTAAGTGTATGTATATTTTAAAGAAATATTTGAGAGTAAATTTTTCTTTACCCTTAAATGTGTATATTTCCTATGAATTTGAAATATTAGTCTTCAGGAGTGACCAACTTCAGGAAATGTAGCACTGGTACAATACTTTTATCTAACATGCCATCCATATTCCAATTTTGTCCCTTTTCCCAATAATGATCGTCATAGCATATGTGTCTTCCAGTTCAGGACCTACGCACTGCATTGAGTACGCACTCAAGGATGACGCACTGGTCTTTCAGGGGTCACCCCAAATCCTGAGAGGAGCTTCTTGTCAAAGACACCCGAGAATCATCACCTCCTCCTCTTAAATCATACCTCTTTAGTCTCCTGCAAGAGGGAACATGTTTTGTCTTTTATGACACTGCCATTTTGAAAGAACACAATCCCCGTTATCACTAAAGGATGTCAACATGCATATGAAAAAGGAGAAATTTGGCCCCTACTTCACACCATACACGAAAATCAAATCCAGATGATTTGCAGATCTAAATGTGAAAACCAGAGCAATAAAAGCTTCTAAAAAATAAGAAAACATGTTTTACAACCTGGGAGTAAGTGGGTGTCTTAAAACAAACATAAGCAGCACTAACTGTAGAAGGGTAAATAAGAGAACTGGACTCCACTGAAACCGTGAACTATATTCACCCAAAGATTCCACAAAGAAGGGAAAGCCAAGTCACGAACTTATATATATGGCATTCCTCCCAACCCATAAGAAAAAGATTACTTGACAGGTT
The DNA here is from genome assembly GCF_963455305.1 of Plecotus auritus. NCBI lineage: Eukaryota > Metazoa > Chordata > Mammalia > Chiroptera > Vespertilionidae > Plecotus > Plecotus auritus. Next base: position 5,442,161 of record NC_137770.1, on the reverse strand, counting down.
ATCTTACGTTAACAGGCACTTCCCAAAAGAGAATATCCTTGGCTAAAGAGGAGAAACTATATTATTTTTTTACCCAGAAAGCCCTGTCTCTTAATATACAAAAAGGTAGTAACTTAAAATAACCATTTATTATATTCTTGGGCTCTGTGGATAGGAATTTAGATAAGACACAGTAGGAATGGCTTGTCTCAGTTCTAGGAGGTCTATGAACTCAACTGGAGGTTTTTAGTGTTTTTAGTAAAAGGCAACCACAATAATATAAAAAGGAGGATAAAGGTATTTTAAAAACAACTGGAGAAAATTCAGACTTTTCAATGCAAAGAAGTAAAAGACACAAAAGGGAAAAGAAGATACAGGAAATGGAAAATACGGAGTAAAGTGGTATGTCAATCCTAACACAACAATAATTAAAATAAATGTAACCAGGGTAAATTTATCAATAAAAGGACAGAGACCCTCTTTTTTTGGATAATAAAAATAAGCCCACCAAAATGTTGTATATATGATACTCTTAAAACAAGAAGGCACAGGCGGTTTGGAAATAAAAGAATGGGCTATATCAGGCAAATGTGAGCCAAAAGGAAGTTAAGAAAGCAATCTTATTGGGTTAAGAATAATTTACGACCAAAATGTATCAATGAAACAAACAGAAAAATAAACAATAGAGCAACAGGAAATAATTATCAAAAGTACATATACTTTAACCATCTCAAAGTATGTCAGTCAACAACTGACAGATAAATGAATGAACAATTGTGACTGAAGATTTTAATGTTCACTAGTAAGCAACTGAATAGCCCAAATAAATAGAGTCAACATAGATTTAAAGAGTTAAGTAAAATAAAAAGCTCAAGCTATTGTACATATACATACATGTATACCTATATACCCATATCAAAAGATAGGACCTATTTAAAGAAAAATAAGGATTTACAAAAATAGACCACATATGATTGAAAAAACACCTCAACAAGTCCAAAATGTTCAATATCATATAGATGTTATTCTTTGGCAGAAATAAAAATAACAAAAAAGTAGCCTAAAATTCTAAATAAACTAAATGACTTACCACTAAATTACCCTTGGGTAGAATTAAAACAATAAAGGCAATTAAGAAATACTTTGAAAAAATGACAATGGGAATAGCATAAAAAAATTGTAGGACATAGCTAACTCAGTATTTAGATGAAAACTTTTTTTTAATCCTCCCCTGAGAACATGCTTACAGAAAGAGGGAGAGAGAGTGAGAGAGAGAAACATCAACTGGTTGCCTTCCATACATGTGCCTTGACCTAGAATCAAACAGGCAACCTTTCCATGCACAGGATGATGCTCAACCAACTAAGCCACTCAAGCTGAGCAAAAACTTTTAACTTCAAATACACTTATATAAAGACTGAAATGTTAAAAAGAAAGCAGAGCATTTACCTCAAGAAAATAAGGGGGGGAGGGAGAGAGACAACAGAAGGAAACCCAGAGAACTTATATATATATAATTGATTTTTTTACAGAGAGGAAGGGAGAGGGATAGAGAGTTAGAAACATGGATGAGAGAGAAACATCGATCAGCTGCCTCCTGCACACTCCCTACTGGGGATGTACATGTCCTTGACTGGAATCGAACCTGGGACCCTTGACGCTCTATCCACTAAGCCAAACACGTTAGGGCAAAGAGAATTTTAAAGTAAAAAAATGAACCCAGAAATCAATGCAGATTAAAAAAAAAACAACAACAACAATAAGCATTAACAAAACTAAAAGCTGGTCGCTCCTTTGAAAAGCTTAATTAGCTAGACAAATCTTTCTAAATGATTCATCAAGAGAAAATACGCAAATAAATTTTTTTTAAATAATTACTGACATGAGATTTAAAAACAATAAATTCCTGAATGTAAATTCCAAAAATGGCTTAAGGAATAAAAAACTCGAAAAGACCAGTAAATGTGGGTAACACTGAACCCCCTCAGAGCTCTAGCGCCAGCTGCGGGCCAACTTTCCTCTTTCCTCATGGAAACAGCTCCCCGGAGCCCTGGAGGGAACAGTCACGGACGCTGTCAGCCCAGCAGAGGGCCCTTGGCACACTGGGGTCAGTCTATGGTGGAGAAATAATGCTCCAAGTCCTTTCTGCGGACGGATCTGAACAATGAGGAAAAGTGAGCCTCTTTCCTTCTGGTATCAAATAAGTAGTTAGCACCAAGGAACCTGGAGCTGCAGTGGCCACCTTTGCCCCCACCACGAAGAGACTAAAGCAGGAAAGCAGAAGCACAGATAAGAATTTCGAGAGAGAGACTGAGAGCCCTGGCCGGGTGGCTCAGTTGGTTGGGCATTGTCCTGTGCACCAAAAGGTTGCCGGTTTGATTCCCGGTCAGGGCACATGCCCAGGTTGTAGGCTTGATCCCCAGTGTGGGGTGTGCAGGAGGCAGCCGATCCATGATTCTCTCTCATCATTGATGTTTCTATCTATCTCTCCCTCTCCCTTCCTCTCTGAAATCAATTTTTAAAAAAATTTTTAAGTGAGAGAGAGAGACAGATCTAATGACAACTTGGGACCCCTGGATCCAACCAGGCCTGAAGCCCTCTCCACCTTTTAGAACTCTCATTCAAAAGACTCAATACATACTCTTTTTTTCTTTAAAGAAGTTGAGTTTGGTCTCTGTCACTATAATCAAAAAAGAACTGATGAATTAAAATGTGGAGAAGAGGGAAGGAGCTAGATTTTAGAGTCCTGAATGTGAATCTTAAGGACAGCTCACGTAATCTCCAGGTGCCTCAGTTTTCTCATCTAAAGAAAAAGGGGATAATAGTGCGCACTCACAGAGTCATGGTGGAGACTGGGAGGGTCCAGGGAAGCAATTGACTGCTTTATTCCAGCTGAGGGCCCCTTGAAGGCAGGGCCATGCCAGACCCACCCCCAGCCTGAGCTCAGCAAATCTTTCTTCACAGGTGTTAGTGCCATCATGCCAACTAAGGGCACCTGCGGCTTCTGTGACAGCTGCCACTGGGCGTCCACAAACACTGACGCAACACCAGCCACATTTTGATATTTAAAAATAAAACATCAGGGAATTGAACTTCAAGTTAATCTGGGGTGTTGCTGTGTTACTCAAATTTCCTGGAAAGTCCTCCTATTGGTCAATGACTGGGGGGAGGGGACCACCAGTGATGAAGGCCACTGGCCCCCTCTAACCATTAACCAGCCAGGAAGCTGGCAAACAGGATTTAGCAGCAGCTGCCCCTCTGGCTTACTGTACACCCCTGAGGACCCAGGACACAGGACCCAGCCAGCAGCTGCAACCTGGACTCTGCAGAGGGTGAGTAACAGCTGAGGACACTCCATCCTCTGTTCCAGCCAGATCTCAGAACACAGTAACTACAACTTGCTTATTTGATTTTTTTTTTATTTTATTTTATTGTTTAAAGTACACAAACAGTAGTACATATGTCTCCCTTTTTCAGCCAACAGGGACAGGAGGCAGCCCTGGGGCGGGCTTCCCGAAGTCTGTGTCTGCCCATAGGAGGTTTGGCTTCCCCTGGCCTCCTGCTTTGTGGGGGCGGACACTGAGCCAAGACCCGTTTCCATCTGTCTCACAACTGATGCTCCTAAGCCAGACAGCATTAAGAGCCCAGAGGCCAGTCTGAGAGCTGGCATGGCAGCACCCTGGGGGGGGGGGGATGCAGGGTCAGGGGAGAGGGTGCCCGACTGGCACAGCACGGACTGTGCATTCTACAGAGTCACACACACCTCCTGGCTTGGTGACCTGGGGCAAGGATACTGCAGATTAAACAGAACTCTCTGCATTCCACCACATGGTAGGAGGACCCAGGACTGTACCTGGCCCACTGGGGCGTTTGTGAAAGTAAAGGATGCCGTGGGTGTTTACTATGTAGGTCACTTCAGAAATGAGGAACGAGGACATACTTGAAATGAAATTCATGAATAATACTGACACTGCCTTTTCAGAGAGCTTTTTCACTCATCATCCTGTTATCTATAGAGAAAAGCGGAATGGCTTATCACAGGCTGTGAAGTTAGACCACATGGCTTAGAATTTCAGCTCTAACGCCCTGGGCCTCAGTTTTCTCATCTGTACAATGGGCGCAGGAGGACCCCTTAGGTGAAGTCCCCTAAGAAAACACTAACAGCTGTGACGGATACTCACAACCATCTTGTAGCGTCTTAATCCCCATGGGGAGGAGTGACACAGAGACAGCAGGAAGAGAAGGGAAGCAGCCCGCCTAGCTCTAGGCTACACACAGCAGGGCCCTTGCCCAAGAGGGGCTCAAAGACAGGTTTGGAGGTGACCGGAGCTAAAGCAAAGATCTCACTGCAGTGTGACAGGGCCAGTGACAGAGAGAAGCACGGAGGCAGGGCTTCCTGGAGGAGGAGACCTGGGCCCTGCGGGAGTGAGCCAGACTAGGCAGGGGGAGGCTGGACCTACAGAGTGGAGCCAAGTGGGGCGAGAAAGGGACGGCACCCAGGCCAGAGCCAGCCCCGCAGACACTGGGAGCTGCAGTGGCCTTCTCTGCCCTGGCCCCGCAGAGCAATGGGTCTGGTGTGTGCTGGGAGGGGACCCCCGGGGTAGCCAGCCATCGGGCTGTGGCTGAGACTTCCAGGGGCCACATTTGAGGCTGGGAGCAGGGCTGGCTGTCACCAGTGACGAGGTCACGAGGACCCCTGGGTCACCTTGGTGAAGATCCACCCTGCCTGGAGCCCTGGAGAATGCCATCAGCTTGTTAAGGAAAGGACACTATCAAAAGAGCAAAAAGGCACCCACAGAATGGGGGCAAGTAGTTAAGTCACATATCCGACAAAGGATTAATGTCCAGACTATATAAAGAACTCCTAAAATGCAAGTACAAAAATACAAAAAAAAAACCCACAAAACACACACACACACACACACACACACAAAAAAAAAACTCAATTCAGAAAATGGGCAAAGAACTTGATAAATCAGCTGAGACCACTGAGACCTAGAGTCCTCCTGACAGGCCCCCAGTCACGCAGTCCAAGTGGAAGAACAAACCGGGGCTTGCATAGGTCTCCTGCCTACAGTCACACCAGGCCCAGTGCCTGCGAGCCCCACGCCATCCAATGAGCATCTCTCGCTTTGCAGGCCCCGCCATCCTGAACGATGCTGCTCGCCCTGCACACCGGTCTGCTCTGGCTGTCTACCAGTGGTCTCTGGACTGTTCAGGCTAAGGACTCTGATGCCGACCTGAGCGTAAGGAGCCAGCACCGGGACCTGGCTCCAAACAATGTGGACTTTGCCTTTGGCCTGTATAAGCACCTAGTGGCCTTAACTCCTGGCAAGAATGTCTTCATCTCCCCTGTGAGCATTTCCACGGCCTTGGCCATGCTCTCCCTGGGTGCCCATGGCTACGCAAGGGCCCAGCTTCTCCAGGGCCTGGGCTTCAACCTCACGGACATGTCTGAGGCCAAGATCCACCAGGGTTTCCGGCACCTCCATCGCCTCCTCAGGGAGTCAGACACCACCTTGGAAATAACCATGGGCAACGCCTTGTTCCTCAACCAGAGCCTGGAGCTTCTAGAGTCCTTTTCCGCAGCCACCAAGCTTTACTATGACTTGGACACTGTGGTTACAGACTTCCAGGACTGGGCCAGAGCCCACAAGCAAATCAATGAGCACATCAAGAACAAGACACAAGGGAAAATCGTGGACTTGTTCTCCGAGCTGGACAGCCCAGCCATGCTCATCCTGGTCAACTACATCTTCTTCAAAGGTACCCACCCCCCATCCATTCTGACGGCACCTCACCTGCTATTGCCCAGAGCAGTAACAGCTACCCAAATTCAGGGGCGCTCGTGGGCAAGGCCTTTGTTTTACAAAGCACATGCACGTCTGTGAGTGTCCATCCTCACCACAACCCTACTAGGAGGATGGAATTACATAATCTTACAAAAGGTCAAAACAACAACCGGAAGAGTTGAGAGACTTGCCCAAGCTTTTATAGGCTGGTGTGAGGCCCACACACGTCACCAGGAACAGTCTGGCGACCTCGCAGTCTATAAACGCTGGCTAGGTTCTGGCTGTGAATCAGGCCCTGGACCAGGGACCGGAAACAGCAGCCTAGAACCAGACAGACCCCCGGAGCTCTCAGACTGCACCTGAGCTGTTGTATATACATTTCCCAGGTGCTCACAGCCAGCCAAACTTCAGTTCCTCTTCACCCATTTGCAACAGCTTTTCCAAAAGCCCTTTTCATAAAAATCACCGGGGAGACTTGTTAACATTATAGATTCCAGATCCCACACCAGACCTACTAAAGCAAGACCTCCACAGGAAAGTCCTAGAATTTGTATTTTTAACCCTCCTCTAATCATTTTAATGATCAGAAAATTTGGGGACATATTGTCCTTGAGAACAAAATCTAAGCTCCTTAGTTCCCAACCCCCATCCGCCCTCTGGGAATTGGACAATGTCTGGAGATAGCTGTGCTTGTCACAACTAGGGGTGGGGTGGGATGTGCTCCTGGCATCTATTGGAAGGGCGTCTACTCGGAGAGCCCAGGGTGCTGCTAAACACCCTAAAATGCACAAGACAGCCCCACATGCTATCTGCCCCAAATGGCTATTGTCCCCAGGTTGAGGAACCCTGGCCCAGCACCATCTGTTTCTTTGCCTCTCCAGCCTCATGTCAACATTTTCCCTACACACACACACACACACACACACACACACACACACACAGTGTCTGACCACACTAAATTCCTCTCATGTCCTGGAGTATGGCTGTCCCTATGGAAGCCTGTATGAGTTTCCTATTGCTGCTGCAACAACTTACTGCAAATATGGTGGCTTAAACCAATGCAATTTATTATATTACAATTCTGAAGGTCAGAAGTCCACAATGAGTCACACGGGGTTACAGTCAAGGTGTTAGTAAGGCATGTTCCTCCTTGCATTTTTAGGGGCCAATCTCAGAAATGGAGCTAAGCCTCAATCCATTCCAAGAGCGGAAGATGGAGCAGGCCTTACCCTCTGGGGATCTCCCTTTTACCAGGAAACGCTAGGGGACCGGCAGGGACCTTCCTGGGTGAGGGAAGCTGCTGTGTAACTTGCTTAGCGGTTACCCCTGGTGCTCAGCTGCCACCACCTCCTGCTCTTACAGGCCTATCTCTTGCCCTCCCTCTCCCTCTCCTTCCCAGGCACGTGGGCACACCCCTTCGATCTGGCAAGCACCAAAGAGGAGAACTTCTATGTGAACGAGACGACCCTGGTAAAGGTGCCCATGATGTTCCAGTCGAACAACATCAAGTACCTCAATGACCCGGTGCTCCCCTGCCAGCTGGTGCAGCTGGACTACATGGGCAACGGCACCGTCTTCCTCGTCCTTCCGGACAAGGGGCAGATCGACACGGTCATCGAGGCACTGAGCCGGGACACCATCCAGAGGTGGTCCGATTCCCTGACCAGTGGGTAAGCCCCCAGCTGACTGTGTGAACTTCTGAAGAGGACCTGTCCCCAGAAAGTGGGGTGGGTGGAAAAGGGGTGCACCTGGGCGCCCTTCTCGCCCCAGACGCACCCTCCAGGGCTCAGTGTTTTCCTGTCTGCTGGCTTCCCAAAGGCCATGAGGTTCTCTGACCTCGGGTCGCATTCATACTTCTGTCGCTAGACACTGAGATACTTTGGGGCATTCCACAAAGTGAGGGGCCTGGGAGGTTAACAGCCACTCTCTGTGTTATCACATGTTTGCATCATTTTCTTAAACTGACGTCACCAGCCTCCCACTTACCCACTTTATTACCTTGCTTACCTGAAACCAAGTCCTGCTAAAGATGCCTGAGCGACTACAGTTAAACATGCAATGAAAATGGCCAGTGTCCACCCTGGAAGCAACACAAAGCCCATGAGTGATTCTTACGTCACTCGGGGATCTAACTCTTCTTCAGTCAATCAGTAAATAAGTAAAACTGAGGACATACGGTAGGTAATAACTGAATAAGGAAAAAGAGAGTGAGGAGTGTCCATGCTGATGGGTTGGTGGCCAGGAGGAGAACCAGCCAATGAATCGCAGGCCCAGGAAAGGAGTGGGCTCAGAGTGCATATTCAGGGAGGGCTGGCTGAGCATATGAGCAAGCAATGAATGAATGAATGAACGAATGAATTAATTTTCCCCAAGGCACTTCTGAGCTAGAGGACAATCACAGTTATGGTCGAGCATGTGCCCAGCCCCAATCCACACCTTGGAGGAGTGGCAGATGTTTTTGAACATGATCCTCCCTCTTGGGAGATCTGCGTTCTGTCTGTACACAAGCAAACAGAGTAACACCAACCAACAGGGGACCTGGTGGTGGGTGGGGTGGTGCAGACTCCAAGGGCAGAGGGGATGCAGGGAAGGGAGCAGACACTTGGATCGGGAGCAGCTCAGAAAGGCTCATGGAGCAGGTGTCACTCCTTTCATTCCCGTCACTCATTTATTCACCTAACAGCCGTAATTGGAAGCACCTGCTGCGTACCACGCACTAGGCCAGTGGTCAGCAAACTCATTAGTCAACAGAGCGGCAAACCGCGGCTCGCGAGCCGCATGTGGCTCGCGAGCCGCAGTTTGCTGACCACTGCACTAGGCTAAGCAGAAGGGATAGAATGGTGAACAAGACATAGTGTAGACCTCAAAGACATGCACTCCAGAGCAGAAAACAGGTTCTGGTGGAATTTACAGTGGACAGTGATGGAGGCTCTGCCCAAGGGAGAGAGGGAAGGCGATGTGTGCAATGCTGGGGGGTTGTGGGGGGGGGTGGTTCCTGACTGGGCCCAGGGCCCTGGGGAAGGAGGTACAGAGCAGATTGCTTTGGCTTTGAACTATGTATTAAGCCTAAGTGAAAGTTCAACCAGCAGGAAGTGGCCCCTAGAGCATGAGTGGAAGAGGGAATGGCACCAAGTCAAGGAGGCTGGGGCCCTCGGGCAGCAGCAGCAAAGAATAAGAACCATTAACTCAGATGAACTTAGCAATCCAAGACTTTGCAGGTACAGAATCTAGAAAGACGCTCTTCTACTTCATTACATACTAGAGGCCCAATGCACGAAATCTGTGCAAGGGGCTCAGCCCCCACCACCATGGCTTCAGAAGGTCGTCTGGAAGGACATCCGGAAGGCCGTCCGGTCTAATTAGCATATTACGCTTTTATTATTATAGATTATTATTATACATGTAGGTTTTGGGCTTTATGTTCTCGAGTTGCGTTTACTTTGAATGATCCCCTCCACTGTTCGCTGCTGGGGCTCCTGGAAAAGTTAATCCAGTCCCATGAATGGACATGGAGGTGCCTGGGAGTTTGACCTCACTCCTGAAGGGACTCGGGGTCTAGGGATTCAGAGAGACCCCCTATGGCTACATGGGGGACACAGGAGGCATTCTTATAGCGTCCTGAAACCAAACATACCTGCCCTGTGTGAGGTTGTGTGGGGGGTGGTAGTGGAGGTGGGGTGTGTTCATGTGAGCCTGTGTTTGGGTGATGGTAGATAGGGACCCATTTGCCAGTGCTTCACCATTTCAACTGTCCCATCCCCACCTCCATTCAGGTACAGTGCCACCAGGTGCTGATAACGCCCCCGGATTCTAACCAATTCTGGACCCTAATGTGCTGCAAATGAGGTCGATAATCTTTCTCTTCACACCTACTTTAACTTACCATCTCTTCACTAACCTACTTTAACTTACCATTAATCAGTAACACATGCCGCTTGCTTCTAAACCCTTTTTGAAATAAAGATCCAAAGTGAAATGTTGCACCTTTAGCCCTCATATGTGACTGGGCATGAACAACTCTCTACTCCATCCAAACGGAGCTGCCCAGCCCCAGAAGGCAGACCCTCCCTCTGGTTCCTCCCCCCATACTTTTGTGACCCTTTCCCCACCTACCCTCCCAGCATCACCTCGACGCTTCCCTGTCTCCCCGGTGCACCGAGCCCGCACCTTCAGGTCCAGCTTGCACCCACTTCCCACGGAAGCCTCCACCCCACTCAGACCCACACTCTTTCCTCCGTCCCCTCGTCCCGCTGTCAAAGCAGATTGCTTTGAACTGTGTACTGAGTCTCACTTACCCGCCCGCTGCACTGTCACATGGGCAGCTCTCCAGGGGTGAGGAGATGGGGCCTGGAGGCGGCTGGTCCTGGTGCTTCCCTGGTGTCACTGGGGGAACCCCCGGCCTCTCCGGACTTTCAGCCTCAGTCTGGACATAGATGTAGGGTGAGCGCATGCGGACCGGATGAGGTCAGGAGGTAAAGGAGGTCTGCCGGCCTGGATAGGTCCGTCCCCCGCACTTTCCGTTGCCACTTCCCAGTCCAGAGGAGCACCTCCACATCCGGCTCACCGGGCTGCCTCCTCATCCCCTGGAGCAGTGGTCGGCAACCTCGTTAGTCAACAGAGCAGCAAGCCGCGGCTCGCGAGCCGCAGTTTGCCGACCACTGCCCTGGAGAGATGCTCAAGTTCTCAGGGACTCCCAGGGCTGTGAGCTCAGTGCACAGAGGCTGCTGCCGCCCCGCCTGCTGTGGAGCCCATGTCATTTCGCTGATGCCCCTCAGACTCAGGGTTTCAGGCACCTGCTCGCTCCCTGGAGAACAGGAAAAGGAAGAAATATTTATAAGAAATTAATACCTTGGTAGGTGAAAATTTTAGCATCCCACACCCCACATGATTCAACCTAAATTTCTAGAAACCTCACTGGCTTGATCCAATGAGAACTGCTGGCCGAGTCTCAGAATTCTTACAGAATCGACCTCAGCGCAGAAGGGCCAGGGCACAGAGAGGGTGCACCGTGGCTCTGCCACACAGCCTTAGTGGCACAGCTGTGGCCAGGACCCCCGCTGCCGGCCAGGTGCTCCCGCCTCCACTTCTGGCAGGGGGGCCACAAGGACTTCTTCTGTTTTGTTGTTGTTGTTCATCTTCACCCGAGGAGATATTTCCATTGATTTTAGGGAGAGTGGAAGAGAGAGGGGGAGACAGAAACATCAATGTGAGAGAAACACATCGATTGGTTGCCTCCTTGCACAAGCCCTGACCGGGGCCAGGGAGGAGCTTGCTACCAAGGTACATATTCCCAACCAGAATCAAATCCAGGATGCTTCAGTCTGCAGACTGACGCTCTATCCTCTGAGCCAAACTGGCTAGGACCACAAGGACCTCTTTAGGGACCCTCCTCTTCGATGTTCCAAGGTCCAGCAGTATCACAGGCAGAATCAGCTCCAAGAAAGAGCTGAGAAGACAAGACTGCAATTCAGAGGCCCGGTGAGGAAGCTGCCTCTGTTGTGGATGGAGGGGCAGATCCAGCCCCAGCCCTGTCCCTGCCCCTGTCCCTGTCCCTGCCCCTGCCCCTGTCCCTGCCCCTGCCCCTGCCCCTGCCCCTGCCCCTGCCCCTGCCCCTGCCCCCAAAGAACCTGTCCAGCTGAGAGGCAGGGTCCGGAGGGATCACAGGAAGTCTGGCTGGCCAAGCCCAGCCCTGGGAAAATCTAACGCCCGTCTGCTCTCCCCCGAGCAGCACAGTGGACCTGTACATCCCGAAGGTCTCCATCTCTGGAGCCTTTGACCTTGGGGGCCTCCTAGAGGACATGGGCATTGCAGACTTGCTCGCCAACCAGGCAAACTTCTCAGGCATCACTCAAGAAGCCCACCTGAAGGTGTCAAAGGTAAGTGTCTCTTGAGCCTCTTTTTCCCCAAAAAATGCACAATTTAAAGAACAATCAGCAGCATGGAGCCCACTCAGGAATGGGCCAGAGCCCCAGGCTGAGCCCAGGCCTTGTCCGTCCCAACAGGTGATCCACAAGGCCACGCTGCAACTCGATGAGAAGGGGGCAGAGGAAGCTACCCCCACCGGGGTCACCCAAAACGTGGCGTCCGAGCCTCTCAGCGTTCACTTCAACCGGCCCTTCGTCGTCATGATCTTTGACAACTTCACGTGGAGCAGCCTCTTCCTGGTCAAGGTTGTGGATCCTACCCAAGCGTCCACCTTCCCGAGAGCCACAGCGTGGTCTGACTTCAGGCACCAGGAACCCCACAGAAAGGACATGTGAGGAGGGAGGGGCCCAGTCCCCTCCAGGTTCTCCTCTGTAATCACTGGCATCGTGACTGACGACAGCGTATTGGAGGAGAAAGGTGGGGCACTGACAGAATCTGAATCAGAGCCATATAGTATAGTAATGTGATTCTGTTTTTTGATCCTTGTACTACGGTTACGCAATCATATGTGGAAGCTGGGGAAGGGTATATGGAAGCACTACTACTTTTGGAAATTTTGTAAGTTTGAAATTCTTTCTAAATAAAGACTTTAAAAAGAAGAAATCGTGTAAGCCAAAACGTAACAGGAAGACATTTTCAAAGTGCTGGGGGGGGGGGGGGGGAATGTCATTATCTTTCAGAAAGAAAAAACAAGTCTTCAAAAATGAAGGCAAAATATCTTTTTAAGATAAATGAAAACTGAGGAAGTTTATCAGCTTCCACTAAAGAAATTTTTTTAAGCAGTTCTTTAGGCAGAAAAAAAAGATGACTCAAGATGGAAACCTGGACCTATACGAAAGAATGAAGAACACTGGAGAGGGCAAATACTTATGTAGATAAAACAAAATACTTTAAAAAAAATACTGTTAAAGTATAATTACTGCTTAAAGCAGAGAAAGTTATCAATGAATGTATTGCTTCTCACCTCCAAATCCTCCCTTCATTGCTGCTCTGCAAAAATGAATCTGGGCCTTTTAAACATTTTTGCGTTGCCTGCTGGGCATGATGCTAAACTTTGTCAGTAGAGGGCTGATAGAGCGACATTGAGGGGGAAGAGGCCTTACCCTCCTGGTTAAGGGCAAAAGGTATTAAATGAGATAAAGAACTGAACTGACAAACAGATAGACGTATAAATAGATGTAATACATATGATAGATAAATAAACGACAGCTAAACAGACGGATGGATAGGGCATATATCTTAAAAAATAAGAATTGAAGGGTACTTCCTTATATATACTCCTTATCCCACATATATCTGAACCTGAATCCTACAGCCATCACATTACTTAGTAAGCAAACAGGAAATGTATTCCCACTAAGGTCAAGAGTAAGACCAGGCCGCCCGTTACATCTACTACCATTTTGCATTGTCCTGGAGGGGTTCCAGGCGTCCTCAAACTATGGCCCGCGGGCCACATGTGGCCCGCCGAGGACATTTATCCAGCCCGCCGGGTGCCACTGCCTGTCCTGCTTAACAGCCGACTCGTCCCAGGCCCGCAGTGCGCATAGGAATTTGTTCATAGTTGTTTTTTTTAACTATAGTCCGGCCCTCCCACGGTCTGAGGGACAGTGAACTGACCCCCTGTTTAAAAAGTTTGAGGACCCCTGTTAGTGCAATTAGAAAGAGAAAGCAAAGGTGCTGATGGCATTTAATGTAGTTGCTTAGCCCTAGCACACCAATGATTAAATAAACTTAAACAATGGAAGAATTCAGCCTAATATAAGGAAAAGGAATTCACATGCAAGAACAGACCTTCATACACACAAGTAACAACCAGTTAAGACATGTGCTGGGAGAGAAAACACAACAGCAACCAGAAAGATAAACATCCTCTATAATAAAGACCTAATATGCTAACTGGACCAAACAGCAGAACGGCCATCCAGACGACCTTCCGGACGAATTTCGTGCATCAGGCCTCTAGTTAGAAATAAACAAGATGCACACAATCTATGTTCAGGAAACTATAAAATACTTCTTAAAGATGCAATCGAATGAACAAAATAAACTGACAAACAAAATAGATCCAGGGACACAGAAGCATGGAACAGACTATCGAACCTCAGAGGGAAGGTGGGGGGGAGGGGGATGGGGGGGAAGAGATCAACCAAAGAACTTGTTATATGTATATGCATCACCCATGGACCCAGACAATAGGGTGGCGAAGGCCTGGGATGAGGGGCGGAGGTGGGCTAGAATAGGTCAATGCGGGGGGAGGGAGAATTGGACATATGTAATACTTTCAACAATAAAGATTTTTTTTAAAGATGCAAAATTATACTTGAACAAATGGAAATATGTTTCTCCTTGAATAAGATGCTTCAACATCATCCAGGTGTCAGTTTTCCCCAAGTTAATTTGATCATTTAATGGTATTCCAATAAAAACACTAACCAATTTTTTCTGGAGATAGACAAGATGATACCAAAGTTCATATAAAAAAATAAACATGCAAGAATAGCCAGGAAAACACTGAAAAGGAAAAGATATGGAAGACAGGGAGCAGGTGAAATGGAAATTTAATATTTGACCCAGAAGGACGTTTAAGTAAGTGGTATTGGAACAACTGAATAGCCATTTGGGAGAGGGAAAGGATAAAATTAGACCCATTCCTCACTCCATATTCAAGAATAAACTAAGAATCAGAGATCTAAATAGAAGTAAAAAAAAAACAAAAAAAAAAAAAAAAAAAAAAACAACCACAATACAAGTACTGGAAGAAAACACCACACATTTTCTCTATAAATTAGGTGCAGGAAAAGGTTCTAACCATGACTCAAAGTCCAGATGAACCTGAAGAAAGAACTGACCAACTTGGCCAAGTAAAGAATATTTTTTAATTGCATGGCCAACGATTCAGAAGCAAAGTCAGCAGAAATGAAAACTGGAAAGAAATATTTGCAATATATGTCACTGGTGGAGCGACTAGCCCTAATACATGGTGCTTAAACATAGGAACACAGGTCCAACTTCACTTATAATAAGAAATGCAAATTGAAACTATACCGAGATACCACCTCCTACCTATCAGAAGGGCAAACTTTTGAAAACTGCCCGGGACGCTCTATTGACTGTGTGGGAACGGTCCTTCTCACACATTGCTGGTGGAAATGCAAAAATGCCTGTAAGGACAGGACTTTGGCAACATGGACTGTATTCGTTCCCTAAGGCTGATGTTGCCCATTACCACAGACCAGGTGGTTTTCCATTATTTTTCTTTTTTTCATCTTAATACGTTTCTATTTCAGAGAGGAAGGGAGAGAGAGAAACATCAAGGAGGAGAGAGAATCACTGACCACCTGCCTCCTGCACGCTCCCTCCTAGGGATGGAGCAGCGACCCAGGCCTGTGCCCCGACGGAGAATCCACCCGTGACCTCCTGGTTCACAGGTCCACGCTCAAGCCCTGGGCCACGCTGGCTGGCCACAAACCAGGAGGAATAAATTTTTTCAGTTTTGGAGGGCAAAGGTCAGAGAAAGGTGTCTGCAGGGCTCGCTCCTAGAGGCTCTGAGTGAATCCATTCCGAGTCTCCTAGGGGGTGGCCGCCTGCGCTCTCGGCGGCGCACGGCACGTGGACACACGCTGGGATCTCTGCCTCTGTCTTCACGTGGCCTGGTCTTCTGTGTCTCCAGTCTCCCTCCGCCTTTTTTCGCAAGGATTCCTGTCATTGGAGTTAGGGCGCACCCTAACGCCAGAGCCACCCCCTCTTCAGATCCTCACCTTACTTACATCTGCCAACACCCCTTTTCTCTTCTTTTCTTTTAAATATGTTTCTAATGGTTTGAGAGAGAGGCAGGGAGAGGGAGAGAGAGATAGAAACATGGATAAGAGAGTCATCCATCTGCTGTCTCCTGCACGCCCCCTACTGGGGACGGGGTCCGCACCCCCGACATGACCGAGATGCCAACCAGCGACCTCTGCTCACGGATGGACGCTCAACTGCTGAGCTACCTGGGCCAGACGCCCCCTTTTCTAAATAATGTGGCATTCACAGGTACCAGGAGTTAGGACTTGGGCCTATCTTTGGGGGGACCACTCTTCAACCACATAAATATAACAAAATTACAGGTGCATTCTTTTTTGACCCAGAAACCCCACTGTTAGGAATTTGGCCTAAAGACACACCTCCAACTCCTTTTAAGAATGATCTGCTCTGTGTTCCGGAACAGGTTAACTGCCCTCTCTGAGCACCCTCCAAGGAACACTTCCCATCTCCCTCCTACCGAACGGTTCTTTTGCCTCCCCCAAAGAAAAACCCACCCTAAGGCGAGCTTCGGCCTCCGGAGCCGGGCAGACGACAGGGCTGACTCCTGGCTCCCGCAACCCGCACCTCGCGGCCACCGTCGGAGGCCGGCTTCTCAGGGCCGCCCGGGGAGTGACGGACTTGCCTGGCTCTCAGCCGGGCGGTGCTGGCGACAGAGCAGGCCTGTCCGGCCCTGTCCGGCGTCACTGGTGCCTGGTGAGGCCAAGAGCCGGACATTTGGCCCCAGGCATGCGTGCGTGCGTGCGCACGCTGCGTGCGCTGCGTGCCGTGCGCTGCGTGCGTGGGCGTGCGTGCGCATGGGCATGCGGGGCATGCGTGCATGTGTGGGCGGGCAGGCGTGTGTGTGCATGTGTGCATATATGCATGCGTGTGTATGCACGTTGTGCGTACGTGTGTGTGCGTGAGTGTGCGTGTACATGCATGTGTGCGTGCGTTGCAAGGGTTTGAGAAACCTCTTTTCCACCTGCCCAAGCTGCCCCCCATCGGACCCACGCGGAGCCGACTGGCTGCACGGGGGCCCCCCAACTTTTTCCTGAAGCTGATCGTCACATTTGCTCTAGAAGCCCCCGCTCTCGCTGTGGGAGGCGGGAGGAGGGAGACGGGAGGCGGGAGGAGGGAGGTGGCTCCCGCCTCCCGCCTCCAGCGAGGAGTTCCAGGAAGGACGGAGCTGTCTCCGAGTCCACTCCGGTCACCAGAGGCCTTCCTGTCAGCGCTTCCCCGTCTCTCTCCATAGGAGCGTGTGATGCGCTGCAATCGGGAGCAACTGGACACCGGGGGGCCTGGTTCTGTGCTGGCTCCGAGGCAGGAAAGGCCTGGGGGGCCTGGGCCCGCATTCCCCTCCGTAACAGTCCAAATCCGGGCCTGGGCTTGCCGCAGAGGTTCATTCTGGCACTAAAATGACACAACACGTGCCACTCATTGGCCCTTCCGACCCGGTACCCCGCTCAACGGCAGGCCGGGTTTAAGCCCGCCTGGCGGTGGGAATTCTGGCTGGAGCGCTGGATGGATAACCGTGCTCATCACCGATGGTCCCACCGGCCCCGCACCGCACGTCTTCCAGGGGAGTTACGCCAGAGCATGTACAATTCGAAGAAACATGATTTTCTTATACTTTACTTTTGTTTCCCCTCCATATTATAGAGCAGTATTTTGCTTTTAAAAAAAAATCTGTGGATACGTTCTAGTAACTATAAATTTCACTTCAGGGTAGTAAAGGGCACATGAAATATTTATAAAAAGGAGAATCGATGGGGCTTTTTGTCTTAAAGGGCCTCCACCAGCCTTGACTGGATACTTGAGGACTCCAGGCCCTCTAGTGGCAAAGTAGTAAGCTGACCTTGAGTTGACCGTGCATTGCTCATAGCAGTGTGCCTGTCTGTCTCTCCCACTGAACCCAAAGTTCCTTGGGGTTTGGGGGAGCAGGTCTTCATAATCTCTGCCCCGCCCCCACACGTGCCAGCCGGGGGTGGGGACTCGGGAGGCCCCCTTCCCAGGAGGCGTGCGCGGCTGGGACAGCGCCATCCCAGCAGCAGCTGGGCCTCCGAGGGCAGTGCCTGGGGTTGCAAAACAGAAGCTCCCTTGGAGGGATTTCCACATTCAGGGTTGGAGGGGCAGCGGGGGAGGAGGGATGTGGGAAGCCTCTCTCTGTGTCTCTGCTTTTCCAGAAACGCCAGCATCTCCCGCAAGATGTTAATCAGTAATGGTCCCTCGGGGCGCGCACTTTGGAACAGCAAATATTTGCTGCGGGCTTTCAGCTGCGCACCCCAACCTCTGCCTTCACCCTGAACGAAGGACCTTCCCAGGCGCCCGGGGGGCCACAGACTGGTAAGAGGCAGCAGATTAAAGGGAAACCTTCACAGTCCAATCAGCAGGGGGTGGGCTCTAAGGTGAGAGGGGGAGTCTGGGCAGCGCCGAGCCCTCACTCGGGGGCGGAGGGGGCAGCGGTGGGGTGACAGGTGTGCTATGGACACAGGGGCTTCCTCTGAGGGAGGAGGCAAGGGGATGAGGCTTTAAGTCCAAAGAGCTTGTGTCCGCAGCACTCACTGTTCAAACCACACTCTGCGTCCTGCTCTCCTCCCCCGGTAAGCGAACCCCCCACCTCAGGGCTGTAGGGGGGGTGGTGCTGCTCCAGGTAATTCGGGGCTGGGAAGTGGTGAGTGAGCTGTTGATTTCTTCCCACTCGGGTTCTCCAGGATGACACGTCCTCGGCGTGCTTGAGGGGCGCCCCGCACACAGATTCTGTCCCGTTCAGTAGATGAACGTGACCTTAGGGGATAGATACCTGGGTCTGTCCAGTGAGCAGCGTGCAGGGGCCGTGTACTCCTGGGGCCCGCTCCCAGCTGACGGAGGAGCTGCACAGGAAGACTTGGACCTGGAAGGGGTGGACTGTATTTGGGTGCTGGGATTGTTTCCTGAGGCTGTCAGAGAGAGGTGGCCTGGATCCAGGAGCACACTCCCGCGGGATGAATGTATTAGCTGGGGGAGTCCCGCTAACTCTTGTAAACGGGCAGAGCTCAGAGACACGGGGCACTGAGGTTCCAGACTGCAATAAAGTGAACATCGTAATGTAGCGAGTCCCATGAATTGTCTGCTTTCCCAGTGTATACGAAAGTTATGTTTATGCTATGGTGTAGCTTATTAAGTGTGCAATACTGTCATGTGTCAAACCAATATACATGCCTTAATTGCAAAAGACTTTATTGCTAAAAGATGCTAACCACCAGCTGAGCCTTCAGCGAGGCGAGCTCTTTTTGCTGGGGAGGGGGGCTTGCCCTCATGTTGAACGCGCAGCAGCACGAGGCAGGCCTGCACCCCGAAGGCATGGCCAGCCTCCCTGAGATGCTGCAGGAGGCACTTACCCAGCATTTGCGACTGGCAGCCACTGAACTCGGCCTTGACGTTTAGAATTGCACAGAGTTCCCTAAACCCTGACATTTAGGAAACACGCAGACGTATTCCACCACGTGGGTGAGGTAGGGCCTCCTGGCACATTTCTGCTGGGCCGTTTAGCATACGCAAGAGCAGTGCCCTGGGTCCTGGGCCGGTGTCGCTTGTACCAGGCACAGACGAGGACACGGCGCCTGCGTGCGGGAGAGGCGGCTGGGGAACGCCATCCTGTCACCCAGGGGGCCTGTTCAGAGTGAGGCTCTCTACTGATGGGACTCCTGTGAGGCGGGCAGTCTTCCCTGCCCGATGCCCCCTGGGCTGAGTGGCTGCCCTCCCAGCCCCTCCTGGGGCATCTCGGTGACCTGCCCAGCCAGCCTCTGGGTCACAGACCTGGACACCAGGAGCTGAGAGTGGAGACGGTCGGGCCCACAGCCCAGCGCTGGGGTGTTTACTCAGACAGGAAACGGGCAGGTCCGCAGGAGCCAGGCTCTGCGCCCAGATGCCAGGGAGCCTGGAGAGGTGGCAGGGCTGGGCCAGCTAGCGGTGAGGAGCATGGGGTTTGGAGACCCCCTGCCAGGGCCAGAGGACTGGCTCCCCGTGGGGCTGAGAGCCAGGACGCACTTCATAGTCTCTGTGAGGGGGAGGAGGTCAGCCCGGCCTCACTCAGGACCAGCGGGCTCTCATGTCTATCGGGGCCCCAGGTACATGGAGGAAGGGAGAGCCGGCAGGAGCTGCGAACGGGGCGCCAGGGCTGTCAGAGAGGTGCAGGGGGCAGAATTCTCACCCCGAGTCAGGCAGACCCAGCACTTGCCCTTTCCTGGCCCTGATCGCTACTCCGACCCTCGGCATCCCCAGCCAAGCAGGCCCCGGACCCCGGGCCCCGAGACCCAGCTTGATGGGCTGCTGTTGGGCCCAGCGATCAGGGGCAACGAGTGAAGCCGACCAATAAAGGTCCGTGGACCTCCTGACCCCGCCCTGCTCTGACCCCACCCAGGCAGGCCAGGTCCAGACCACATCCTCTCTAATCCACTCCTTCCTGAGGAAGTGGGGTGAGTGGGAAAGAGGGGAGGCCAGGCGCTGCCGCGGGCTAGGGCCCAGAGGAGGTTTCGTTCGGTAACAGAATCCCCTCCTCGGTGGCCGAGGTCCACCCTTCTTGCTCCGGGTCTCCCTAAGGGGGCTCGGCTGCATGAGCCAGAGGTAAGCCCCTGCCCACCCCTTAGAGGGAGGAAGTGGGTCACTGGAGGCTGGACCACAACACAGGGACGAGGGACTGCATCAGGCCTGATCCCCAATCTGCTCTCTCCTCCCAGGAAGCCCTGCTGCTGAGGAGCAGCGCTCCCTCGGCCCCCACGCTGACCGGATGGCGGCGGCACTGCGCCTCCTTCTCCCCTGCCTCCTGGCCCAGGTGTGGCTGGCGCCCCGCACGGCCCAGGTGAGGCCACAGACCCCTGCTGTCCGGAATGAGACCGTCCAGGGAGTGCAGGCCACGGAGGAGGAGGAAGAGGAGCCCTGGCTGACGGCCAGCGGGCACCAGCTCTCTGAACAGACCTCCAACTTGGGGTTCAGCCTGCTACGCAAGATCTCCAGGAGGCATGAAGGCAACGTGGTTTTCTCCCCGTTCGGCCTGTCCCTGGCCTTGGCGGCCCTGATGCTGGGGGCCACGGGGCAGACCAGAGCCCAGCTGGAGGGCGTGCTCAGCCTGCAGAGCCCAAGCCAGACGGGGCCCGGGCACCTGCCCACCTTGTTTCGGCGGCTCAGACAGCACCTCTCCCGCAACCGGGAGCTGGGCCTCACCCAGGGGAGTTTGGCCTTCGTCCACGAAGATTTTGATGTCAAAGGGACCTTCCTCAATTTGTCCAAGAGGTATTTCGATACCGAGTGTGTGACCATGAATTTTCGCAATGCCTCGCAGGCCAGAAAGCTCATGAATCATTACATTAACCGGGAGACGCAGGGGAAAATCCCCACGCTCTTGGATGAGGTCAATCCCGACACCAAGGTCATTCTTGTGGACTACGTCTTGCTCAAAGGTATTTTGAGAATGTTCTGCTCTCCCCAAGCGGGGCCCCCGCGCAGTCCCGCCCTCTCCTGCTCACCCCGCATAGGGTTAAGCCACGTGACTTTCTGTGAGGTCGGGTCTCACAGGCAAACCGAACAGGCGTTGACCGTGTGATGTCCCAGGCACAGGCTGGGGGCTCCCCCGTGCCCCTGCGGGTGGCCCACGTGCTGTCCCTGGTTTCCAAGCACCTCTACGCAGTTCTCCACGCCTCTAGGTCCTGACGCTGAATCTTCCGGGCACATGATCTGTGAGAGGTGGGGTTACATCTTTGCTCCTTCACTCCCTCCTTTTGTGAACTGGGGCCAGTGACAATGTCTCTTGTCCTCAGACTCTTAATATAGAAAAGTGGGGACCTCCCCCCTACTGTGCAGATGAGGGCGAGCCTCAGAGAGGTGAGCCTGGGCAAGGCCCCATGAGGCCAGACTCAGCGAGGGGGTCCTGACACTCTCACGCCAGAGCCTGTCCATCCTGCCTTCTAACGCGCAGGGGGCCTGTGCGGCCACCGCTGCAGCAGGAAGCCGACACGAGGGCCTCGCCGAGTCTGGGAGAACGTGCTTCCTGCTGCCGGGCACAGCCCAGGACAGGGTCTGTGTAGAGGGTCACGGCGCTGCACAGGTGGCCTCCCCTGGGCCAGGTGGCTGTGTCAGCAAGGGTCCCCTTCTCGCAGGACCTCCCTGAGCAGCCATGTGTGGGAAGGCCATCACTCCTGTCCCAGGGACCCTGCCCGCACGTGGCTGCACAGACTAAGGGCCAGCAGAGGCCGCGTCTCCCCCCCGCTGAGCTCAGGACAGGGAAGGATGGGTGCGCTTCCTCCCTGTTGTGTGATCCGCAGGTGGACCCGGGTTCCGCCCGCTGGGAAAGAGGCGGGACAGGCGGCCTCCGGGGAGTTGGCTTTGCTGCCTGAGCTGTGGTCAGAACACACTCCCCACGGGACTGCCCTGCCCAGTGGGGCAGAGAGGGCTATGGAGCGCTGCCCTCCGTGACTTCAGCAGGAATGCTACCCCGCGGGAGTGGTTTCCACACCGAGTTCTCTTCTTGCCCGTCCAGGGAAGTGGCTGACCCCCTTTGACCCTGTCTTCACCGAGGCAGACACTTTCCACCTGAACAAGTACAAGACGGTCAAGGTGCCCATGATGTACGGCGCGGGCAACTTCGCCTCCACCTTTGACGAGAGACTCCGCTGCCACGTCCTCAAGCTGCCCTACCGAGGGAACGCCAGCATGCTGGTGGTGCTCACGGAGAAGATGAGCGACCACCTGGCCCTGGAGGACTACCTGAGCACGGAGCTGGTGGACACGTGGCTGAGGAACCTGAGAACCAGGTAACGCCAGGCCCCCGCCCCCCCCCCCCAGACCAGCTCGGTCTCTGCGAGCACGCGCCACAGTCCCGGGGTTCGTGTCCGTCTCCCCAGTGGCCAGTGGGCTCCCTGGGAGCCGGGGCTGTGTTCGCCGTTTCCCTCTGTCCCGGCATCTCTCTCAGCGCCTGGCTCATTCATCCGCTCGGCCAGGCTCCGCCACGCGTGCACCATGGCGCTCACATTCCGGGGAAGGGAGACGAGGGAGTCACTGCCGGGAGCCAGGGGGCGCCAGGGCGCAGGCACCGCCAGGAAGGCCTCGGGAAGGTGGTGGCCGAAGTGAAGCAGGAGCCTGTGGGGATCTTGGGGGAGGGAAGTGTTACAGGCAGAGTGAGAGTCTGGGATGGGAGAGCGCCTGGTGGGTTTGAGGAACAGCAGGGCAGCAGGGAGGAGAGGGGGTCTGATAACCGGGGCCCAGGCCCGCAGGGCCATCCATCACAGGCCCAGGAGAGACGGGCTTTTCCTGAGGGCGATGGGAGCCCCAGGGGATGAGAGCAGAGGAGGACCAGGGTCTGACTCCTGTTTGGAAGAGCCACACAGCCGAAACCAGTTTGGCTCAGTGGATAGAGCGTTGGCCTGCGGACTGAAAGGTCCCGGGTTCGATTCCGGTCAAGGGCATGTACCTTGGTTGCAGGCACATCCCCAGTGGGGGGTGTGCAGGAGGCAGCTGATCGATGTTTCTCTCCCATCGATGTCTCTAACTCTCTATCCCTCTCCCTTCCTCTCTGTAAAATATCAATAAAATATATTAAAAAAAAAAAAAAAAGAAGAAGAAGGGCCACACAGCCATGCGGAGTAAAGACACTGGCGGGAGGGGGGGGGCGGGGGGCGCGGGGGAGGAGATCCGACAGGAGGTCGCTGTAACCACCCCATCAGCACACTGCCCTGGGCTGTGGGGTGAGTGCAGCAATGAGCAGCACTTGCACGGGGATCCGCCAGGAAGCCAGAGGGACGATTGGCGAGTGGGCTGGATGCAGGGAGAGAGAGGAAGAATGGGGGATGTGAAGTGAGCAAAAGGGGATAAGCTGCAGCTCCTCCTGATCAGCGGGCATTGTGCTGGCCGCGCCATATTCACACAACCCTCTGAGGCCCGGGAAACCGGTACTGCTGTTTGGGGCTACACCTCAGAAATTAAGAAACTGAGACTTCTTTAAGACGACTCTAGTGTCAATCATTCGTTTCCATGCTTTTTATTTTCGAGCCACAGAACTCATCTGTTCAAACACAGTAATTTCAGAGGAGGACTCCAGTGCATGTAAAACAGAATATCAGCATGGCTCTGCCTACGGGGCCGGGGGCGGGGGGTTCCCTTCACTCCCTCCTGCTGTCCATCCCCGACTCCTGAGATTCTGGAACGGAACGGAACGCTGCGGGCTGCAGGATCTAGCCAGGGGTCCTCACACTTTTTTTTTTTCTTTTTTTATTGATATTTTACAGAGAGGAAGGGAGAGAGATAGAGAGCTAGAAACATCGACGAGAGAGAAACATCAATCAGCTGCCTCCTGCACACCTCCCACTGGGGATGTGCCCGCAACCAAGGTACACGCCCTTGACCGGAATCGAACCTGGGACCCTCCAGTCCGCAGGCCGACGCTCTATCCACTGAGCCAAACCGGTTTCGGCTGGTCCTCAAACTTTTTAAACGGGGGCCAATTCACTGTCCCTCAGACCGTTGGAGGGCCGGACTATAGTTTAAAAAAAAACTATGAACAAATTCCTATGCGCACTGCGGGCCCGGGACGCGCGTCGGCTGCTAAGCAGGACAGGCAGCGGCACCCGGCGGGCCGGATCAATGTCCTCGGCGGGCCCCCTGTGGCCCGCGGGCTGTAGTTTGAGGACGCCTGACTATGGCTGCAGTGCCCCCTGGGGCCTGCAGGGTTGCTGCAAGCAAAACACTGCTCAAGGAGCCCCTTGGTTTGGGTTGTTTTTAAAACAGGGAAATGGATGCAAAACGCAGTATTCTTTGCCAATGAGAATGTGCATCCTTGGCTGGGAGATGAAGCCGGTTCGGTGACGCTGACGTTACATATCTAATAGCCAGAGCTGCTTTCCCCGAGCTAGAGTATCACAAAAGAACGGCGTGAGCTATGCACAGTCCAGTGAGCGACTCATTAACGAGAATAATCTTGGAGAGAGTGATCTTTGTAGCGTGCAGTCCATGGCTCTGTCCACATTTCCCCATTACATCTACTTGTCCCACAGACACATGGAAGTTTTCTTCCCCAAGTTCAAGTTGGAACAGAAGTATGCGATGCATGAGCTGCTTAAGCAGATGAGAGTCACGAGAATCTTCTCGCCCTGGGCCCACCTGGGCGAGCTCTCGGCCATCGCGAGAAACCTCAAAGTGTCCCAGGTAAGCCAGGGTCTCTCATGAGGACCCAAACCCCAAGGAGGAGGTCGGACCAAAACCAACACATATTTTTGCAGATGATTTTATCGTCGATAAAATACCAAGTTGTAGTAGAAGCTCCGATTTAAATTCCGAGGACTTGAAATAGCACCCAAGTTGGATGTTTTAAGAATTTTGAGCTATTTTATTAACACTTTAGTTCAACTAATTTAATTTCTCTTCGTAGAGCTCTCCCCCTCCTCTCACAAGCACTCAAGGAGAAGTGTACCCCTGAAAAGGAACTTAGTCACGGGTTCATTTAAAATGTCATGAAGTCACACCACTCTGAAGATGAAAGAAACCCCCAGAAGCCATCTGCCCAACTTCCCACCCTTGCCGGGACCCCCTCTATAACATCCCTACAAATTATCCTCCAGTTTTCCTTCCTTCCTTCCTTCCTTCCTTCCTTCCTTCCTTCCTTCCTTCCTTCTTTCCTTCCCTCTTTCTTGCCTTTTTCCCTCCCCTTCTCCTCCCTCCCTCTCTTTCTTCTTTTTAATGCTTCCAGTGACAGGGAAGGCAACGCTTTGAAAAGCAACTCAATCCACAAATGGCCAAAATTGTAATTGCTGTGGTTTGGGGGTGTTTTTTTTCTCATATATATGGCTTCGGGGTGTGTTTTTCCTATAACCCCACTAACTCATCCTTTTGGGCCGTTGTTCTGCCTCTAAAGGAATCCCCT
Source organism: Plecotus auritus (assembly GCF_963455305.1). Classification (NCBI taxonomy): domain Eukaryota; kingdom Metazoa; phylum Chordata; class Mammalia; order Chiroptera; family Vespertilionidae; genus Plecotus; species Plecotus auritus. The sequence continues at coordinate 5,416,793 of NC_137770.1, read as the reverse complement.
CAGCTCACCTGCCTTCCCAGTGGGAACCTGCTGGTTTCGAGGGGAGCCGTGGCCCGTTACCTGTGGTCGGAGCAGCCGGGACATTGCGGGGAGCCGCCTACCGCTCCTGGCCGCTCACTAATGCCAGCAGTAACCCCTCATTGTTACGACTGAGAACATGTCCCACCATTTCCAAGTGGCAGCTGCATCTTCCCCCGCTCTTCCTTAGCTGTGGGGTTTGATTACTACTTTCCCATTTGCTCGTTCTAAGAGAGATTAAAAATGGCACCCCCTGAGCAGGACTCGGCAGGGTGAGCAGGCCTGCAGCCAGGCCTTGGTCTCGGGAGGTGAGAGGGATAACAGGACAGCCCTGAAGACCAGCACCTGCAAGGCTTTCTGCTGCAGACACAGGGCATGGTGACGCCATGCGCTCTTCAGTTTAAGGTGCAAACCACCAACTGTCCTCCCTGTCTGCTCCCGGAGAACTTTCACTCCAGGACTTAGGGAACCCCCAGGAGCTACTACACTGATGTTTCCTTTGTCTCCCCTTATAACAATTAGGTTGGTCCATCACCCACTTAACATGAGGTTCCTGGACAAAAGGGCCTCCCAGCCAGGACAGGTGGCCTGAGGACATCCAGGAAGTCCTCAGAGACCCCAGCACTTGCTGGGGACTCAAAGCCGTCCCAGGTGCTGGGAAGCTGCCGCAGACTGGCCACACCCCTCACCCAGCTGGCCTGCCAGAGGGAGGGCCAGAGTATTCGGGGCTCCAGGCAGCAGCGGGAGCACCTTTCCGAGGAGCACCAGCTGTGCCCAAGGTTCAGCAGCGCAGAGGCCACGCTCAGCGAGTACCTGCTGATCTGACGCATGCGCGCAGGGGCTGGCCAGTGTTTCCCATTTGGGGTCCTGGGGTCTCCTGGTATTTGAGCTTCCAAGGCAAGTCCCTGGGCAACCTCAGACGCCCCCTCTCAGCACAGAGAGCCCCATACCGCTCATTCCCAGACGCATGGCCCTGCAGGCAGGGCCACAGCAAAAGCTGCCAGGGGGCCCAATTGCCTCCTCTTCGCTGTCACTCACACGGCCCTCCCCATTACCTCCTTTTCTAGGTTTTCCAAAGAGCCGTGATCGAGGTCGATGAGAAAGGAACCGAGGCAGTGGCAGGAACCCTGTCCGAAATTATTGCTTATGCCATGCCTCCCATCATCAAAGTGAACCGGCCATTTCATTTCCTCATCTATGAAGAAACCTCGAGGGTGCCCCTCTTTCTGGGCAGGGTGGTGAACCCAACCCTCCTGTGATCGGGGACAAGCACGAGGACGCGGTGCCCAGCGGACGCCGACCTGAGGTACGGGACCCGCGAGGGCACTGGTGCTGGGTGGCAGGAAGGATGGCTCCCGTCTGCTGCTGGTCTGAGCCACTCTTGGAGAAATCCGAGTGTTCACGTCAAACTTATTTTCAGGTGATGTTTGTACAACCCGTTCGGTATGTGCGCCTGTGACTAAGAGCCTTGGCTGTTGACTAAAGCCGAGCTTGGTAGAATGCCTTCGCCCTCCTGCTACTCACAGGCCTGGACACTCTATCCAGATGAGCCGCTGGGAGGAAGACACAGACACATTCTCCATGAACCATTTCTTGCTGACTGACATTAGGAAAACAGCCCAGCCCTGCGGCTCAATGGTTGAATATCGACCTATGAACCGGGAGGTCACGGTTTGATTCCCGGTCAAGGCACAGGGCACATGCCTGGGTTGCGGGCTCGATCCCCAGTAAGGGGGTGTGCAGGAGGCAGCCAATCAATGATTCTCTCTCACCATTGATGTTTCTCTTTCTCTCTCTCCCTCTCCCTTCCTCTCTCTGAAATCAATAAAAAATGTATTAAAAAAAAGAACCACAGCGTAACTTGCCCTGATCCAGCATCTGCATCAGTGCGGCCGTGTCCTCCATGGCAGGTTAGAGATGCATGACATCACTTGGCAGAGGCATTAGCTGAGCCACAGGTCACCCCGTTCAATACCTTCGTTTTACAAAGGACGGGAGTGGGGAACCAGACACAGGGTCACATTATGGCTTTCAAGGGCCCCAGGCACCCTTGGGGTCTTTCTGACATAAAAAAATAGACGTGTATTAAAAGTTGGACTTTAAGATGGCATTGGTATAAAGATGAATATATGATGCACTGTATTTGCCTTGGTACCAATGCAGCTAAAGTATGTAACGTGCTTATTGCAAAAAGTAAAACATTCATGGGCCCCCAAAAGTATCCTGGGCCTTAGGCACTGTGCCTACTGCGCCCAATGGATAAGTGTCGCAGGACATGGCCGAGAAAGGCAAATGCTTGCCAAGGTCACCCGTGGCCCCAGGCCGATTTCTCTTTCCCGTCTTTCGACCTAAACCACCTGGTGCGGTCCAGCCGAACAGGCCGCGTGGGCTCGCTGCTCAGTCAGCCGCCGTGATTAAATGAAGAGAAGCGTGCCTAACAGGAAAGCAGCAAGTCCCCGGTGCTCTTAAGCGGTCGCTTTCTGTTACAGAGACAAGGAAGTATTTTAGGAGTAAGTTCTGAGACTCCTGACCTGACCTAACTCACCTTGGAGCGTCACCCGTGCTAACTAAATGCCTATTTGGATTTCTATCTGTTTGCTATCGATTTTATACCTAAAATTAATTTATTGATTAGTCATCTTAACTACTAATTTACATCAGAGCAATGTGTGTGATATTAATGTGAACAGGTAATAACATCAGGCTGCAGTTTAAAGGTTGACTTTTCATCATTCTAACACCTGGACATGGAGTCACTCCCGTACTCCTCCTGAGGGCACCATGTGACAGCTGGCAAGGGCAGAGACAGAATAGAGGACGAACTGCGCCTGTTGGTGTTCAGTTAGCCAGGTTTCTTTGTGGGAAAATACCTACTTTTAGAGATGAAACTTAGCGGGGGAAAGTCTATGAAAACATAATAGTCTCTAAAATAAATGTGGCGAGGCCAGTTACGGAAAGGTTCATTGCTATTGAGGGGTTCGTATACCATGCAGAGCAAACTCCCCCTCGCCTCCCCACAAGCACTGCCAAGGACGCGGCATTACGACTGTCACTAGCACATTGCTCTTTAAGGCAGACCACTGGGAAGTGCAGTCAATGATACAAAAATTCAAGGTTTCAGCTGAGGGGAGAATCTGAACAGTACAACAAGGCTTCGCTGTGTTAAGTGTCAGGTTTTTAAAACTTCCTGCAGGCAGACAGACGGACACCCACATACCCACAGTCTCTCACACAGGCTATTATAACGAGAACAGAGTATTGAATTAATCTAATTCATTTATCTTCCCTGTGAAACTTCTACTCAAGCTGAATGGCCTGTTCATTTCGGTTCAAATATTTCATGTTTGCCTACTAACCACAAGGCAAAACGGAGCCGTCCCTTCCAGAGGAAGGGGTCGGGTCTGAGCTCAGGAAGTCAAATAATGGAAATGATTCTCAGATGCATATGAGGCTGTGGAAGAATATTTCTATATGCCCCTTATTCTACCGCTATGAAGTAAAATCCATTTAAGTTCTACAGGTCGTTTTTTGCTTGCAGTGCTGACCTGTGAGATTCTAAAACCTGTCCTTAAAATGCAAGTGTCCCTAATTAACAAACAGCTGACGGCGATGCACTGCTCTGCAGTTCAGGCGGGGGAGGGCTTTCTTCCTACAGCTGGTTTGAAGGGCTATCTGACACGCTGCTGCGCCAAGGACTTTGCCAGAGTATCAGCTCGTTTCGGTGTAAATCGAAGTATGTGTGGATGGTCATAACTGTCATCCATTTGTTTTCTGCTCTGATTTTATATATCTGGTTTTAGAAATATGCATAATTTTTAAAAATATTTCAACGTTTTCAGAATTGATCATGTTCTGCAAAGAAAAGAGGAAACTTGTGAGCATAATTTAAAGGACTGTTACTTGATTGCTTCGTGCCCTGGAATGAGACTGTGTGGGCTCTATAAATCCCTGGATTGTAGCTGTAGTGACTTTTCTGCTGAGTTACTCTCCTCTCCTCTCACATGCATGAGGGAAATAAAGGTTCCTAGCTCTGCTACATCTATTAGTGAACCAGTAAACTGGAATTCTCCATTTTACCTAAAATGACAGAGTCCATGCTGATTATGAATCACAGTGCAGGGAGACTGCTGTCACTCTGATGTCCCACTTACGCACCACAAACTCTCCCCGATCACAGTGTGTGACAGTCCATGTCAGTGACGCTATTCGGAGATGTCATTAAAAGAGTTAAATGAAATCCATAAGGAGTGTACTAAATTAGCCATATGGTCGAGCTTCTCGAACCTACTCAATTTTTAAGTACTGACAAATGGGTTGAATACTTCCATTAACCTATCCTTAAATGAAAGATACTAAGAATCATTAAAAATAGCCAACAAGAGCCAATTGTAAGGAAAGGTGGAGAGAAATTGAGCAAAAGTTTCACACGGAGTAGCTGTTCCTCAGTAAGTTGAGGTCGGCGTGCTTCTGTTACTCATCACTTAAAAGTGAACTGTCTTACTCTCATTAGAGAATAAAAATTGCAGAAAAGTATTTAAAACTTTTTTCACAAACACAGGTATCTCATTCACCTATGTTTTATTTTAAGTAAATTCACTATTCATTATTTCACATTATAAAAAGTAACCACACACGCGTTTGCATTCACAAATTAGGTCATCTTTATCATACATCAATATGTTTTAAAAAACAAAGATTTCCTAATATCAGTATAGTTATATGCTGATTGCATTTTGTAATAGAGAAGCTGACAATAGCTTCATACAGTATATCTCAAGATCTGACATTTTAAAATTAATAATCGTACATGTTCTACAGGCAAACTGTGATGGAACTATTAGCATTAGTATAAATAAAGGCTGTTGACATAGCTCAGAGTAACAGCTGATTCAAACTAGATTCATCATTTTTCATTAAGGACGAATACAATCTGAAATGTAAACAAAGTATTTATAAAATAAAATTTTCTAGGAAATAAAGGAAATCGTGAATCTATTATTTTTAAGGTGATTGTGGCTAAAAGTTCTCAGAAACCTTAGTGGAATTTTCATTGCCAAATTTAAGTTTCAGAATATCCGGGTACACCATATTGTCACCCCAACCAGACGGGAAACATTGTGGGCTGCGGGCTGTACCCCTTTCAGTGTGACTCTTCAGCTGTGCTTGGAGATTCGTGAGAAACAATGTCTTTCTGATTTACTCCCAGGCCCCCCCCACGTGGTTCTCTAGAGAGGGTGATTGCAATTGATGTGGGCTTTCGTATAGTTTTCAATGCCAAAGCTCTAGAACAAGTAAACGGATGGTTTCCTACACAAATAAATTCAGCCGTGTCTCTTCTGCAGCAGTCGTTAAAGCACATACTAAAGTTGTTTCTCATTACACTTCACTGTAACACTGGAATTCTGCAACCACATTATTACTTAAGAAATAAATATAGTACACCTCCTACAGCATCTCATTTCACACACGGGGCTTTTGGCAACACCAGCTGCCCTAATGCCTCTCTTCCATTCGTTAGAAAAGGAAAAGTAGCCCCAGCCATTGCTTTAGCTTTTGTCCGTCAGTCACATTCTCTCCGGGTGTCTTTGTTTTGCCTCCTTCATCAAGCAGATGGTTTAAGGATTGGATTTTCTGGATTTTCTTTGTCAAAAAGGGATGTAAAAAAGAGAGGGGGTAGGAAAAGGAAGAGGAAGGGAAAAAAGGATGGAGGGAGGGAGAGGAGAGGGAGGAAGAGAGGAAAGGGAAAGATGAGAGAGAGAAGAAAGGAGAAAACAAAACATGAAAAATTTTATCCATATAATGCTTAAAAAGTAAATAAATATAGATAGAATCTACTCTGAGAATTCTGAGTTAGTGAAAAATAAATTTCATATTAAATATTACTTGGAATTACCTTTAATTACCAAATCCTGTGTGCCCCTAAAATAGCATTCAATTCAATTCATACAACTTTCCTTACATTGTTTTTTCGTATAACCATGACAGAAATCAATGCGGCTTAAATATATCAATTACCTGGCTTTAAAAGGTTTAAAATACAATGCATTCCCATACACCCTTGAAGATACCTATTTCCTAACTACCAGACGTGTGTGTCATCTCTGATTCTGAAAAGTGGGAGAAGGTACTGTTAGGATTTTGTTGAGCAGCAAACACAGATATTAGTATTTTCTGAAATTATTTCCTAGGCTTATTTTAAGTATAAAGGATATGTTTCCATTTGGAAATAGCCTGGTGCTGAACTGTAGGTGATCCTTCACAGAACCATGAGGACACATAACCACACTGCCCCTGTTCTGGTTATGGGCAGTGTGCATTCAGGAGGAAGTCCAAAGGAGAAGCACGTCGGATGGACGTGTCGATCCAGTCACATGTTAAAAAAGCAGCTGTGATACCAATATCCCTCCTCCTTCAGAACATTTAGAGCAGGAGAAACAAACGATGTGATTTGTTAGCAGAGTGTTTGTTTCTAGATTCATTTTTTAAACAATTATATATATAATTGATTATATAATGAATATAATTATACATTATATATTGAGAAGGAGAAAATTCAGTCTATGAATTGGAAAAACATGCTCAACAATGAAAGAACAGATTGAAAAAGTAATCTGAAATAAAGGAGAGTTGAGAGGAAGTTTCAACGATCTTTATTTTTTAAAAATGCCTATGGCATTCAGGAAAGTAACTTGAGGAGAGAATGAATTATATGCTGATGTAATTGTGTTCTTCATTAGAAGAATTCCAGGGCAATCTATGAGAGGAGGAAGGTCAAGAATGATGGAGAGGCCGGATCACAGGAGGCACCGTGGCGGGTAACCCAGGAAACCCTGTCATTTTACCGACGAGACATGAGGCCCAGAGCACTGAGCGAGCGTCCACAGCTCTCAGCTGCCCTGGAGAGGGCACAGGCTCCAGCTCCGTGCTCTCTGCAGACAGGACCCTCTTCTGGCTCGGTCCTCATGCCTTTTAAAGGGACCAACCACCGCATAATCACTAGAGCAACTGTTCCAAAGAGCTTTCTCTGTAAATAAAACTATCCTCTATATTAACATTACTGATTTGTAATATCAATATTGTTTTTTTCTGTTTCCTATTACTTTTTTCTGTGATACATGACCCTACTCTTTCCTTGAGCTCCTTTCCATAAATTTGTTTCTAAGTTTGAATGAATCTTAAATACACCTATATTTACATATACCGGTGAGCAATTAAAAATTTAGAGAAAGTTACAATATAGTTCAGTTCCTAAAAGGGACACCAGCATGGAGTTCCCACTAAAAAAATGGATGTCAGAAACCTTATTAGAATATTCATGAATTAAGGGACATATGTCTAAAATGTTTAAATTCTGGCTTAATCAGGAGATCCGGGCACCCTGTAGGAAAGAGTAGACCTGTGAGCAGAGTCGGGCAGCCTGGATCAATCACATCCACGTGACATGATCTGTCTGCCATCGGGACAGTTCTTACGGGGCTACCCTCTCCCACGTGTAAACTAACAGGAACACAGGCTTCAGCGACTCACACAGACACTCACGAACAGCACGTGAAAAGGAAGCCTGGGAGGAGGAGGCGGGCCTGTACAAGCTCCCTGTTAGGGACAGGGCGGTGTGCAGGGCCCCCCACAGGCGGTCCCACGCTCTGGATGCATGCTGAGGAAGGTTTCTTAGGGAGCAGCAGGGCCCATCCTGAGCTCTGGGCGATGACACACTGTCCGCTTACACGGGCCGTTCAAGGGAGGCACTTACACCCAGTGTCTTCTTCAATAAGGTGCCTGGATGCAAACATTTCACAGAGAATTTTTAAAATCTCGGCTATCAGGGGGAGCCATTTAAAGTCTCTTGTTGACTCCCTTAGGTTGCCGTGTCTTTGCCATAAACAGATCGTTTTATATAAAGTATCAACATAACGGAGGCACGTGTGCTAAGAACCCCTTTTAATTTTGAACATTTCCTCGTTACAGACAGTTTCTGTTCTTTAGAAATTGGGTGGGAAGGAAAGTGCCCTGAGAAAAAGAGGAGGATGACACACTTAGCAGCACATCCGGGGTTACTTACAAGGTGGCCTTACGTGGCGGTGGGTCTTTACCTCCACTGCTCTTTGGATCAACTGAGTTACCTGTCCCACGGGAGGTGCTGGGGAGGGGAGTGTTAGGAGAAAAGGACGGCGGGAGGCTACTGGCATTGCGAGTCCGGAAGGAGTCATCTGAAAGGAACACGTGCAGAGTCAGACAAACTCCATTTGCCAAGGCAGGTGGGAACCTAGCAGAGGAAAGCTTGATGGGGGCGGCCCCTTTTTGTTTTAAAATCAATTTATGAGGGGTGGTTTATCTATAATGAACTGCATCACTGCCCAATGCTTCTTCCTGCCCCGGAACCGCTCCCCGCCCCCCACTCCCGCCACCTCCTGCCATTAGGGATTTGTGTGCATTTTCTGAATCTTATATGAATGGAATCAGATGACATGTACACTTTGTGTCCGGCTCCTCTCGTTCGCCTCAATTATGTTGAGGTTTGTCCATGTTGTTATGTATATGGATGCTTCGTTCCTTTTTATAGCTGACTGCGGTTCCATTGTATGGCTATGTCAGTATTTGCTTATCCATTCTCCTGTTGCTAGACATTTGGATTTTCCCCAGTTTTTGACTCTGATGAATAAAGCTGCTCTAAACAGTCATGTACAAATCGGTGTGGAGACGTAGGTTTTCATTTCTCTTCAGCCAAAGCCTAGGAGCGGAATTGCTGGGTCACACAGTAGGGTGTTGTCCGGAGGAGTTCCCCCCGGGGCTGCCCACCAGCAGTGTCTGAGCGGGCCGGAGCGCTGCCCACGTCCCCGCGCACTCGACACCGCGAGCCCTTCGCTGAGAGGAGCTTTCACTGTCAGTCGTCTTAGTGGCACACAGCCACCCACTCACGTGCCACCTACGGCTGCTTTTACCCCACAGGGCACAGTGGGTCATCGTGACAGAAACCAATTTGCCAACGAAACCTAACTACTGACTCCCTAGCCTCCTAACAGAAAAAGTTTTCTGGCCCCTGGTATAAAGTTTCAAAGATATACTACTGCAAATGTTAGCTGTATATTATCTATAGTAAAGCCCTAGGCGGGGGTTCTCAAACTTTTTAAACAGGGGGCCAGTTCACTGTCCCTCAGACCGTTGGAGGGCCAAACTATAGTTTAAAAAAACAACTATGAACAAATTCCTAAGCGCACTGTGGGCCCGGGACGAGTCGGCTGCTAAGCAGGACAGGCAGCAGCACCCGGCGGGCCGGATAAATGTCCTCGGCGGGCCGCATGTGGCCTGCGGGCCGTAGTTTGAAGACGCCTGCTAGTGTTTTAACCGAGTTCATTACTGCAAAAAATTTTACTCTCTGCCTCAGCGGGTCCTCAGACTATGGCGAAATCTATCCTATCATTTTTGTCCTTTTTCTCTTTTAAAAGAACTCTTAAGTCTTGATACAGTGAAAACAAAATAATATAGTCAAGTATTTTCTCAATTGCTAGAAAAAAGTTTCATAGGTACTTGATAAAGATACAAATTTAGGAAAAACACTGTATCTAGAAATAAAGAAATTATTTAAGGAAAATCATATTTCATTTAATTTAGCAATGCTTTGAGGAGCTCAGATTTCTACTTACCAGTTAGTGAAATCATAGAAGTCTTTGCTAACCCTGAGGCAGAAGGTGTATATGCTGCTGTAGAAGTTTTACTGGAAAAGAACATAATTTAGTTTAAAATGCAAGAACATGTTTATTTCAATCCCACTCATCCAGCATTTGGTCTTTTTAAATCTTTTTTTTTTTAAATGTTTTCCCCTAGCCCTGGCCAGTTTGGCTCAGTGGGTGGAGCGTCGGCCTGCAGACTCCAAGGTCCCAGGTTCAATTCCGGTCAAGGGCAAGTACCTTGGTTGCGGCCACATCCCCAGTAGGGGGTGTGCAGAAGGCAGCTGATTGATATTTCTCTCTCATCGATGTTTCTAACTCTCTCTCCCTCTCCCTTCCTCTCTGTAAGAAAAAAAAAAATCAATAAAATATGTTAAAAATAAATAAATAAATAATAAAATGTTTTCCCCTATTTCTTATGAAACATGCTTGTTACTTCTATTTCTCATTTATTCTTTCTATTCCATGCCTCAAAATAATTATGTGCCCTTGTCCAGGAGTTGAACCCTCAACCCTTCAGTGCATAGACTGGTTATCTAACCACTTAGCTAACCGGCCAGGGCAAGGCATTATATATTGTCATGGCTGTAGTCTTCCTAGAATACCAGTACCTATTTATAAGCAAATTGGTAGACTACTATTTTTTAACAGTCTTTACAGAAAGAAAAAAAATATTTACCTATAGAAAACTCAAAATTATTCCTAATTTTTATAGTAATATAAATATTTCACATATGGGATGTGACTATAAAATAGAAATTAAAACGTGAAGAACTGACAGATCGTACCTAGCACACTTGTCTAAGTTGCCATATTTTGCATGAAAAGCTTGATTATTAATAGACTGGCTTCGAATCAATTTGGATTTCTTGATTTCTTTGCCTAGAGTAACAAGCAGAAGGAAAATGTAATTGTTCACCTCACCTTTAGAGGCCCCAAGCCCGTTCCCTCTCCCACTCCCACCGTTTTCAGTGCACACAGACGGGCGTAGCTTCCTTTCCTAATTTGAGCTTAATTGGGGCATTTCCTTAATTGGGGCATCTTTATCCCAACTGTCCAATAAGAACTCCCAAAACAAACAATAAAAGGAAAAGGGTGCCTTACAGGGGTCCTCAAACTATGGCCCGCGGGCCACATGCGGCCCGCCGAGGACATTTATCCCGCCCGCCGGGTGCCGCTGCCTGTCCTGCTTAGCAGCCTACTTGTCCCAGGCCCGCAGTGCGCATAGGAATTTGTTCATAGTTTTTTTTTAAACTATAGTCCGGCCCTCCAACGGTCTGAGGGACAGTGAACTGGCCCCATTTAAAAAGTTTGAGGACCCCTGCTGGATGTATCTCCTCTAAGAAAGTGACGTCCCCTGTCATTGCTTTTCACAAAAGCAAACAGGAGGTAGGGGCTGTCTCTTACTTGCCGACGGGGTGCTGGCCGAGGGCCCGGGAACAGCGGTGGGGATGCTCTTGGGCAGAGCTGTTGGGGTCTTGATGTCTCTGCCTAAAATAAACTCTGCTTTGAGGGCTGTAATGGCCTCTGCGTTCTCATTAATCTCCATAAACACACAGACAACTCAGAAACAAGGAAACACTGTCGCTTGCTAAGCAGCGTTCTTCCCCACATGTGCTTACCCTGCATGTTTACATACTTCCAGCTCAGTTATTCAGTGACCAATTTCACATTCTTACTGCTGCTATCACTTTCCTTTGAAGGATCTGAAGCTCCACACTGACCTCCATCACTTACTCATGTATTCTTAACATCCACACAACATTAAGCAGCCAGTTTTTTAAACTACTTTTAGAAATAAAAGCAATTTTCCATGTAAATTAGTAACTCAACATGATCTTTCAGAATGCCAGGATTAAACGCTAATTGTGTGATTTAGTGGTGAAGACATAAGAAAACTACTTACGTTTCTTTTCGAAGGTTTTTTCATTCATGGGCCTTCCATCTTGTTGCTTCTCTTTCTCTAATTGTTCCTATTATTAAAATAGTATCTGAGCATTAAAGGTAAGCATAAATAGATTTAGAAAAATGTTCTAATGAGAAATTACTCTAAGTTCTAGAGATACAAATATTGTTTATAAAAATCCTTTAAAAAGTACTTTTTTTCAAATGAGTGTCTCCAGTTTCTTTCAGATTTGTGTTTTGTGGGGTTTTTTGTTGTTGTTATTGTTGTTTGTTTTTGTTTTTTTTACATCTCCAGAATTGTGCTTTTGGGGACTTGTTAAGCTAAAACAAGGTGTTTAGTAACATTGTGGGAATGAGTATTTTCTAAGATGTATTTACTGATTCTCAGCAAAATATTTGTTACCATTGGTCATTTCCATTTCTGATTGGTAAATAGCAAAATAATGTGTTTTGTTTTCTTTCAAATATGTTTTTATTTATTTTAGAGAGAGGAAAAGGGAGAGGGATAGAGAGATAGAAATATCAATTGGCTGGCTGCCTCCTGCACACCCCAAGCCCACAACCCAGGCATGTGCCCTGACCAGGAATCGAACCAGTGACTTCTTGGTTCATGGGCTGATGCTCAACCACTGAGCCACCCTGGCAGAGCAAAATGTTTTTCTTTTAAAATACTGAGAGGAAAGGAAATGGTCTTTGGGACATGTTAAAAATGTCTTATCCTATCTAATAAAGAGGGAATATGCTAATTGGCCATCACTCCATCACAAAGATGGCTGCACCCACAGCTGAGGCCTAGTTCCCATAAGGAGCCTTAACGAGCAATCTGCAGGGACCTGAGGCTATGCCCTCCCCCACCCCTGTGGGGCTTGACAGGGGACCTCAGGCCATGTCACCCACCTGGCAGGGCTTGACAGGGGACCTCAAGGTGTGCTTCCTGTCCTGGTGCTGGGCTAGGGGATCTCAGGCTGCTCCCCCTGCCCCAGCACCAGGCTGGGGGACCTCAGGCTGTGCCCCCCACCAGGTGGGCTTGGGAGGGGACTTCAGGCCGCACCCCCCACCTGGCGGGGCTTGACAGGGGACCTCAAGGTGCACTTCCCGCCCTGGTGCTGGGCTAGGGGACCTCAGGCTGCTCCCCCCGCCCCAGCACCAGGCTGGGGGACCTCAGGCCGTGCCCCCCCACCAGGTGGGGCTTGACAGGGGACTTCAGGCCACGCCCCCCACCCCGACACCAGGCCGGGAGACCTCAGACCGCATCCCCCAACCTGGGGGTGCTTGACGGGGACCTCAGGCCATGACCCCCACCCCTGCGCCAGGCCAGGGGACCTGAGGCCATGTCCCCCACCCAGCGGGGCTTGATGGGAGACCTCAAGGTGCGCTTCCCATCCTGGTACTGGGCTAGGGGACCTCAGGCTGCTCTCCCTGCCAGCACCGGGCCAGGGGACCTGGCTGTGCCCCCCTGCCTGGCGGGGCTTGACAGGGCACCTCAGACCATGCTCCCCACCCAGCGGGGCTTGATGGGGGTCCTCAAGGTGCACCCCCAGTGCTGGGTTGGGGGAACTCAGGCCACACCCCCCCACCCAGCGGGGCTTGACGGGGGACCTGAGGCTGCACCCCACCGACAGTGGGGCTTGACGGGGGACCTGAGGCTATGCCCCCATCCTGGTGTCGGGCCGGGGGACCTGAGGCTGCGCCCCCCCCCCCCCCCGCCTGGCGGGGTTTGACGGGGGACCTCAGGCCATGCCCTCCACCCAGCGGGGCTTGACAGGGGATCTCAGGCCATGTCCCCCACCTGGTGGGGCTTGATGGAAGACCTCAAGGCACGCCCCCCCCCCAGGTCTGGGCTGGGGGACCTCAGGCCACACCCCCTGTCCTGGCGCCAGGCCAGGGGACCTGAGGCTACGTCCCCTGCCTGGCGGGGCTTGACAAGAGTGGGACTGGCTGGGTCTGGATCTAGCCCAATTAGGGGGGCACCGGCCGGGTCTGGGTCTCACGTGATTTTGAGGCACATGTGGGTGGGCGGGGACTTGACTCTGGGTCCCGAAGTGCGCCCCAGACTCTGACAGGAGGAAGGTTTTCATATACATTTTACTAATTTTCTTTCATCTCTGACACTTCTATTATAAAGGGCAAATAGCAACATTAAATTATTTCCTCTAATTAATCTCCTTTTAATGTGCACAAATTTCGTGCACCGGGCCACTAGTTGAAGTATAATATAGAGAAAGTACATAAATAGTAAGAGTACAGCTCAATAAATTTTCTCAAAATGAACACACCTATATAGCCACACCAGCTCACAGATCAGGATATAAAACATTACCAAAACTCAAGTCCCTTATCCCAATAGAATAAGTAGGCAAGAAAATCAATAAGCATATCAAGTTCTGAACAAACTATATATATAGAACACTATACTCAGCAACTGGAGAACACACATTCTTTCCAAGTGCACCTGTGAAATAATGAAAAAGATGAAGAAAAGAGACAAGATAAAAATGTCCACATAGCTCTGGCCAGTGTGGCTTAGTGTATGGAAAGTCCACCACACACCAAAGGGTCATGGGTTCAATTCCTGGTCAAGGGCACATCCCTGGGTTGCAGGTTCCATTACCAGCCCCATTCAGGGCATGTGAGGGAGGCAACCAAGCAATGTGTCTTTCTCACATCGATGTCTGTCTGTCTCTCTGTCTATCTCTCTCTCTCCTCCATCCCTTTCTCTCCTCTCTCCCCTCCCTCCCTCCCTTCCACTGTTTAAAATTAATGAAAAAAAAATCCGCGGTTGAGGATTAACAACAACAAAAAAATCTCCATAAAAAGAACCAAATGAAAATTCTAAAACTGAAAATAAAAACCATAAAACTGAAAAATAAAATATCATTAAGAGTTATCTGCCAACAGTAGTGTTATCTATTTTCTCTATCTTTTCCTCTTTATCTTGATCATAGTAATCCTAGTTACCCTGAAGTCCTTGTCTGCTAACTCCAGGATCAGGATCATCTATGGGTCTTTTTCTATTGCCGGATTTTTCTCTTAGGCATACACCATTCCATCCTAAAAAATCTTAGAGCTCTCTTAGTCTTAATCCTGAACTAGAAAGTGAAATTAAATATTTTAATTCCATTTATAATGATACGAAAAACATAATATACTCAGAAATAAATCTAACAAAGACTTCCTTGAATGCTACACTTAACACTATGAGAAAAAATAAAGGAGGCTAGTGATTGGGGGTGGCAGGGGGGAGGTAAATGGAGGAAAAAGGTGACATATATAATACTATATGTAATATTTTAAACAATAAAACTTAAAAAAAGTAAAGGAGGCTAAATAAATGGAGGGGTAGACATAGTTCATGAATTAGGAAGACTCATGTTAAGATGGCAATTCTCCAAATTGATCTGTAGATCAATCCTAACTAACACAATCCTCACAAAAATTCCAGCAGGCTTTTTATAGAAATGAACAAACTGATTCTAAACTGCATATCAAAATAAATTGTGATGATGGAAAAGAGCATGACAAAAAAGATCACATACCATTATTAAATTTATATAAATTCTCGTTGCAAACTAATGTGTAGTGACAGAAGCTAGTCCAGCCGTGGGCAAACTACGGCCCGCGGGCCAGATCCGGCTGCTCTATCCGGGTCTCTTGCTCTCCCCTCCGCTCCTTTACTTTGAATTTATATTAGTTCACACAGACACTCCATCCATGCTTTTGTTCCGGCCCTCCGGTCCAGTTTAAGAACCCATTGTGGCCCTTGAGTCAAAAAGTTTGCCCACCCCTGAAGAGTAATGCTTTCTGGGGCTGGAGTAAAAGACAGGAATCATAAAGGGACATGGGAAGCCTTTAAGGGAATGAAATGTTTGGCGCTTTGATCGTGGTGATGGTTTCATAGATACACCTATATGTTAAAATTCCTCAAATTGTACACCTAACATATATGCAGTGAATTGTATGTCAACAATACTTAAATAACATGGTTTTTAAAGCCTTTCAAATATCACTTTCCTTATAGCTCATGAAATCACAGATATCAGAAGATCAGAACTCTTGCCCTGGCTGGTTTGCTCGGTGGTTAGAGCGTCAGCATACAGACCAAAGGATTGTGGGTTCAACTTCCAGTCAAGGGCACGTACTTTGGTTGTGGTTGCAGGTTCCCCGGCCCTGGTAGGGGCAAATGCCAGAGGCAACCCATCCATGTGTCTCTCTCATGTTGATGTTTCTCTCTTTCTCCCCTCCTCCCTTACTTCTACTCTCTCTCTAGAAATCAATGGAAACAATATCCTCCAGTGAGGATAAAAAAAACATGATCAGGACTCTTTCATGATTTAGGAAGAAAAAAAGTAGTGTAAAATTGAAAGAAATTATTGAATAGGTTTAGTAACAAAACATATGTAATATTGGTCAGAAAAAAATACGTGTATGTGCATGTGAAAATAACATACCATTTCCAAAAGAAGCAGTTCTTCTCTTTCTTTCTCTTGATCCAACAAATCTTTCTCATAAAACTTGTTCTGAAACTAAGTTTACGTTTGAAATGAAATTGTGAAACATTAGTGATGAGTGTATGTCAACTTTTAAGAATAAAAGCAAAGACAGTATACTCACAGCATCCATAGACATTTCCATTCTGTCCAACTCTAACACAGTCTGTAAAGAAAGTTTTCAAAATAGTCAATGGTAATTAAATCAACCATCATTTCACAAATGATTCTTTCCAGAGGGAGTTTCAAATAAGAGACTTCTACACTATATATAAGGTTAAGTTAGAAACCTTACAAAGTTCTTCCCAATTCTACATTGCATTTTTTATTTTTCTTCAATCTCTATACTTTTAATGCCAGGATCTATTTAAACCTCTAAAGTTTTTCACTTTAAGGAGAGCAAGTCTACGCCTGGCCAGTGTGGTTCAGTGGTTGAGTGCCGACCTATAAACCAGGAGGTCACAGTTCAATTCCCAGACAGGGCATATGCCAGGGTTGCGGGGTCTATCCCCAGTATGGGGTGTGTAGGAGGCAACCAATCAATGATTCTCTCTCATCACTGATGTTTCTATCTCTTTCTCTCCCTCTACCTTCCTCTGAAATCAATAAAAATTTTTTGAAAAAAATAAGAGCAAGTCTAGAGGAATATTTTAAATACTAAACATATGCAATTTAACTAATTTCTAATAATTCCCAGTGCCACTCTTCTGAATTTTCAGAAATACAGTATAATTTTTGAACTTTAAAAAAATATTTTAGCTAAATATATATCAAGTAATCTATCATTTGGCTTAAAATTCTTAATTCCTTTCCTTCCCACAGAAACTTTTGATTAATATGACACTCTAACCAATAGAAAAGACTTTATTCTGAATTCATTCTCTCAATGTAATATTTGTCTTTCAGAATATATTGGTCTGACACCAATTATTTCAATCTAACAATGATCCATCTACCCCAGGGCTCTGTCTCTGACAGAGTAGAGTACTTCTCTACAGAAGTAACTCTAATGGCCAAAATAAAGTACATCTACACATTCATAAGCCAAAGCTATCTGTTGCAAACATAATCCTATATAATAAAACCCTAATATGCAAATCAAATGGTGGAACAACCAGTCACTATGATGCACACTGACCACGAGGGGGAAGACACTCAACGCAGGAGCTGCCCCCTGGTGGTCAGTGCGCTCCCACAGGGGGAGTGCCGCTCAGCCAGAAACTGGGCTCATGGCTGGTGAGCGCAGCAGTGGTGGCGGGAGCCTCTCCCGCCTCTGCTGCAGGTGGGCTGTAAGGAACGAGGGGTCCCAATTGCGAGAGGAATGTCTGACTGCCGGCTTAGGCCCAATCCCTAGGGGGAGCAAGCCTAAGCTGGCAGGTGGACATCCCTCAAGGGGTCCCGGACTGAGAGAAGGTGCAGGCCAGGCTGAGAGACCCCCTCCCCCAGTGAACGATTTTCGTGCACCAGGCCTCTAGTATATATATAAATTTTTATTTTTATGCTGAAATTTACAAAAATTTGAAAATTTATGCCATGAAATATCTGTTAAATAAAGTTACTTCCCATCTTAAAAAACTAGCAAGAATCAGCTATTCCATTTTTATCTGGAAGCTTTGTGTAGCTTCTCTCAAAGGCTCCCATACCAACACCTCAGTATGGTAACATTGTATGATAACATTGTGTACTACAGAATTTTGATGGGACAGATTGACTTCATACTCAAAATAAGAGTAGTATTCCAGAATAATCCATTGTAATCCATTAATTTAATTATATCATTTCTGTACCTATTTATGGGGTTAGCTTATATTATCTCAAGCTAATAGATTCTTTCAGAAAAGTAACTAACCCTCTCATGTGGCATGTTAACGTCCTTGCCTAAACTTCTGTAATTAAATAGCAAAGTCAGAAATATCTGATAGAAACAAGTGTGCCTGTGTGTGTGTGTGTGTGTGCGCGCGCGTGCACGCATGCGTGTATGTGTTTAAATTTAGATGCATGTCTAGGTGCTGGCTATTTCTGGTTATTTCAGTTGATGAAGAGAAATTCACATCTCAGTAAAATAAAATTATACTAATTAATACTAAGTTATCAAGTCACTTTATTAAAAAGTTCCTCATGTGACACTGGAAATTATTCCTAGGGGGAAAAAAAGAAAGAAAAAACACACACAAGGAATTCTTTTTCTCAAATCAATGCCATTATTTAAGACATTAATAAATTAATTTCTCTCACTACAAATAAATTCTCAAAAACTATGTGTCTTTAAGTTCACATTCATATTCATAAAAGCAACCACTTTTTTGTTATTGTTAATCCTCACCCAAGGATATTTTTCCATTGATTTTTAGAGCAAGAGGAAGGGAAGGGACAGAGAGAGAGAAACATTGATGTGAGAGACACGCATCGATTGACGGAGGCATGTGCCCTTGACCAGAATTGAACCCATGACCCTTCAGTCCTGGGCCAATGCTCTATCCAGAACCAAACTAGCTAGGGCAAAAAGCAATCACTTTAATTTGGCTTAATCTTATAAAAACACTAGAGGCCTGGTGCACAGATTCCTGCACTCATGGGGTCCCTCAGCCTGGCCTGTGGGGATTAGGCCGATACCGGCTCTCCGACATCCCCCGAGAGGTCCCAGATTGTGAGAGGGCACAGGCCAGGCCGAGGGACCCCACCAGTGCACAATTGGGGCTGGGAAGGGACCGCGGTGGGGCTCCAGGGCGTGTCTGGCCCTTTTGCCCAGTCCCAATCAGCCAGACCCCAGCAGCAAGCTAACCTACTGGTCGGAGCGTCCGCCCCTGGTGGTCAGTGTGCGTCATAGCGACTAGCCAAACAGTTGGGCGATTGGTCGGACACTTAGCATATTAGGCTTTTATTATATAGGATTAGCATTAGTTATATATCGAGCATAAAAGAGTTTTTGGAGACTAAAGTATTGTAAGGTTTGACTTCACAAATCAAAATTCTGACTTTTAGTGTTCCATTCCCAAACAATCCCTATAATAAGATCACATACTAAAACAAAACAAAAACCGTAAGACACAATGTTACTTTATTGAAAAAAAGTAACATGATGCACTTGGGAGTAAGAGATCTATACTCTAGTCCTATTTCTGTCACTTACTAAGATGATCTTAAGCAGACACTTAATATTTCTAGGTCTATACCTTCTGTAAAGTCAAACACACTGAATTACCACAGAGGGCCCCTCCATGGCTAAATGTCTACAAATGTGCCTTCTCCATTTTACCAACAAAGCTTTCCCAGATTATAATTGCTTGTAAATAAAGTCTGGTGAATGAAGTATTCATTACTAGTTGAACAGTATTTATTGAGCCAAGCTCTCTCTTGTGGAGCTTATATTACTACTAATAATATCTAATGAGTGCCGACGTTCATACCCAATTGTAGCACACATCAACCAAACCAGTTACTAATTCTTAGTACACTAGCAAGGATATAAGGATTTTAACATAGTGCCATCCCATCAAGCTAAAACAGTGAAGATATAAAGATTATCCTTTTTTTAATAGTTTATTGATTTTAAAAGTGAGAGGAAGGGAGAGGGAGAGAGAGAGAAACAGTGATATGAGATCAAAACATCAATCAGTGCCTCCTACACACCCCCTACCAGGATTTGAGCATACCCTGGGCATGTGCCCAGACCGGGAATCAAACTGGCAACTTCTCGGTACACGGGACAATGCCCCACTAACTGGGCCACACCAGCTGGACTGATAAAGACCGTCTTAATGCAGGAAACACAAATGTTGTGGCAAGCATGAGACTTACTCTTTTTACAATAGCCAGAACATCTTTATCTTTTTCTTGACACAGAAGTTTTCTCACGCACATTTCTAACTGCTGGAGTAGGTGCTTATCTTCAGGGATCTTCAGAGTAGATTTCACTTTGGGCAACAAGTAGCAAAGTTTCATTCTATAATAAATTAAATGCTATTTACTGGTGAGTAAATTTATCACTTAAATTTAATTACTGTATAATAGTAGTGACATAAAACTGAAAGAAAAACCCAAGATGTAGGTAGCCTAAGTGTTTGTTTATTATCCAACAAATTTATGGAGTGCCTGGAATGAGTCGAGTGTCCATTATCCCGGGTGCTGTCATACAATGGTGAACAGAAGCAGCAGAATCCTCTGGGGTCATGGAGCTTACATGCTAGCATGAGGGGAGGGGAGGGGAGGGGAGGGGAGGGGAGGGGAGGGGAGGGGAGGGGAGGGGAGGGGAGGGGAGGGGAGGGAGGATAAACACAGTCAAATGTTAGAGAGTGGTAGGTGCTGTAGAGAAAAATTACATGGGAAAGAAGACAGGTGAGAACCAGAGGAGGGGAGTTACAATTTTAAAACAGGTGGTCAGAGAGGGTTTCAGTGAAGGTTTCACTGAAAAGATGACATTTAAGCAAAGACCTAAAAATAAATGAATGAATGAATGAATGAATGAATGAATGAGGGAATAAGGCACATGAATACCTAAACATTACAGGCAGTGGCTGCCGTAAGAGAAAATGTCCTGTAGGGAGAGCTTGCCTGGGTGCTGTCCCAAATTAGCAAATTGGACCCAATTGGCAAATTGGATGAGAGGACAGAATGGGGCAAAGGTGAGATTAGCAGACCTTTGAGCAGCAGCAGGAGGCCAGCTCATCCAGGGCCTTGCAGGCCACTGCTCTGAGACCGGCTTTTTTTCAGTGCAATGAGAAGCCAGGGAAGGTTTGAGCAGAGGAGTGAAGTTGTCTGACTTAAGGGTTTTGTTTGTTTGTTTTTTATATTTTCATTGATTTCAGAGAGGGAGGGAGAGAGAGAGAGAAAGAGAGAGAGAGAGCGAGATAAAAACATCAATGATGAGAGACAATCATTGACTGGCTTCCTCCTGCAGGTCCCCCACTGGGGATAGAGCCCGCAACCCGGGCATGCACCCCCGAATGGAATCGAACCCAGGACCCCTCAGTCCACAGGTCGATGCTCTATCCACTGAGCCAAACCAGCCAGGGCTGACTTAAGGTTTTAAAAGTATCATCTGGCTATTGTGCTGAGATTAGACTGCAGATGTCAAGGACAGGAGAAAGGAGACCTCAGGGGAGGCTCAGTAATTCAAGTAAGAGCGATGTGCCTGCACCAGTGATGGCAGTCAGGTGGTGAGAGTGTTGGGTTCTGAATACATTTGGCAAGCAGCACCCTTGTGCTGAGGCCTTGGAGGTGGAATGACAGACAGGAGTTAAGGTTCTGACCCGAGCAAGTGGAAAGATGAAGTGGTTATTTACTGAAATGGAGAGGACCTCAGGAGCGAGACGGGGGCTTACTTTGGGACACATTAAGTCGGAGGTGCCTATTAGCTATTCAGTGGACATGGTAAGTGGGCAGTGGGTCAGTGAGTCTTCCGTTCAGGGCAGGTGTCCCTGCTGGAGAAACAGTCAGGAAGCTTCAGCATACGGATGATTTGCAAGCGAGGGTGCAGCCTGAGTGGACGAGATGAAGGATCAGGTCTGGGGCAGTCAGTCTAGATCGGGCTGATACGGAAGCAATGAGCAGAGAAGAAGGCCAGGAGGTGAGCAGACACCCAGCAAAGTGCAGAAAACCTTCCCGGGAGGAGGCAGCTCAGAGGAACGCGCTGCTTGGCTGGGCTCAAACTGTGGGCTGGACTTCGAGGGGATGCTAGGCAGGTGTCTGTTCTACGGCTGCTGTTCTCATTTCGTCAGCTGAGTACTCTCATTCTTTTTATTTCTGTGCCGAGCCTCGCGACAGCTAAGTCCCATGCCTAGAGATTTCAGGATGCTTTGTCAGCTGAGCCCTCAGTAAAGGATTCTTCTCAGCAACAAAATGTGTTCTTTATTCAACCAGAAACAGGGACACTCCTCCTCTAGAGTTTTCAGCTCTGTAAACAGCCATAGCTCACTCACAGCTCACCACGCATGCTGCTCAGTCCTGTGACGCATTCTCCAAGAAGGGGTCTCAGTCCCCCAAAGAGATTTTTTCTCAATTCTCAGAGCGCAGGAGAAGGCTTCTTAGAATACCAATAATATTTTCCCAGCCTTGATATTGACTCAGTGAATTTTAATTTTAAACACTCACTTCATGGTAAAAAAAAAAAAAATACAGTATATGCTCACTTCCTTCTTTATAACTCAGGTCAGGTCTAGACAACATTTATTCAGCAGAAGCTATACAAACTACAACAATGATTTATCTCTATGGGAATCCAGGGCCCGTGATATGAAGACTCTGAGATCAGGGACAACACCTTTCTGGTGAACTGCACTCTTTATGTGCATTATCTCTGCTGTATTCCCAGAACGCCCTATGAAGTAGGCACTGAGGAAACGGATGCACGGGGAGGTTTTGTAACTTGCCCAAAGACACATAGCCAGCACGGGGCTGGGAATCAGCTTAGGCAGTGGCTCCAGAAACTCCCCTCCTTACCTGCCTGACCCTACCACCCTTGCCTGTGATGGCTCCTATTCCATCTGCAAGCTCTATAGCATTGGGCAAAGGCCTTTGTACCCAAAGCCACTTAGTATATGGTGGTGCTGGACCCATTTGGGGGGCTGGCAGCTGCCTAGGCAGGAAGTGGGAACCAAGACTTTCTGCTACACAGTGAGCTCTTACCCCAAAATATCGTCAACACTCACAGAGCACTGTTCAATGATCTGCACTTGGTTTTGCATCGGCGGGCTGCTTTCTCTTAGAGCCAATGCTATATTATTAGTCCCATTGCCCAGAGTAGAGACGATTCCATTCCTTTCAAATAACTTTTGTCAACTTCTTGGTAAATGGTAATTCATCACATTGAAAGCTGCTTTTCTAGAATCACAACATCAATTTTCAAAATGGTAATAATATGGCCAGATCCATTACTTATTTAGCAAGAGCTAAATTCTAAAGAATTATCAACAGTTCTTTAAATCAAAATGACAATGCGGTACCATCTCACACCTGTCAGAATGGCTATCATCAACAAATCAACAAACGACAAGTGCTGGCGAGGATGCGGAGAAAAAGGAACCCTCGTGCACTGCTGGTGGGAATGCAGACTGGTGCAGCCACTGTGGAGAACAGTATGGAGTTTCCTCAAAAAACTAAAAATAGAACTCGCATTTGACCCAGTGATCCCACTTCTAGGAATATATCCCAAGAAACTAAAACACCAATCAGAAAGGATATAGGCACCCCTATGTTCATAGCGGCACAATTCACCATAGCTAAGATTTGGAAACGGCCTAAGTGCCCATTAGCAGAGGAGTGGATTAAAAAACTGTGGTATGTCTGCACGATGGAATACTACGCTGGGGTAAAAAAGAAGGAATTCTTACCATTTGCAACAGCATGGATGGAACTGGAGAGCATTATGCTAAGTGAAATAAGCCAGTCAAAGAAAGACAAATATCACATGATCTCACTCATTTATGGAATATAATGAACAACATAAACTGATGAACAAAAACAGATCCAGAGACAGAGAAGCATAGATCAGACCGTCAAACCTCAGAGGGAAGGCAGGGGAGGGTGGGGGTAAGGGGGAGAGATCAACCAAAGGACTTGTATGCATGCATATAGGCCTAACCAGGGAGGTGAGGGCATGAGTGGGGGAGGGGGAGACAATGGGGCGATAAGGACACATATAAACACTTATCAATACTTAATCAATACTTATCAATACTTAATCAATAAAGAAAATAAATAAATAAATAAATAATTTACTCCAAAGGAAACCTCACCTCTCACATAGCAGAAAAAAATAGCACAGACTACTGAAGCCGATATAACAGTGCTTTCTGTATGTTCTCACACTAAAAATTCAAAACAAAAACCAATCTCTAGATCTGTACCCCTTAAACAATGATCTCAAAATTCTCAGGTTGAACTTTTCAACATCTTTTGGCAATTTTTCTTGGTATATTTTCTCTCAATAGCAACCCTATGCTTATTGCCT
Source organism: Plecotus auritus (assembly GCF_963455305.1). Classification (NCBI taxonomy): domain Eukaryota; kingdom Metazoa; phylum Chordata; class Mammalia; order Chiroptera; family Vespertilionidae; genus Plecotus; species Plecotus auritus. The sequence continues at coordinate 5,392,770 of NC_137770.1, read as the reverse complement.
TGACGATTCTTCCTGTTAGTATTATAATATTGCCTACAATTCATCTTGAGTTTATTATAAAAGATGCACATATCGCCCTAACCAGTTTGGCTCAGTGGATAGAGCTTCGGTCTGCGGACTCAAGGGTCCCGGGTTCGATTCCGGTCAAGGGCATGTACCTTGGTTGCGGGCACATCCCCAGTAGGGAGTGTGCAGGAGGCAGCCGATCGATTGTTTCTCTCTCATCGATGTTTCCATCTCTCTATCCCTCTCCCTTCCTCTCTGTAAAAAATCAATAAAATATATATTTTTTTAAAAAGATGCACATGTCACACAGCATAAAGTAAGTGGCTAGCATGTGAAAACCCAGCAGGGAGATCTGGAGTTCTTCTGTGCAGGGAAATCTTGGCCACCTGACTTTGTGTCTCTCCCCCTACAGACCTGAGGTCCTCAAATTCAGAACAGAGGCATGGAGCATAGAACACAGAAATCTAATGGCTGATGAGTTACAATTCTCATCTCATTATGCACTGTACAAATAACTGGAAGGGCATGCGCATATGAAATGCCACTGACCTATTCACTTAAAAATGGTTACAATGGTAAATTTTATGTTATGTATTTTACCACAATTAAAAGGAAGAAATAATATGCATATTTTGGGAGGGGGGGAAAAAGGCAAAATATATCTATTACTTTTTTTTCAATTTCCAAGCAAGCCATTTCCAGTCCTGTTCCATCTATTCAAACAGTTAAACAACTGCAAATAACATCTATTGGGTTTCAAAAATGCAAGACAGCTGAACATTGGAAAAGGCAAGGAAAAGACTTCACAGCAGCCCTGCTCCTGTTCCCTAAGAATTTCAAAGCTAACATAAATTCTCTACTTGAATTTTTAATTGACTAAGAAAAAACATTTTGCATATATTCATTATAGTAGATACATTAAAATACATTTTTTCAAATATTTTCTTGGGTTGATAACCATACCTCACATTTGCTACTGGATCATGTGTCAGTTCAATAACAGGCAGAAAGAAATATTTACAGAAAAATGATTTGGAAAAGAGCTCTATAATAAATTCACAGGTATCCAAAAATCGAAGTCTATTCCAATAACTTTTTCCTTGGCCCAGTTCTAAAAACAAAACCAAAAAAATTAACGTAAGTTTAATGTTTCCTACATGAAAATACGTATGACAGAATCAGACACAAAATCAATGTCATATTTCTTTATACCCACAATGTATTCAGCAAATACAAGAGATAACGAGAAAAAATCATATTATATACCCAGGTTTGTAAACCTCCCCAAGTTAATAATACCTCAAAACACAGGGAAAACATCTATTAAACACTGCATTCAATCCCATGAGCATTCAGTAAATACTGAATGATACAGCTACTGTTTCTGATCACCCACCAAGTACTTTAAACATACTATCTCATTCAGTCCCGGAACAATCCAATGGGATAAGCTCATACTCATTGATCCCTTCTCAGAGATAAGGACACTGAGGCTCAGAGACATTACAGAGGCAGAGCAGGTAAGTGCAGAGCTAGAATTCAAACGCAGGCATGCGTAACTTCAAAACCGTTCAGCAACCAAATTAACTGTTTTCTTCCTCGTTTACTTAAAAAAGCTTTGAAGTGAACAGTCATATGTAAGTACAGTGTTATTAAAATAATTCAGATCCAATTAAAAGAATAATTTTCTCCCTTACTATATAAATGTTCAAAGGCAACATTTTTAATATTTAAAACCAAATTCTTTTAAAGTAAACAATTTTAGCCCTGGCCAGGTCGTTCAGTTGGTGAGAGCATTGTGCCCACACACAAAGGCGGGGGGTTTGATCCCGTCAGGACACATGAGAATCAACCAATGAACACATAAGTGGGTAACACATTTATGTTTATCTCTCTTTTCTCCTCTCCCTAAAGTCAATCAATAAAAATAAATCAATAAAACATTTTAAATGTAAGGTCCTACCCAATGAAAAATAAAAATTTAATTAAAATAGACTAAAAAATGAAACATTAAAGTATACTAAGCATAACTTTTCATAAATGAAATTTTATGTACTCTTAATGTTTTGAAAAGCGGCAATCTATACTTAAAATGGTAAACCCCAGAAATAATTAGAAAATCTCTTTACCCGCCTATGCTGGACAACAGTTTAATAAAAGCTTAAAGACATGATTATCAAAGCAAGTATACAATAATTAACAAATTCACTAAGTAGATATAGATGTAGGCCACTATTTTTAGAATTAACACTTCCACTAAAGGTTTTTGTCTTGATTTTGGCCCTTAGCAAATTAAAATAAATTTGCATTTGTTAATTGACTTAATTTTTAACACATTATAAGCCACCTAGACTCACAGATTCACATTTATTCAACTCTATTCAAGAAAAAAAAAACAAGAAAAAAAACCTCACAGTTAATATTTAAAACAGAAAGATAAATGCTTAGATTCATGGATATTCTTTTTATATTTTAGTTTCAAATTATTTTTCATTAGGGGAGAAACTAGGCTTTCAGCAAAAATATACATATTTTAAGTTCTCAACTGCAGAAATTCACACAAAAAAAGGCCCAGAATAATTATTACTTTCTTTCATCACAGCTCTGATCCTGTCATATAGATTTCTAAAACAAACCAAACACTTACCTGTGAAACTCAAACACAAGCACTCTAGGTATTCCCAACATCAGCCTAACGACTCATGGCAAAAGGATACGTAAGTCAGAGATAATTAAGGCCAACTACTTTGTTTACCTTTTTTCAAGATAACAGACAATGATTACTCACGTTCAATTAATTTTTGAATGACTTCAATTTTCTGTTCTTGTTTACGATTATAACGTAGAAAAATGCATAAAGTTCGTGAAGCTGCCTTTTGGACAGGTAAGACTTTCTTAAAGAAAGAAGAAAGACATTAAACTAGTCTATTAGTATATATTCTGAATAACTTGGCCCACAAGTCAATTTTAAGTTACTGAGTAAAAGAGCAGTGTAATCGGCTTCTCAAATCACTGTCCTCATAGCCCTCTGATGTGTCTTCATAAATTAACGTTAATATCATTCAGACAAATCAACTTGTCTCTATAATACATCACATTACAAAGTTAATTTCATTTGGCACAGTCATTTCCGTATCATCCAGATCTGATTCATATTTAACTGTCACTTTCTTGCCACTTCATCATATGTGACAATCTCCCCAAATACATTCTCTTAGTCATTCCCTGGACCGGACACTAGTTTATTCGACAAACTTTAGCTAGAACATTCCCTGACTCAGGTACATCACTAAAAATGTGCCACTTCTAAAATATAAATTTAGAGATTCCCATGATCAGGTACGTTCTTCATTCCTTCTGGCTCACTTCTGGCTCTACAACCTCTATGCCATTGACTGTGATCCCTGGTCCATGACACAGTAAAGCTTAGAATCCAAAGGACACCATGTCACTCTTACAGGGTACTAAACTCTGTTGTCCTTTGAATTTCTGTCACACCACTGGGAAACTCAATTCTAAATGAATTAAACCATCCACCTATATCAGGTTTTGGTTCAAGATACTTGTTAGAAAAAAATTTCTTAACCAGATATACAGAGTGGGGCAAAAGTAGTTTTACAGTTGTTCATATAGAAAATAATATAATAAATAATAATATAAGAATAAACTGTTTTGCATACTCACAAATGTAAACCTACTTTTGCCCCTCCCTGTATTGTGTCCTGTATAAGTTCATGTTCACCATCTTGGCTTACGTATCCTATGTAATAGAAGGCTAATATGCAAATTGTCCCCTCAACCAGTTTGATCAGGGGGCCAACCACCCGCAGTCTCCCCCGTGCCGGCCTGGCCTGATCAGCCCCAATAGGGGCAGGCTGGCCGGACCCCACGCACCAGGCCTCTAGGAAGCATGATAATATTCAATTCTTGAAGATTCAGATTACTATAATGGGGAGCTTTGAAATTCAAGTAGAATAAAACTTTACATTGCTGAGAGAATATTGCCTGCTATCTCATCTCATCTATACTATCTAATAAAAGAGTAATATGCAAATTAACCATCACTCTGCTACGCCCACAAGCCACGCCCACCAGCCAATCAGGAGCGAGTATGGAAATCAACCCAACCAAGATGGCTGCGGCCACGGAGCGAGCTGGAGGCTTGGGTTTCCCCGGCAATGGAGGAAGCCAAGCTTTCCACCAGCCCTGGCCTTTGCTCAAGGCTACAAAGTTTCAATTACAGAAGATAAATAAATCCCAACAAAAATGGCTGCGGCCACGGAGCAAACAGGAGGCTTAGGTTTCCCCGACAATGGAGGAAGCCAAGTTCCTGGCAGGCCCAGGCCTTTGCTGAAGGCTACAAAGTTTCAATTATAGAAGATAAATAAATCCCAGATACCAGGGCCTCCACTTGTATTTTATAAAACTGTTTCCATTGTATGAGATGCTATTCTGTGTGGTATTTTTAATGTATTGAATGTAAAAAGGAAATGTTCACTACAAATTAGAACAGGAAATTTAAGAAGTACACATAAACAGAAATACCACAGAATTAAAAAAAAAATTTAGATACATGAACTAAGTAAAAGCATGTTATTCTTTTCTTTCATTTTGTGTATACAATAGAATTTCAAATGAATATATACTGCTTACATGAAAAATACAGATATTTTGTACCTTACAGTATCCTATATAATAAAGAGGGAATATGCTAATTGACCCTCACACCGTAGCACAAGATGGTTGCCCCCATGTGGTCAAAGATGGCTGCCACAAGATGGCCAGCAAGGGAGGGTAGTTGTGGGAGATCAGGCCAGCAGGGGAGGGCAGTTAGGAGCGACTGCCAGCAGGGGAGGGCAGTTGGGGGAGACCAGGACTGCAGGGGAGGGCAGTTAGGGGTGACCAGGCTGGCAGGGGAGGGCAGCTGGGGGCGACCGGCCCAGCAGGGGAGGGCAGTTAGGGGGGACCAGGCCTGCAGGGGAGGGCAGTTGGGGGCAACGAGGCCGGCAGGGGAGCAGTTAGGCATCGATCAGGCTGGCAGGCAGGTGAGCTGTTGGGAGCCAGCAGTCCTGGATTGTGAGAGGGATGTCCGACTGCCGGTTTAGGCCCGATCCCTGTGACCTAAACCGGCAGTTGGATATCCCCTGAGGGGTCCCAGATTGGAGAGGGTGCAGGCTGGTCTGTGGGACATCCCACCCGCCCCCCCCCCCCCCCCCAGTGCACAAATTTCATGCATCGGGCCTCTAGTATATTATAAAAGGTAAAAAAATAAATAAATAAAAAGAAGTAAATTATCTTTGGGGCCAGAATTTAAAGGTAAATGCAATCATACCAAAAGCACATACAAGGCAGCTTGAAGATGTTGGGACAATTTGAGCACACAAAGAATGGCTGCAGCTGATTAAAACATTACTTAATATAAAAATGAGTCTCAACAAGAGACAAAACCAAAAATTAAACTCCTTTGTCACCACTGAAAGTGGCTTCTGCCCCAAATGCTAGCCCTGCAAATTGATAGAGGGAATGAATAAGAATTCATCCTGTCTTTACAGGAGGAAATGTATTTCAGGTGATCAAATAGCCCAAGCGGATAGAGAAGAACATCTCTTCACAGAAGAATGTCATTAAAAATGTAGAAGAAATGATAGAATTTTTAAAAATCACTCTTTCGCAAGTTCTAATGAAATAATTGATTCAGGTTAAGAATTATCAATGGTTGCAAAAACTAATGGGTAAAAGGCTGATGGGAAATTGGGTGTCAGCTTCAGATTACAATGCAAGTCACAGGGAGAAAGCATAATTTTGAAGTGGACTAACAGAGTTGTTATCACCTGCACAGCCACCCTTCGGTCACTTATAGGGACAACCATCCAGATACAATGCAATATAAATATACAGTAGCACTTATGAAATATTCTTGCCAAAAATGCTTAACCTAAAACTCAGCAAGCCCTTCCATCTACCTTCCAGTTCACAAGAAACATGAAAATAGATGAACCAAGTAACCCCATGAAAAAGCAATCTAACAAACATAGAAATGAAATATTCCACAGGACAGCTAAGTCTTCCCAAATTCAACGTCATGGAAAACAGGGAACGGGAGGCAGGAATCTGTTCTGGATTTAGAGATGTAACGACCCAAGGCAGCAGCTAGACCTTCATTAGACCCTCCACATCCCTCCACATCCACACGCTCACTGCTACTGTGCTCAAGCCTCTGCACGAGGCGCTCCTGATTGGAGGGCTCTTTCCTGCCATTACGTCCACAACAGCACGCTGCCGCCCTCCATCCCTTCCTTCCCCTCCAGCTTGCTCGGTAGTTCTTCACTGGACTTTTCATCCTTGACATGCTACCTATGTATGTGCTTGTTTATTGCCTGTCTCCAATAAAATGGAAGCTTCCACAAGAATAGGTCCTTCGTCTCTTCCATTCACATTGTATTCCTAGCATCCAGAACAGTGTTAAAGAAATGACTAATATTGTGACCATTAGATATAAAACTAAACGTAAATTTTTCTTTTCTCCAGAGAATACTGAAACAGAAGGAGTGTCTTCTTTGGCCATGAAAAGTGTGCGGTAATAATCACGTATCTCTTTTTATGTGTGGAATTACCTCCTTGTAAAAGAGAACAATAAAACAAATCTCTGCGGCTTAAAAGTATTTTGTTCACACTCTATGGTTATAAATCATTTCTCTTTCCTGGTAAGAGAAGCAAAAAATATGGAGTAATTATGTAGTCTCAGTTTTCTAAATACAAACATGCCTACTAAGTAATTAAATTGAGACAATAAGACCAAACTTCATAGCACTTTTTAGTACGTGTAAGTACTGGTATGTTTACTTATTTTATCACCTATCCCTCTCCTCACCACCACCTCCTTGGAACGCAAGCTCCAGTAAAGCAGGACTCTGTCTGTCTTGGTCACTCCTGTATCCCCATTCCTTAGCGCCCGACAGAGAACAGGCACTCAGAAAAGTAATATCTGCATAAAATAGTCAGTAAGTCTGCTCAATTTTATGTGAAGTGCCAATATGGTGCACTCATGCACTGTCTCTGACAAGGACGTTGTGGTTATCAAAATCACTTCTTGCAGTCATTGTGTCTGTAATGTACCTTCATCCTCCGTGCTTTGCTTTGATACAGGAAATAAACTTGTAGAAGTGTTAGTTCATGAAACATATGCCTATACCTTTTAAACTTAACTAGTTAATGACACCAATGTCATTTTTTTTCTCTTTTTAGTCTTTGAAGCCAAAACTAATTTGGGTTTTTGAGATGGCTGCTAGATTTCATTCTCTCCCTTTGATTGAGAACAATGAGAATTTAAAGTACATTTTTAACAGTTTCTAAAATGTATTTATATGGAAATTCTTATACTTCAAAAAGTGGATGTAGGATGTCATATAAAATACACATTGACCTGTGGGTTAAATAATCCCCTCTATGAATTCCTGTGAAAAAGGGCAGACAACGTACGCAATGGGGAAGTTTACGGACAACTCACCCCCTTCTCTCACTGCCCTCCCCCACCCGCCCCGCTTCTGACTCACATTTTAAAGTTATCCCTAGAAGGGCATCCGTGTTTTTGTATGAGCTTTGCCTGTTACGCAGCCACCCTTTAGGTACTATTTTTTGAAAGTAACCAAACTGATATTAAGGGGACTGAGGGAACCTTGGCAAATGGCAGGGCTACAGTGGGCACTGAGGCCAGGACACATAAGAGGTGGGCACAGAAGAGGTGTTCGCCAGGGCAGAAGGGGCACTGGCCGTCGAGGTCGCGCGCCCCCGCCAGCCTTCCCCTTGAGGCAGACTGCATCAGGCTGAGGTGGGTCTACGGCCCTCTGCCTGGCGCTATGCCAACAGCGGAAGTGAAGGTGTCACCGTTCACTCCTCTCCCGCGGGCAGAAGATGACCCAGGGAGACGAGTGGAGAAGCAAGCCGGGAAGAAAGCCTCCTCCGGCAGAATGGGACGAACGGGGTGCTGCACTGTTTGCAGAACGTAGAAAACGTGCTAGAAACCCCAAAGAAGAAGAGAAAGGGTGTGGGGCTCACATTTGTCATCATGATTGTGAACATTCTTTGTAAGAAACGGTAATAAATCTGGTCACTTGATATGACGTGTGGCAGACAGGCATATTTCTGGAGCAGCTTCTCATGGGTTCTCCATTTTAACGAGGCTGCAGCTCGCTGTTCAGCAGCCGTGAGTGCTGGAATCAAGTCAGGCAGGGATGGCAACTGGAACGGAAACACGCCAAAAGAACCGGCGATAAATAAATCAACGGCAGGATCCCGGCAGATTGGTCAGCTAACAACACTGAGGAAGGCAATGCTCTTGTGCATTTCAGAACACAGGAAGCAGCTCAGTTGTCACAGGGAGATAATAATCTGATTAAATCAAATACTTAAAAAATATCCAGAAATAAAATGTATTAGTTGCTGGAAACAAAATTTTGAAAGAGAGACTGGGACTCTCACAACCTTTCTAATTAAAGTAAAATTTATTCTATTTCACTGTCAGCCAACTTTGACTTTCTAAATTCCTACTCCTTTGTCCTTACAAGCTGTAATTCTTGGAATAATAATTAATGTGAATAAAAACTGAAAATATGAATGTAAACTCCAAGGACTACAAATAAAGCCATGGTAGTATAAGAATTGTAGAGGAAATTCAAGCTGCTCAAACTCCAACAGGCATTTACTGAGCACCTACTATGTGTCAAGCACTATTTTAAAGGTTTCCCATAGCCGAAACCAGTTTGGCTCAGTGGATAGAGCGTCGGCCTGCGGACTGAAGGGTCCCGGGTTCGATTCCGGTCAAGGGCATGTGCCTTGGTTGCGGGCACATCCCCAGTGGGGGGTGTGCAGGAGGCAGCTGATCGATGTTTCTCTCTCATCGATGTTTCTGGCTCTCTATCCTTCTCCCTTCCTCTCTGTAAAAAATCAATAAAATATATTTAAAAAAAAAAAAAAAGGTTTCCCATATACCTTTCACTGATTCCTCACAACTCTAGAGAAAGATAGTACTTTACAGCATTCAGAAACTTTTTGACATATGGGATTACCTTATTTTCTTGAATACTGCTTTCTCCACCAGTAGACATAAGTTCCAGGATTTCTGGAAGATGATCTATAAGAGCATCTAGTACCTTTTAATAGAGATATTGATTATTCTTGTGGCAATTACAATGTTTTTCTGATCTTAGATTAGTTAATGTCACATGTCAATTCCTACACAGAAACAGTGCTATTTACCAAACAACATTCTGGAGGGTTCTACTTTCTTACTTGCCTGATACCTTCTTGCTGGAGGGTCTTGGAGACATGATCAACTGCCTTGATCAAACTACCTCTCACTATCACACTACACTAAACTAGACTAAACTACATTGCCTCTTAACATGTTTAAAGAGTCTAGATCTGAGACAGCTACACACCAATCTGCTCAAACACATTTGAAAAGCACCCTTGGTGATGTGGAGTTGCACTGTAGCAAGCTAGTATCATTTAGGTGGCTAGAATATACTAACTATCACATCAAAATCAAGTATTTCAAAGCCTTCACAAGTATACTCCCCACTATAATGCTCAGAGAGAAAAAGATCTAAAATGTGATATAACATAGGGTTACAATTGTGTAAAATAAAAACCTTTATATAGAAAAAATGAAAAAATTTTACAAAATACTAATAGTGATTGGAACTAAAGGTACTCACTCTTTTAAAAGTTTGTCTACTTTTTGGCATTTCCAAAATTTTCCTGAACAAACAAATATATTATGTATATATAGGGTGTCCCCAAAAAATGTATACACACTTTGAATAATTATTAATTCCAATGGATTAAATCTGAAAAGAAAGAAACATGAATTGAGCTATCAGCTTTTAGTAGCATATGGATTTGGGGGGGAACATCCTATATATATATTTTTTTAACTGAATATATTTTAAAACCCAATTTTTATAAAAGACCTTTCCAACTTTCAGTCTCTGATACAGTGGTACCTGGACTCCACGCTTCTGGGGCTGGTCAGCTGAAAGGCTATGCAAGTCCCAAGAAGTAGGGGGAAGGCATTGATGCACTCAGACTTAACATAAAACAAGTAAAAGTCACAGAGCAAGAAGATATTACCTCCAATGATTCGTCTTGTAATAATGTTATTAGTTCTTTATGTATTAAATATACTCCAGAATTCAGAAGTTTAGACACCTAAAATGTAGCAATAAAGTCTCTCAGATTTGACTCTACGACACATATAAAGGCTGTAATAATAATTCTTAAAATTACATTCCTGTTAGGTACGTCTTCTAAAATGAGACTAGGTTAAAACATAAATATAACATTAGATTTCTAGAAAAATTACTTGCATACATAACTAGCTTTATAGTCTGCTATAACATGCTAAAGTGTGCGGACATATGAGGGTGAGAAACGAACATATGGCATGGAAGTGCAGGAAGCCGAGTTTATCAGAGTCATAACTTCGCTATCACAAGCACTAATGAGCCCAGGGTGCCTCCGTGCACAGTGGGAAGCCTCAGAGCAGCCATCAGGTCCGACGGGACATCTCAGGTTCATGAGCATTCATCCCGGCTCAGAGCTTCTGAGAGAGGCAAGTGCTACTGCAGGCCCACGACACAGGGTAGAGACAGTGCCTCGGCGAGCAAAAATAAAGGCTTCCCCATCAGAGACTTCAGTCAGCATGCGAGGAGTTGGGACAGTCTAGCCTAAAGTAAGCATTTAGTATAAATATATTGGATGTGCTGAAACCAGTTTGGCTCAGTGGATAGAGCGTCTGCCTGCGGACTGGGGGGTCCCGGGTTTGGTTCCGGTCAAGGGTATGTGCCTTGGTTGCGGGCACATCCCCAGTAGGGGGTGTGCAGGAGGCGGCTGATCGATGTTTCTCTCTCATCTATGTTTCTGGCTCTCTATCCCTCTCCCTTCCTCTCTGTGAAAAATCAATAAAAATATATTTAAAAAATATATATATATATATATATTGGATGAATGGATTAATAAATAATAAAAATATTTCTGTAAACGAATTTTATAAACATTCTAAGATAATTGAGAAAATTTTAAAAAAGATTTAGGACTAGACTGTGAAAGAAATATAGAGCTTATATTTTCTAATACATCTATAAATAGAAGTGTACCAAATACTAAATAATCATCTAGTTAATAGGTAGAATTAACAACAAATGTATCACTTCTTCAGACTTACTTCATAAAAGCAAATGGCAATAGTGTATCTGACAGGTACTTCAGGGTCATGACAAAGGCAGAAGAATGTAGAATAGAGTTCCAGTTGGAAATTTTTAGGGTCAACAAAAACAATCATAGCCTGGTGGAGGTGGAAGGAGAGAAAAGCATGCATCAATACATTATATTACAATCATCTCACTTAAATTGAAATCATGTCCTCTGAATCATAATTTACTTAGAAATCATATTTGGAAGATCCAAATGTACGCATATAATTCTAATCTTATATAATAAAAGCCTAACATGCAAATTGTCCCCTCAACTGGGAGTTCAACTGGGAGTTTGACCGCTTGCTATGACACGTGCTGACCACCAGGGGGCGGCGTGGAACATGGCAGGCGTCTGCGATGCGGCGCTGGCAGTGGGTGGCGCTGGCAATGGGCGGCACTGGAGGCACTGCCAGCCCTGATGGGCCCGACAAGAGCGGGACCGCAGTGGGATGGTGGAGCAGGTGAGGGGGTGGCACCAGGCCAAGGCAGGGTGCCAGGCGGGCCTGGGGGCTGGGAGGCTGGGGGCACGCGCTGGGCCCAAGCTCATGCCCCCAGACTCACAGCCCACCCTGAGGGACCCAACCTGTGCACAAATTCATGCACTGGGCCTCTAGTTTATACACAGAAGTCAATGTAAATTACACCAATATTTACTAGGTACCTACTATATATACCAGACACAATGCTAAACAGCAGGTGTCAAATATGGCAATATTTTTAATGCTATCTATTCATATAATTTTAAGTAATAATAAAAATGTTTAATCCACACAAATATATAATGTATTACCGGAAGGTTATAAGCACAGTTCTTCCGTACTGAAATATATTTCTTCTCCTGCTCTAGGATTTGGGGTGGAATCTGATTTTCATTGTGTCCATTTTCTTGCTGCAAACCTAATGTACAAAGTTTCTTATAAAACTCCAAAAATCTCAAGTGTTGATCTGGAGTAAAAATTCCTAGAGAAATGTAAAACATTTATTCAACATTTTAATTGAAAATAAAAATTAAAAAGATAAAAGCAAAGTACAATACAAATTAGAACAAAATATTTAAATAAATGGTTAGAAAGCATAAATAACAGCAACAAGGAGGAAAGGATAACTGTTATTAAGAAATCTAAAGGGTCTACTGTTTCACCTTATGTTGATTTTAATAATATTTTAATTTCAGTAGCATAAACTATGCAATACAAGAATTATGCCTGCATTAATTTCTGCAGCATATGTCACACTGCAGACCTAACAAGTCGCTATAATAATAATATTGTGGCTGTTATTGCTACTTACTTATGGTAAATATTCTAAATTGTCTGCTGAAAAGACATGTATATGTGTCTACAGAGGAGCTTGAAAATTGAATCTGAAAGATGGCAAAGTAAACTCAAAATATTTTTTATCAATAAACTGGTTCCATTAACTATGTTAGGGAACTAGGAACTCAGAATGAATTCCAATATATTTTTCAACCACCCATTAAAAGTCTACAATCCACATAAAAAGTTTTACTATGCTAGATGGTTATAACTTAATTGATGATTACATTATTATAGTAAGCTAAGAACTGACTAATATGTTCAAAATGCCAAGTGTTATGAGTGTTATTCTACATTCTAAGCTGAAACTCTCATATTATACATTAATTATTCAACAGATGATTAATAAGGGTATACTTACTATGTACCAATAGTTAATATACCTGAGCTTCTTTTATCAGATACAAACTAACACATAAAATATTCAGATATTTAAAGGGCTATCCCTACTTCACTCTGTCATTGTTCAATCAAATAGGTTCTATTAGTAAAAAAAGGTTATTTCTAAATGTGTTCTAAATTATGCTACCAAAATTCTAAGATCTCTTAAGAATTTACACACTTAAAGGTAAATTTTACAACTGAATGGCTGAGGTTTAGTGACAAAGATAGAAGAAAAAGGAAAAATTATCTATAACCTTGAAATTCTTAGGATACATCATACCGTATAGTCCATGGCATAGTTTTCCTAAGTGGAAAGATAAGGAAATAAGAATTGATTCATCTGCTTTGAAAGATTTTTCACAAAATGATTTCACTAAGGGAAGTATAGTTTGACTTCTATCATCTGGAAAACAAACCAAAATAAAACATACTTTAGATCCATTGCTTATATACTGTACATTTGGAAACTAATACATAAACATAACCTCCAGAAAGAAATATTACTATGCTGGCCACACAGTAATAAGAAATATCTGAAAATAATGAAAATGGCAGTGTACAGTGAAGAAAGGGTCAGAGGAGAGGTGAAATTATCAAAAACGCCAGGCTGAGGGGGTAACACTTTACTAGTATATCATGGGCCATAGGGAATCCTATATAATAAAAGGCTAATATGCAAATCGACCGAATGGCGGAATGACCAGTCGCTATGATGCGCACTCACCACCAGGGGGCAGACGCTCAACACAGGAGCTGCCCCCTGGTGGTCAGTGCACTCCCACAGGGGTAGCACCACTCAGCCAGAAGCTGGGCTGACGGCTGGCAAGCACAGCGGTGGTGACAGGAGCCTCTCCCACCTCCGCAGCAGTGCTAAGGATGTCTGACTGACGGCTTAGGCCCTCTCCCCACGGCTTAGGCCCACTCCCCACGGAGCAGGCCTAAGCCATCAGTCAGACATCTCCCAAGGGCTCCCGGACTGCAAGAGGGCACAGGCCAGGCTGAGGGACCCCCCCCCAAGTGCATGAATCTCATGCACCAGGCCTCTAGTAATATATAAAGTGATTACAAATTTAAAATCTAAGATGATTGAGGTATTGAGCCTGAATAATTAAAAATTCTAATGTCACTAATACCAATACATGAGAGGCAGGCACAGAAAACCTTTCTGACTCTCTCTTGCATCCATCCCATGACTTTCTGCAGCTTTTTGATTGAAATTAAGTTAGCTTATAATAAGTTCTATACAGTGAATTTCTTCACTATTACTTCTTAGATAAGTCTTCTTTAAAATGTTGATTGATTTATTGAGTATGCCTGCTTAAGTCAAAAGTTTCTGATATATTAGTAATACTTAAGTCTTGATTCAAATACTCTTAATTTCTTAGTTATCTTAAACTTTCAGAAATGAATCACTATTTTATTAAGGGTCGGTCTGACAATACTAAGTAAAGTGCTGTAACAGGCTTATTAGTATTATTGTTATTACTGTTACTAGAGGCCCGGTGCACGAATTTGTGCACCAGTGGGGTCCCTCAGCCTGGCCTGCGGAATCAGGCCTAAACCAGCTCTCCAACATCACCTGAGGGGTCTCAGATTGCGAGAGGGCACAGCCAAAGCCACTGGTGCACAATTGGGGCCGGGGAAGGACGCGGGAGGTTGGCCAGCCAGGGAGGAACCACGGGAGGGCACCAGGGCATATCTGGCCCATCTCGCTCAGTCCTGATCGGCCGGACCCCAGCAGCAAGCTAACCTACTGGTCAGAGCATCTGCCCCCTAGTGGTCAATGCACATCATAGCAACTGGTCAACCAGTTGACTGTCTGCCTCCTATTGGTCAGTGCACGTCATAGCAAGCAGTTGAGTGGCCTTAGCATATCATTAGCATATTACGCTTTGATTGGTTGAACAGCCGACCGAACAACCAGACACTTAGCATATTAGGCTTTTATTAGATAAGATTAGAATCACATTTCAGTATCACCTGTACTGTTTGAACTAAATGACATTCTTTAAACAAGCATTTATTTAATTTCTTACAGAACAGACATATTAAGTAACAAGATGAAAGATAAATGACCTCTGAACTTGAGAAAATGAGTGCAGCAAAGAAGCCAAAAACAAAAGTATCATAAGACAGTGTGATCACAGTTTGCATAGCTGGTATAATGCAGGGGTCTGTTAACCTTTTTTGTGAACTTTCTAGGCTTTGCAGTTTATCTCCTGAAACTACTCAACTCCGTCACTATAGCACAAAATCATCTATAGAGAATACATAAGCAGGAGGGCATGGCTATGCTCCAATAAACCTCATTTATAAAGCCAGGTGACAACGGGAGTTGGCCTAGAGGCCATAATTTGCCAACCCCCTGGTAGAAGGAATTTGGAAAGATGTTAGAGGGGAAAATATATTAGAACTGGGCACTGGAGCAGGAGAAGAAGTAGGCTAGGAAAAAAATAGAAGGGAGAAAAAACAGGGACAGAAAGAGTATGTGGAAAGGCTAACGCTCTGAAAGAATTTGGTGTGCCAAGTGAGGAAATAAAGCCATGAATACAGGCTAGGCCCAAACTGCCAATCACCAAGTGTGGGCCGGAGAAGGGGAAGAGATCAAAGCTGATACCAATTTTCTCGTCTGGATGCCTGGGGATGCCCCATTACTAGGACAAGGAGATTCCTTTTTTCAGTCATTCAGTGTGCAGTGCAGTCTGTATGCCTCTGGCTCATCATACAGCCTAAATATTACTCTAAAACATTCATACATAATTATTGTCCACATTGCAATAATCTTTAAGAGGCTCTACGAATTCAGGTAAGCCCGGCAGCGTGGCTCAGTTGAGCATCGACCCATGAACCGGGAGGATATGCTCAGGCTGTGGGCTCAATGTCCAGTGCAGAGTGTGCAAGAGGTATCTGGTCAGTGATCCTCTCTCTTCACTGATATTTTGATCTCTCTCTCCCTCTCCCTTCCTCTCTCTGAAATCAATTGTTTTAAAAATTTGGTAAAATTTTGTTAATCCAAGTCAATGTAATCCTACAATTACACAATAGCGTTTTATAGCTGAGTACCTGATTATTTACCCCTGCAAATTTCATCCTAGCAGAATGGTTAATGTTTACTGATAAACTCAAGTCCAGAATTAGTCAAGAGTCTAGTCATACACTCAGGAGAGAAGCTCACTGTCTTTGTGATTTAATTTGCACAACACTAAGAAATACCTCCTTACCCATTCCCATGTTAATGCCCCATTCCAGATTTCTTCTCCTGTGGGCCATGATATTTCTAGTATTGAAATATTAAGGAGGGGAAACTAATTTAAATATTGCTTTAATCAGGTCTTTCTTGATTAAAGGGTCAATTAAATGAGCAAGTTAAAGGCTAATGACCAAGCCAAATTTCTAGTCCTACATACAAGTCAGTTAAATGTTGACAAGCGAAAAGGGAGGTATGGAATATGCAGCAACAGTGGGCACCATGAGGGTAAGAGCAGCAGCAGAGAAAAGACCATAGGAAGAGAGATGGGAAGGGAGTTTAACATTCATCATGAAACTTAACGTAAGAAATTCTGTCCTGCGCCCACCTTTACTCCTTATCAGTGCTACAAAATCTAGGGGAAAACACTGCTTTCGGAAGCAAAGGTGTGTCCGCATGAAGATTTACCTGTATCAAATACGTCAAGCAGATTGACCAAAGTTTCAAACGCTGCAAGCCGCACACTGCAGCCTTCATCCCTAGAGAGTTCTATTAATTCAGGGAGCACCACACTTTTTGTAAGGTCTGTCCTGCACAATAAGCAATGGAAGAAAATAAATCAAGTCAGTATACTAAAAACAAGTCACTGGGCTAGATGTTATAGGAAATTGGAAAAAATCATAAGATATGGCTCCTGCTCTCTAGAAACTTACAGGCTGGTTGGGAAAGCTTGATATAAACATAGATATTAATATTAAATGCAAAATTATTTAAATCGGGGTGTAGGCAGGAGGCAACCAATCGATGTGTCTCTCTCAGATTGATGTTTCTCTCTCTCTCTCTGCCTCTCCCCTTCCCTTCCACTCTCTCTAAAAATCAATGAAAAAATATCCATGAGTGAGGATTAACAAAAAAAATAGAAAGAGAGAGAGAGAGAGAGAGAGAGAGAGAGAGAGAGAGAGAGAGAGAGAGAAAGAAAGAAAGAAAGAAAGAAAGAAAGAAAGAAAGAAAGAAAGAAAGAAAGAAAGAAAGAAAGAAAGAAGGAAGGAAGGAAATGCTAGTACTATTCTGCTGTCTTGGCCAACCATAAAATGCAGGATCTTCTTCATCAGTATTTAACCTGGAGCAGACAGCTAACCATCAGATGACAACAGATCATAGCCAGCACTGGGGTAGATTTGTACCACACAGCCTGACCCTAGAATTCCTGGTTGGCCATGTGGACAAGCTCACCTATTTATTTCATTCATCTCGTTTTCCCTGACCCTGTATCTTATTCCCTTATGACCTCTTGGAGGGTTAGATTGTAACGACTAGCACCTAAGCTAATAAAACTGGATTTCTACAAAAATAACAGGATCAGGCTGTCCTCAGACTTCTGTTCCATATACTGAAATAACAGAAGAGTTTTTAGTAAAAAGGATTATAATCTAGAATTCTGCCCCAGCCAGGGTGGAATTTACATGTGAAGGCAAGAGAAAAATACTCTCATAAATAAACTACCTTGTGCAATATATAGCCCATACCTACTTCCTGAAAAAAATCACTCCAGTTTGCTAAGAGGAAGTAAAGAAGGAGGGAAATAGTTGCATCCTATATGTGCAGGTCTGCCATGATGCCTTATTTCCCTCGACTTTTAGAATGTGACAGATGGGCAAAGAAAATGACCATCTATGGAGAAACCAAGATGGCGGCATAGGTAAACACCTGAAATTGCTGCCTCACACAACTTCAAAACTGCAACTAAAAGACAAAACGGACATCATCCAGAACCACAGGAAGGCTGGCTAAGTGGAAATTCTACAACTAGAAGGGAAGAGAAAAGCACACTGAGACTCAGAAGAGCTGCAGAAGTAAAGGCAGACGTACGGAGGTGCGCATGCGTGCACACGCGCACACAGAGAGGGCTGGCAACTGAGTACGCGGCTGGCTTTTTCAATCCAGAGGGAGACACAAGCTCCCAACTGCTCTGAACTCCAGTTCCGGGCGAGACTCTGGGGACCCAGACTCATATGGGGAGAAACTGGACTGTCTGGCAGCAGGCGAAACTCGAGGGCGGCTTTCTCTCAGAGGTGCTTGCAGCAATTACCAAGGCACACTGAGACCCGGGGGCCTCTTAGGGCAGGGCTGACGGTCAACCATTGCTGTTTGCTCCGCCCTGAGACTCCGCCCCATCCAAGCTGTGCACAGAGGATTTTGCATATGAATGGCCTGGCCCTTTGAAATCTAAACTTACCTAACAAACTGTAGCTGAGTCAGTGAGACCCAGAACATCCAAAAGAAGGCCCAAGGCCCCACAGCAGCTTGCATTGCTTCACAGCTGGGCCTCATCTGGGCACCTCCAAACCCCAAACAAAGAAGAGGAATCTGCAGATCTCTCTGTAGCTCCTGCTGGGTGGCCTCAGGCAGAGCTAAATTAGCACCTCCTTGGAGATCCAAAAGCCAGTGTACCCAGGGGTCAGAGTAGGACCATCCAGATTACAACTCCTCAGCTCCATAAAGGACACACTCAGGGGGCAGACTCAGTGAGCATCAAAGCCCCACTGAAGCAAGTCTTGCCTCATAAGGGTGTCTCCAGCACAGAAGTTCTCCCATAGTAGACAGAGCTGATCATCACAGCCAATTGGCCTGGAGGTCAATTCCTCCCAGTGATACCAACAACAATCAAGGCTTAACTACAAGACTGTGCACACAGCCCACAAAGGGGTGCACCAAGAGTGTCCACCTCAGGTAACTGGGGAGGCTGAGCCACTGGGCCCTATAGGACACCTAGCAAACAAAGCCACTCTATCAACACAGGGAAGCAGCCACAATGAGGAGACAAAGAAGCAGATCACAAAAGAAAGAAATGGAGGAAAGCAAACTACTGGATATAGAGTTCAAAACCACGGTTATAAGGTTTTTCAAGAATTTTCTAGAAAAGGCTGATAAATTTAGTGAGACCCTCGAGGATATGAAAAAGGACCAACTAGGAATTAAGCATACACTGACTGAAATAAAAAATATTATACAGAGATCTAACAGCAGACTAGAGGATTGCAAGAATCAAGTCAAAGATTTGAAATACAAAGAAGAAAAAAACACTCAACCGGAAAAGAAAAAAGAATCCAAAAACATGAAGATAGTGTAAGGAGCCTCTGGGACAACTTCAAGCGTACCAACATCAGAATTATGGGGGTGCCAGAAGAAGAGAGAGAGCGAGATACTGAAAACCTATTTGAAGAAATAATGACTGAAAACTTCCCCCACCTGGTGAAAGAAATAGACTTACAAGTCCAGGAAGTGCAGAGAACCCCAAACAAAAGGAATCCAAAGAGGACCACACCAAGACACATCATAATTAAAATGCCAAGAGCAAAAGACAAAGAGAGAATCTTAAAAGCAGCAAGAGAAAAACAGTTAATTACCTACAAGGGAGCATGCATACGACTGTCAGGTGATTTCTCAACAGAAACTATGCAGGCCAGACGGGAGTGGCAAGAAATATTCAAAGTGATGAACAGCAAGAACCTACAACCAAGACTACTCTACCCAGCAAAGCTCTCATTTAGAATTGAAGGTCAGATAAAGAGCTCCACAGATAAGAAAAAGCTAAAGGAGTTCATCACCACCAAACCAGTATTATATGAAATGCTGAAAGGTGAAGAAAGAGGAGAAGGAGGAGGAGGAGGAGGAGGAGGAGGAGGAGGAGGAGGAGGAGGAGGAGGAGGGGAAGGAGGAGGAGGAGGAGGAGGAGGAGGAGGAGGAGGAAGGAGGAGGAGGAGGAGGAGGAGAAAAAAGTAAGGAGAAAAATTAGAACAACAAATACATATCTATCAACAATTGAATCTAAAAATCAAGTGAATAAAAAATCTGATGAACAGAATAAACTGGTGAATATAATAGAATCAGGGGCATAGAAAGGGGGTGGACTGACAATTCTAGGTCGGAAAGGGGTGTGGGGGGTGCGGGAAGAGACTGGACAAAAATCATACACCTATGGATGAGGACAGTGTGGGGGGGGTAAGGTCAGAGGGTGGGGTGGGAACCGAGTGGAAGGGAGCTATGGGGGGAAAAAAGAGGAATAATTGTAATAATCTGAACAATAAAGATTTATTTTTTTTAAAAAGGGGGAGAAAAAAAAAGAAAATGACCATCTACTTCAAAATACAAGTAGCTCCTAACCAAATATTCAACCTCATTGTTTAACATCATTAGTTGTCAGAGAATGAATGAATACATATGAGCAACTGCCTTAAGTAAGCACTGCATTACATATGGGTGTGGTACAATAAAAAAGATATAATCCTGTCTTCCAGGTGCTTCATGGTTAGAAGGAAATAGACAGTTATTGAATAATATCTTTGCAAAATGATAGTGAAATACTACTTCTGCCAATGAAATTGGAAAAGTTCATGATAATCCTGAATTATTTGTAAAGTTGCAGGAAACACTTCATGCACTTCTGGAAGAAACATAAACTCAGTCTTTTTGAGTTCTACAATATACATTAAAGTTTTGCTTATTTTTTACCTGTTTTAGTCCAATTTTAGAGAGTCTAAGGAATTAGTTGTTTATATTAAAATGTATGAGATAACAATAGAAATAAACACTTAGCTAATGTTTACAAGGTGTCAGGCACTACTCTAAGCACTTTACATAAGCTAGGGAGATTCTTTCTAGTTATACTTTTAAGAATAATCCTAAATTAATTTTCAGAAAACAAATTTGAGCACACAATGACCTGCCCAATTTTAACAGTGGCAAAATACCAGGTGACAAAAAGATAGAATACAAAAAGACAACAACAGCATGTTCTCTTAATAGGTTTAAACACTGGTTAAAGAACTCAGATCCAGGCAACACAATTAATTATGGCCGCAATGATCCAGAGCCAACCTAGACTTAGAAGACCTATCACCAAAAGTTGCTTCTGAGATCAAAATTAGGGAAATGATTTGTCATAAATACAACTGCACACACAGTTTATATTGGAACATTTTCCCTTCCTAGATTTAGGAGTTTGGAGTGATAACTAAGTAACTTAAGGTGAGAAGGAAAGAAATTAACATTAATTGAATGCCTACCACATTGCTAAGCTTTTTCACTTTTATTTCTTTTAATCCAGACACATCAGGAGGTACTGGTTGTCATAATCATTCTTAAAGATAATATAAACTTTAGCCTTTCATTAGCATGCTTCCATGGAAAACAGAAACAGGATACGCCTGTTTGACTATCCAGAAATAAGAGTGTGGCTTAAGAAATTGAAAGTATACTTACCCAATGCCCTGAGCTATATTTTCTAATTGCCGACACATACAAGATCGAACTTCATATTCTACATCTTGACAGAGTGATTTTACCAAGGGAAGTATTTCTCTTTTAATGCTTAGAGCGGAAAGAAACATGCAAATGGGTGTTTTAGAATAATTAATATTTCAAACAATTATCATCAAAATCTTAGCTTAATAATAACAAATATACTTTAATATAAAGCTTTATAGTTTCCAATGTATTTTTACATAAGTGATTACATTTGGATGTTATCAGTAGCTGTAAATTATGTATATGACTGTTTTTAAAATAATGGTTAATTTTGGATTGGCAGTTAAACATTTAGCTAAGATTAAAAAAAAAAAAAAAACTGCAGGCAAGTAGAATATCTGATTCTACCAAACAAACCATCAACCAAAATGTTCTTCAATTTTATATTTTAACTTTTGTCCTAATTACACTCCATTCCATCTTTCCATTTGGGATTTATCATTTGGGCAGAAAGTAGCATACAAATTATAAACAATCTCTATAAAACCTCAAATAAGATGCATTGTTCAAAACAATGACTTTGTAACTTACAATAATGGAAGGAAGCAGAAAGTCTGTCCCTATGTTATGTGTATCAATTTTTGAAGTCTATACAATAATGCCATTTTATCCTCAAAACTACACTAGGTGTGTGACAGAGTAGATTAAGATGGAAAATAGAAGAAACGTTAACCTTATTTTTTAAATATATTTTTATTGATGTCAGAGAGGAAGGGAGAGGGAGAGATAGAAACATTAATGATGAGAATCATTGATCAGCTGCCTCCTGCACATCCCCTACTGGGGATCGAGCTCAAAACCCAGGCATGTGCCCTGACCAGGAATTGAATCGCGACCTCCCATAGGTCCATGCTCAATTGGTTTTGAAAAGGGATGAGATCAAGAAGAAATGCATCTGAACAAGTAGACTTCAGAGAATTCTATAAAGTGAAAACAGCTAAATTTGTATGCAATGTGGAGTAATACAAATCTATTGTTAGTCACATGGTTATTATTCATTTTTTATCAATTTAATTTTATAAAGTAGACAAAAAGTTAATACAAATACTCACGTGTGGGCATCAAATTTGTTGGTCAATTTTCCTAAAATTTTACAACTAACTAAACGAGATTGGACCGTTTGGGAAAGCTGTGCCTTGGAAACAAGTGGATTCAAAATCTGAAGAGAAAGATTTAGAGAACAAATTCACCAAGTTTTATATATTCTTGACACTAATGTCAGCTATTTTCCTCAAAGAATAGTTTAATGTCCTCAATGTTTTTAAAGAATCTGAATTACAAATTGAAATGCAGAAATTATGGATATTCATAACCTGGATCACCTTGTTTGTCTTCTGGGATATAGATACATATATATTTAAGATAAAGAGGATGACAAATTATATAACTAAAAACAATTATGCACAAAGAAGATTGAATTAAAGCTTATGGTGAAGTCTGCAATAATCTGTAAGCACCTAAAGTATAATTGTGAAATATATTCAAAAGAAAAAAAAGCAAATTAATAGCCAGCTACCCTTAAATAGATTTTCATATTTATTCTGAAGGAATGAAAAACATAAATTATAGGTTCAAATAGATTCTATTAAGTAATTCTGTCGTTTGAATACAACAACCCAAGTCTGATACTGCATTATGTATATGTTGGGCACTCAAAAAATCAAAAGCAAGATAGATTATGAAGAACTATGACAATCAGATCCTGACTCTGGTCCCAGCTCTTTAACTTGTCCAAGTCAGCTTGCTATTTCTCATCTACTTAAAATGGAAATCAGAATATGTCATATGAAGATTCCTCCAAGTTCTAAAATTCTATGACTCTAATAAAAAGGTCAACTGGCTTTATTCCTCTCAACAAAGTAGCCAGAATTACTGAGCACATAATGGTAAATACAACTTAAAAGTGAAATATTTCAAATAAAGTAAAACACATATTTAAAATATTTAAAATCACGTTAAGTAACAGATGGCATTCTAGAGTAAAAACTGCATTCTACCACATACCACTCTTCAAAAAATGTATAAATACAACACATCAACATTACACTGAACATTTAAATGGGTGTAATCATCTAGATTTTTGGCATCAAGTATACAAGCATCCTTATAAATGGTAAATCTTCCCATTTTCAAACAAGTGTTTTGTCCTCGAGAAAGGACCATAAACAGTATGAGGGCAAAGGATGAAGACACTTCATGAAATCCCGAGAGGACATTTTACTGATAGGTTACCGGGTTTTTTCAACAATGACATATTTGAAAGGAAATACATATAGGGATAATGTTCTCAGAATGAAAAACCTTTTCATTACAGAAAAAAATTCCTTTCTAATGATCTTACTCTCTCATCTTAATTTACTAAAGCTTTTAGAGAAGGATGTATTGAACAATATCGAATATTAAAAAGCAAATAACAAATTGGTAACAATATTGGCAATAAACATAACAAAGGACTGGCAACTTTGATAAATAGCACATACAAATCGTAATCAATGATACTCTTAGACAATTCCAAAAGAATAATTAAAAGTGACATAATATATGAAAAATATATACAATAGACTAATTTTTAAAATTCTGACTAAAATGTCATGCCATGTTTGGCCCATCACATTAAATTGGAACACTATTGCTGATAAAAGTCCAGGGAAACAGGCATTTTCACATGCTGCTAGTTAAGACCCTGAAGAATATTAATATTCTCTGACCCAGTAATTTCACTTTTTTGGAAGCTATAGTTAAATCATCTGAAAAACAGGAAAGCTCTATAGAGATGTTCATTACTGCCTTATTTTGATAATCAAATATTGAAACCGGGCTTAAGTGTCTAACAAGTAAGTAAAATACTTCGTAGGTACTGTCAAATGAGTTTGAAATAACATAGGAAAATAATACTAAGTGAAAACCAAATTAATGCTAAATGATCACTAATATGGCCAACAACCATACTAGTACATAGGGGGGAAATCTGCAATGAAAATATATCAGAATGTTAAAAGTGGCTAAGTACAGAATCATGATTTTTCTCCTTACTAATTTCTGTATTACTCAATTTTTCTATAATTACCGTGTTTTGCTTTCAGAGTGGGAAATAACTTTATTCTTTATTTTAAATACCATTTTTATAAAAAGGAAAATTGTAGAGTGACTTAGTATTTACTCCCCAACACACGCCAAAAAAAAAAAAGAATTACCTCATGCCTTATGGTTTCTTTGGGCAACACTTCTATCACAGACAGAAGAGTTTCCAGCCATGCATTGCTGACACCTGATTGACACAGATAAAACATGGAAATTTAATCTCACAAGTCTAGTTTCAACTCAGCCATTATTCACTACAATATTACT
This sequence comes from Plecotus auritus, assembly GCF_963455305.1. NCBI lineage: Eukaryota > Metazoa > Chordata > Mammalia > Chiroptera > Vespertilionidae > Plecotus > Plecotus auritus. The sequence continues at coordinate 5,367,967 of NC_137770.1, read as the reverse complement.
TAATGATAAAATGAAATAATAATTACTACCATGGTAAGAAGTTTCTCTATTTTTATTTTAGCCAGTATCTAAAAAAAATTTATATCTTTAAGAATAATATTGGGGAGCCCTAGCTGGTTTGACTAGCCTGTGGACTGAAGGGTCCCAGTTTCAATTCCAGTTAAGGGCACATGCCTGGGTTGTGGGCTCAATCCCCAGTGGGGGGCATGCAGGAGGCAGCCAATGAATGATTCTTTCTCCTCATTGATATTTCTCTCTCTCTCTCTCCCTCTCCCTTCCTCTCTGAAATCAATAAAAATAGATTTTAAAAATAATAATATTGGGGAGCTATCTTTACCCCAAATTGTGCATTTTTGCTGTACAATTATAAACACAAATGCTGTAAAACTTTAAAACTCTAAGAAGAAGGTGTAAATCATAAGATGAACTTAATGGGTCTTCAGCTTTCAAGGATACTGAATTTCGTGGGTTTTGAAAGGAAACAGTCAGGGCTACTTTTAATCAGACTAATGATCAACTCTTGGACAGCATGACCCCATTCAGTTGTCCTCACCAGACTTAACAAGATTCCAAGAACATCATGACCACATGAGTTTAAAATAACACAGGAAAATAACGCTAAGGGAAAACCAAATCAATGCTAAGTGACATTTAGAGCAACAAATAACTACAGGAAGAAGCGTGCCGGGCTCCTGACCTGCATCCCTGTGCTCCACATGCAGTAGAATGATTTGGAGGAAGGAGTGGGCATACGTGTGAATTGACACTGATTCTTCCTGTAGAATGTTCAGAAATGATACTGCAGCCGTTAACTGCATTTCCACACTTGCAACATGCAGGACTTCCTGTAGAATCAGAAAGAGTTTGCTGTTATATAGGTGAGAGATCATAAATTGTAAGTTTTAAAAATCCAAGGTCATAGAAACAAACATAGTCACATTCCACAAATAACTGTATATGACTTCCAAGAGTATGTACGGCCGGCCAGCATGGCTCAGTGGTTGATCCCAATCTATGAACCAGGAGGTCACAACTGGATTCCCGTTCGAGGACGTGGCCGGGCTGCGGGCTCAATCCCCAGTGTGGGGTATGCAGGTTGCAGCCGATCAATGATTCTCTCTCATTGTTGGTGTTTCTACCTTTCTCTCCCTCTCCCTTTCTCTCTGAAATCAATAAAAATATATTTTAAAAAATATATGTATGCTTGCTTTATTTAAGAAAACTATATTAATCTGCTCCTGATCACTTAAGTCATTAGACCACATAAAGTTTAAATGCCTTAGGAACTAATAAAATAACATTCCACTGCTTTATGAATGAAAATTGTAAAAGCACATAAACCTTTCAATAGTAGAATAGACATTTTTGATAGATTTCAACTTCTATTTTGCTATTTGTATTGCACAGTTTGCCGTCATATCTAGAACAACAATATCAAAGCTCAGACAATCACGTGTGTTTTCATTACTTGTATTTCTGGTTCAAAAAATAAACATACATTTTACTTTAAAAAAAAGAAATGCATTTAAGATTTGAAAATGCATTTTCCCCTTTAAAGAACTGACAGGAACATAAATTATCATAAAGTAAACTGCTACTAAAAGAAGAAATTTTTATATATAAGAATGGTTTTTAAAAATTATATTCATTGCGATCTCCATTCACCATTTTTTTTAAATCCTAAATATATATGCAAAGTTAAAGCCTACGTGAGAATATTAGTTTTCAACACGTGGAAAAGTACGAAAAGCTTTCACATAAACCTTTTCAAAGATATTATCTATACTTCGCTAGATAAGAGAGAGTGTGTGTATGTGATATACTCTGTTTAACCGATTCTGGCAATTATAAAATTGAATAATATTTTATAGCTAGCATAGTAAAGTTAGTAGAACAATGTAGAACTGGCAGCCACAAAACAAGGTTCCAGATCTGTGTGTGTGTGAGCCCAATACACTTCACGTTTCTGCACCATTTCCTCATATATAAAACTAGAGGCCCAATGCACGAAATTCGTGCAGGAGTAGGCCTTCCTTCCCCCGGCTGCCGGCACCTGGGACCCGGGCTTCCCTCCGGCTGCTAGCAGGCACCCAGGACCCGGCTTCCCTTGCAGCCCCAGCTTCGTCCAGAAGGACGTCCAGTCTAATTAGCATATTATGCTTTTATTATTATAGGTGTGAATTATAATACTGTCTTCTGAGAGGTTTAAACAGAACTTATATGACTTAGAAACTTGTGTAAATTGAGCATTAAATAAGGCCACTGTACATCCAACTACCCCTCTCTACAACTAGGCTATCTAGTAGGAATCTCGTCTTGGCCACGCCTGAACTGATCTCTTCCAGAACCTTCTTCTCCAACTTCCATCTCGGTAAACAATAACTGACAACTTAGCCCTTCCAGTTGTCAGCCCAAAAATGCTGAGGTCATCCTTAACACATCTTAGTCCCTCACGCCCCCAATCACATGACCAATCCATCCTGATCCAGAATCTGACCATTTATCACCTCCACCATTACCACCTGATCCAGGCTACCATCATTTCCAGCCTGAATTACTCCAATGATCTGTTAACTAGTCCCTGATTCCATCGCTGCCCCTGGAGAGGTCTTGTAAGTCAGATCACGTTGCTTCCCTGTTCAAAACTCTCCAATGGCTTCATATCCCGCTCAAAGGAAAAGGCAGTCCCCTCAATGACTTATAAGGTCTGTTCCCAATCCCCCCTTTTGTCCAGATTTACTCATGGTTGGCTCCTGATCTCTTTCAAGCCTCTGTTTAAATATCACCTTTTCAATGAGCCCTATTTTAACCGGAAAGCCAATGCCTTGCCCCACTTCTCACCTCCCCCTCTACAGGCGTTATTATCTCCATCATCCAACATAGTCATTTGTGTATGGCCTATCTCCCACATCTGGAACAAAAGCTCATGACTGCCAGGATTTCTCTCTGTTTTGTTCACTCCCATAGGCCCTGGTCCTAGCACACAGCAGGCATTTGCTATAATGGCTGGATGACTGACTATCTCTTACCCTTTCACCTAAACTTTCTGCTGTTGACGCTCTCCCCTTCACACACATTATCCGCATCTCCTAACGAGTAGTTTCAAGAGATTTTGAGGTGAGTCCTAAAGATTAGGGATTGGTAGAATTAGACACAAGGCAAAACAAAAATGGATCACACAGAAATGCATTCTCAGTCTTCTTACTATCATGTCAACAGGAAGTGGCCCTGCCATCATCTACCCCAGCATCTCTGTGGCCATGATAGACCGTGTACCCAGACTCCTTGGTTCAGCCTGGTGGGACCACTGCCACTCACTGCGCTAGAAGACCTTCTACAGCATGTCATTCTCCAGCAGGAGAAACAAACTCAGAATCCTCAAGCATCTTGCTGAAGGCCAGCGAGCTAGGAACTGGCAACTCTAAGCCTTGTGTGCACGATGCCAAATCTAAGCGCTGAATTCTTCCTCTCAGGTTCTGCACTTCCACTCACCGCTGATAAGGCATGGCTTAAGTCGATCCTAAGCCTTCCTGAGGTGGCGTGGGAGATCTGGCAGTGTCACTGTGGCCTATGTTTATGAGGTATGGTAATTCCCAGAGACCTATCAAACATTAGGGTGGTCGGTTATTTAGTTAGTTAGTTAGTTAGTTAGTTAGTTAGTTAGTTAGTTAATCCTCTCCAGAGGATATTTTTTTCCATTGATTTTTAGGGAGAGTGGGAGAGAGTGAAAGACAGAGAAAACATCAATGAGAGAGAAACACATTGATTGGTTCCCTCCTGCACGAGCCCTGACCAGAGCTCAGGCTGGGAATGTGCCCGCAACCGAGGTCCATGCCCTTGACCGGAATCGAACCCGGGACCCTTTGGTCCACAGGCCAACGCTCTATCCACTGAGCCAAACCGGCTAGGGCTCGGGTGGCTGATTTTTGTTTTGTTTTGTTTTAAACTTTTGTATCGCATGCACAAACATTATTTTACAAGTCTTTTCAACCAACAGTCAATTATGGATCTTAACAGTTATTGGCTGAAAGAAAAAGAAAAGAAACTGTAAGGCAGAAGCAGCAACTGGTCTCTGAAATCGGCCTCCCGCATCTCCTTGTTTTACTGTCTCCAGAACAAACATAACTCCACACTAACAACCTGGATTTGGAAAACGTTTTCAAGAGATTCTGTGTGGCCGAGAGGCATCACTCACAGGTTTCAGAAGCACAGCTTTTATTTAGAAACATAGAGTACTTTGCGAAGAAAGATGAAGAGAAACGGTGAGGGCCACAGTGTACATGGTTCCGGTTCACATGTGGCTGCTGCTTTAAGTTCCAAGAGAGGTGATTTGGCACCCTCTTGAAAAGTCATTAAAGTCCTGGGTGTTTACGTATGCAAACGTTATGTACAAGAGGACACGAGAAGCTCTCCAACTTCTTATCTTCTTACTGCGTTACTTAGTCTTCACTCCCGCAGCAACATTTGCCCCAACTATTTTGCATTTAATTTTCGAAAAATCCTCAAGTCTTATCAGGATTTGGGTTTTTCTCTTGTGCTGACTTCAACATCTGGGACTGTCCACTGTTAAGAAACCAGCACAGACTAAGAGACTTTATCACTGCTAAAAGCCAAGTGACTTCTAAACATGTCTCTCTGAAACATAGTACAGTAAGAGTTTGATACTTACCGGCCAGTATTCTCCTCCAGTCCCACCTCTGGACCAACACAGTGAGATCCATACTCTCTGGGTAAATAAGTGTGCATCCTCATGGGCCTTGGAAGACACTGAAAAGTAAATTCCTCTATTGCTTAAGTGCATGCCTTAGTGCCAGTTACCCTTCCTCTACGACTACGGTATAGCTGGCATTCCAACCTGAATCCTCAGAAATGAAATGAGAGCGTTTACAAATGAGTTCATGATCCATTTCCAAATTTCAAAAGCTATTCTGGTTCTAGGAAGGGAAATATACTAGCCACTCTGTGTTAAATTGATTCTTTAGCAGTATGAATGGTGGAAGAAAGCATTTTGCAAGATAATGTAATGCAGTCCTTGAGTAACAAAATGATACTACGGTGGTGTGGCAGAGAGGAAAACTGCTCTGTCTCCAATAAACCCACATTCTATGCATCAAGAAGAGAATTCTCTCTATAATACACAACATACAGAAGCAATAAATAAATCATTGGCTTATTTCAAAGAGAGCAAATATTTTAGATGCACGCATTTGGAAGCTAGATTAACTGGTAAACATGGTGCTGGTTAAAGGTAAAGGAGCCCTAACATTATAAAGTATCCTGGTCTATTTTTAGAAATAACACCACTGATTATTTTGAAATTAAATAACAGGGGTTTAAGTATTAAAATATTGAAGATCAAGGACGTAGAAAATATTTGAGGATCATAAATGTGGGAGTTTTTAGTAGCAATAACAGTGAACAGCACTTTCACTATAAAATGGTAATATTTATGGAAGACCTTAAAACTGAGTTAAATATGAATAATTGGAACATGCCAACTCTAAGACACTTTGAACAATTAACTACGACACCTCATTCTTTTCCTTGTCACTAACTGCCACGTTCCCTCTGAAAAAAGTGGGGGGGGGGGGCCAAAACCGGTTTGGCTCAGTGGATAGAGCGTCGGCCTGCGGACGGAAGGGTCCCGGGTTCGATTCCGGTCAAGGGCATGTACCTTGGTTGCGGGCACATCCTCAGTGGGAGGTGTGCAGGAGGCAGCTGATCGATGTTTCTCTCTCATTGATGTTTCTAGCTCTCTATCCCTCTCCCTTCCTCTCTGTGAAATATCAATAAAATATATTTTAAAAAAAAAAAGTGGGGGGGGGAACTAGTCAACAGCAATGAAAGTCAAACTCAGAGAGAAAATAAGGTGGACAGTCAACGGAATAAAGGGGATACGTTTTACTCTTCTATAAATCTGTACTTCAGTGACTCGCAAGGTTCATGAGGAGGTACAAACAGAAATATTCCGAAGATCTCTTTCCATTAAGGAAATACCAACGCCAGTAAAACTATCACATGACTATGTAAATGTGTAATGAAGTATCCGCCGTGCAAAATATGACAACACCAAACAAACACATTTCAAGACAATGACTTTGAAACTGAACTAGCTAGACTACTCTGTTATTTTTACATATAATAAAGTAGAATCATGTAATTTCATAATTTCAGCTTAAAAGGTAAACAGACAGTAATTTAAAATGCTGCAAATAAAAGATGTGCATATCAAAGAAATGTCTATTTATTGGATAAAATAGCCCTAAGTAACCATTTCAAATGATCCATTGTAGCTATATTTAATTAGTTAAAATATTTTAGAAAAAATTATAAACTGTTTTCTGGGGTGGGGAGCATTATAAAGTATGGCAAATTTCTATAAGCAAGTGAAAATAGGACTTTCTTTGCAGTCATTCTGAAGCATAGTAACCTCCGTCTTATATAAAAACTGCTGCTTGAAATTTTAACCCAGCTATTTTGGCTTCTGTAAACACTTGCTTGCTTAAATAATAGGGAAAATAAGACTACTCCCATTCCAGAGAGGCCATAAACTATGCCCCAGACAGAGTTGTCAGTGCTGGCACCAGGCCAGGCCTTGAGATAGGGTCTCATGGCCCCTTTCCAGCACACAGGGCTTCTTTCTCAGAAGGTCCGGAAGTCTCATTCCAAATTTGGGAAATAAAGGACTAAGAAAGATATAAATAGGGAAAGCTTCCTCCATGTTTTCGCTCAGAATTTGAAAGACATTTTTCTATGAGCCCACGGTGTAATAATAATAATAAAGTGTAACTCCATTTCTCTAAGCGTTACTTGGTTTTTCTCTGGTCTTCTGTAACAATTCAATGGTAATTTCCCCTCCTATCCTAATCTTTCTCTAATGAAAATCTAATTCTGATAATATAATTTTAACTTCAGTTATAGCTATGTTAAGTACCAGCACTATACTAAGTGCTCTGGGAAATTGCTTCCCTACTTTTGAGGGATTCCTGTATACATATTTAAATATTCAACAAATACTTATTTAGTTACATTCAAGGCACCGTGCTAGATGCTGGAGACTTAGCTACAAGCAGGACTAGCAATGTATCTGTTGATACTGTAATTACAACAGTGACAAGAGCTAAGGATGAGAAGTACAAGATGGTGTTAGAATACCTAATGAGTGGCCTGATCTCTTCTGAGGCTCATAGAGAAGTAATAAACAGAGAAAAGAGAGAGAAACAATGAGACAAAAGTTGGAATCGAGAGGCAGAAAAGCAGGAAGAGTAAGAAAGAACGCACAGCACTGAGAAGTCAGGAGCAGGGCAGCACCTTCAGGAACCGAAAGGAGGTCAGGGTGCCAGCAGCACAGTCCGAGGAGGGGCGGAGGCTAGTAAAACAGACGGAGCCCAAACGGTAGGGCCGTAGGGGCGGCAAGCAAACGAATATTCAAACTGTATCTTAAATGCTTTGGAATATCATGCCTATTATAAAAATAAAAATGAGTCAGAAAGCAGTGAGGGAGGGTGGGTGGGAGGGAGGCGTGGGCAAGGATCACTTGAGAAGCTATTGCATTTACATGAGCAAACCTCAGAGTAGCTGGGACTAGGGCGGAGGCGGTGTTGGGGAGAGGTGGACGGGTTCAGGAAACATTTAAAGTATAAAATAAACAAGATTGTATATGTGAGTAGTGAAGGAAGAGACGGTATCTAGGATGACTCCCCAAATCCTGGCTTGGAAACCAGAGGAGTAACAGTGCTCCCCATGGGGGGAGCGGAGGAGCAGGTTAGGCCAAGGGACACTGAGGAAGCCCAGAGTCAAGGGGAGCTCCATTTGGACTTGTCAGCTGTGAGATGCCGTGGAGGCATCCAAATCGAGATTAAAAACAGGGAATTGTATTTACAGATTTGACCGCTGAAAAGGTCTGATATAAATAAGAGAATTTTTATTGGCTAGAACGAGATTGCCTACAGAGAAAAGATGGGCCGAAAGTGGAGATCGGCTACTGTAAACACACTTTCACCTCAGCGAAATAAGAGTGCTGAAGATCTCAAAATTCAAATAAAGAGATGCATTAGAAGTGCTTGGCAGAGTACTTAAGTTTAAGTTTTGGACTATTCCTAACACGTCATTAGAAAGCAATCTGCAGGCTAAGGATGATGACAGGGTATGGAGGGGGGTGCAGGTGTACGTACAGAAACATTTTGGGTTAATATTGTTTTGATATTAAATCAAGAAGAAAAAACCAAAAGGAAAGGGAACTTCCTCTTTCAGTAATGGCAGAGCAGGTAATTCTGATCAGCAATCCTGATGAGGATAATTTTAAAAGCTTGAAAAAATATACAAATCAGCTGCATAAAGCATCTGGAAATGAATAAGGTTACTCATCCAAAAACTAAAAAATTACCCAACTTAGATTACCCATCACTAGCAAGATGGCCCATTACTAGCAAGATCACCCATTACTAGCACGATTGCCTGTCTAACAAATAACAGAATTCCAGAAAGGTTAGCATGTAATGTGGGGCCTGTCTTTTTCCTCTGGGACCATCTGCTGATTCTAGAAAAGGCTCCTTAGTGGCCAAAAGCTTAACTGCCTTTTTTAACAGCCCCTAAGAAGCGCTGGTAAGACCCTGGGATGGGATAAGGGCCATCCATCAGCAAACGGACCTTTGCAGGGAGAACGGCCCAGCTTCACATCATCCAACACCTAAAATGGCTTACGTGTAGCTGTATATAATGTCTCAAAACATCTTTTCTTATGCTTATTGGCCAGTTTCTTATGCTTTATTGCTAGTGCAGTTAAGAGGCTGCCAGAAGACAAAATATTCCTTTCTAGAAGATATCACCCTGGGCCTCAAACTATTTCCACAAATAATTTATTGAACTCAAGATCAAGCACACAATCAATAATATCCAGGCACATGAAGAGATAATATGAATCAGAACTAGCAGAAGCAACAGAAAATAGAAATGCACCCACAGGGGCTCCAGGTATTGGTGTATCTGATGAACACCTGGTTCGAAATGATAGAAAAATTCAACAGAAAATTCTAAGACATGAAAGAAAGGATATGGCAGATTTTTTAAAGAGCTAAACAAAAATTCTAGAGCAGAAAAATATAATAATCAAAATCAATAACCAGAATGAATCACAAAGAGAAAATGACAAAAAAAGAAGGTAAAAGACATAGAGATACCATGGAAAGGTCTAATATGTAAGAAATTGGAGACCTAGCAAGAGAGCAGAGAAGTGTTAGGTAGAAGCAAAATTAACCAACATCTGCAAAGACTTATTTTTAGCAGATATTCTAGATTGTGTAGAGATTTATTTGCATTTATCTAATGACTAAGCATGCCGAACATCTTTTCTTATGCTTGTTGGCCATCCACAAATCGTCTTTGGTGAAGTATCTGTTCAAATGTTTGCTTGTTTTTAAAAATGGGGTTGTTTTCTTATTACTGAGTTTGAGAACTCTTTATATATTTGAAACACATGTTCTTATCAGATATATGATTTATAAATATTTCCTCCCATTCTGCCACTTGTCTTTTCATTCTCTCAACAGTGTCTTCTGAAGAGTAGAAGCTTTACGTTCCATGAGCCCCAGTTTACCAAAATTTTCTTCTATGGATTGTGCTTTTCACGTCAAACGTAAAAAAAACTTTGCCTAATCCAAGGTCACGTAGATTTTTCTCTTGTTTTTCTACAAGTTTTTATCATTTTGGTTTTCAATTCTTAGGTTTATAATCTATTTTGAGTTCATTTTTGTATATGGTACAAGGTATAGACTTTTTCCCAATTGACCCAGCACCATTGTTGAAAAGACTGTCCTCGCTACACTGATAGGCCTTTTCGTCTGTGTTACAATCAAATGGCAATGCACATGTAGAGGGCTTTTTCCTCTATATATGTCCCATTGATCTGTCTTTATACCAATATCACATAGTCTTAATTGCTGTAGCTGTATATAATGTCTCAAAATCAGGTAGTAAAAGTCCTCCAACTTTGTTTCTCCTTTTCAAAATTATTTTGGCTGTTCTTGGTCCTTTGTATTTTCGTATGAATTTTAGAATTAGCTTGTAATTTCCTACCAAAGAAAAAAAAAAGAAACTAACCTACTGGAGTTTTTATTATTTTGCATTAAATATATAGATTGATATGGGAAGATCTGGTATCTTAACAATATTGAGTCTTCTGATCCATGAACATGGTGTCTCTTTCCATTTACTTCGTCTCCTATTATTTCTCTCAGCAATGTTCTATAGTTTCCAGTATACAGCTCTTGCATGTCATTTTTCAGATCAATCTCTAAGTATCACATACTTTAGCACTATTGGGACAGGTTAAGAGAAAGTTCCATTTCCAATTGCTTGTTTTCCTGATTCGTATATTGATCTTGTATCCTGAAACATTTCTACATTCAGCACGTGCTAGTATTTTTCTTTTGCAGATTCCATCATAAATGATGTCATGTGACAAAAAAAGGACTGTTTTTTCTTTCTCTGCAGTGTGAATGCCCTTCGTTTCTTTGTGTTGCCTGATTGCACTTTTCAGAATGCCTGGTAGTGTTGAACAACCAGGGTAAGAGCCAGCACGCTCGACTTGTTCCTGATCCAAGCCACCATCAGAAAGGAAGGCCAGGGCTGCAGTTCCCTCACGCTCCCATTCCAATCCACTTTACACACAATTAAAACGCTCACTGTAAAATGTGAATGGGCAAGTCACCGCCCTACTTCAAGCCCTCAGTGATTTTCCACCGTCCTGAGGAAGAACAACTCTTGCATGCTCCGTCACTGACCATCACTCTAACGCCTTTTTTAAGTCACAACCCACCCAGACCACTGGGTTCCAACCAAACATCCCTCTTTCAGTTCCCCCAAGCTCCTCCACCTTCGGAGCTATGTGCTGCTCTCTCCGCCTGGACCACTCATTCCTGACTCTTCAAATGTCTGCTTCCTCCCAGCTCTTCAGTTTTAAGAGCTCCTCCACAAGGCTTTCTTTGACCTCCCGATGCACAGTAAGTTCCCCCATCACTTCCTCCTGATATGGACACTCACCTCCTTATGTTATGTGTCTCCCACTCTGAACTGTAACCTCCTTGAGAGCAAGTTCTCTGGTTTGATCACCTCTATTTTCTCAGTGCTCAGAGCAAGTGCCAGCACATGGAAGGCACTCAGTGAATATTTATGTATGAATCAAAGTGCCATCATCATCACTCACTCACTTATAGTACAAGATTGCTTTCTACAAGATTAACTAAGAAATTATGTCCATGGCAAAAGTGAAAAAAGTGGCTCTGCGTGATTTTTTTTTTTTTTTTGTCGTTTTACCACTTGAAAGTAACGACTCCCAGAAGCAAGGCAGAATTGAAGAAGGTGCTAACGATAAGTACAAATACTTCTTAACAATATCTTAATATAAGGATTTAAAATAAGTTGCACATAGGTTTTATAATTTGACATGAGGTTGTTTAAAAGTTTAGCTGCCTACATTATATAGCAAACCCTCTTTAACAGTCATTATTATTGCCCCCATAAAGTCTTATCCAGTTGCTTAATTCTTCAGCATTTTTAGATATAGTCAGAATCACACAATTAAATACTCTCCTATGCTTATTCTTCAATTGTTTTCCATATACTTTTTAGGCCTGCTTGATATAAAATCTAATCTGGGACTGAATTCATCTTTTTGTACTTTTTAGTACGGGGCAAGATAAATGAGAATCCTAAATAAAGGACTTCATGTTGATTAACTCAAGAAATGAATGCAATTATTTCATCAAATAAAGGTTTTCTTAGTATATATTCATTAGTATACATTTTCTTTATAGTACCCATTTATTCAGTTTTCTATGCTATGGATTAATTTTTATTACTTTAAAAGGTTATTAAAGTCATCTTTATAACTCAGTTATATAGTTTCAGCAGACACATTTGATTATTTATATAAATATACTCTATAGATGAGTATATAATATTCTTTACACATTCCCATAAAATTAATATTAGGGGGAGTTATTTAATTAACTTTATTGTAACCGCATTAGCAAAATGATTTTTTTCAAAATAATTTAGAAACGTCAAGGTCACAACTCTCTATCCTTCATTTTTTATTTTTACTTCAAGAAATTTTGGAAATTCAATACCCTCTGTGGATCAGATTTAGCTTGCTTAACACAGTATGTGTATAGCATGCTCAATAATTTTAGCTTTAAATCTAACTCACTTAATATAGAATAACTTTATTTTTAAGACAGAGAGAGAAACATAAATGTGAGAAACATCAATCAGTTTCCTCCCATACGTGCATTAAACCTGCAACCTAAGTATGTGCCCTGACCAGGAATCAAACCCTCAACCTTTTGGTGTACGGGACAACACTCCAACCTACCGAGCCACCCAGCCAGGGCTAGAATAACTCTTAATCAAGAGGACCTAACTACCTGTTCCTTCTAATGTTGTTTAATTGGCACTTCCAGGTGTTAAGCTAACAAGCATAGGTCAGTTAATATCACTGAGGTAGAATGTAAAATTAAACTTAAACTGTGTAGACTTAACTCCATTTAAATTATAGCATGCTTCTGGGAAAATAAGTATGAAAAGGCTTGATTCACTTTTGAATCACATGCAACGCTAAAATAAACATAATAAACATCTCAATTAATCACTGTAACAAGTAAAAAAGAAAAAAAAACCTCATGCTGCCAGGATAGAAGGGTGGCTATCTTGTAAAAATAACATGGTACATCCCTACATCTAATTTAAATCATAGTAATTGGAACCAGCTATATATGCCTAAAAATAAAATGCAAGGGCACACTAATAATTACAGTATTTTAAACACATATAAATTAATTTAAAAGTTAGGGAAAAGTTACAACCAAACAGAAAGGCAAAGTAAAGTATACAAAACTATTAGCAAACATAATCCCCGTTAGTATGTAACCTCCTGACCCCATTAATAGGTAAGCTCCCTAAGGACACAAAGATTGTTGTCTGTTTTGTTCATTCAAGTTCTTAAGAACAGCACCTGGCACATAGGCACAAATAAATAATAAATCTTACATATTAAACATTTAACATTGTATATTAACTAGAGGCCCAGTGCACGAATTCATGCACCGGTGGGGTCCCTTGGCCTGGCCTGTGGGATCGGGACAAAACCAGCTCTCCAACATCCCCCAAGGGTTCCTGGATTGCAAGAGGGTGCAGGCCAGGCCAAGGAACCCCACCAATGCACAGTTGGGGCTGGGAAGAGACGAGGGAGGTTGGCCGGCTGGGGAGGGATTGCAGGAGGGCTCCAGGGCATGTCCGGCCCCGACTTGCTCAGTCCCAATCGGCCGGAACCCAGCAGCAAGCTAACCTACCAATCGGAGCATCTGCCCCCTGGTGGTCAGTGCACATCATAGCAACTGGTCGGCTGGTCAACTGTTTGCCCCCGGTGGTCAGTGCACGTCACAGTGAGCGGTTGAGTGGCCTTAACACATCATTAGTATACTAGCAGCCCTGCGCACAAATCCATGTGCCAGTATGTATACTAGAACAGCTCTCTGCAGGGCCAGGCCGCTCCGCGCCTGCTGCCCAGAGGCTCTCCGCGGCCCAGAGGCCCATCCGCAACCGGGTGTGGAACACTTGCCTCGTCGCTGGGACGACGAAGCAAGCGTTCCAGCAGGCCACACACGCTGCCTGCTCTCAGCGGCAGCCCCCCCAGGACTGGGGGACTCCAGCGGGGCTGAGAGGACTGGGTGCCGCCATCTTGTGGCTATGGGCACTGCCATCTTTTTGACGGAGTGATGGTTAATTTGCATATTACCCTTTTATTAGATAGGATTATGCTTTGGCTGAACGGCCGACCCGTCGACCAGACACTTAGCATATTAGGCTTTTATTATATAGGATAATCCATAAATACTAAATAGAGGAAAGAATATTCTAGATCAAATATTTTTTGTTTATAGCAGGAAAACTAATTCTGAAGAATTTAGGAAGCAATAAAATGAATATAAAACTAAAATTGTGATGGCCCAATTCAATCTTTATTTGATGATTCTTTAGAAGTCACACCACAGGGTCATTATTAAGAATATCAGTGAAATTATATATTATCAATGTTGTTGAATACTATTAATATAAATTTAACTCAACAGAATACCAAATAATATAGATTAACCAAGTAACATATATGCATATACAAATAGCCCACAGACACAAACAATAATGTGGGAAGAAGGGGGCAAAGGGAGTGGGTGGAGGGGGGCAAGGGGAGAAAAATGGAGGACATCTGTAATACTGTCAATAATAAACAAATAAATTTAAAAAGACAGCTATGATTTTGTAAAACTAAAATTTTTCTGAGCTACTGAAAAGCTAACTTTATTAAAATGTCTCTACTCAGAAAATGACTACAGAAATCTTTGTTTCAACTAAGATCTGGATTTCTCCATTTCCATCAACTAATTTCCCTAAATATTTTCATCACAGTACAAAATGTGTATCATAATACTTTCTCCACTCAATTATTAAGGTACAAAAGATCAGCCATCAAAAGCTCTGAAGTTTTCTCCTGACAATGAAAAAAAAAATGGTAAATTCAAATCTCAGTTCGCACCAACTTACTCTAACTTTTGGCAAGACTCTCCGGAGTGTCTCAGCAGGATTCTGTCGCATCAAAAACGGGAGATTTGCAATCACACTTGTTCCCTGGATATCTTGACCAGCACTTACAGAGAAAAGACAAATTTAAAATTTGTAATTGCAAGCTGAATACCTAGTTTATGACTATAAAAAGCAGATTAATTTGAAAAATGGCTGCTTTTAATGACAAACACTAAGACTTTGACAAAGTGTTAAATTTCAAACACCAACACTTAAATACAAAAATAAAACCATAACTGAAATTTATTAAGTAAATCTTATAACATTGCATGAAAATATTAAGCTCATGATAAAAACAGATTAACTTTTAAGTTTTTAATACTATTATTAAATACTTTAAAATTCTACCTCATTTTTTTCGTGTGACCTACCAATTTGCTGTACTGTCTAAAAAATGTAAGTGGAAAATTTTCATCATGGTAAAATATTAATAATCATTACCAGAGGAATAGCAACAAAATCAACTATACAGAATCATACAACTTCCTTCTGTTATAATGAAGTTACTACCTGTGGCCCTTGACTGACTCTGCGAGTTGCCAGAACTTCTTAAAGAAATACTCAACGTTCTTACAGATCAGTAGGGTATATGTATACTAGAACAGTATCCTTTTGACATATTATTCATTAGATCACTAAAGCTTTACCAAAACAATTGCAGTGATGCTCTAATGGTCTAAATGCTTTAGAAAAGGTGTTCAGGTTCTTCTGAAAAACCAGTTCCATGAAAAGAATTCTTTGATTTTAAAACATAAACTAAGTGACGTAAGATTTCCAAGTACCTGAAATAAATATATATATATATATATATATATATATATATATATATGCTGTTACTGCTATTCTGATACCAATTTAAATGCTAATTGCTGATGCCATATTTATTTATCTTAATTAAAATTATTTTAACTTAGCTCTTCAAATGGAACTGTTTGTTATTATATGTATGTTAAGACCTTAATATGGTTTTAAAGTTCTATATTTACTTGCTTCAGTTTTATAAGTTCTGTTAATAAGAAGCAGATTCTGGTTCTAAACAAAGCTGCAGAGCTGTGGAGAAAGGCCTTTGCCCCGTTGGAGTAAGGCAGGCTATGAACCACGGTCAGCATAATATTCCACTGCTGTCACCACTCTCTAAGTGAATACTTTAAAAGACAAAAGTGAAAGGAATGGGACTGAAATAAGGAACGCATGCCAAGATGGGAAGATGGTCAAAAAAGGAAATTGAAGCTGCATGTAAAATTACTAGTTGTAGTGGGGGGAATGGTGCCTCCCACCCCATAAAGTATGTCTCTGCCCTAAGCCTAGGTTTTGTGATGTCATCTTCATTTGGAAGAGGACCTGAGATGAAGAGACCATTCTGCGCTGTCCAGGCAGACCACAGACCCAGTAACAGGTGTCAAAGGAGACGCTCAGAGGAGAAGACACAGACCAGAAGGCAGTGTGACCACAGAGCAGAGACTGGAGTGGTGCAGCCACAAGTCAGGGAATGCTGACAACCTACAGAAGCTGGAAGAGGCAAACAACAGCCTCCCCCCTAGAGCCCTGCTGACAACAAGGTTTCATATGACAATTTCTGGCCTAGAGTAGAGGATCAGTAAATGTCTCTTAAAAGGATGAATAAGCTCTGGCCCAGGTGGCTCAGTTCGTTGGAGCGTTGTCCGGTACACCAAAAGGTGGCAGGTTCAATTCCCGGTCAGGGCACATACCCAGGTTGAGGGTTTGATCCTCAGTCGGGGTGCATGCATGAGGCAGCCTCTCTCTCTCTCTCTCTCTCTCTCTCTCTCTCTCTCTCTCTCTCTCTCTTCCTCTCTAAAAATCAATTCAATAATTTTTTTAAAGGATGAATGAATGGGTGACTCACTGGGTGAAGTTCCCTCCCCCGCATAACATTCTTGAAATGACAAAATTATACACATGGAGAAGAGAGTGGTTTCCAGGGGTTAGAGATGGATGTGGAAAAAGATGTGACTATAGCCGAAACCGGTTTGGCTCAGTGGATAGAGCGTCGGCCTGCGGACTAAAGGGTCCCGGGTTCGATTCCGGTCAAGGGCATGTACCTTGGTTGCGGGCACATCCCCAGTGGGAGGTGTGCAGGAGGCAGCTGATCGATGCTTCTCTCTCATCGATGTTTCTAGCTCTCTATCCCTCTCCCTTCCTCTCTGTAAAAAATCAATAAAATATATTTAAAAAAAAAAAAAAAAAAGATGTGACTATAATAGTGTAACCTGGGTAATGAAAATCTTAACTGTCTTGACTGTATCAATGTCAATATACTGGTTGTAATATTGTACTATAGTTTTTCAAAATTTTACTTAGGGGGAAGCTGGTTAAAGAGAACACTGGCATCCGTATTATTTTTTTACAACTGTATGCGAATCTACAATTATCTCAAAATAAAATTCAATTTTTAAAAAATCAGTCAACGTGATAGATTTTTTTAAAAAATACATATGAACATCTCAACAAACACAGAAATCTGACAAATCCAACATTCATTCAGGATTTAAAACTATCAGCAAACTAGAAGTAGAAAGGAACTTCTTCCACCAGATAAAGGGCACCTATGAAAAACTTAGAGCTAACACCATACTTAACCGTGAAAGAATGAACGCTTCCTCCCTAGTCACGAACAGGACATTTCCACTCATATTCAACATTGTGCTGTTTGAGCGAGTGCGATAGGTAATAAAAAGAAATAAGAAGCTTATGGATTGAAAAGGAAGAAATTAAGCTATAATGTACAAAATAGCCAGTACAACTAATACTAGTAAGTGAGTCTAGCAGAGTGGCAGGATACAAGATCAAAAAGGATTTGAGGACGTGATATATAAGACAGGTAAAGAAGGTCCAATATACTGTTAATGTAAGTCCCTAAAAAAGAAAACCTAAGCAAAGGAAGCTTTTAAAAAATGTTATTAAAAACCCTGTCTTGAAATTAAAAAAAAAAGATTCAAAAGAGCACACCATATACCTGAGAAAATCAATTCAGCAGAACTGGGATACATTATTGGACTTTAAAGAAAAAGAAAAATCCTTTGGGCATCCAAGCAAAATGAGCAAGTTACTTGTAATAGAAACAAAATCAGATTGGCTTTAAACTTTAACAGTAATAAGTATTAGAAAAGCAAATAACAACTGATAAGTGACAATGCTTACTGTAAACAGAACTTGAAAAAATAAAAGAAATGAATCTAAACTGCAATCACCATAATCTCTATCCACAAACACAATCTAGGAGGATCCAACATGGCAGCAGAGTAGGTGGAAATTACACTCACGGCCCCCCAGGACAACACTGGAATTAAATTATAGAACATTCAACCTGAAGAACCAACTGAAGACTAGCTGAACAGAAGTCTTATAACCAAGGGTTTACAGAAGGCACATCAAGACTGGTAGCAAAGGCGGAGATGAAAAAAGCTTTTCTTTAAAATTGCAGGAGGTCCATCTGACGTCGACTGCATGCATTCACTACCTCGGTTCATCCTGGCAACAGGTCTCCTCTTCATGATGCCGTTAAAAGTGATATGGCAAGATATAGTTAGCAGAGGTGGAACAACACAGTCAACATAAATGCCACTAGAGGCAAGGTGAGGAGGAGCTGGGACAGGGTTGTTTATCAGACAAAAGAGCACACTTGGCTGCACAGTAAAGTAGGGTACTAAGCGTGCATACCTGGGAATTCCTTGGGTGCTGTGTACCTGCTATTATCTCCTGCCGACTTTGGTCCCAATCAGTATAAACAAACCAAATATGTGTGAATCTATGCCACCAACCATTGAATGGAAGAAATCCCAAAATAACCAGCATTGGTTTAAGTCAACAGTATGAAATTCGTGTTATTGCTATTTGATATGGTACATGTGATTTTAAAATAAATGTTTAATCAGTATTTTATTTCTATAGTATGTTATTTTATGTTTTACTAGAGGCCTGGTGCACGAAATTCGTGCAAGAGTAGACCTTCACAGCCGTGGCAGCTGCCTGGATCCCTCCCTCACAGCCGCATCAGCTTCCTCTATCCTGCGGCTGCAGCCCTGGCTTCATCCGGAAGGTCATCCGGTCTAATGAGCATATTATGCTTTTATTATTATAGATTTTTATAAAATAAGCTTCTTAGACTTCAAAACCTACAACTTTCAACTGGAAGGCCCAGGAACAAGCATCCTGGCTACCCCCTGAGCTGCTCCTTGTTGCCCGATTCTGCTTTCTCTGGGAGATCCTCCTTTTCTAAGACACTGACTCAGAAACAAAGACACAAGCCCACTCAGCAAACCATTCCTCTAAAACTAAAAGAACTGGGTGAATCATCTAATCTGTGCACTAGTGACTGAAAAGGAAGGAGGAAGGGGGAAAAAAGACTAGTTAAATGAATTTAGGACAGCTATCTTTTAAATTCTAAATTAATGTTACTAATTATTTTATTCCCATTGGGAGATGCGCCTATTTTAAAGAGCCATTTATAGTAATATCTTAAACCAAAAAAAAAAAAAAAAAGTCAACCCACTCAAGCATTTTTTATGATAATAAAAAATTTCGTAGTCTTCATTGTCATCCCAGCTCCTGCCACTGTCATAACTTCATCACTGATGGGAATGACTAATAGCTACTTTTTTTTTTTTTAATATATTTTATTGGTATTTTACAGAGAGGAAGGGAGAGGGATAGAGAGTTAGAAACATCGATGAGAGAGAAACATCGATCAGCTGCCTCCTGCACACCCCCTCTACTGGGGATGTGCCCGCAACCAAGGTACATGCCCTTGACCGGAATCGAACCCGGGACCCTTCAGTCTGCAGGCCGACGCTCTATCCACTGAGCCAAACCGGTTTTGGCTAATAGCTACTTTTTGATCCCTTCTAATCCAACAATGTTTCATCCAAATTTTACATTCTCCAATGCTTAGCACAGGATCTAGCACACAGAAAATGTTCTATAAATTTTTTATTTAAATTCAATTTGTCTCCACATCAACAACCATTTTCAAAAGCTGCATCAATCATTACCTGGAAATGTTCCATTTCTAGAATCTCAAACTCTGATCCCATGTGCTGCCCATAAACTCTTATCTGTCTCTTTTTCCATTGCTAAATGCATTTGTTATTCTTATCGCATTCCTAATCCCTCAATTCCTTCTGATTCTCTAGTTTCTAATATTCCTCCTAGTTTTACTTTCTTACTTGCCAGCCTGAACCTCCCCGACTAATACTTCAATTACAGTCCCTACTAATGACCTTGCTTCTTCAATTATCCTCCTAACAATAAAAATAGTATCAAATATACTATTACTAGGCAGAATACTAATAAGCACCTTACTTGCAGTCATCTTTTTAAATTCTCACAATAATTTTATGAGATAGATTAAATATTATTATTAGCTCCATTTTATAGATAAGCAAATTGGGGCTTGGCGAGATGAAGGTACTTGCCCAAAATTACGCACACAGCCTGTACAACTCCAAAACCCATGCACATACCACTACACAACACTGCCTCTCTTCCGACCTGTGCACCCAGCCGATACCAAACCCACCATCTGCTTTTTCCATCCCACTCCTGACCCTAAGCTATGTAGCACCCCTAGAGGAAAACGTGTAAGTACGCTGCTTAATGCTTTTAAAAACAGAATTTTTTTTTAAGAAAGCTGGTTCTCAATTATGCTGGAAGTAAACAAAATGATAACGAATTTGTGAGAAATCAAGAAAAGCCCAGAAATTCTTGGCATATCATATTGCCTAAAGAACTTTCAGAACTATTATTTTGGGTCTCTAAAAACGCGGCTATCTGTGCAAGTTATAAAACCTGTGCCCTTCCCCACCAAAAAGAATAAGCTGTATGTTAGAACAGATCTAGATACTGACAATATTGTCTTTCTCTATTCTTATATGTACCTTGCTTCAACCATCAGCCGTGGGCAAACTACGGCCCGCGGGCCAGATCCGGCCCGTTCGGCTGTTCTATCCGGCCCGCGGAGCTGAAAGAGTGGAGGGTTCTCTTGCTCTCCCCTCCGCTCCTTTACTTTGAATTTATATTAGTTCACACAAACACTCCATCCATGCTTTTGTTCCGGCCCTCCGGTCCAGTTTAAGAACCCATTGTGGCCCGCGAGTCAAAAAGTTTGCCCACCCCTGTTAGGAGCTCAAAATCTAAGAAGAAAAACAGATTTGCACGTAAGAATCCTGACTGGAGAGCAAAAAGTCCTTCTCTTTTCCTAGCCAGACAACCTTCATGCTTTATTTAATCCTAAACCAGTAAGAAAAGGGAGGGGGGGGAGCATATGCTACCCAGAAATGACAACATGGCATAGTCACCACTGGAGAAATTAACCTGAGAATTGTAGCTCTGCTACTGTTGGACGCCGGGCAGGACCGGAAAGGGTTTGCATATGCAGAGCCTGCGGTCCCAATCCCAGCAGCTCTCGTTTCAAACCCACAATACAGCACCTAGTAAGCTGACACTGCTTGAATTTCAGCGATGAAGCGGATGCCACACAGACCCTGCTTTGAGTTTGCAATGAAAACTAAACTTTAAATAGTTGACATTTAATTATTTCTTTACTCCAAGTAAATTATTAAATAGTTTGTTTTCATGATAGAACAAAATTAAGTGATTAGCTTAGAGAATTAAACTTCCAAGAAAGACAAAACTTTCTTTTAAGACAAAGATGACTCAAGAATATAAAGCAGAGGATACTGATACCAATCAATAACGTAATTTTTCAAATGTCGCACATTTTCATTACTACAAAATTAAATCCTTAATACTGTTCAATCTTCAAAATGTCACTTCAAGGGATTACACAGTTAGAGAACCATTCAACTCTGCTTGTAGACATCATACTTAGTATCAGAGAGTAACAAATTATATTGTTTAATAGCACCAAAGAAAGGATAAAAGAAAAATTAAGATTTAAGTGTCACTATGTGCCAACCAAGGCACTTTATACACATTTTCAAATTCATCTTGATTATATATATATATATATATATATATATATATATATATATACACAATATATTTCTATCCTTACTTGACAGTTGAAGGAACAATCCCGGAAAAAAAAAAAGTGATTTACCCGCAGTCATCCAACCACTAAAAATGAGAGGCAGGGTTCCACCCTGATTTCTCCTGACCAAGCACCACCGTACCACCTAGGACCGTAGTCCTATCCTAAGAAGCAGCTGAGCTGTCAGCCTAAAAATGTCTCTACGTTGATAATTTTTCTAAGAGAAAAATTTGCACATAAATTACTTAGTAATATTCACGTTAAAATAAATTCCGTTACTAATAATTTCCAGTACATATCTTTTACTATCCCAATGTCATGTCCACAGAGTATGCAGAAGTTTCATGTCCGTGGTGAAGAAGAGACAAACACCTCTCTTCACTAAAGCAGTGTCACCAGCTACACAGAGGGCGTTTCCCTTTGAATGGCTCTTCACCTTCCTGTATCAAGAATTGAGCTCATTCCCCTGCCCCCTCTTTTTACCAACAGAGACAGAAACAGCCCTATGATTCTCCAGGTACACAACTTAGAACTACATTACCCTTTCCTTCCTCCCTCACACTCCACAGCAAATCTCACAACAGTGTACAAGGTGAACGTTGTCCTTGCGTGTTCTGGAGTGGAATGAACTTGTTAAGGGGCAGACACACCTGTTGAATTAATAAATCTTTCCTTATTTTTTTTTAATTTGGAATTTTTCCATATTCTATTTCAATATTAAGATTAGATTTGTTGTTAACTTCCATATGTTTTTAATTTATTATACATAGGTGGATAATTATTAACACTTAGTATCAATTATACATTATTAGTATATATACACAACCACGTGTGTTTATATTTAGGTCACAATTTAAAATGTATTCCTTACTGTGAGTCATGGAAAAAAAATTTTTGAAAATCATTGTCCTACAGTATTTTGCAGAGTAAAAGGAAATATTACTAAGGCCTGCCCTAAATATATGACCTACAGTAGGAATATTGAAAGGTATGTAAATTATGAGCTCAGGGATAACTATACAAATTTAGAAGGTTTCTGGAAACATTGTTACCTCTCCCATAATTTTTTCAATCGGCCTTTCAACTTCCCCATTAACAAGTGGCAGAAAACATCATTTTAAAAATACTTTTTAAAAATACATAAATATAGAACACAGCAAGGGAAAGGGTTAGCTAGGAAGACTGGGCTGCATAGCAGCTAACCCAGCAAGCGAGGAGCCAGGGGAGGGGACAGAGTAAGTAACTGGCAGCTGCATAAAGAGATGAAATGAGGCCAAGTCCCGGAACCCGCAGGAAGAAAGGATGATAAACAGCTATGATAGGAAGAGGACCAGACCCCAGTACTTAAAGCTACAGAAGACAGGTGGCCTGAGATGTCCAATAATTCAGGTGGTGTATATTCAGGACCTGCTGTTAGTTAGGCACTGGTTCTGGACTCTCCAATGCGATCTAATAATGCTTTATGCCTCGCCATAGAATTTGTCAGGCAACAAATTACATACCTGGCACTGAACTGAGCCCTGAGCAGGGCTATGGTGGTACACATAGACATGACCTTACCCTAGGAGGGCTTCGCCGTCAGAAGAGACACGTATTAAACAACAAAAATCAATTAAGGCCCTGGCCAGGTAGCTTAGAGTACCTTCCCTATGCGCCAAGGTTGTTGGTTTGATCCCTGGTCACAGCACATACAAGAATCAACCAATGGCCGAAACCGGTTTGGCTCAGTGGATAGAGCGTCGGCCTGCGGACTGAAGGGTCCCGGGTTCGATTCCGGTCAAGGGCATGTACCTTGGTTGCGGGCACATCCCCAGTGGGAGGTGTGCAGGAGGCAGCTGATCGATGTTTCTCTCTCATCGATGTTTCTAGCTCTCTATCCCTCTCCCTTCCTCTCTATAAAATATCAATAAAATATATTTTAAAAAAAAAAGAATCAACCAATGAATGCATAAATAAGTGGAACAACAAATCAATGTCTCTCTCTCTCTCTCTCTCTCTCTCTGTCTTCCTATCTCTCTAAAATTTAAAAAAAAAGTTAACGGGGAGCTGCGGGCTTGGACACGGAGTCGCCGCCATCTGGAACCGGAAAGTGGAGCTTATCGGAAGCCTGAGAATCCACAACTGCGGCACCCACGGAACAGCTGCGAGCCCCAGAACAACGCTCCCCAATTGGCGCAAACACACGGGTTCAGAGGAGCTCTACACTCCACCACGGAAAGGTCAGATTTCGCCTGGGATAAGGAGAGAGAGAACTACATAACCAGACACCCAGAGAAGAGAGACCATGGGGAGACAAAGACACAGCCCACATATGAAAGAAAAGCAGGCATCACCAGAAAAGGAAGTAAACAAAATGGAAGCAAGCAACCTTCCAGAAAAAGAATTCAGAGAAATGGTCATAAGGTGGCTGAAAAGAATGGAAGACAAATTCGACAATATGAGCAAGAACCAAGAGGAAATGAAGAAAAACCAAGAAGAAATGAAAAATGACATCGCTGCTGTAAAGAACTCAATAGAAAGCATCAAGAGTAGACTAGAAGAAGCAGAGGACCGCATCAGTGAGCTAGAAGACAAGATGGGAAAAAATACCCAAGTAGAGCAACTTCTAGAAAAAAAAATTAAAAGGCAGGAGGAGAGCCTAAGGGAACTTTGGGACAACACGAAACAAAACAACATCCGCATAATAGGGGTTCCAGAAGGAAAGGAAGCTGAGCAAGGAATAGAAAACCTATTTGAAGAAATAATGACAGAAAATTTCCCTGATATAGAGAAGAAAAAACCCACACAAATCCAAGAAGCTCACAGAGTCCCAAGCAAAATGAACCCCAAAAGACCGACGCCAAGGCACATTATAATTAAATTGGCAAACACCAACGACAAAGTAAGAATCTTAAAAGCGGCCAGAGAGAGAGAGAAAGTTACATACAAAGGAACCCCCATCAGACTAGCAACTGATTTCTCAACAGAAACTCATCAGGCCAGAAGGGAATGGAATGAAATATACAAAGTCATGCAAAGGAAGGGTCTGAATCCAAGAATACTGTACCCAGCAAGGCTGTCAATCAAAATTGAAGGTGAAATCAGGAGCTTCACAGACAAAAAAGGACTAAGGGAATTTATTACCACCAAACCAGCAATGCAAGAAATGCTAAAGGGTCAGCTGTAAAAAAAAAAAAATAAATAGGAAGCGAAGAAGGAACACAGGTGTAAAGAATAGGAATGGCGACAAATAAGTACCTATCAATAATAACTTTAAAAGTAAACGGATTAAATGCCCCAATCAAAAGACATAGGGTAATGGATTGGATAAGAAAACATGACCCATATATCTGCTGTCTACAAGAAACCCACCTCAGAAAAAAAGACGCACACAGACTGAGGGTGAAGGGATGGAAAAAGGTTTTCCAGGCAAATGGAACTGAAAAAAAAGCTGGGGTAGCAATACTTATATCTGACAAATTAGATCTCAAACTGAAGGACATAACAAGAGATAAGGAAGGCCACTTCATAATACTAAAGGGAGCAATCCAACAAGAAGAAATAACTCTGGTAAACATATATGCACCCAATACAGGAGCACCCAAATACATAAAAAAACTCCTGGAGGATATCAAGGGAGAGATTGACAGCAATACAATCATAGTAGGGGACTTTAATACCCCACTATCACCACTGGACAAATCCTCTAAACAAAACATCAGCAAAGAAACATCAATCCTAAATGACTCACTAGACCAGATGGAATTAATTGACATCTTCAGAACATTTCACCCCAAAGCCACAGAATATACATTCTTCTCAAGTGCACATGGGTCATTTTCAAAGATAGACCATATGTTGGGACATAGGCAAAGTCTCTTCAAATTCAAGAAGATAGAAATCATATCAAGCATCTTCTCAGACCACAGTGGCATAAAACTGGAAATCAACTACAATAAAAACAACCCAAAGAAATCAAACACATGGAGACTAAACAGCATGCTATTAAACCATGACTGGGTTACCAGAGAGATCAAAGAAGAAATAAAAAACATCATGACAACAAATGACAATGAAAACACTACAATCCAAAATCTATGGGACACAGCGAAAGCAGTCTTGAGAGGGAAGTTCATAGCTCTACAAGCCTACTGCAAAAAACAAGAAACAGGGGTAATAAATTACCTAACCCAACAACTCAAAGAGTTAGAAAAAGAGCAACAAGAAAAGCCCAGTGTAAGCAGAAGGAAGGAAATAATAAAGATCAGAGCACAGATAAACGACATAGAGACCAAAGAAACAATACAAAAGATCAACAAAACCAAGAGCTGGTTCTTTGAAAGGATTAACAAGATTGATGAACCTCTAGCCAGGCTCACCAAGAAGCAAAGAGAGAGGACCCAAATAAACAAAATCAGAAATGAAAGAGGTGAAATAACAACAGATCCCGCCGAAATACAAAGGATTGTTAAAAAATACTACGAACAACTCTATTCCAACAAACTGGACAACCTGGAGGAAATGGACATATTCCTAGAAAAATATAACCTTCCAAAACTCAATCAGGAAGAATCTAAACAGCTCAATATGCCAGTAACTATGGAAGAAATTGAAGCAGTCATCAAAGAGCTTCCGGCAAACAAAAGCCCGGGGCCAGACGGCTTCACAGGAGAGTTTTACCAAACATTCAAGGAAGAACTAAAACCTATCCTCCTCAGACTATTCAAAAAAATTCAAGAGGAAGGAACACTTCCAAGCTCCTTCTATGAAGCCAGCATCACCCTAATACCAAAACCAGATAAAGACAACACAATGAAAGAGAATTACAGGCCAATATCCCTCATGAATGTAGATGCCAAAATCCTCAACAAAATTCTAGCAAATCGGATCCAGCAGTACATCAGAAAGATCATACACCATGACCAAGTAGGGTTTATCCCAGGAATGCAAGGATGGTTCAATATCCGAAAATCAATAAATGTGATACATCACATAAACAAATTGAAAGATAAAAATCACATAGTCATATCAATTGATGCAGAAAAAGCATTTGACAAAATCCAACACCCTTTCTTGATAAAAACTCTCAACAAGGTGGGAATAGAAGGATCATACCTCAACATAATAAAAGCTATATATGATAAACCCACAGCTAACATCATACTCAATGGGCAAAAACTAAAACCATTTCCCCTAAGAACAGGAACAAGACAGGGATGCCCACTCTCACCACTCCTGTTTGACATAGTACTGGAAGTATTAGCCATTGCAATTAGACAAGAAGAAGAAATAAAAGGCATCCAAATTGGAAAAGAAGAAGTAAAGCTGTCCTTATTTGCAGATGACATGATATTGTACATAAAAAACCCGAAAGACTCTATCAAAAAACTAACAGACTTAATAAATGAATTCGGCAAGGTAGCAGGATACAAAATTAATGCCAAGAAATCTATGGCATTTCTATACACCAACAGTGAACTTACAGAAAGAGAGACTAAAAAAGCAATCCCATTTTCCATCGCACCAAAAAAATTAAGATACTTAGGAATAAACCTAACCAAGGAGGTAAAAGACCTATATGCGGAAAACTACAGGACACTGAAAAAAGAGATAGAGGAAGATGTAAACAGATGGAAGAACATACCATGTTCATGGATTGGTAGAATCAACATCTTCAAAATGTCCATACTACCCAAAGCAATCTATAGATTCAATGCACTCCCCATTAAAATACCAACAGCATATTTCACAGACCTAGAAAGAACTCTCCAAAAATTCATCTGGAATAAAAAAAGACCCCGAATAGCCACAGCAATCCTGAGAAAGAAGAATAAAGTAGGAGGGATCTCAATACCAGATTTCAAGCTGTATTACAAAGCCACTGTCCTCAAAACAGCCTGGTACTGGCACAAGAACAGACATATAGATCAGTGGAATAGAATAGAGAATCCAGATATCGACCCAAACCAATATGCGCAATTAATATTTGACAAAGGAGGCATGAGCATACAATGGAGTCAAGACAGTCTCTTCAATAAATGGTGTTGGGAAAATTGGACAGATACATGCAAAAAAATGAAACTAGATCACCAACTTACACCATACACAAAAATAAACTCAAAATGGATACAGGACTTAAATATAAGACGGGAAACCATAAAAATACTAGAGGAATCCACAGGCAGCAAAATCTCAGACATATGCCAAAAGAACTTTTTCAGTGATACTGCCCCTTGGGCAATGGAAGCCAAAGAGAAAATAAACAAATGGGACTACATCAAAATAAAAAGCTTTTGCACAGCAAAAGAAACCATCAACAAAACAACAAGAAACCCCACTGTATGGGAGAACATATTTGCAAATGGTATCACTGATAAAGGTTTAATTTCCAACATCTACAGGCAGCTTATACAACTTAATAAAAGGAAGATAAATGATCCAATAAAAAAATGGGCAACGGACCTAAATAGAATCTTTTCGAAAGAAGACAGAAGGAAGGCCAAGAGACACATGAAAACATGCTCAAAGTCACTTATTATCCGAGAGATGCAAATCAAAACGACAATGCGATACCATCTCACACCTGTCAGAATGGCTATCATCAACAAATCAACAAACAACAAGTGTTGGCGAGGATGCGGAGAAAAAGGAACCCTCGTGCACTGCTGGTGGGAATGCAGACTGGTGCAGCCACTGTGGAGAACAGTATGGAGTTTCCTCAAAAAACTGAAAATGGAACTCCCATTTGACCCAGTAATCCCACTCCTAGGAATATATCCTAAGAAACCAGAAACACCAATCAGAAAGGATATATGCACCCCTATGTTCATAGCAGCACAATTTACAATAGCTAAGATTTGGAAACAGCCTAGGTGCCCGTCAGCAGATGACTGGATCAGAAAACTATGGTACATCTACACAATGGAATACTATGCTGCCATAAAAAAGAAGGAATTACTACCATTTGTAGACACCTGGATGGAATTAGAGAACATTATGCTAAGTGAAATAAGCCAGTCAATGAAAGAAAAATACCACATGATCTCACTCATTTAGGGATAATGAAAAACATTATAAACTGATGAACCAAAAGATAGTTACAGAGGCAGTAAAGCATCAAACAGAGTGTCTAATTACAGCGGTAAGGTTAGGGAGAGGTGGGGGAAATAAGAGATCAACTGAAGGACTTGTATGCATGCATATAAGAGTAACCAACGGATGCAAAACATTGGGGGGTGAGGGCAGGTATGGGAGTGGGGTGGGGGGGGGGCAATGGTAAGATATGTACACATATAATACCTTAATAAAAATTTGAAAAAAAAAATAAATAAATAAAATAAAAATTAAAAAAAAGTTAACGTTTATAACATCATCCTAAGTGTGCAGATACCTATAAAGGAACAGTACATAGCACTATCAAGAACATCACCTCCTTTGAGGTGAAGGGAGGGCTTCTCTGAAGACCTGAGATCTGGAAAGTTGGCGGGCTCCGTGAGAACAAAGTGTAGAAGGAACAGCGTGTCCAAGCACCCCATGCTAGACGGATTTCACAAAGAATTACTGAGCACTTACGCACCGCCAGGCACGGCGCTCTGAAAGCTGGCAGAAAGTAACAGAAAGAAAGCACCTGTTTCTGGGCATCTGAATTAGAACAGAAAGGAAGAAAGGGCTCTTTGCAGAAATAAAATCAATAGGACTTGATACAAACTAAGTTCTGAAAGGAAGAAAGAAGAGTACACAATTGTTCCCAGCCTTCCCTCCAGTGTCCTTTAAAAGGGCGGGCAGGCCCAGCCACAGTGGCTCCATGGGTGGGAGAGCTGTCCCGTGCACCGGGCTGCCGGCTGCATTCCCAGTCAGGGCACGGGCCTGGGTTTCAGGTTCCATTCCCGTTTGGGGAAGGCACAGCAGGCAACCCATCTAGGTTTCTCTCTCCCTTCAATGTTTCTCTCTCTCTCTCTCTCTCTCTCTCTCTCCCTCTCTCTCTCTCTCTCTCTCTCAGATTGTCCTCAAGTGAGGATTAAAAAATAAATTAATTTCAAAAAATTAATTAAATTGAAGGATATTCAGGCTTCAATAACAAGTGGAGACAAATTTAGATTTAAAATTATGAATGCCATTTCAGGCACACTAAGCTTGAAAAGCCAGTGAGACATTCTGCTAGAGGCATCACGCTGACACCACCCAGCAAGCGGTCCTGGTCCAGAGGTGGGAGAAAAGCCCAGAGCTTTTGCAGATTTGGAAATTAAGCCATGGAGACAACTGCCATCTAGGAGTGGAAAATCTGACTCAGAAAGAGAGTCCCTAACAGTATACTGTGGCTCCTCACTGTTCGTTTGACTGATATTGTAACTGAGTCACCGAATCAGAAGAAATATAACACAAACAAATCAATTATAAAATTTAAATGTTCATCAGTCAAGCAAAAATCAGTCTTGTAAAAGCTGTGTGAAATGCTGATTCCTTTCTTTAATGCTAAGGATAGGGTATAATGGAATGCTGGAGTTAAAGAGGACCTTAGAAATATAATTCACCTCCTCACATGCTGGCAAATGAAGAAACCAACATCTAGAGACTATGGAAGTTGCTCAAGGTCAATCAGCTAGTTCTTGTCAGAGTTAGGACACTATCTTCACAAAGCAAAAATCTAATTTAAAAAAAAAAAACACACACACAAGCAAGAAAAAAGAATCTATTGATTCTATAAAATGGCTCATGGGTTCCTAAATAACAATTAATTTAAAATAAGTTCAAACATCTATTTTCTTCTTTAAGAGAAATAAATGAAGTCAAGTTTCCCCATGATGTTCCTTATAATACAAGAACTATTTTAGACATCTATATCATTCCTTTTGTAATATATGAATTACTAGTCCTCCAGTTGTCTTGAAAAAAAATATTGTCTAAGGAAAAATAATGTTTAATTATACCATATGTAATTCAATGAGTAAATATTGATATACTAGAGGCCTGGTGCACAAATTCATGCACAGGTGGGGTCTGGACGGCCCGCCCCAATCGGGGCCTATTGGGCCAGGTCGGCTGGGGGGAGTGCCATGGGCAGTTGGCAGGCTGGCCCCACCCCCTTGTCAAACTCCCAGTTGAACTCCTGATCGAACTCCTGGTCAAGGGGACAATTTGCATATTAGCCTTTTATTATATAGGATAAGTAACTAATGTGTAAATAAACTCATGAGTATATAGTTATAAAAAAACTAGAGGCCCGATGCACAAAATTTGTGCAAGAGTAGGCCTTCCTTCCCCCGGCTGCTGGCACCGGCTTCCCTCTGGCAACTGGGACCCGGGAGTCCCTCGCAGCCCTGGCTTCCTCCAGAAGGTCGTCTGGAAGGATGTCCAGAGATGTCCGGTCTAATTAGCATATTATACTTTTATTTTTATAGATTTAGGTAAGATATATATGTATTTTTTAAAGTAACTTTTTTTATTTATTTTATTGATTTCAGAGAGGAAGGGAGAGGGAGAGAAAGATAGAAACATCAATGATGAGAGAGAACCATTGATTGGCTGCCTCCTGCACGCCCCCTACTGGGGATGAAGCCCACAACCCAGGCATGTGTTCTTGACCGGAATTGAACCCGGGACCCTTCTGTCTGCAGGCCGACGCTCTATCCACTGAGACAAACCAGCTAGGGCTTATACAAATATTTTAGCATGTTGTCCACAAGACTAGGTCCATGTGCTATTTATTTACATGGGAATCATGAAGAAGAACAAACCATTCTGTTCTTATTTATACACTAATTACCTACACAAACCAAAGGAAATGCTTATCATGCAAAATATTGAATATTAGCATTTTTTAGAAAATACTAGTCAAAAGAATCAGAGCTGACTAGAATACCCTGAGTGTTTGTGTGTGTGTGTTTTTATCTAGAGATAAGTCAATCTTTTTGAAGGCATCAAGAAATGAATGCACTAACCACCTGAGGCAGGTTGATAGCTGGGGTGAGCAGTGAGTTAGGGTTAGAGTCACGGGTGCAAGAAAGAATGCTAACAGCATGCCTGGCACATCTCCCTCACTTTGCTGACAATACAGAGAAGCTGCTGATGTCACCAAGGTCACACAGCTTTTAGTGGCTGAGCTCCATGTTTCCTAGCAACAAGTATTTTTAAGAAACATGTTATATAGCTCTCACTGACTAATAAAAAGAAATATGAAATTAGTCTACAGACTGATTATAATATACGTTCCTTAATAATAGACCAGAGCTGAAAAAATAAAATACGTGCTATTTTAGAAAAGTACGAAATATTTTCCTGAAGAAAAATAAGGAGGCCACATCTATTTGCCCACTAGTGTACAGACACTAGGATTTTGACCCTCCAGCAGGTTTCTACTAATCAAAGATTTGAAAACCATCTTGACTAAACAAATGTAGGGTTTTTTAATGTTTATATCAGAAAACTTACAGAAACCCTGTGAATGATTCTATTTTGTAAAAGAAAGATTTAATCTGTTTAAATATCAGAGAGATGAGGAACAGGAAAAATTGAGGATACTCCCAGGTTTTTAAGCTGTGACATTAAGTAGATGGTGATGCCATTTATGAGAGATAAGGAGGCAACCCACATTGAGTAAAGATCTGAAAGAAATAATAGAGCTAGCAATGTAAGTATCTGAGGAAACATTAAAAGCAGAAGGAACAATAAGTTTATAAGCCCTGAGATAGATGTGTACTTGGTATGCTTAATGAAAGGCAAGGATGGCTGGAGTACACAGCAAGGGAAGAAGGTAATAGTAAGAAATGAAATCAGAGCTGCAATAAGGAAGAAGGAGGAAGTCACAGAAATCAGGCAAAGCACTGATCACATTTTCAAACCATAATGGAACTAAGGATCAATAACAAAAGAAATCTGGAAAATTCCCAAATATTTGGAAATTAAACAACACACTTCTAAATGACTCATAAGTCAAAGAAGTCTCTAGATAAATGTTTAAATGTTTTTCCATTAAATGATAATGAAGGTTTAACAGATCAAAATTTGTGAGATGCAGCTAAAGCAGTGCCTAGAGGGAAATTTACAGCATTATAATGTATATATTAGAACAGAAGAAAGATCTAAAATCAATAACCTAAGCTTCCACCTTAAAAAACTAGAGAAAAGAAAATTAAATGCAAGGTAAGCAGAAGAAAGAAAATAATACATGTTAGAACAAAAATCTTTAGAGGAACATAATGAAACCAAAAGCTGGTTCTTTGAATAGATCAATAAATCTGAAACTCTTCTCTATCCAAGGAGTTTCTGCTGTTCAGTGCCGTCTATTAGCACCTCCTTAGAGGATGAAATTAGAAACTGGGGTTCAACATCTTCTCTTTTCTTAGAATTGAGAATAGCCTGCTAAAGCAACATGGAAACTTAATTTCTATTGGACTCAACCCATTATATCATACTAGAGGCCCGGCGCACGAAATTTGTACATGGGTGTGGTCCCTATGCCTGGCCTGAAATCAAGGCCATCTTCCCCAGCTGCCCACAGCCAGCCCCGTCCCCCATCACCACCCACCCCCGGTTCCCCGTTCGCCACCAAGTGATCGGAGCCTGCCGACCGGGGGAAGGACCGAGAGGTCGGCCATTCCCGCCCCCTCACCAGCCCCGCCCCCACCACGGGTCGCCCTCTGTGTGTGGGGTGACCGGCGGGGCGGGGGCCTTGGCTTGGCACCACCCTCGTCCCCCGCCACCCACCCCCGGTTTCCCATTCGCCATCGGGCGATTGGAGCCTGCCGGCCGGGGAAAGGAACCGAGAGGTGGTCAGTGTGCCTCATAGTGATTGGTCGAGCAGTCATTCTGGTCGTTCTGCCGTTAGGGTCAATTTGCATATTACCCTTTTATTATACAGGATGGAGGGAAGAGAAGGAAACAGTGCCTGAAGTACTTAAGGGACTTGAATGTGATCACAGAGACAGATGCCAGGTCCCCTGGTTTTTACAATAGCAAAGTGGCCCTTTCTATTGTACAATATAGCCATATTGGAGGGGAGAGGGGAACCTCAACCCTTACCTTACACTATACACAAAATTTAACTGGAAATGAATTAGACCTAAAATTAAGAGCTAAGACTTAAAACTTCTAAAAGAAAACAGGGACAAAAATCTTAATGACCTAGGATTTGGCAAAAAATTTCTTAAATATAACATAGAAAGTACTAACTATAAAGAAAAAAAAACACAATAAATTAGACCTCACCAACATCTGACCACAGCAAAGGAAAAAAAGCCTTTGCTCTTTAAAATATGCTCTTGTAAAAATTCAAGGCAAGCCACAGACTAGCAGGCAATATTCGCAAAGCTAATATCCAACAAGTGGGCGAACTCTTTCACCAAACACGCTCTATGGCTGGCTCATAAACACACGTAAAGATGCTCAACATCCACTGGTCATCTGGAAAGTTCGGTTACAAATACAATGAAACACCAGTACGCTAGACCACTAGAAATACCACTAGTATGGCTTAAATAAAAAGACTGATCATGCCAAGTATCAGCGAGTATATGGAGCAACTCAGTCTCTCACACACTGATGGTGAAAATGTAAAACTGCACAATCAATTAGGAAACAATTTAGCAGTTCCTTAAAAATATAAACATATACCTACTATACCAGCCATTCCACTCCTTGATGTTTACCAGAGAGGAACGGAAAGCACATGTCCACACAGAGATTTGTACATGAATGTTTATAGTCTGTAATAACCAAAAACTGGAAACTATCCAGATGTCTATTAAATGATCAATGAATATGCAAAACATATTATATCCTTACAATGAAATAACTATCAATAATAAAAGCAATAAATTACTGATACGTGCAGCATCATGAATGAACTTCAAAATAATTACATTGAGTAACAAAGCCAGACAGCCCTGGCTGGTTTGGCTCAGTGGATAGAGTGTCGGTACGGACTGAAGGGTCCCAGGTTCAATTCAGGTCAAGGCCAGGGTTGCGGGCTCAATCCCCAGTAGGGGGCGTGCAGGAGGCAGCCGATCAATGATTCTCTGTCATCATTGATGTTTCCATCTCTCTCTCCCTCTCCCTTCCTCTCTGAAATAACAATAAAAATAAAAATTATTTAGAAAAAAAAAAGCCAGACAAAAGAGTAACTATTGTATGATTCACTTCTATGTTCTAGAAATTGTAAACTAATCTATAGTGACAGAAAGCAAGTCTGTGGTTGCCTGAAGTGAGGGAAGTGATCAGAAAAAGGGGAGAGAATATTCTAAAGGGACACACAGTTACTTTTGGGAGTGATGTATATGTTCATTATCTTAATTGTTATGATGGCTTTATGTGTACATACATATGTCAAAATTCATCAAATTATAAGTTTAAATATGTGCATTTTATTGGGTGTCAATTATACCTAAATAAAACTGTAAAAATAATAGATATGTATATACCCACACACATCTACACTCACCACATAACCTAGCATTCTATTCTTAGGCATTTATCGAAGAGATACGAACACATGTATCTACATTCTAGAACTGGAAAAACCAATCTATAATGACAAAAGGCAAATCATATTGATTGCCTTGGATCAAGGTGGAGGATTAACTGCAAAGGGGCACCATCTGGAGAGAAAACTTTATAGCTACATGAAGTTTCTTGATGGACATTTTTCTTTTTTTTATATATTTTATTGATTTTTTTAACAGAGAAGAAGGAAGGGATAGAGAGTTAGAAACATCGATGAGAGAGAAACATCGATCAGCTGCCTCCTGCACACCTCCCACTGGGGATGTGCCCGCAACCAAGGTACATGCCCTTGACCGGAATCGAACCCGGGACCCTTCAGTCCGCAGGCCGACGCTCTATCCACTGAGCCAAACCGGTTTCGGCTTGATGGAAATTTTTCTATACATCCCAAGTACAATGTGTTCTGAATTGCAAGCAGAAGATTTAGAAGACCAGCAACAATTACCCTGTACTGAAACAACTCTGCTCCAAGCATGGTGCCCGCTCCATACATTTCCTCTAATCTTCCTAAAATCCTGTAATGTAAGTACTATTATTCCCAGTTTAGAGGAGGAGGCTCGAACTCAGAGAAAATAAGAAACCTACCCAAGGTCTCTCCGTAAGTAAATGAGCAAGCCTCGGCCCCCAGGAATCAATCTGGACGTGTCTTCATGTCAAGTATTTCTGACAGCACGCTGCCTTCTCAATGCTCAACACGCTTGTCAATTGGGGGTGACTTCT
Source organism: Plecotus auritus (assembly GCF_963455305.1). Lineage (NCBI taxonomy): Eukaryota > Metazoa > Chordata > Mammalia > Chiroptera > Vespertilionidae > Plecotus > Plecotus auritus. The sequence continues at coordinate 5,332,125 of NC_137770.1, read as the reverse complement.
ACTCTATTGAGATTGAAGAGAAATACATTTGCTTCCTTAAACAAGTACTTCCTTGAACATAAGTATCTACTGGTACAATGCCATTCATTTTCCTGGGAGATGCATAACAGATAAGTACTCAATACATTGATGATTTATCCTAAAGTAACTACAAATATTTCTCATTATTAACATCTCCGATTTGGATGGAAAATTAGACTACATAAACAAAAAAAGAGAGAAAAAATCACATCATATCACATCCACACATGAGGATATAACAGATTTGCCTTTATTTCTGACATGATTACCACATACCAAAGGACAAGGACGAACGTGGTGACTGTGATAAACTAAGTCTGAACGCCTTCTTCATGCCTCCCACTGATTTAGTGGTTGAATACCTTTATGTGACCCTGATTCTAAGAAAGTTATGATTATAGCCAAAACCGGTTTGGCTCAGTGGATAGAGCGTCGGCCTGCGGACTGAAGGGTCCCAGGTTCGATTCCGGTCAAGGGCACGTACCTTGGTTGCGGGCACATCCCCAGTAGGAGGTGTGCAGGAGGCAGCTGATCGATGTTTCTCTCTCATCGATGTTTCTAGCTCTCTATCCCTCTCCTCTCTCTTCCTCTCTGTAAAAAATTAATAAAATATATTTAAAAAAAAAAAAAAGAAAGTTATGATTATAACCACTTGATACAGTCAGCATCTTAACTTTTATTTCCAAATTTGGCTGCAGAACTCCCACTCTGCGATATCACTAGGGGGCGTACTTACTCCTTTAATTTTTATTTTCTTTTTTTATTTTATTTTTTTAATGGGAGGAGAGCCCTAGCTGGTTTGTACTAAAGGATCCTGGGTTGATTCCAGTCAAGGGCACATACCTCTGCTGCAGGCACTATCCCCGCTCTGGTTGGGTCCCATGCGGGAGGCAACCAATGTGTCTCACATCAATGTTTCTCTCTTTCTATCTCTCTCCTCCTCCCTTCTACTCTCTAAAAATAAATGGGAAAATATCCTCTGGTGAGGAGTGACAAAAAAAAAAAAAAAAAAATAGGAAGAGAAAGAAAAAGGAAAAAGTTCTAAAGATGCACTTTTATCCTGACTGTCCCTGGAAGGTAAAGTGCAAAATGTTTTAAAATTAACAGTGCAGTGGATTTTAGCTGGTTTGGATCAGTGGATAGAGCGTCAGCCTATGGACTGAAGGATCCCAGGTTTGATTCCGGTCAAGGGCACATGTCCAGGTTGCAGGGTGCTCCCCAGTAGGGGGCGTGCAAAAGGCAGCCCATCAATGATTCTCTCTCATCATTGATGTTTCTATCTCTCTCTCCCTCTGCCTTACTCTCTGAAATCAATAAAAATGTATTTAAAAAATAAAAAAATTAAATTAAATTAACAGTGCAAAGTAAAAAATAGTTTAAAAGTGACACATGACTGTAAAAGTAAGCAACATCAATGTTAGATTTGGTAGATACATTAACCAATGAACACATTTAATGCATAATATAAATAGCAAATATTGCTTAAGGTCTTTTGGTAAAAAAACAACAACCTTTAAATCTGTAATACAAGCTGACCCTAATTATAAATCAGCTTAAAATGCTTAATTATAATTTGTGAAGATTCTGATTTCTGATAAAATACTACTAGCAAAGAAAGTTAGATATTTATCACAAACTTCAGCTGATATACTTCACTTGTCTGTTACTTTATTAAATTACTAGAGGCCTGGTGCACAGATTCGTGCACCAGCGGGGTCCCTCAGCATGGCCTGCGAGGATTGGGCTGAAACCACAGCCCAACGCCACCTGCCACTCCTGCCTGCCACTCCCGCTGCACCTGCCACCGGCTCGCTCCCCATCTGTCCCGATCAGGGGAGGCTCGTGCCACCACAGCGGAGCTTGGCAGCTGTGAGCCCTGCATCTGGTGCCCATCGGTCAGCTGAGTGGTGCTCCCCCTGTGGGAGCGCACTGACCACCAGGGGGCAGCTCCTGCATTGAGTGTCTGTCCCCTGGTGGTCAGTGCACATCATAGTGACCGGTCGACCAGTTGTTCCACTGTCCAGTTGTTCGGTGGCTTAGGCTTTTATATATGTAGACTGGAAGGCAAAATTAATATGTTATCCTCTTTTAAAGTTGGACATTTACCTTGAGCACCTAAGTAGCAAGGAAAGGTGACAGAGGGAATGATCGTTAATTAGGTACCTGTTCTGTGGCAGGGGCTCTGAACATAGTACAACAACCTGAGGGAACAGAAATTACTGTTTCCATTTACAGATGAGAAAGCAAGGGCTTAACAATCTGGAGCAACTTGCCCCTAGACACACAGATAGTACATGGCACAACCGGATAGAACTTAAATCTGCCCGATTCTATTGGATATGATACCAAAAAATCAGCAGTGGCTTAACCCACCTGACATTCTGGTCATCTTCAAATAAACAAATACACTTTATTCTACTAAGAGGTATGTATTCACATTGCAGCAAAGTACAAGAAAGAACCAAAATAGCAACAACATAAAATACAGCTCATCCTCCAAGAGCTTGCAATCTGATAAGGAAAATGTACATAAACACACACACACACACACACACACCACATGTTAAGGAATACAAAGTAGTAATTAATTTCGGGATGCAGCCACTAAATGATATGGGAGCTCAGAGAAGCCTGGGATCAGGTGGTTTCAGCAGTCAGGAAAGGCCTTTCCTAAGATGCAAGATTACATCTGGATCCTGAGGATGGAAAATGCTGGGCAGACAGAATGAAAGGGTATCCGAGGATGGTAAAAGCAGAGGTAAGGATGAACACAATATACCTAAGTAACAGTGAAGAAGCCAGCTTGACGGCTTCAAAGGACTGAAAGGAAACAACCCAAGTATCCACTAACTGATGAATGAATAAACAAAATGTGATATATCCACACAGTAGAATACTACCACCAATAAAAAATGAAGTCCGGATACATGCTACAACATGGATGAAACTTGAAAACATGCTAAGTAAAAGAAGTCCATCACAAAAGGCCACATATTGTATAATTTAACTTACATGAAAGGTTCAGAATAAGCAGTGGTCCCCAAAGGCTGGGCAGGTTGGGAAGCAGTGGAGAGGAACGGCTAATAGGCACAGGGTTTTTTTATTGGGTGATGAAAGTGTTCTAAAATTTACTGTGGTGATGGTTACACTATTCAGAATACACGAAAAACCACTGAACCCCATACTTCAAAGGGGTGAACTGTATTGTATATGGATTACATCTCAATTATGCCATTAAAACAAAATGAGGGTTCAGTAGGATACCACATTACACAGCTAAGATGGAGTCACTTATGCTCAGTTTAAGAGTATGCGATTTATCTGGTATGCCGTTAGAGATATGAGTGAAGATTTACCTAATGAAAGCACAGCGTACACACTTAAAGGCTCTTCTCTAGCAAAATAATGCACATGTTTTGAGTACATTCCTAAAATATATGCCAAAATCTCAGAGGAGAGAGAACAGGAAAAAGATGTTGCAGTATGATTTTGACTAATCCACAAGCTGTGACTATTAGGAAAGTTGTTTTGCTTCAGTGCTAAATGTCACAGATGGGTATATCAGCATCATATTTATGCAAAACCGCAAATTTGTCTGTGTCAAATCTTTAAGTACCATAATGTTCTAAACTTAATTGTGAAAATAGCATTAATAATTGATCTGCCACACTTTAGAGTAAGATAATGAAGAGTGTGATTTGTTTTTCACTGGATGACAGTGCTCTGTATATAATGCTTTTTTAAATATTAGATCCAATTTAAGTTATGAGAATCTCTACTAATGTAAAGCATTTCCTACTGATGTTTACTCATTTGACTCTAAATTCTAATTTAACATAATACTCCAAAATAGTTTTAATATACAAAGTAATAGAGCTAAAAAAACAAATCTGACATTCAAAAGCGGAGAGCAAAACGGAACGTCTGAATACTAAAGATCCAATACAAAGGAAAAGGTAAAGCACTCAAAAATAAACCTGAAAATCAGAGAGAGAGAGAAAGACAGAACTCAATATTAGGTTCTACAGCATTGGGGAGTACAAACCTTTTTTTAAAGGAATAAGATACATCTAAAATAGAAGGCTCAGTACATGAGATCAGATGAGGCTTTAAGGGAGGCAGCCTTTGGAACAGTTCTAGAAACAATCCCATACCTTCCCCGCCCCCCCACACCCCCCACCCAGGCCCAATCCCAGGCATGAAAGAACCTTTCAGGCCGCCTGGGCCTAAAGGTGAAACCCCACTTCCCCCCAGGAGGTGGTGAGATAGTAGGAATACAAAAGAAGAATTCAGCTGCAGACCCAGACACAACCAAACTAGTGTTTGCCTTCTCAGTCACCTTGCAACCCTCCTTCAAGGCAGATGAGCCGTAAGAAACTAAGAGAGATATCGGATCTCTTTCTGAATTCTCTTGTTGAAGAATGAGAGGACCCAGCTGTGTCTATCAGGGCTTTGTAAGGTCCAGGACTAGATGAAACTTACGTTCGGTGCCTTGAGAAATACAGACAACTCCGAGGACCTGGTTCAGTAACAAACAATAAAAGTAAAAGAGAAAACAAGCCATCCTAAAAAGAAGCCCTGTCACTGATATCTAGAATAAGGTATCTGCTGTCACAAGTAGAGCAAGACTCCATTTCCTGATTGTAAGCCAGCATTTAGACAAAGAAGAATTCAGGCGGAGTAAGTAAGACCTTATTTCAATCATTTGCTGCAGTATGTTAAAAATAAACTTATCCAAACTTTTACCAACGGTCTACCTACTCCAATCAAAAAAAAAAAAAAAAACAACTGTGGGAAAAGACAAGTGTTTGTAACTACTGTTTACCATGTTGGACATGTTCATGGAATAATGTACTTCAAATATAGCAATAAAATATCAAAATAGGTTAAATGTTGGGTTATCTCTATGTAAACACCAAAACACATACTGTTAATGTATACATAAATAAAAGATTTCTTTTAAATAAGTAGGTAGACTTGATGAGAGCATGCTACCAAAGACCACCAATAACATCCACAGAAGGTCCAAGATCCAGAAACATTTTAAAGTGATAGAATTACTGGAGAGGACGCTCCAAATTGTAAGCATGCTAAAATTCCGACTAAACTAAGACCAGAAACCCAAGGGGCCACTAATAGACTAAAGAGTATTTTTTAAAATGGGTGCCAGGGAAAGGGATTTTTTTAATAGGATCCTTCGATGAGTACCATGGAACTAGAAACATAATCTATACACAAGGAAGAAGAACAAGTAACTCGCCAGCACCAGGAAATGGAAAGGTAGACCGAAGCAAAGCAAACAAGGATGACAAAATATACCAGTGGTAAATAACACCAGTTTTCAAAATCAGATTCTGAAAAACTAAAATGAAAACTAATTTGCTGAAAGGGGGGAAAAAAAAAAAAAAAAGTTGCACTAATTAAAGAGAATTTTTTAAACCAAAGTACACAAAGTACCTTAGAAAAATTTCTGTTTCCGAAGTATAGATATGTTCATTAATGTTGGCCACATTTGCTTTTAAGAAGCTAAAATCACAATTTTTAAAATAGTTGAGAGAAATCTTGTAAATATTTACAACATTTGCCTTCAGCAATTCTGTAGCGCTTGTGAGATGAGACTTACATGAAAGTGAATGCAATTAAATTTTTAAAATCTCTCAAGTATTATTATGAAGCTCACAAAGCCAAAGTAATATGAACAGCTACCATATTTGTGGATTTTTTTATATAGTAAATAGTATATAGGGTTCACACTCTACAAGGAACTTAAATTAATCCCTGGATATTCTTGAGTCTCATCTAAACTTATTGGATGTTATATGAGAACCACTAAAGCTGGAAAATAAAAAAAGCATGAGATTCAACTCAAATCGTTAGTTCTGTTCCTCCTCCTCCAAGCAGTATTCTTTGAGTCAGGTATCTTATTTTATTTCAGTTCTCAAATGTATAAGTCCAGAGCTAAATCTTGATTTATAAATCTTAATTTAGGTGGGAGTAAGAGCTAAAACATAGTAAGTGCTATGCATGCAAAAGCACTGTGCTCAGGTGGGTAAGTGAATCTGAACATAACTGTAGCATGACATTTCAGAAAGCGTTGGTCCACGCAGGGAGAGCAGGAATTTCACAGGACTTCCGGAAATACCTGAGCAGATAAACAGCCCTTTCAATATCCCCGAGGTCTTCATCAACTGTCAGTCTTTCTATTTCTTCTGGTGTCTGTCAAGTGCAAAATACAAATTAGTTCACCACATGCATCTGCCTTGCCCCCCCAGTGCCGCTCCAGGGGCCCCAGGTAACTGCTACTGAGGAATGGAAAAGTTTCACAACTGAGCATTTTCACTGAAATCCAATCAAGGACCTGAGGGAGCTGTCTCTAATTGTTGGGTTTGGGTTGAGGAGGTTTGGGTTTGGTTTTTGTTTCTTTTTCTTTTTTTTTTCCACTCTTCTAGCTTTTAGATTGAAGCTTGAGAATCACATGGTGGCTTCGGAACAGTGCTGAAATCAATTTTATATGCATATTTAAAAAGGTAAACACACTTTTTATCTCCAATATCCCAAGGCTGTTTCTCCAGCATTTTCCACCCCAGGAAATGCTAAAAGGGGTGATGGATGAAGAGACTGCAGCGGAGTGGGAATGAAAAAGACGAAATCTGGAAGCTGGGGAGCGGGGCGGGGGGGCGGGGGGTCGGGGGGTCTGTAAAATGTGAAGCTGGAAGGAAATCAAAGGTTGGCGATCTCCAGGACCGTGGGAGTAGGAGCTAAAGGGGCGGCCAAGGGGCTGGCTGGGGGCCGGGGCTGTAAACGGGGTTTGCCAGCAGTGAGGGCTGGAGCCTCCGCGAGGCTGGGAGGACGATGACTCTGCGGGTGGGGGAGCCGCTGGGGGTGCGGGGCGCTAGTGAAGGTTGACTTCGTCAAGACGGGTGGGGCGCAGGTCCTAGGAGGGTCAAGGCGGGCTGGGGGAACGGAAGGAGAGGACTTAGGGTGACTCAGGAGGGAGGCAAAGGGTCGACGGGGCCATGAAGATGGGGAGCAAGACGGCTCCCGCACGGGTGCTGGTTGGAGGTGAAGGGAGGCCGGGATGACTTGGAGAAGAGGGTGAGATCTGGGGTGTCTCAGGATGGGTGGGGGGTCAGGATCGCGGCGGTGTTGACTGAGGAGGGGGACTGGGGCCAGAACTGAGACAGCACCGGGGGCCGAGGGGGCACCCGGGAGAGGACCCCGGATAAGCCGAGAGGGGCGGCGGGGCAGACGCCGGGCGGACCCGAAAGACTGGGGCTCGGGTCCGCCCGGCCGTTCGGGGGTGGGGGCGGGTTGGGGAAGGGCACCAGGGGGCCGAGGGCGTCAGGGAGCCGCGGGGCTGGTCCGGCCAGGGTCCGAGGAGAGAGCCAAGGGCTCGTCCCTCGAAGCTAGGGGTCAGGCTGGGAGAACCAACCCGGCTGCGTCGAAGAAGGGGCCCCGGAAGGGCCAGTTTAGAGTAACACGGCGAGCGGAGGAGGCTGAGGGGCCCGCCGGGCACCGAGAGGGGCCACCACAGGGACGGGCCGGGGTCGGGACCCGGCCGGCCGCCCGGCGCCCAGCGGGCAGCTCCTCCTCCCCGGGGCGCGCACCTTGAGGCTCCGGCGGACCGGCCTCTCGATGATGGTGAGCTCCTGCAGGTCCTCCGTATAGCCGAACAGACTGTTCTGACTGAAATCCATCGCGGCGGCGGACGGCGGCGGATGCATGGACCGCCGGGCCCCCTCGCCGCCCGGGCCGGAGCGGCCCCCGGAAGCCGGACGCGCGCAGCCCCGCGGGCGCCCGCCAGCAGGACTTTCTCCCGCTCTCGGCCGCGGGAACCCGGCGGGCAGCGAGCGGCGAGCCGGCAGCGAGAGAGGGAGCGCGGCCGCCGAGGGGGCGGGGCGGGCAGGCGAGAGGGCGGGGCTAGGCGAGAGGGCGGGGCTAGGCGCACGGGAGGGGGAGGGGAGGGGCAGGCAGGCGAGAGGGCGGGGCTAGGCGCACGGGAGGGGGAGGGGAGGGGCAGACAGGGGAGGGGGCGGGGCGAGGGGCGGGGCCAGGCGGGGGACGTGCCACAGCGCCCGCCTCAGTCCCGCCCCTTCCCCCCGGCGTTGCGCGCTCGAGGGCCGGACGCAACCGCCCTGCGAAGTGACCGCGGCCTTCGCGACCCCTTTGCGCCCGCCCCTCTCGGCTTCCAGCTCCCAACCGAGCGCATCCCACCCCGCGGCGCGTGCGCAGAGCCTTCCACTTGCCGCAACCGGCGGGGGAGGTTGGGGGCGGGAGACGGCAGAGAGGCTGAACCAATGAGAGGGAAGCAAAGGAGAGGGGGTGGGAAGTGGGCGGCGTCTTGTTTAACTGGACAGTAACTTCCAGGGACTCCCGGGACCGCCCATCCCCGCAGGCTGGCTGTGGACACTGAGACCAGCCCGGCTCAGCGCTAGCCCTGGGGGACAGGTGTGTCCCCCAAAATAAGCAAGTGCACCGCGACTTGTGTGAGGATGAGGGGGAAGGGGGCGTATGGAAGTGAGGTCCAGGAGGGGCTAGCATTCGGGAAAGGGCAGCGGTCAGGAAAGGACTCGTGGAGGGGAGGCACTTACACTGAATCTTAAACGATCAATAAGACTTTTCCAAAAGAAATCAATAATAGGAGTAAAAGCCATTGCGGATCGAAGCCTGGGCGTGGTTTGGTTGTGGGGCTTGCAGTCGGAGTAGACCTTGGCTGCCGGGAAGCGAGAGCTTGGCATGTGGGTGGGGAGAGGCAGGTCCTTTATGCGTCCTTGCCTTGGATTCTATTAAGAATAGAAAACGATGAAAGGGCGACTTTTTGGACGTCAGGGACGAGTTATGTTGATGATGCTCTTCAGCTCCTAAGGATCAGCAAGGCCCCTCTCTCTTTTTTCCTTCCTTTTTTTTACTTTGTTGTTTTCCACTCATCCCCTCTTCACACGCCCGCCCATTTCTCTACCTCCCATTTGCACCCTCTTTCATATGTTTATGTTCCAGTACAAGTGCATGTCCTGAAAAGTTTTTAGTTTGTGTGTTTATTTTTAATATACATGAAGGGTCTTGTGCTCAGAACTCACTCAATGTTTCTTGTTTTTCCCTCAGCGTAATGCTTTAGAGATCCATGCCTGAGGCTGTATATATCAGGAGCTCATTAATTCCTACCACCAATGGCATTGGATTTGGCCATCTAACACGTTTTACTTATCAATTCCTCCAACGATGGACAGTTTTGTTGCCAACAGTTCCTTGCTACCACAAACAATGCTGGGATGGGATGCCTATGGCCCACAAAGAAAATGGAATTGCTGGGTCATAGCTTCGCTCTGCCACCTCTCCCTCCGGATGACTGTCACTCTGCACTCCCGCCAACGGCACATAAAGGCAGGAAGATTCCTGTTTCCCTGCTCTGTCCAGTAACATTTGGTATTATCCGACGTCCTAATGTATACCAACTTGATATTGGTAGGGTCATATCACAATGTAATTTTCATTTGTATTCCTTTGGTGATTAGTGATGTTCATTATTTTTCCATATATACTTAAGAACCATTGAGATTTTTTTTCCTTCTGTGAAGTAGCTATTGACATTCTTTGCCTCTTTTCCTGCTAGATTTCCTTTTTTTTTTTTTTTTCCTGGATGAATTGAAGGAGTTCTGCCCACGGACACAGGCAACAGTGCGGTGAAGGCCTGGGAGGGGCAGGTGGGGGGTGGAAGGGGTCAATGGGAAACGAAAACAAAGGGGGCATCTGTAATACTCTCAACAATAAAGATAATTTTTTAAAAAGAATTAAAGAAGTTCTTAAATATTCTAAATATTAATCCCTTGTCAGGCTTGGACATTGCAAATATCTCCCAACCTTCCATGTATCCTGTTAGCTTCGTTTTTGCTATCTTACACAATAGGGGAAATCCTTCATTGTGGGGTAGCCAAATGCATCAGATTTTAGCTTTGCAGAGTGTGCTTTGGCGTCTTGTTTAAGGATCTTTTCTACCCACAGTTGCAAAAGATTCTCCTACATTTTCTTCTATTTAACGTCACACCTTTAACTCTCACAGTTAGGTCTGAATCCATTCCGAGTAGGACTGCGATATTATTTTCACTGAGGATCCAGCGTTCCCAGCAATGCCCACCAAGCAATCCGTCTTTTTCCCACCGCTGTGTGACGGTGTCTGGATTAGATGCCACGTGCCCAGAGGCACCTGTGTCTGTTTCTCAGTTCTCCTGGCTGTTCTGTTGATGGAGTCCTGTTCTTGCCGCCAGTGCTGCGCTGATCTTACTGCTATAGCTTTGCTACGTGCACCCCAATACCTGGTAGAGTGGGTCCTCCCGCTCTTTGTTCTTTTTCTTTTCCCAGTATTGCCTCTGAAGTTCAAAGCAAGACACAGTCCATGGTTACCCCAAATCTGAAATTCAGGTTTTCCTGATCCCTATTCCACTGAGGGCCGGTGGGAGGGGACAGAAAGTGGTATATCCTGACAGGATCAGAGAAGAGGCCAAGGGGGGCGGGATTCTCAGCCAATACCTTGCAGCCTCCCTCGTCTGTCAATTTCTGAAATTCCCCTCCTTTTCCCCTTGATCTGTAACTGATACCCAATGACATTTGCAAACTTGACCCTGTTTCAGCTAAGAAGCATTATCTCATATGTGGATTTTGTAATAGCACCATCTGAGGTCCGATGGCATTCTTAATGATGAGTGATGAATCACTAACACATAGCTTTCATGTTGGCTGCTCCAGGGCAGGAGGCGGATGACGGAGAGTGTCCCACTGACGGCTGGAATCTGTAACTGCTACCGTCACCACCTGGGGTGGCGAGAGCCCACCCGCGCCTATAGCCCACCCGCGCCTATAGCCCACCCGCGCCTGGCTGCCAGGAAAGCCGAGTCCCAGGCCTGACTCTGCCAGGAACACGCAGTGGAACAGCTCTTGGCGCCTGTTTTCCTTGCCCGACTGCTTCCGTGAGACTTGGCTCCTGTGCCTCAGAGGCAGCCCTGTGGCGTGCAGCAGAGACATGCACGGCCATCCAGGTTAACAAACAGATAGCGACTCGGAGGTCCTGACAGGTTGTGAGACTTGGGCTGCGGCACACAGTCCAGCAAAGCTAAGTTCATGCACTTCATTGGCTCATTCAACGATAGCGTGGCTACGAAGCCCATGGACTTTGGAGACTAACTGCCTGAGTTTGAATCCTGGTTCTGCTGCTTCCTGCTGTGGGCAAGGAAGGTACTCACCCATCCTGTCCCTCCCTGTACTCATCGCTAAGGAGTAAAAGCGGTACCTAGCACAAAGCCTTGTAAGAGTTAAATGCGATAACATGTATGCAATGCTTTGAGAAGTTCCTGGCACAAAATCAGCACTCGGTATTTGCTATCTTTATTACCACTAGACCAGTGTCGTCCCCCTCCCTGCCTCCGCCCCGTACCCAGCTTCAGAAAAGGTTTCCTAAGCTGCGCTGAATCCGTTGATTGTTGTGAGAGGCAGAATAATCCTCTCCCAAAGAGGTGCACACCCTAATCCCCCGATCCCATGACCATGTTAACCGATATGGCAAAGGGGCCTTTGGAGACGTGACTGGTTGAAACATCGTGAGGTGGAGATTTCCTCTTGGGTGATCCAGGCGAGCCTGATGTAACCCTAGGGTCCCCAGAAGGGAAAGAGGAAGGCGGAGTCGGTGTCAGTGATGTGAGGCAACAGAAACTTGACTGGCCACGGCTGGTGGCAAAGACGGGAGGGCACCACAGTGGGCAGCCTCTAAAAGCCGGAAAAGGAAAAACGAAACCCTCAGCTTCCCAGAGCCTCCCGGTGGGAATGCAGCCGGCCGACACCTTGCTGTGGGGCCTGCGAGACCAGCTCTGGCCTCCAGGACGGAGAGACATTTGTGTTGTTTCTCGCCACCAGGCTGACGGTCATGTGTTACAGCAGCAACAGGAAGTGAGTGCAGTTTTCTGTGTGAGGAAGGTAGTTAAATTAGCTTTCTCCTCAGACCGTACACCGAGATCAATTTCAGGTGGATGAGAAGCCTAACCGTGAATGACAACTCTTTCAGACTTTTGAAAGAAAACATAGGAGAATTGTTTTATATCAGACAGCATAGGCAGTGTTTTCTTTTTTTATTGATTTCAGAGCGGAAGGGAGAGGGAGAAAAAGATATAGAAGCATCAGGGATGAGAGAGAATCACTTATCGGCTGCCTCCTGCATGCCCCACACTGGGGATCGAGCCAGCAACCCAGGCATGTGCCCTGACCGGGAATCCAACCATGACCTCCAGGTTCATAGGTGGACGTTCAACCACTGAGCCAAGCCGGCCGGACAGGAGTGTTTTCATAAACAAAACAAAAAGCGCATGCAATAAAATAAAAGATTGACAAATCTAACTACCTTAAAGTTAAGAAACTTATATTCACCAAAAGACACCACAAAGACAGTGACAAGACAAACTATAGAGTGAGAAAAGATATTTACAACCAATTAATCAAAGAACGATCGCTGTCCAGAATCAAGAATCCAAGAAATCAGTAAGAAGACAACTACATTGAAAAGTGGGCAGAGCATATAACCAACCAGATTACCAAAGAGGCGTCGCCAATAAACCTCTGAAAAGGAGCTCAACCTCATGAATAACCAAGGAAAGGTAAGTGTACACACCCACCCAAATCGGCAAGAGTGACAACAGAGAGACCAGGTGGGAAATGACAGTCGCTTGGACTGGAGTCCTTATGATAGAGATGGAGCCATGTGAACCGATTTGAGAGATTTTGGAGGAACTGGGGATGTGTTGGGGAGAGGATAAAGGTCAGAGAGGCGGAGGCATTAAGGATGATGTCCGAGTTTTGGGCATCACCCACCCAGCTCTCTTTCTGCACTCTCTTTCATGTCTACATGGATGGCAGGTGGGGATAGCTGCTGGAGAGCTCCACCTGCAGCCCCAAGCGGACTTCCCAACATCTGCCCCATGTCAGCGGCTGCTCCCTGGAGCTCCCTTCTCTTCGGCTTGAGTCTGGACAACTAGATGAGGTTCCTAGTGGACCACGTCCGTTGGAAACCGGAAACTGCTCAGCACCTGACCCAGGGTTAGCACATAGTAGGGCTCTGTTGATGTTGACTGAGAAAATGGGAAGAGAAAGAAAGAGGGTAGAGACAGGAAGGATAGAACAGAAAGCACTGAATTGCATAGTAGAAGATGTCCTACCAGCCGTGGGCAAACTACGGCCCGCGGGCCGGATCCGGCCCGTTCGGCTGTTCTATCCGGCCCGCGGAGCCGAAAGAGCGGAGGGTTCTCTTGCTCTCCCCTCCGCTCCTTTACTTTGAATTTATATTAGTTCACACAAACACTCCATCCATGCTTTTGTTCCGGCCCTCCGGTCGAGTTTAAGAACGCATGGTGGCCCTCGAGTCAAAAAGTTTGCCCACCCCTTGGTCCTATCCCCAGGGTCCAAGCCACGATGACCTCTCACCTGGATTCACAGAGCCTGGGCTTCAGACTGATCCTGTTGACCCAAAAGTCAGACCTAGTCACCTTGGGCTCTAAACCAGGGCTCCTCGCCTTGTTTCTTTGTTGGGGAGGAGGAGAGACCTTGCACTGTAGGATGTTTAGCAGCCGCCTGGCCTCTACCCACTACTCATCTCACGCAGAGAACGTCTTCCCGCACCCTCCCTGACTTCCTCTCTCCCCATGTTCTCCCCCGCCCACTCTGCTGTCCTCACGCGCGCTGGTCTCCTGGCTCTTTCGCACCCGCTGGCCGTCGGATCCCAGGCAGAGCCTTGAGGCCCTCCCCCCCCCCGCCCCCATTTCCTCTGCTCGGACGCTCTTCCATGGGGCTTTCAGGTGACCACTCCATGGGTCCTTCAGGGTGCGAGTCAAGCGGCACCCTCTCGGTGAGGCCAGCCCAGGACACCTTGCACGAAATTAAAATCCTACTGAATGAATTTGCTAACTCCTCCTTAACAAAGTAGCGCAGCCGGGGTGGCTTAAACAGCAGAAACGATCGTCTCAGGGTTTGGAAGCGGGAAGTCGGAGGTCAGGGTTGGTTTCTCCCGAGGCTGGCGACGGCCGCCTCCTTCCCACTGTGTCCTCCCGTCGTTTCTTGGACGCGTGGAGGCGTCCCTGGTGTCTCTGTGTGTGTCTGGGTTTCCTCTTCTTATGGGGGGGTGTCTGCAGAGGTCATATTGGGTCAGGGCAGTGGTCGGCAAACTGCGGCTCGCGAGCCACATGCGGCTCTTTGGCCCCTTGCGTGTGGCTCTTCCACAAAATACCACGGCCTGGGCGAGTCTATGTTGAAGAAGTGGCGTTAGAAGAAGCTGAAGTTTAAAAAATTTGGCTCTCCAAAGAAATTTCAATCGTTGTCCTGTTGATATTTGGCTCTGTGGACTAATGAGTTTGCCGACCACTGGGTTAGGGCCCCCCCGAATAGTCTCACTTTAACTCACCTCTTTGATGGCTCTGTCTCTGAATACAGTCACCTTCTGGGGTGCTGGGGTGAGGACTTTAACAGATGAATTTTTGGGGACACAATTCACTCATACCGCCCACCATCACCACCACCAGCACTTATCAGCCTAACATTCTAAATATTTTTTAAAATATATTTTTATTGATTTAGAGAGAAAGGGAGAGGAAGGGGGAGGGAGACAGCGAAAGAGGGAGAGAAAAACATCCATGATGAGAGAGAATCATTGACCGGCTGCCTCCTGCACGCTCCCATGCTGGGGATTGAGCCCGCAACCCGGGCATGTGCCCTGACCGGGAATCAAGCCATGATGTCCTGGTTCATAAGTGGGTGCTCCACCCCTGAGCCACACGGGCTGGGCTGAATATTTTCCTTATTCACCTCGTTTACAGTCCTTTCTCCTCTAATTCCCCACTCCAATGTTGTGTTTCGTGAAGGTAAGGGTTTTGTCCATTCTACTCGCCACTGTATTCCCAATGACTAACATAATGCCTGTACACACATAGTAGGTGCTCATTAATTAGTCAATAAAGTAATGAATAGGCATAGCTTCTCCACTAACTAGCTGTAAACTTGGGGAACCACTCAATCTCTTCGGGCCTCAGCTGCTCTGTCAAATGAGGGGATCAGGCTAGGTAACGGGGAACAGGACTCTGTTCTATTGGACTCCAGGTGCTGACTGGGCCCAGATCCTCTAGGAAACAATCTGAGCAAAGCTTCAGGGCTAACCCTTCCTTGCCAGGTGTGACCAGGGCAGCCAGCGAGCAGGCAGGCGGGCAGGATGGGTAGCCAATCCACACGCACCTGCACCGGCTGCCACGCCCCCCCCGCCCCTCCCCCCCCATTGCCGCAGAGGCGCAGCCCGCTGCACGGGACACCTGCAGACAGCAAACAGGCTGTGCGGGAGCAGGCGGAACTCTCCGTGGGAAGGAGGCCGGCAAGGCTCCTCCGGCCACGGTCAAAGTTAGCCCCTTGGGGAGTTAACCCACCTGCACTTGGTCTCCGCGGAAGCCAGATCCAGCCCCTCGGGAGGAAGGCTGCAGGGACAGAGAGGAGGGTGAGCAAGAAGGCAAGCCCTGGTCCCCAGGGCTGAGCAAGTCAGTGGCTCAGAGGCTGGGAGACAGGTGGGACCCAGAGCATCAGGCATGTGTCCAGGACTAAGGAGGGGGCGCTGGGGGGTTAGGGCAGCCGTAGGTGAGGCAGGAGACGGCCACAGTGTCTGGGACCGGGTCAGGAGAGAGCAGGTGGGAAGCGACGGGCTCCAGCAGCTGAGCAAGGAGCTGGGCCCAGCACCTGGGCCTGCCCTGCGGGATGGAATCGGTTTTCTGAAGTCCTGACGGCGACTCCATGGCCCGCAGCCTGGCCTGGTGACACTATTCTGGGGGCGCCGGGAGGAGGACACCCAGCCTCCTGACCTGCATGGTCAGGCCCGGGGCCTTTGCTGAGGGGGCGCCGCCTTCCGGGGGGGCCTAGGGCTGGCAGCCAGGGAGCTGCTTCTCCTCCAGCCTCCTCCCTGCTGAGGCCTCAGCCCCACTTCTGATGTCACTTGGCAAACTTGCTCAACTCCAGCTGCCCCCTCAGCGCCTCTGGAGGGACCAAGGACGTTCCCTGCCGAGGCCCCTCCTCCGGGGCGGGGTGCTTTTCTCCTGTGGGGGATGTGTGTCCGCCTTGTGCCCCACCTCGAGGGCAGATTCCGCCCCCAGGGGTGCTGATACGGCCGCCAGCAGATTGCACATTTGTGTCCTGGGAGGCAGTGGGCGAGGGAAGCAAACGCGTGTGCGCGTGGGGAGGGGGTGCCTGTCTCCTGCCCGTGTGCAGAGGCAGCGGGAGGTGATTATAGGGCTGGTCCCCGAGGCCGTGGGTGTGGGTGCAAGGAGCTGGGCACACACTTGCCTGTCGAGGTGGGGGTGATGGTTACCCTGGTGACCGGGCTGGGAAGTGGGTTGGCCTTGCAGGCAGAAACGCTGGAAAGAAATAGCATGAGCCCTGGTTAAAGCTTCTCGCTCCCTCTCTCCCTTTTCTTCCCCGGAGCACAGGTTCCACGGGGCCTGCCGTCACCCATGAAGGACGCCTCTCAGTGGCTGGCCCTCGTACCCCGTCTGGGGCCCTGTGCACACCCTCTCCATACCGCCTGGTTCTCCCAGCCCTGGGGCCTGGGCACTCACTTCCCCTCTCTGGCCTCACTCCGACCGGGCACCTCCAAGGGGCCTTCATGTTCTGATGCCCCGGCGCCACCCCCAGGTCTCACTCAGCAGGTCTGGAGCTGCACTGGCAATCTGCATCCTAGGTACCCCCCTCTGCACCCCGCTCCGCACCCCCAGGTCCCTGGCCACTGCGGCTCAGAACCCCTGCCGCTCGGCATTGAGAGCACAGGCACGGGAATCAGGCAGGCACACCTGGGTTCTCGCCTCACCTCTGCTGTCTCCTTGGGCAGTTTAGCCCATCGAGCCTCCATTTCCTCCCCTCTGTTGCGGGGGGATGAGGACTGCCAGCCACATGGCGTTACCGTGAGAATCAGCTGAGACAGCGGTAATGCCGGGCTGCGACGAGGGTCCAACAAGTGTTATGCTCTTAGCTCATTTTCCTACCTGAATCTGTAGGTCTCCACTGTCTGTCCCCTTCCCGGCAGCTCCCTTTCTTCTGCTCCTTCTCCTGCAGCCAAATCCCATTTCCTGGGAAATTGTCTCTGCAATGAGCAAGGAGTCATCAGGTTAGAAGTCGGGCAGAGGAGGGGACAGCGTGTGCACAGCTGGGCCCTCACACCCAGTCCCAACTTCCTTTCATCTGTTGCCATGAGGACTCTTAGCTTACCAGCCTCTGTGGGGTGGAATGACTTCCTCCAGCATGGGGGTTGGGGGAGGGCCTCTGGATCCCAGCGGTCATTTTCGCAAGGCGCCAGGAGATGGGAGGGCTCCATGCCCACCCAACCCAACCACCACGTTCCATTTCAGGGAAAACGGAGGCTTCTCTAGCACGGGGACTTAGCTGAATTTCGCTTCGAAGCCCCAGCACCTGGCACAATGCGTGGCATACTGGCTGAGATCTGATTTTCTTGACCCTCTTACTCAACCATGAGCTTCATTTAGGTACGAGGCGAAATGGTCTCTCCTGATGCATTTATTCACTCTGATCTCAACACATTAGCACATAGGAAAGGCCCGGCCGGTGTGGTTTGTGGTTGAGCGCCGACCTCTGAGCTAGGAGGTCACTGTTAGATTCCCAGTCAGGGCACATGCCTGGGTTGAGGGTTTGATCCCCAGTGGGAAGTGTGCAGGAGGCAGCTGATCACTGATTCTCTCTCATCACTGATGTTTCTATCTCTCTCTCTCCCTCTCCCTTCCTCTCTCTGAAATCAATAAAAAGGTATCTAAATAATTTTTAAAAATACATAGGAGAGCTTAGGGCACGCAGCTACAGTTCACTCTCACTTCCCCACACCCAAAGTTTCAAAGTAAGTGTTGGCTCAACAAATTTGTTCATCCAAGCTCTTTTGAACAAGACTGGTTATTAACATATCAAATTCTACAGGCCATGAAAATTAATCCTTCCTTTGAAGGGCCTTGCATCCCCCAGCCATGAATTTTTCATGCCCCGCCAACTCCCATCCTCCTCTCCCTCAAGGACCGCCTCGCTAGCAAAGAGAGTTGATGGAACTCAAATCAGTTCAGGATCACAGCTGACTAACAGATGTCATGAAGAAAAGGAGATTGAAACTCTTGGCTTAGAAGTTGTCAAAAAATTATCTTAGTGATTAATCTATCTGTTCTGTCTGCCGTTAATAGACAATTTGTGAGATAACAGAAAATACATATGTTGGTCTCTGACCTGGTTCCTGGAACAGAGCTCCTAAAACCCTGGAAATTTCCCAAGTGATAGGAACCAGGTACATCTCTTGTTTTAATTTTTGTCTTTGCACTGCATGGGAGAACATATTTGCCAATGCTACATCTGGTAAGGGGTTAATATCCAACACATATAGCATACTCATACAACTCGACAAAAGGAAGACAAACAATTAAAAGTGGGCAGAGGATCTGAATAGACACTTCTCCAAAGAGGACATACAAATGGCCAAGAGACATATGGAAAGATGCTCAATGTCACTAGTCTTCAGAGAGATGCAAATTAAGACCACAATGAGATACCACCTCACACCTGTCAGAATGGCCATCATCGACAAATCAATAAACAGCAAGCGCTGGGAGGATGTGGGGCCAGGGAGCCCTAGTTCTCTGCTGGTGGGAATGCAGACTGGGGCAGCCCCTATGAAAAACAGTATGGAGTTCCCTCAAAAAATTGAAAATAGAACTTCCATTTGACCCAGCGATCCCACTTCTGAGGATATAGCCTAAAACCCCCAACACACCAATTGGAAAGAATATATGCATCCCTATGTTCATAGCAGCATTATTTACAACTAGAGGCCCAGTGCAAGAAAATTCATGCACTGGAGGGGGGTCCCTCAGCATGGCCTGCCCCCTCTCACAGTCTGGGAGCCCTCAGGGGTGGGACGTGACACAGCAATCAGGGGAAGGCAATGCCCCCATCACACCTCTGCTGCTGCCACTGCTGGCAGCGCAAGCCTCAGCTGGCCCTGGTTACCTGAGCCTCGAGGCTTGCCTGCACCTCAGGCCTGCCCTGGGCAGCTGGGGGACTGAGGGCGGTTCCAGCCGCACCACACAATTGCCACCTCCCCCTCCCTCAAGCCGGCAGGGTTGAAAGGACTGGGGGACTCCAGCGGGGCTAAGGGGACTAGGCACTGCCATCTTGTGGCTATGGGCGCCGCCACCTTTGTGATGGTGTGACAGTCAATTTGCATATTCCCTCTTTATTAGATAGAATAGCTAAGATTTGGAAACAGCCCAAGTGCCCATCAGCAGATGAGTGGATAAGAAAGCTGTGGGACATTTACACTATGGAATCTATGCAGCTGTAAACAAGAGGGATCTCTTACCCTTTGGGACAGTATGTATGAACCTGGAGAGCATTATGCTAAGTGGAATAAGCCAGTCAGAGAAAGACAAGTATCACATGATCTCACTTATTTGTGGAATGTAAGGAACAAAATGAACTGACCAACAAAATAAGACCCGAAGCACGGCGGCATGGAACATACTGACATACCTTGATGCAGGGTTGGGGGAACGAGAAGAGATAAACCAGAGAACTTATATACTTATATGCACAACCCATGGACACCGGCAATAGGGTAGTGATGACCTGGGAGCGGGGGAGGGGGGAATGGGAGATATCTGTTATACTATCAACAATAAAAATACATATATTTTTTAAATACTTGTCTTTGAAGACAAAATCCATATGATTTCACTTCTGTATGCAAAATAAAACAAGTGAACAAACAAAACAGAACAAACTCAGAAACAGAGAGCCGATTGGTGGTTGCCCGTGGTTGGCATTGCTGAGTTTGAAAGGCCCCCTCTTTGCCAGTAACTAACACTTCATTAAAATCTGTGCCACAAAGACACTGTGTCCCATGAATGGGGTTTCTTCACCATGAAGAATGGCATTCAGCCCGGCCGGTGTGGCTCAGTAGGTGAGCATCGGCCTATGGTCACGGTTCAATTCCCAGTCAGGGCACATGCCCAAGTTGCGGGCTCAATCCCCAGTGTGGGGTGTGCAGGAGGCAGCCCATCAATGATTCTCTCTCATCACTGATGCTTCTATCTCTCTCTCCCTCTCCCTTCCTCTCTGAAATTAATAATAAAAAAATATATTTTTTTAAATTAAAACAAAATTTTTAAAAAAATGAATGGCATTCAGCCCTAGTCAGTTTGGCTCAGTGGATAGAGCATCGGCCTGCAGACTGAAAGGTACTGGGTTCGATTCCGGTCAAAGGCATGTACTTCAGTTGCAGGCTCCTCCCCGGCCCGGGCCCTGGTCTGGGCTCATGCAGGAGGCAACCAATCGATGTGTTTCTCTCACATCGATGTTTCTCTCTGTCTTTCCCTCTCTCTAAAAATCAATGGAAAAATATCCTGGGGTGAGGATTACAAAAAGAAAAGAATGGCATTCATTTTCATGTCTCCCAGTCTGTCCGGCACTTGGCAAGAAATTGATGAGCATTCGTTGTAAGAGGGACAACACGGAAGAAATGGTTAGCGCGTAGACACAAATGAGAGCACGAATGATGGCTCGCCAGCACAGGCTTCTCGAGCCCTCACATTCGGGTACCACCTGGAGGTGCAGGCGGCACAGGGAGGTGCTTCCAGAGGGTGTGGGTTGGACGTGGAGATGAGGCAGAGCTTGGTCAGTTTATATTTGGAGAATCAGCTATAAATGGATGCTGTGGCCCCAAAGACTCAAAGCACCTCAGAAGTAAGGCTGTGTGGGAATGGCTGCCATTCGGGGGTGAAACAAACGAGGCTGGGCTCAAAGGCTTCCGCACAATGTCTCAGCAGGACCGAGCAGGATCTCCGCGCTGCGCGGGGAGCGGGGAGAGCGTCTGTCTTGGCAAACAGAGCCCGAGGCGCCCGTCGCCAGCTGTTTGGCCACAACGCCACGAAGGCTCACCCCTGACTCGGGCTGGCTCCCTGTTGCAAAGAGGGGCGTCTCCCCTGTGTCACCACATCATGACTGAGAACAATTATTTGAACAACGAGAGCTGAGGATTCGCTGGTAAAGTGCAGGAGTGCGTCATTTACAGCCCAGTGATCTCCTGAGCACGGGGGATGGAAAGCACTGCGTTCCGCTTCAGTGTGCGTGGCAAGCATAAGCCTGGGCTGTGCGTGGAATTAGCATCACTCACTCAGCACATACTAATAGAATACTGTGACGTGGCAGGAAGTGCACGCCATGGAGACTAGCGCTGCTGGCCTTTATTCCTCCACATCTTTTTTTTTTTTTCCTAACATATTTTATTGATTTTTTACAGAGACGAAGGGAGAGGGAGAGAGAGCTAGAAACATCGATGAGAGAGAAACATCAATCAGCTGCCTTCTGCACACCCCCTACTGGGGATGTATGTGCCTGCAACCAAGGTACATGCCCTTGACCGGAATCGAACCTGGGACCTTTCAGTCTGCAGGCCGACGCTCTATCCACTGAGCCAACCGGTTAGGGCTATTCCTCCACATCTTGATCCAGAGGAAGGGCCTGCCAGAACAATGACCATTTGATGCCGGCTCTAGGGGAGTGATAGCATGCCTCACAGACGCCCAGGCACACGCTGGCTACCGGCCTTAAGAAGGCGCCATATGCCCTGGCCTGTGTGGCTCCCTTGGCTGGGCGTTGTCCCCTGCACCTAGAGGCGGCCGGTTCGATTCCCGATCAGGGCACATGCCCAGGGTGCTGGCTCTATCCCCAGCAGGGGTCCTGCAAGAGGAAGCCGATCGATGTCTGGTGTTTCTCTCTTTCCCTCTCCCTTCCTTTCTCTCTAAGGTAAATAAAAACGTATTTAAAAAAGAAAGAGAAGACCCTCTCTGAGGTCAAGATTCAAATCAGAAACCTCCTCCATGTCCCACAGATGACACACGGGCTGCTCGGGGTCTGAGTCCTAGTCCCGCCCCTCACTCACTCTGAGTCATCCTTCTCTCTGCACCCCGATTGCAGGAGGTGACAGAGAAGTGAGGTATTATTCTAAGGTCGCTGAAGCCACAAAAGAAGGAGGGGTGACGGATTTAGAAACTAAGGCAGATCTTCCCCATGGATGAACAACTCCAAGCAAATTGCCCACCTCAATGCACAGCACCCCTGACGTGGTGACACAGCAGGTAAGATTCTCCTCTAAAAATTCTCGGCGGACATGAAGCAACCTCAGGAGCCCTGCAGCCTTCCAAGCTCTGTGTTTGGGGGTGACAACACGGTAGCAGAGCCTAGAGAAGACGTGAAAGCACGCGCCGTACCCACCAACGTCAGCAGGGACTGCAGCTCCTGACACACGTGAACCTCGAGACAAACAAGACCTGCATAACACCGCTCCCAGCCAGTGGCTAAGAAACCACACCTGCCAGGTGTGAGTGTGACCACTCTGCGCCTGTGTCACTCATTACGCTCACGTGATCAGAGCGAACTCAGCATTGGAGAGGGGCATACGGCGTTGTGTTTCTCGTCACCTCTCCAGTTGGTCTGTCAGCGTGCAGAGGCCTGGAGGGGATTTGCCAGAGTCAGGTGAAAGGGCAGAGAGGTCAAGGGAGAACTGAGATCATGTGGACGGAGGGAGGGACGGTTCTGCACACGACAGCCCACAAAGGGCCGCCCACTGGGTGGCAACCACTCATCGCCCGTCCTTATCCCTTTCGAAGATGGTGCCGCCATGCTGGTCAAGCACGGACACCTCGGGCTGGACGCCACGATCTGTATAGCAGAGTGAGGGGCAATATTTCCACACCGAACGGTCATTGTCCTCCCCGAAGCCACCCCCCTCTCCCTGTCCCAGGAAAGCAAAGGCTGCACTCCCCTCCCCAGGAGTGAGAGGGTCAAAGGTGATGGGTGTTCCCTTCTACGAGCTCTGCCCCACAGCCCAGCCTGTCCCCAATGGCTGGGCATCCATTAGCCTGTAGGTGGCGGCCATTCCCAGAATTCCACAGTCACCCCGGAGCACATGAGTGGGTTTGGTTTTTGTTCTGAGCTCTTGAAGTGCGAGTGCCCTATGTTGGGCTGCCAGTTGCGAGTGTCCCCCCCACGTCCCGCGTGGTTCAGGGTTCAGGTTCAGGGTTCGGGCTCTGGAGGAGGCCACACGCAAATGAAAGAGACTAGAAAATATTAATTTGGAAATATTGGGGGCCAGGCGGGAGCCCAACTCAAGGGGAAGGACTTGACCCCGCTCTGGCCTTGCTATCCCTTTTATTAAGACTACTAGAGGCCTGGTGCACAAATAGGGTCCGTAGGCCTGGCTGGTGATCAGGGCCAATCAGGTTCCCCGCCTCCCTGCCTCCTCCTTCCCTCGCTTTCTCAGTGCCCTGCCACCACCACTGGTTGCCCACCATGTTCCACACTGCCCCCTGGTGGTCAGTGCACGTCATAGTGAGCGATCAAACTCCCGGTCTCCCGGTCAAACTCCTGAGGGGACAATTTGCATATTAGCCTTTTATTATATAGGATGGGATACACCCATAGCCTTTAGGCAGGCAATTCCAATAATAGCCAGTCAGCAAGGATTCACATAAAACTAGAAGGTGGAAGTTGCTTTAGCTACCATGGTCTCAACTAAACAGTGGGTGGTTGGCTCTGACCTTTCAGAGCTTCAAGGTTGACCAGCCTTCCGGCTTCCTTGTCCACACCTCTCTGCTAGTGAGGACAAGGGGCGGCTTCCAACACTGAAGGACATTTCATAAATCACTTCTCTTAGGAAAGCAACTGGTCTCAAGATAACCCAAGGTTATTCATTCCCTGCCTCAGCTGGATCTAAACTCCCTTTCCTAGTCTCACTGGATGGTCAATTTTCTGGTTGTTGTTAATCCTCACCTGAGGATACTTTTCCATTGGTTTTTTTTTTAGGGAGAATAGAAGGGAGGAGGAGGAGAGACAGAGGGAGACATTGATGTGAGAGAGACACATCAATTGGTTGTCTCCCGCACGGCCCCGATCAGGGCCGGGGATTGAGCCTGCAACTGAGGTACAGCCTTTGACCAGAATCGAACCCCGGACCCTTCGGTCCGAGAGCCGATGCTCTATCCACTGAGCCAAACAGGCTAGGGTTGGATGATCAATTTTGTAAAACGTTGACCCAAGCGATGACACCCTAGCACCGGGGAGAGCACGGGAGACAGATAAGTGAGGAAATGACAGCCCAGCGGGGTGAGCACCATGATCCGCAAGCACATGGGGCTATGGGCCCTGGTAAGGCAGCGGTTCCTGAACTGGCCAGGGTGTGTGCGTGTGTGTGTGTGTGTGTGTGTGTGTGTGTGAGAGAGAGAGAGAGAGAGAGAGAGAGAGAGAGAGAGAGAGAGAGAGAGAGCGCAGCGGGGGTTCTTGAAGAGGTGGCACCTGCAGACCTGCAACTGTGGCTTCTCCGCTTGAGAGCAGACTTGGCCTCAGTCGCCTTTCCATCTGCCCTCGGCCCAGCACAGAGCCTTGCGCTTGGTGGCTGTGCAGCGACCATGGCCCTGGGCTTCCACCTACTCGGGCATCTCAGAGGCCCCTCACTGTCTCAGCCATGGCTTCGCCTTTCTCTGGCTTGCTCACTCCCTACGCCCTAGGTTAATGCGTTTACGTTTGTTTCACTTTGACTTGACGGTTTTGTAGCATCCACTCAACCCATCTTCCCGGCTCTCACCGCGTCGTGGAAAAGGAGCTCTTCCACTGGGGGTCGGAGCAGCGCCTGGCACCCTGGGCCCCGTCATTGCCCTGAGACTCCTCAGACCAAGTCAGCACCCGGTGAAGGTTCAGTTCCGTCAGCGGCAGATGGCAGGGCGCGAGGGGCAGGTGCCACCGTCCTCCACTGTCAGCCACAGGGCTGCCCTCCCGGCTGTGGGTCTGCACCCGCTCACCCCCCCCCCGGCTTGTGGGTCTGCACCCGCTCACCCCCCCCCCCCGGCTGGTGGGTCTGCACCCGCTCACCCCCCCGGCTTGTGGGTCTGCACCCGCTCACCCCTCCCCCGGCTGTGTGGGTCTGCACCCGTTCACCCCCCCGGCTGTGTGGGTCTGCACCCGCTCACCCCCCCGGCTGTGTGGGTCTGCACCCACTCATAGGAGTTTGTTGTTGGTTTTTTTTGGGGGGGGCGGGGGCCGTAGTTTCCAGGAAAGGAACACAAGTATCAATGAAACTCATTACGTCAGAGAGGAAAAAACACCTACTTTATGTATGAGCTGCATTTTGAATGACAGCCTTTTTAAAAATATACCCAACAAAAGCAAACTTAGACGAGGTGCTTAAAAGCCTCTTGTTATGAACACCTAATGTATCGAGCTGCATCAGGTGCGTGCTCCGGCACCGGGCTGGGGCGGAAGCTGCGTACCTTGGATGTGGATCTGCCTTGATCTCTGCTTTCATGGTGTCACCTTTCTGTCCAAGAGCCTGACCTCAGGCCTAAACCCCATGACAGCCAGTCCACAGTCTCACCCTGCACGTCTTACAGCGAAGCTCCACCCAGCTTAGCCTCTCCCTCCCCGGCGGTGGCCACTGCGGCCGCCCTGGGCCACGCTCCCGCCGGCCTCCTGCATCCGGCTATGCTCTCCCACCGGCAATGTCGGTCTCTTTTCTCCATGAAGACTTGTCACCCACCTCGCCCTTGACAGTTCAATTCATGTTTGCTTTCCTTCTGGAACCCTCTCGGATCCTCTTAACCCTCGGCTCCCCCTCAATCCGGATGCCCCACCGTGAGGCCCGTAGTCTGCTCCCGTCCTTCCCCCTCCGTGTTCGGGTCTCTGTTGGAGATGTGGGAGGCCATGGAGCACAGCAGGCAGCCTGGGACCCAGGCTGCCCGGGAGGCTGACTCCTCGGCACTGCGGGACTTGGAACTGAGCCTCAACGCTGTAACCTATGTCCTGTGTGACCTTGGGCAACTTACCTAACCTCTCTGGGTCTCAGGTTCCTCGTCTATTAAAAAGAAAAAAAAATGACAATAATATCTACTTTGGCCCTCACCAGTGGTTAGAGCAGGGGTGGGCAAACTTTTTGACTCGAGGGCCACAATGGGTTCTTAAACTGGACCGGAGGGCCGGAACAAAAGCATGGATGGAGTGTTTGTGTGAACTAATATAAATTCAAAGTAAAGGAGCGGAGGGGAGAGCAAGAGAACCCTCCGCTCTTTTGGCTCCGTGGGCGGATAGAACAGCCGAACGGGCCAGATCCGGCCCGCGGGCCGTCGTTTGCCCACGGCTGGGTTAGAGCATGAGCCTTCACACCGAAGGGTCTCAGGCTTAATTCCAGTCAAGGGCATGTACCTGGGTTGTAGGTTTGAACCCTGGCCCCTGTCGGGGTGCATGCAGGAGACAACTAATCGATGTGTCTCTCTCACATCAATGTTTCTCTCTCACTCTCTCTAAAAAATCAATGGGAAAAAAATAATTCTCGGGGGAGGATTAACAAAATAATAACAACAACAATAATAATAATAATATCTGCTTTGCAGGATGGTGGTGATTATTAGAGGTAATGGGTGTAACTGCGCCTGGCAAACAGGGATTTTAATAATGATGGCCACCTTAGTGTTAAGGATCGCTCTTCTGGTCTTTGTTTCTTGAAGGATGTGATTAGAGAGAGCAGGCGGGCTGCTGCAGGGGCAGGAAGGCCTGACTTCTTCCTGATGCCCATCCTGTCTGCACATGCCAACCCTCCCCCTCCTGCTCCCCTTCCTCCCGCCACACACAAAATGCCCTTGTTGGCTCTGGGATAAATTGTGCACTTTTAAATATATATGTTTTTATTGATTTCAGAGAAGGAGGGAGAGGGGAAGAGAGACAGAAACATCAATGATGAGAGGGAATCATGGATCAGCTGCCTCCTGCACGCCCCACACTGGGGATCGAGTCCACAACCTGGGCATGTGCCCCGACCAGGAATTGCACAGTGACCTTCTGGTTCATAGGCCGACGCTCAACCACTGAACCACACTGGCCGGGCTGGAGGGTTCTTTGAGAAAGCCAAGCAGTGCCCTAAAGCAAGGCTCCGGATAGGGGTGGGTGTGGAGGTGGGAGGAGGCCATTCTATAAAGACCTTACGGGTAGCATGGAGCCATCAGGAAGGGCTATTTCCTGTCCCCTCCCAGAGCCGCAGTGCCCCTCAGGGGACAGAGGAGCCTTGTCAGCTGCACTGGGCCGCGGAGGGAGCCTCACACCAGGGCTCTCGCTGCACCGCTCCGCTCAGGACAGCAGAGCCCGGGGTGTGCTAGAGGGACCCCCACAGACCAAGCCACACACAGTCAGCCTGTCCCAGACCTAGCGCCAAGCCAGATCTGATTGTTTTTTAAGAATAAAGACATGGAGCCCTGGCCGGGTTGGCTCAGTGGACAGAGTGTCCCGGGTTCGATTCCGGTCAAGGGCATGTACCTTGGTGGCGGGCACATCCCCGGTGGGGAGTGTGCAGGAGGCGGCTGGTCCATGTTTCTCTCTCATCGATGTTTCTAGCTCTCTATCCCTCTCCCTTCCTCTCTGTAAAAAATCAATAAAATATATTTTAAAAATAAGTAAATAAAAATAAAGACCTGGAACACCTCTTGCGCTTCACTGTTGTGGCAGAGGATGCAGTTGTCACCTCCTGTTTTGCAGGAGAGGCAATGGCCATCCAGAGCGAAGGCCTGGTTTCCCAGAGTCCTTTGCAGTCAGATGTGAGCAGAATGTCCAGGTCCTGCCCTTAAGGAAAGGGGCATGATGACGGGAGTTTATTCTCACTCAGCTCCACTCTGGGCAGCCCCGGGGGCCCGTGCTCCCTCAACCCCGGGGACCCCCCTTTACCTGCAGGGCCCAGGGTTGCGTGGGCTCCCCACCTAGGTCTGCATTCAGGGGGTGACCAGGGCTTCAGGGCTGGGGATGAAGGCGGCTGTAAAGGAGAGCAGGAGGGTTGGGGTGATGGATCCGTCCTGTAAATTACAGTGGGGGTTACACAAACCTACACACGTGTTAACATTCTTAGAACTATACACCACAAGGGATGAAAAGTCCATTTTACTGCATAATTTAAAGAACGAAATGAATGTACACAGACCTGTGTGTGTGTGTGTGTGTGTGTGTGTGTGTACGTGTGTGCGGGCACGCACTATTTGTATACGTAGTGTTTGGTTGTGTGCCTGGTGCACAGAAAGTGCTGCTTGATGTGTGGGCACAGACCGGCGGCCCCAGTGTTGCCAGGGTCAGAGAGGGCCTCTTGCTAGATCAGTCAGCTCCATTGCGAAACACACACTTTAGGCTGTAGCCAACTTTCTTTCTTTCTTTCTTTCTTTCTTTCTTTCTTTCTTTCTTTCTTTCTTTCTTTCTTTCTTTCTTTCTTCCTTCCTTCCTTCCTTCCTTCCTTCCTTCCTTCCTTTCTGGTTAATCTGTACCCAAGGATATTTTTCCATTGATTTTTTTCTTTTTTTTTAGAGATAGTGAAAGGGAAGAGGGGGGAAGGGGAGAGAAACATCGATGTGAAAGAGACCCATGGATTGGTTGCCCCCTGCACAACCAGGGCCGGGGATCAAGCCTGCAACCCAGGTACATGCCCTTGACCGGAATCAAACCCGGGACCCTTCAGTCCGCAGGTCAACGCTCTATCCACTGAGCCAAACCGGCCAGGGCCCGACTTCTGATTTCAAAGCAGGACTTTCTTACTGACGTTAACAGTGTGTTCATTTACGTTACGGTGCGAGCTCCTGTTGCAGACGCAGACGGGCCCCTTGAGTAGCCCTGCTCCAGGAAGGGAGGCGATAACACCCATACTATGTACATACGGGCACTGTAACAACGGGCGAGGAAGGCAGACATGGCACTGACCTCCGGTGACCAGTGCTGGGCACAGGGCCTGGCTGGCGACAGCAGATGACTAATCGGGTCGGTCGGGGAAGCAAGTAGGGCCTGAAAGGAGAAGGCGCTTCATACCCAGCTCATTCACACATTCAACGGACGGATTTCTTGACGGCAGACAGACAGACAGACAGACAGACAATGGACTCTATGCAAGGCCCACTGAAATGCCCGCTGAATATGGCCCAAGAAGAGAGCCTGCCCGAGGACCAAAGGGGGTGACAACCTGTTGAAGTGTGTATCTTTCCTGATAGCAGAAATGTTTCCTTGTGCACCCCCAGAATGAGTCCTTCTCTCCTGCCGCCCCGGTTTTAAATCCAGAGACCCTGTCCTGCTGGAGAAAAGTCAGACAAGACCTGGCCCCTGAAAAGGCAAAGAGGGGAAGCAGGGGAGACACCATGACTCAGCAGCCAGCACCCTGGCCTCAGGGCTGCCCACAGGAAGCAGCTGGCCTGGAGCAGGGGACCCTGTGTAAGGCCTGTTCCCCCAGCCGCCCAGCTGGCCTGGAGCAGGGGACCCTGTGTAAGGCCTGTTCCCCCAGCCGGCCTGGAGCAGGGGACCCTGTGTAAGGCCTGTTCCCCCAGCCGCCCAGCTGGCCTGGAGCAGGGGACCCTGTCTGAGGGCCTGTTCCCCCAGCCGCCCAGCTGGCCTGGAGCAGGGGACCCTGTGTAAGGCCTGTTCCCCCAGCCGCCCAGCTGGCCTGGAGCAGGGGACCCTGTGTAAGGCCTGTTCCCCCAGCCGCCCAGCTGGCCTGGAGCAGGGGACCCTGTGTAAGGCCTGTTCCCCCAGCCGCCCAGCTGGCCTGGAGCAGGGGACCCTGTGTAAGGCCTGTTCCCCCAGCCGCCCCGCTGGCCTGGAGCAGGGGACCCTGTCTGAGGACCTGTTCCCCCAGCTGCCCAGCTGGCCTGGAGCAGGGGACCCTGTGTAAGGCCTGTTCCCCCAGCCGCCCAGCTGGCCTGGAGCAGGGGACCCTGTGTAAGGCCTGTTCCCCCAGCCGCCCAGCTCTCCTGGAGCAGGGGACCCTGTGTAAGGCCTGTTCCCCCAGCCGCCCAGCTCTCCTGGAGCAGGGGACCCTGTGTAAGGCCTGTTCCCCCAGCCGCCCAGCTGGCCTGGAGCAGGGGACCCTGTGTAAGGCCTGTTCCCCCAGCCGCCCAGCTGGCCTGGAGCAGGGGACCCTGTGTAAGGCCTGTTCCCCCAGCCGCCCAGCTGGCCTGGAGCAGGGGACCCTGTGTAAGGCCTGTTCCCCCACCCGCCCAGCTGGCCTGGAGCAGGTGACCCTGTGTAAGGCCTGTTCCCCCAGCCGCCCAGCTGGCCTGGAGCAGGGGACCCTGTGTAAGGCCTGTTCCCCCAGCCGCCCAGCTCTCCTGGAGCAGGGGACCCTGTATGAGGACCTGTTCCCCCAGCCGCCCAGCTCTCCTGGAGCAGGGGACCCTGTATGAGGACCTGTTCCCCCAGCCGCCCAGCTGGCCTGGAGCAGGGGACCCTGTGTAAGGCCTGTTCCCCCAGCCGCCCAGCTGGCCTGGAGCAGGGGACCCTGTGTAAGGCCTGTTCCCCCAGCCGCCCAGCTCTCCTGGAGCAGGGGACCCTGTATGAGGACCTGTTCCCCCAGCCGCCCAGCTGGCCTGGAGCAGGGGACCCTGTATGAGGACCTGTTCCCCCAGCCGCCCAGCTCTCCTGGAGCAGGGGACCCTGTATGAGGACCTGTTCCCCCAGCCGCCCAGCTCTCCTGGAGCAGGGGACCCTGTGTAAGGCCTGTTCCCCCAGCCGCCCAGCTCTCCTGGAGCAGGGGACCCTGTGTAAGGCCTGTTCCCCCAGCCGCCGAGCGG
Organism: Plecotus auritus; assembly: GCF_963455305.1. Lineage (NCBI taxonomy): Eukaryota > Metazoa > Chordata > Mammalia > Chiroptera > Vespertilionidae > Plecotus > Plecotus auritus. The sequence continues at coordinate 5,301,430 of NC_137770.1, read as the reverse complement.
ATGAACAGGGCTCTCATACTTCCTCGCCTTCCCCACCCCTCCCTGACTTTCTCAGATTCCTTGGGGCTCACATTGTCACTCATTGATTAGACCCTTTCCATCCTCTTTTCCTGCCCTAGATCTGCAGCTCTGAGTATTTCGGTTCTTTGCCAAAGGCCAGCAAGCTTTGCCCTCCGAGAAAGGCACGCGTCCCTGCTGATAGCAGCTCCAGAAGCTGAACGCCTGCTTCCACCTCCCCGCCCTGCTTGAGTTCTCCGGGTGCCGCTGGCACAGCCCACAGTCCCCCGGCCTCTCTGCCATCGCAGACCTCCTGGCAGAGCGCGGCAGCCTCTGTTATTTCAATGTATTATTTACGCGGCCCATTTCCACCGCCAAGGACAGCGCACAAAGCACACTGGATCCTGCGCCAGGAAACCACACGCCTCCCCCGTGTGCGCGCGCTCCACCTCCGGCCGCACCTACCTCGCCGAGCCTTTCGCTTTACTGGGGCACCTCACTAGGCCAGGAACAATGGGACCTCGGATAATAGGACAGTCACCGCAGTGCCACGGCGGCTCTCCAGGCAGGGCGTGGGTGACGCAAACACACAGGGTGGTTCGCAGCCGCTGCAGAGTTGTACCGGGCAGGCTGGAGCCCGGGGCTTCTCGCAGTTACGCCTTAGAGCGAGCACCGTGTCATGCCATCTCTCTGGACTGCAGCCTCCTCACCTGTGCAATATAAATGTGCTGGCTCCGCCCTGCCAGCCTCGCGGGGCTGTGGCAAGGATCGAGGGGGGCAGTGCAGCCTGGCAGGCGTGGCCCCCTGCACCCCCCACACTGGGCACCATGATCTTCTGTTCAGTGGGGGGTGCAGGAGGCCGCCAGTCAGTGATTCTCTCTCATCCTTGATGTTTCTCTCTCTCCCTCCCTCTCCCTTCCTCTCTGAAATCAATTTAAAAAAAATAATTTTTTTTTAAAAAGAGGACTAGCCCTAGCCAGTTTGGCTCAGTGGATAGAGCAGTGGTTCTCAACCTTCCTAATGCCGCGGCCCTTGAATACAGTTCCTCCTGTGGTGGGGACCCCCAACCATAAAATGATTTTCGTTGCTACTTCATCACTGTCATTTTGCTACTGTTATGAATCGTCATGTAAATATCTGTGTTTTCCGATGGTGTTAGGCGACCCTGCTAGCGGTTCTCAACCTGTGGGTCGCGACCATCGGAAAACACAGATATTTACATGACGATTCATAACAGTAGCAAAATGACAGTGATGAAGTAGCAACGAAAATCATTTTATGGTTGGGGGTCCCCACAACGTGAGGAACTGTATTCAAGGGCCACAGCATTAGGAAGGTTGAGAACCGCTGGGATAGAGCGTCGGCCTGCAGACTAAAGGGTCCTGGGTTCGATTCCGGTCAAGGGCACGTACCTGGTTGCAGGCTCCCGGCCCTGGTTGGGGGCACGCGGGAGGCAACCCATCGATGCGTCTCTCTGACATCAGGGGTTCTCTCTGTCTCTCCCTCTCCCTTCCCTCGCTCTAAAAATCCCTGGAGAAATACCCTCAGGTGAGGATTACAAAATGGAAAAGAGGAATGGTGCGTGTAGACGCTCATGGCAGGACACTCCGCTCCGACTGCTCCACGTGAGGCCCCCGGGCCCGCAGCGTCAGCATCGCCTGGGGGCTTGTCCGACAGGCAGGGCCCAGGCCCCTCCCGGCCTGCTCATCAGGACGCTTGTTTCTCGGAGTGCGTTTTTTACTGAGACCCAGGCCATGTGCAGGAAGCACTGTGACATGCAAACACACCTGTGCTTTGGCGGGAGGAATGTGCCGTGTGGAGCATGGAGCTTTTAGTTCAAATTCAGCTCTGCCCCTGACCGCCTTCGTGGCCTTGGGAAAGTGCTGGAGCCTCGGCTCCTCTGCTGGAAAACACTGTCACATGCTGTCACACAAGACTGCCGGATGGCCCTGGCCGGTGGCCCAGTGGTTAGAGCATGGCCCCTGCAGATGGAAAGAAAAGGCCGGGGCCCCAAGCGTCCCCATTTCCCCGGGCTGGAGGGTCTGCAGGCTGCCCCCTAGCCACCGAGCACCCCGTGTACAGCACCTGGAGGCCCAGGACTGAGGTCAGCAAGTGAATGGTGGGGGAGGGAGGAACCGTGAGCAGCTGATTTTTTACTAAGCAAACTTTTTTAAAACATATATCTTTATTGATTTCAGAGAGGAAGGGAGAGGGAAAGAGAGATAGAAGCATCCATGATGATGGAGAATCATTGATCGGCTGACTTCTACAGGTCCTACACTGGGGATCGAGCCCAAAACCTGGGCATGGGCCCTGACCTGGAATCGAACCGTGACCTCCTGGTTCATAGGTCGACGCTCAGCCACTGAGCCACGCCGGCCGGGCCTACTAAGCAAACTTGATACAACTTGAAGCTGCGCATGCTTGGCCTGTGTTTCAAAAGTTTCCAGCAATGCTGGGAAATGGACTGCGTCAGGCCCGACAGGATCCCATCCAAGTAATTACCCGGCCGAGGGAGCGTCTCACGGGCTTAAAAATACCCGCGCTCAGGGCCGTGGTGAGCGTGCAGCGAGGCGGCACCGCCCTTGGCACGGCCCCTCATGAGACGGCGCGCGGCCGAACTGAAAGCTTCGCTGAGCCCGGGGGCCTGTGCGTGGCCGCAGCCCCGGCAGCTGCGTTTTGATGGCTCTGCTACTCCGTGTTCCCAGTCCACCACGGGGCCTCGGGCCCTGACCCGCAGAGTCCCGACTCCTGGCTGCTGGAGCTTCTGTGGCGGTGGTGGTTTGTTTGCAGAAAAAGCTCATCTGTTTTTTTCAAGGACCCAAGTAGTGTGACCCGCTGAGCTTTCTGCCCTCCGGCCAGAGCCTTTGAGGAAATCAAGTGAAGGAAATTTTCACAGACAGCAGTTTTATATTTTTTAATATATTTTTTATTGATTTCAGAGAGGAAGGGAGAGGGGGAGAGAGAGATAGAAATATCAGTGATGAGAGAGAATCATCGATTGGCTGCCATCCTGCACACCCCACACTGGGGAGCCCGCAACTCGCAACTCAGGGAATGTGCCCCGACCAGGACTCGAACTGTGACCTTCTGGTTCACAGGTCGACGCTCCGCCGCTGAGCCACGCCGGCCGGGCTCACAGACAGCAGCTGTAGATGCCCCCCACACTGGGCACCGTGATCTTCAAACCTAGCATGTGGGCCAGCTGGACAGGTACTTGTGAGCACCGCCCGGTGTGGGACACTGAATGACTACCCCCGGTTCCTTACCCCTCTGCATTCACACCCTGGCCACGGACTCATTTGGGGCAGAGAAATTCCCACTCCTTGACTTGGAGCTTGACCATGCGGCTTGCTTTGGCCGGAGAACTGGAATAGCCAGGTTCCAAGGCCAGGCCTTCAGCGCTTCCCGGGGCAGCTGCTGCGCCACCATTCTGCCACCAGAGGGCGCGCACAGCAGGCTGGAGCTCTCCCTAAACTGCCCTCAGTCCCTCCAGGCCCCACCGGGAGCGCAGGGGTCTAACAGGGTGGGACCCAGGGTCTCCCGCTCTTGGCCTGCTGCCCAGAGCTGAATTAATTTACGTACTACTTTAATTCAGTTTATTTTTTCAGGTTTTCCATTTCTTCTTGGGTCAATCTGTTACTATCTCAACGAATGTCCACTTTCCTTCTACTGTCATGGAGAGGCAGAGTTGTTTGTAATTTTTCCTTAGTCTCGGTTAACGGTGATGAAGCACTCTTATTCTTGATGATGGGAGTTTTTGTTTTCTCCCACCGTTTTATTTCACCAAGGAAAACTCCAGCCAGGGTTTTAACGTGTTATTCACTTAAAAGTTGAGATTGTCCATTTCTTTTTCTATTGTGTTTTTTTTCTATTTCGTTGATTTCTGCCCTTTATTTCTTTTCTTCCACGTACTTTGGATTTAATTTGCTCTTCTTAATTTGGACACATACTTTATTCTAACTCTTTCTTTTCTTCTAATACAAACATTTGAAGCTACACAAAAAAATATTTCTATGTGCTGACGTGGTCACATCCTACACATTTTGGTGTTTTATTCATTCAAAATATTTTCTAATTTCACTTGTGATCTTTTTTACATATACATCTTTTTTAATTTTTCAGTATTTTTTTAACTGTAAGAGAACATTTATTGGGTAAATGTCAGAAGTATAAAAAGTAATTTCTAGAAGAAATGGGCTTAGGAAACACGTTCTAGCGGCCAAGGAAGGGCCCTTGGAGCTTGGGAGTGAGGAAGCTGATGGTATGTTGCCTGGGGCCAGAGGGGGGCAGAAGGGCAAGGACTCGGGGGGAGGAGGAATGGGAAGGGAAGGGAAGGGAGGGGAGGGGAGGGGAGGGGAGGGGAGGGGAAGGGAGGGGAGGAGAGGGGAGGGGAGGGGAGGGGAAGGTGAAGGGAGGGGAGGGGAAGGGAGGGGAGGGGAAGGGAAGGGAGGGGAGGGGAAGGGAAGGGAGGGGAGGGGAAGGGAAGGGAGGGGAACGGAGGGGAGGGGAGGGGAACGGAGGGGGGAGAGGAGGGGAGGGAAGGGGAGGGGAGGGGAAGGGAGGGGAGGGGAGGAGAGGGGAAGGGAAGGAAAGGGAGGGGAGGGGAAGGTGAGGGGAGGGGAGGGGAAGGGAAGGGAGGGGAGGGGAGGGGAAGGGAGGGGGGAGGGAGGGGAGGGGAAGGGAGGGGAGGGGAGGGGAGGGGAAGGGAAGGAAAGGGAGGGGAGGGGAAGGGGAGGGGAGGGGAAGGAAGGGGAGGGGAAGGGAGGGGAGGGGAGGGGAGGGGAAGGGAAGGAAAGGGAGGGGAGGGGAGGGGAAGGGAAGGAAAGGGAGGGGAGGGGAGGGGAAGGGAGGGGAGGGAAGGGGAGGGGAAGGGAAGGAAAGGGAGGGAAGGGGAGGGGAAGGGGAGGGGAAGGGGAGGGGAGGAAAAGGAAAGGGAGGGGAGGGGAGAGGAGGGGAAGGGAGGGGAAGGGGGAGGGGAGGGGAAGGGAGGGGAAGGGGGAGGGGAGGGGAAGGGAGGGGAGGGGAAGGGAGGGGAGGGGAGGAAAAGGGAGGGGAGGGGAGGGGAAGGGAGGGGAGGGGAGGGGAAGGGAAGGAAAAGGAAGGAAGGGAAGGAGAGGGGAGGGGAGGGGAGGGGAGGGGAGGACACAGGCATGCTCCCAGGAGGGAAAGCACCTAAATCTACATCTTTTTAAAAATATGTTTTTCTTAATTTCAAACAGAGGAAAGGAGAGGGAGAGAGAGAGACAGAAACACCGATGGGAGAAGAACATCTATCCGCTGCCTCCGGCACACTCCCCTCTAGGGACCCAACCCTGTGGCCTACTGGTGCATGGGATGGTGCTCCGCCCACTGAGCCACACTGGCTGGGCTCACGTGTGACTTTCAGTTTGTCCCATGGGCTATGGAGAAGGATGATACTCGGTTCTCATCGCTCTGAGGATTTCTATATATTGTATTGTTATTGATTACGCATTGAAAAGCTCTGTGGCCAGATAATGTACTCTGTATACGTCTGAACTTCTGAAATTTATGAGACTTATTTTATGACCCAGTATGTGGTCTGTCTCAGTGAGTGATCTATATGCTTTAGCCAATATTTTAGCCAATATTTTTTCAGCTATCATTTTTCACCTATTATTTCTCTCCTCAATTACATGTGTGTTTTCACCTATTATTTCTCTCCTCAATTACATGTGTGTTTTCACCTATCATTTCTCTCCTCACCAATTACATGTGTGTTTTCACCTATTATTCCTCTCCTCACCAGTTACATGTGTCTTTTCACCTATTATTCCTCTCCTCAATTACATGTGTGTTTTCACCTATTATTCCTCTCCTCACCAATTACATGTGTGTTTTCACCTATCATTTCTCTCCTCACCAGTTACATGTGTCTTTTCACCTATCATTTCTCTCCTCACCAATTACATGTGTGTTTTCACCTATCATTCCTCTCCTCACCAATTACATGTGTCTTTTCACCTATCATTTCTCTCCTCACCAATTACATGTGTGTTTTCACCTATTATTCCTCTCCTCACCAATTACATGTGTGTTTTCACCTATTATTCCTCTCCTCACCAATTACATGTGTGTTTTCACCTATTATTTCTCTCCTCATCAATTACATGTGTGTTTTCACCTATTATTTCTCTCCTCACCAATTACATGTGTGTTTTCACCTATCTTTTCTCTCCTCACCAGTTACATGTGTGTTTTCACCTATTATTTCTCTCCTCACCAGTTACATGTGTGTTTTCACCTATCATTCCTCTCCTCACCAGTTACATGTGTGTTTTCACCTATTATTTCTCTCCTCACCAGTTACATGTGTCTTTTCACCTATCATTCCTCTCCTCACCAGTTACATGTGTCTTTTCACCTATCATTTCTCTCCTCACCAATTACATGTGTGTTTTCACCTATTATTTCTCTCCTCACCAATTACATGTGTGTTTTCACCTATCTTTTCTCTCCTCACCAATTACATGTGTGTTTTCACCTATCATTTCTCTCCTCACCAATTACATGTGTGTTTTCACCTATCATTTCTCTCCTCACCAATTACATGTGTGTTTTCACCTATTATTACTCTCCTCACCAATTACATGTGTGTTTTCACCTATCTTTTCTCTCCTCACCAATTACATGTGTGTTTTCACCTATCATTTCTCTCCTCACCAGTTACATGTGTCTTTTCACCTATTATTTCTCTCCTCACCAATTACATGTGTGTTTTCACCTATCTTTTCTCTCCTCACCAATTACATGTGTGTTTTCACCTATCATTCCTCTCCTCACCAATTACATGTGTGTTTTCACCTATTATTCCTCTCCTCACCAATTACATGTGTGTTTTCACCTATCATTTCTCTCCTCACCAATTACATGTGTGTTTTCACCTATCATTCCTCTCCTCACCAGTTACATGTGTGTTTTCACCTATTATTTCTCTCCTCACCAGTTACATGTGTGTTTTCACCTATCATTCCTCTCCTCACCAGTTACATGTGTGTTTTCACCTATTATTTCTCTCCTCACCAGTTACATGTGTCTTTTCACCTATCATTCCTCTCCTCACCAGTTACATGTGTCTTTTCACCTATCATTTCTCTCCTCACCAATTACATGTGTGTTTTCACCTATTATTTCTCTCCTCACCAATTACATGTGTGTTTTCACCTATCTTTTCTCTCCTCACCAATTACATGTGTGTTTTCACCTATCATTTCTCTCCTCACCAATTACATGTGTGTTTTCACCTATCATTTCTCTCCTCACCAATTACATGTGTGTTTTCACCTATTATTACTCTCCTCACCAATTACATGTGTGTTTTCACCTATCTTTTCTCTCCTCACCAATTACATGTGTGTTTTCACCTATCATTTCTCTCCTCACCAGTTACATGTGTCTTTTCACCTATTATTTCTCTCCTCACCAATTACATGTGTGTTTTCACCTATCTTTTCTCTCCTCACCAATTACATGTGTGTTTTCACCTATCATTCCTCTCCTCACCAATTACATGTGTGTTTTCACCTATTATTCCTCTCCTCACCAATTACATGTGTGTTTTCACCTATCATTTCTCTCCTCACCAATTACATGTGTGTTTTCACCTATCATTCCTCTCCTCACCAGTTACATGTGTGTTTTCACCTATTATTTCTCTCCTCACCAGTTACATGTGTGTTTTCACCTATCTTTTCTCTCCTCACCAATTACATGTGTGTTTTCACCTATCATTCCTCTCCTCACCAATTACATGTGTGTTTTCACCTATTATTCCTCTCCTCACCAGTTACATGTGTCTTTTCACCTATCATTTCTCTCCTCAATTACATGTGTGTTTTCACCTATCATTTCTCTCCTCACCAGTTACATGTGTCTTTTCACCTATCATTTCTCTCCTCACCAGTTACATGTGTGTTTTCACCTATCATTTCTCTCCTCACCAATTACATGTGTGTTTTCACCTATCATTTCTCTCCTCACCAATTACATGTGTGTTTTCACCTATCTTTTCTCTCCTCACCAATTACATGTGTGTTTTCACCTATCATTTCTCTCCTCACCAGTTACATGTGTGTTTTCACCTATCTTTTCTCTCCTCACCAATTACATGTGTGTTTTCACCTATCATTTCTCTCCTCACCAGTTACATGTGTGTTTTCACCTATCATTTCTCTCCTCACCAATTACATGTGTGTTTTCACCTATTATTCCTCTCCTCACCAGTTACATGTGTCTTTTCACCTATTATTCCTCTCCTCAATTACATGTGTGTTTTCACCTATCATTTCTCTCCTCACCAGTTACATGTGTCTTTTCACCTATCATTTCTCTCCTCACCAATTACATGTGTGTTTTCACCTATCATTCCTCTCCTCACCAATTACATGTGTCTTTTCACCTATCATTTCTCTCCTCACCAATTACATGTGTGTTTTCACCTATTATTCCTCTCCTCACCAATTACATGTGTGTTTTCACCTATTATTCCTCTCCTCACCAATTACATGTGTGTTTTCACCTATCTTTTCTCTCCTCACCAATTACATGTGTGTTTTCACCTATTATTCCTCTCCTCACCAGTTACATGTGTCTTTTCACCTATCATTTCTCTCCTCAATTACATGTGTGTTTTCACCTATCATTTCTCTCCTCACCAGTTACATGTGTCTTTTCACCTATCATTTCTCTCCTCACCAGTTACATGTGTGTTTTCACCTATCATTTCTCTCCTCACCAATTACATGTGTGTTGGGCCACTCAGTCCTATTGCACAAGTTACTGAAGCACTGTTCACTTTTACCATTTTTTCCTTTTCTCTGATTTAGTTGGATTATCTTTTTTATCTTTCTTCAAATTCAATCCTCTTATTGTGTCCAGTATGCTGTTAATCCCATTCCATGAATTTATAATGTCACGTATTGTATTTTTCAGAGCCATGATTTAGCTCTTTTTTTAGGGGATCCAACTCTCTCCTTGAATTTCCAATCTTTTCAATTTCTTACATATTCTAGATTCTTATGTATATTTATCAAAATAATTTTAGCCCTAGCTGGTTTTGTTCAGTGGATAGAGTGTCGGCCTGTGGAGGAAGGGTCCTGGGTTCGATTCCGGTCAAGGGCAGGCTTCTCCCCAGCCCAGGGCCTTCACAGCTCATGCAGGAGGCAACCAATCAATGTGTTTCTCTCACACTGATGTTTCTCTCTGTCTTTCCCTCTCTCTTCCACCCTCTCTAAAAGTCAATGGAAAATATCCTCAGGTGAGGATTAAAAACATTATTAATAATAATTATTTTAAAGTATATTTCTGATAAATCCAACATATGGGTCATCTGTGGAACTGTGTCTATTAACTGATTATTTTTCTTGATTACCGGTTATACTTTCCTGTCTAGTTGTATGTCTTGTAAATTTTTTTTAACGCTAGATATTTTATCTGGGAAGGGCTCATCTCTGGGGTTTAGTTATTTTACATTTCTTTGCCCACGGCTCTGTGTTGACTTTTAAGCAGGGGTTGGCCAATGATAGCCCATAGTTCAAATCCGGCTCACAACCTGTTTGTGTACAGATCATGAAATGAGAATGGCTTTTGCCTTCTTAAAGGACCATGAAGAAAAAAAGGGGGGGGGGGAAGAGGGGGAGAAAACGAAACAAAAACCAAGACCGTGTGTGACAAAGTATTTACTCTCTGGTCCATAACACAGTATTTGTCAACACTGGATTAAAGGAAAAAATGTTGTTTATCCGTTGAGTTCTTGTTTTTCAGCAGTAACATCCCTCCACGTCTTAGCCAGAAGCAGCACTCCCATTTAATTTCTACTTCCTGATTCGTGGAGACTGCGCATCTTTTCATATATGTATTGGTTATTTGAATAACCTCATTGGTTTTTTTATTTGGTTTCTTAAGTCTCTTGCATGTTTTTTTCTACTAGACAGTTTGACCTTTTAATGATTGGTAGGAGTAATTTATATATTCTGGATATCAGTCCTTTGTTAGTTACATGTGCAACCAATGTTTTCCTCCATTGTGTTGGCTTGACTTTTCATTCTTCCCATAGTGACTTTATTGACTAGAGTTTCTTAATGTTAATGTATTCAAGTTCATAACCTTTTCCTGTATGGTTCAGTGCTTTCCTTGTGTTTGGTTTAAGCGTATGGTCTTCATTTACAAATTCCAGGAAACCAGAGCCGAATCCAGTTGGCACTGCTCAGGGGGGAGACTAAGAAGGTGGATGGGCTCCACCATATAGCTCAATGGTTGAGTGTCGACCTATGAACCAGGAGGTCACGGTTCGATTCCCCATCAGGGCACATGCCCAGGCTCAATACCCTCTAGAGGGTGTGCAGGAGGCAGCTGATCAATGATTCTCTCTCATCGTTGATGTTTCTCTCTCTCCCTCTCCCTTCCTCTCTGAAATGAGTAAAATTATTTTTTTAAAAGAAGAAGGTGGGTGGTATACATTGAGTTTTAGGCTAGCCTCGAAAGTAGCTTTTTATAAACAGTAAGTCTATTTGTGGCTTGGGTTCTTTTTAAAATTAACATTGAATTTATTGAAATAAAAATTAAAAGCTAATATCCTTACGTTTTTATTAAGTTCTAATTAAAACCTTAATTTTCTATCTATAAATCTAAGAGGATCTTTACAACCTAGTTAATTAAATTCCCTAAGTAGTTTAGGTTGAATATATATTAACATAACCAATTTTCTTTTTAAGCATATATCTATAATTCCATTTTTAAACACTGCATTTGTTTCTAACAAGCAAAGCCTTCCTATGAATGTGGTGAATACTATAAACCTAATAAAATAAACATATACAATTTTGAATGTTCGTCTTTATAACCACCATTAAATCTCTCCCTGAAGTACTGTACTCCATTAAAATTGGAATCATAACTAATCTGTCACATATACCAAATTTGTGTGCACTAATATTCAATATACACAAATTATTCTTAAAATATTCCAAAAAATAATATCATTGGCTTTGTATTTTTTTCTTTAAATACTGTAATTATAAACATGCCTCGGTTTTTAGTTACCTTCTAAGATGGTAGTTTTTAACTGGGATGGTACTGCCCTCTAGGGGACATTTGTGGAATTGGATGGCATGTTTTTAGTATCATAGTGATGGAGGGATGCTCTAGTATTAGGCACAGAGGGGTCCGGATGCCTGACGCCCTGACCTACGCAGGGCAGTCCTCACAGCTAGAAGTCGTCCTGTACGGATTTCAGAGGTCCCTTCATGTAAACAAAAAATTCATAGTTCCCTGAGCCTAGAACTTCACCACATTTTACACACAGGTGTTTTTGCATGGTTTTGATATAGATTGAATTTTGCAGGAACTGCAATGATCTTGCACATCAGGGAGACACTGTACTTTGATGTGTCCTGAACGTTACCAAGATCTATTGACAACTTCAGGAAACGGTGCTTTGCGTAGCAATGTCCCTCGTGGCACCCGAGTCAGTGTGTGTGCGCAGCAGTCACACGCAGGGTGCTTAGACATAGTCACATGGGGAGGGGTCATAGACACATTCCTGAATCCCTGTTTCAATGATCAAATATAAAAACTTCCTAACTTTCAATTACATATGGTATTATCTTAAATCCAAACTCAAATGAAGCAACTGATTTATTATACCTTCTGCTTTATTATATCTGGGCTTGAGCATATAAATATTGAAATAAATAACTTATTTCTCTTTTATATTACAGTTTTGGCAGTATGTTGTGTGTAACCAGATGATGTTGTGTATGCATTCCATTTCAGGATAGAAGAGATTATTACAAAGTATTTTTAAATCTCAAACCATCTATATGCAGCCCTGCACTGAGAGTTAAGATACTGCTATCCTGACCCTGGGACTGAGCAATCACGCGAGTGGATGACAGCTGGCGGCCTAGCAGCAGCAACAGCCCGGTAACAAGGAACACACCCAGCATGCAGATGGTGACTTCAAACACCATGCTCTCACACGGGGAGCCTGGCTTCAGGTCTAGGGCTGACATAGGCAGAATAAGCCTGCAGCATCACACAGTGCCAGAACGTCAGGAAGTTTTACACCTACACACTCACACACACACTCACACACACACACTCACACACACACACTCACACACACACTCACACACACTCACACACACACTCACACACACTCACACACTCACACACACTCACACACTCACACACACTCACACACACTGACACACACCTACACACTGACACACACACTGACACACACCTACACACTCACACACACACACACTCACACATACACACACTCACACACACTCACACACACACATACACACTCACACACTCACACACACACTCACACACACACACTCACACATACACACACTCACACACACACACATTCACACATACACACACTCACTCACACACTCACACACACACACACACTCACACACACTCACACATACACACACCTACACACATACACATACACACACTCATACACCTACACGCATACATCTACATGCACACATACACACATATACACACTCACACATACACACACTCACATGCACACACACTCACTTACACACCTACACACATACACACACACTCTCACACACGCTCCATGATGGGGTGGGTGTCAAAGAGACACAGGAACCAACTAAAAGACCGGCAATAGCCAAAGCTGGAAAAACTTGAGCAGCAAAATAAAGTACTATCGGATTCTAAACGGAAGTGTAAAGTGAATATCAGTGAGTCCATCCTGATTCAAACAACGGGTCCGATCAATAAACGGGAGAGAAGAGAGACTGCCACGCAGAATTCCAGCAACGGAAGGAGCTGTCCACCCTCAGAGGCGGGGCCCAGCTCCCCCTCCCTAAGTGTGCGCTGTCCCAGGACCTCCTCCCCTAGGGGGACAGTGGGGAGGGGTCCACACTCAGACAGTGACAGAGCGGGGTGGCCGTGGCGAGGCGCACTGGAAGGAAACGCGCCCAAATGAAGTGAAGTGAAATATTGTGGGTTGTTTGGTTTTCTGGGTTTTTCTCTTTGGTTGGGGGGGGGGGGGGGGCGGATACAACTTGGAACCACGCCCCTGGCTTCAGCGTCCGGTGTTTTAGGCTCTTTTCTCCTGGGCAGAGCCATCGACAAGAGAGAACCCAAACCCACCGGGGACCCCCGCGGGCAGGAGAGCGGCGGGAGCGGGCGGGGTGCGGACGGGGTGCGGGCGGGAGGGGGCGGGGTGCGGTGCTGCCGCGGGCCACGCGGGGTCGCCCTCGGGTCGCCCGGGAAGCCAGGCCCACGGAGCAGCCCTTCCTGCGCTGAGCCGGCACCGTGATCAGTGGCACCATGATCAGTGAGTCTCGCTTTCCCGCGGGGCGGCGACCTGGGGGCGGGGGGCTGGCCTCCCCGACTCCCACCGCTCCCTCCAACAGCTAACTGACCCCCCCGCCTTGTGTCCCTAGAGAAAGTGGCTGCTGCTGCGGTCGGAGGAGGTGAGTTACTGGGTCCCCTCCATCGCCAGCCCTCCGCGGCCCTCATCTGCAGGGGGGGAGGGGGCCTTACCCACCCGCCTGCGGGCTGCGAGCTGGCGCCCCCGCCCCCACCCCAGCTGCCTGCGTGAACCTTAGGGGCGGAGAGCCCCCCTCCCGCGGGAGGTCACCTGGGTCCCCACTAGCTGCTCCTCTAGTGCTTCCTCCTGATGAGCATGCGGAAAGGGGGGTGCGATGGCTTCTTTCACCCCCCGCCTTTGCACACACACACACCCCCGAACCCAGCAAGTCAGAGACCCCACGGCGCCGTGCCGGGACCTCCTGTGACTGCCCCCGCCGGCCCCCGCACCCCACCTTGTCCTTTACCTCCGCGCCCCTCCGAGCTGCTGTCTCCCAGGTGCGCAGGGCAGACGGGTACGGAGCTGCCAAGGGGGTGCGCGCCCCGGCGCCCACGTCCCGACGCAGCCCTCCCCCCGCAGCGGTGGCCGTGGGCGCCGTGCCCCTGGTGCTGGGCGCCGTGGGCTTCACCAGCGCCGGCATCGCCGCCTCCTCCTTGGCCGCCAAGATGATGTCGGCGGCGGCCATCGCCAACGGGGGCGGGGTCCCCGCCGGCGGCCTGGTGGCGGTTCTGCAGTCCGCGGGTAGGTGTCCTGGGGTGCAGGGCGGCGGGTGGGGCGGGAGGGAGGGTCTGGGTCAGGGCGGGAGCCTGCGCCTGAGGGGGGGCCTGTCCGCTCCCCAGCTCCCTGGTCCTTTGTCGCTCCCTGTCTGTCCTCTTTCTGGCTCCTGGGTGAGGTGGGGGGGGAGGGGCAGAGGAGGTTCAGGGAGGGAGAGGAAAGGAAGGAGCCCAGGGTGAGTGATGTCTGGGCTGTGGGTCCAGCTCTACCCACAGCTGACACCTGGGTGGCCCCGGGTGGGTCCCCTCACTCTTGGGGCCTCAGGGGCCGCCTGTGTAAAGTGAGGGGGGACCAGTAGTGGGGGGAGCCTGTGGCCAGCTCTCCTCTGCCCCCACTTCCCATGAGTTCCCCATCTCCTCTCTCTTCTCCGCCCCAGCATCCTCTACCCAGAGCAGAGCCCTGCGGGTGTCAGGACCTACAGGAGGGACCCAGGTGGGGTCTCTGGGCCTGGGTCCTCCGGAGGGTACCCCACGCTCACCCTCTCTTCTCCCCCAGGGGCAGCTGGACTCTCCACGTCGGCCAACGTCCTCCTGGCCTCCGCTGGGTCCGTTCTGGGCGCCTTGCTGGGAGGTTCAAAAAAGGCGCCCCCTTCTTCTCCCCCACTTGGACCCGGGGCTGAGGGGGACCAGCCAGGAAAAAACGCATCCCAGGTTAACCCTCCGAAACCCCCCCTCAGCTCAGAGAAGCCTCAGAAATAAAGGTCACGTGCACATGCGCCCCCCTGTCCTCATTCCTGCAGGCCTGGTTGGGATGCTGTGAATTAGAGGCTCCTGGTCCCCCCAATCTCCCACCTGCCTTGTCACGCGGGGGGGTGGGGGGGGGCGGGGGAGGCTGATCAAGCACAGAATCGGTTGGCAGGAGGCTTTGGTTGGTCCTAGTCTTACAAGGGATGGGCTGTGTAACCCAGGGCCACCCACACACTCTTTGCCCCTCACTCAGTGGCGGGGTTGATCCAGGTTCCTGTTGGGGGGCCGGGGTGAAGGGTAACCAGGATGCATGTGGCGCCACGGGCCCCAGAGCCCTTTGCCCTTGCTCCTCAGTGGGCACTACACACCCAGCGCTGACCGACACCCTCCGCGGCCTCGGGATTCCTGGGGGAGGCCGGCAAGCAAACGGCCAGACAGTGCCCGTGCCAGGTGCTCCGCGGGCTCGGGCACTGCAGGGGGAGGAGACTGAACCCAATGTCACTGGGAAATCAAACAGGAACTGACCGTCACCAGCTCCTACCCTGGCTACAAGGGCTTTGGGGTGTCCCTGAGTCTCCACTCACCCCCAGGATGAGGTCTTTCCTGCCCGTGAGGTGTCATTCTCTGGAGTTGTTCGTTAGTTTATTTGTTTGTTTTTTAAAAGGATGAGTTGTAAACTAAATTAAAAATAGGAGTTCTGTCCTAGCTGGTGTGGCTCAGTGGATAGAGCGTCGGCCTGCAGACGGAAGGTTCCTGGGTTCGATTCCAGTCAAGAGCACATGACCGGGTTGCGGGCTCGGTCCCCAGGGTGGGGTGTGCAGGAGGCAGCCAATCAATGATTCTATTGCATAATTGATGTTTCTTTTTTTTTTTAATATATTTTATTGATTTTTTTACAGAGAGGAAGGGAGAGAGATAGAGAGCTAGAAACATCGATGAGAGAGAAACATCGATCAGCTGCCTCCTGCACACCTCCTACTGGGGATGTGCCTGCAACCAAGTTACGTGTCCTTGACCGGAATTGAACCTGGGACCTTTCAGTCCGCAGGCCAACGCTCTATCCACTGAGCCAAACCGGTTAGGGCTGCATAGTTGATGTTTCTATCTCTCTCTCCCTTCCTCTCTAAAATCAATAACAATATTTCGTTTTAAATTCACTTACATAAATAATAAATAAAATAGGCGCGCTAAGACTCCTGCTTGCCCCCAGTGGATGGCCTTGAGGTGGCCTCCAGGAGCACACGCTGCGCGGATCCCCCAGGAGGGCCGCCCAGAGCGCGGAGAGCTGGGGAGAGGTCACTCCCAGCGCCAAGAGAAAGCCCCACCACCCCCACACAGCCTGGCTTTCCTGACCCCGAGCGGGGAGTGCAGGCCGGCAGCCGGCCCAGCCCCGCACAGGACGAACCCACTCGTTCCAGGCCCTTGCTTGCTGCCTGTCTTCCCCCGGTCTCGGCCTCCATCCCCCGTCTGTGCTCCCTGGAGTCCCCTGCATAAAACATTTGCACTCGCCGAAACCGGTTTGGCTCAGTGGATGGAGCGTCGGCCTGCGGACTGGGGGGTCCCGGGTTCGATTCCGGTCAAGGGCATGTACCTTGGTTGCGGGCACATCCCCGGTGGGAGGTGTGCAGGAGGCAGCTGATCGATGTTTCTCTCTCATCGATGTTTCTAGCTCTCTATCCCTCTCCTTTCCTCTCTGTAAAATATCAATAAAATATATATATATAAAAAAAACAAAAACATTTGCACTCAAATCCCTGTTTCGGGGTCTCAGCCCCACACAGGAGCCCACGGGGCTGAGCCCGAAACAGCCACAGCGCCCCATCAGATGGTTCCTGGAATCCGGTTCAGGCTGGTCCTGTCTCCTTCCCTCAGGATGAGGCTCGGGCAGGGGGCTCTACAGCCTGTCTCATTAGGGCCCACCTGGTGGGCACCCCCAGACAGGCCCAGGTCTGTCAGAATCCCGGCAGAGAACACAGCTCTGCCCCCCGCCCCCACCCAGGCCAGGCTACCCTGGACCATGCCACGCGCTGAAGGCCTGGGAGGAAATCACTCCAACCAGCAGGCCATCCCTACGCCTGCGATTTGTCAGGGAAAGCGTTGCGCAATTTCTCACTTACCTTTCCTCCTGCCGCTGAAGATGCTCCAGAGAGTCGGGCGGGGGCTGGCCCGAAGACGGTTGGCACCGATGAGCCACCCTACCCTCCCTGGCCTCCCCGGACTCCGCCTTTGCAGTTGCCTGATTCATGAGAAAACAGTCTTCGCTCCTGAGCTCGGGAAGCAGCTGGGAAGGAGCTGTGTGCCTGCAGCCCCGCCCCAAGGCCCCGCAGCCGGAGAGAACCCACACAGCCGGCCCCTCCGCCTCTGGGAAGGTGGCCATCTTCAGCAGCAGCAGGAGTGGGGACTCCGGGCCCGTTTCTCTTGTTCTTTTTTAATTGATTTTTAGAGAGAGAGGAAGGGAGAGGATAGAGAGATAGAAACATGCACGAGACAGGAACGTCACTGACCGGCTGTCTCCTGTGCGCCCCCGCGCCGGGGGTCCAGCCTGCAAGCCAGGCACGTGCCCTGCCCTGGAAGCGAACCTGCGAACCTGCGGCTCTCGTTTCCCGCGCCGATGCTCAACCCCGAGCCACACCAGCCCGGCTGGGTCGTTTCTTACAGGGTCGTTTAACAGCATCCGTCCACCGGCGGCGTCCCCGTCCCGGAACGGTGTGTGGCTCTCCGGTGGCGAGTCGCGGGCAGCGTCCTGACCGCAGCGAGTCTCTCTTGGGTGCTGTGGGTCCTCCTGTGTCGGTGCTTGGGAGTTGCTCTGTGGGCATTCAGGCTGCCCCGGAAGTTGCCGTGGGCCCGGAGGACAGGGCCAGGGCTCCTAGGAAACATGCCCTCTCCCCCTGGCCTGGTCCAGGTGCTCTGAAAGGCATTGCACCTCCATCCACATCCCTTCCGGCCACTCCCCTCCCCTCCCCTCAGGACCCGTTCCGTACCCAGGTTTCCACCATCCCAGACCAGCGCTGTAGCTCCCACCGTGGGTCCCTCTCCGAGGGGGGAGTGCCCAGGGCTGGGGTGCAGGAGAGAGAAGGCCAGAGAGGTGAGGGGCTGAGACTTCGTGAATGTCGGAGGACAGGCTGTGTCATCCGTGTCTCTTGCTGACTGGGAATCCCGGCCGAGGTTCTGCAGGGTAGCCTGGGGGGGGCGGGGGGGGCGGGGGGAGCAGATTCTGACCCTGTGACCTCTCTGAGCCTTTCCACAGGCACGCCCCCACCAAGGTGTCGGAATGTGAGCCGTTCTTTCCTTGGGCTGGTAAGGTTCCCCAGAAGACGCTTCCTCCCTCTGACCTGAAACACAGCCTGGCCCGCAGCGTCCTGGGGGCCCGCGGATGACGATCACCGAGGGTCCCTTTACCTGGATGGAAACCCGTGTTTAGTACGAAGCTCCTGGGACCTCCTGGCACAGAGACCCGCCTTGCCAAGCATAAAGCTCCGGTCATCTGCTAACGTGGTGCTTGGGAACTGCCTGGTTCCTAGGGAGACTTCCCACAGCCCCCTCTCTGCCAACCCACCTTGATGCCAACCTCCAGAAGGACGTTCCCGGGCAGCGGCTGAGCCTTTGGGGGTCCTACGGGGCGCGGTCGCCTCTTCCTCCCCTTCTCCACTGACGACTTAGGATGCAGCTTCCTTGGGACTGCCAAGTAGAACCCCGTGTCCATGTGATCCTGGCTCCCCAAATTGTGTTCTGTCAGCTCTCCCCTTCTCCGCGGCCGTGCGTGTTCCAGCCTCGTTTTCGTCCTTTGCTCTTCTTCTCGTGGTGTGCGGAGAAGGAACAGGTAACGCCTCTTTGCTGGGTTGATTTTCTGTTGCTTGCGATCGAGAGATTCCCGCTCACATTCATGAGAATGGATGTTTGCTGGCCAAGAGGCTCTCTTGGCGGAAACAAGAGAGGTTTCTTTTTTTTTTTTTTTTTTTTAATATATTTTATTGTATTTTTACAGAGAGGAAGGGAGAGGGATAGAGCGTTAGAAACATTGATGAGAGAGAAACATTGATCAGCTGCCTCCTGCACACCCCCAACTGGGGATGTGCCCGCAACCAAGGTACATGCCCTTGACTGGAATCGAACCTGGACCTTTCAGTCCATAGGCCAATGCTCTATCCACTGAGCCAAACCGGTTAGGGCAAGAGAGGTTTCTTTCCCTGCTATTTGGTCATTTAAAAATCTCAGCCAGGCCCTGGCCGGTTTGGCTCAATAAATAGAACATCGGCCTCCAACCTCAGGGTCCCGGGTTTGATTCTGGTCAAGGGTACTGTGCTTGCAGGCTCCTCGCCGGCCCCGGCCCTGGTCAGGGTGCGTGCAGCAGGCAACCAGTCGAATGTGTTTTTTCTCACATCGATGCTTCTGTCTTTCCTTCTCTCTTCCACTCCCTCTAAAAAAAAATCAATGGAGCCGAAACCGGTGTGGCTCAGTGGATAGAGCGTCGGCCTGCGGACTGAAGGGTCCCGGGTTCGATTCCAGTCAAGGGCATGTACCTTGGTTGTGGGCACATCCTCAGTGGGAGGTGTGCAGGAGGCAGCTGATGGATGCTTCTCTCTCATCGATGTTTCTAACTCTCTGTCCCTCTCCCTTCCTCTCTGTAAAATATCAATAAAATATATTTAAAAAAAAATCAATGGAAAAATATCCTTGGGTGAGGAATAAAAAAATCTTAGCCAGGACTGCTCCAGGAGGCCCAGGCTCCTGCAGTCTTGTTGTTCTACTTTCCTTAAGGTGCTGCTTTCACCGGCAGGGTGGAAGAGGGTTTATTCTCCTGCCTGCAGCAGAGCCCCCTGGGAAGGGGCCAAGGGTCAAAGATGGGCCCTTTACTCCCCTTAGAGCTGCAGACTTTGTCTCTGCTCACCTCTCACTGACCAGAACCCAGTCCCACGAGTACACCTCGCTGCAAAGAGGGGCTGAAATGCAGTACTTCACTGGAGAGGGTGCACCTGGCAGAAAGACTGGACATCGGTGACTACCAGCAGCCTCTGCCACACAGGTGAAGACGTGGGTCTCAACAGGAAGCCACTCCCGATGGCAACAGTGAGAACTGGCCTCGGCCTCTCTGTGCTCTCCCGGCAGCACACCGAGCCACCGTGCACCAGAACTTGGTTAGTGGAGAATGCGCCTGGCTTCCCTGACACTGCAGACTCCTGAGGGGAGGCAGGGACCCGGAATTCTGCAGGGGCGGGACCCAGAGTCCCTGAATCCCAGGCAATCCCAACTGAAGCCAGGAATTTCAGGAATCCTGGGGCTGCCAGAGTATGTTCAGCCAGCTCCCAAGTTGAACAACCCTCAGCCTGATAAAAAGAGGGGGGTCACAGCTGTTTTCTCTCCCCGTATAACAAATTATTGCAAATTTAGCAGCTTAAACTAACACCCGTTTATTGCCTTGGAGTTGTAGGTCAGGAGTGCAAGTGGGCTTGACTGAGTTCTTTGTTTAGAGTCCAAGTTTCAGCAGACTGTGCTCTCGTTTGGGAAATGCGGTAAGAATCTTCAAATCCCCCCTTTCTTTTTTTTTTTTTTTTTTAAATATATTTTATTGATTTTTTTACAGAGAGGAAGAGAGAGGGATAGAGAGTTAGAAACATCGATCAGCTGCCTCCTGCACACCCCACACTGGGGATGTGCCCGCAACCAAGGTACATGCCCTTGACCGGAATCGAACCTGGGACCTTCAGTCCACAGGCCGACGCTGTATCCACTGAGCCAAACCGGTTTCGGCATTCAAATCCCCCCTTTCTTAACTCTGACTTACTCTTCTGTGATGAGCAGACAACACTGTCCGTTTTTCCAAAAAAATATATTTTTATTTTATTTTTTAATCTTCACCCGAGGATATTTTCCCACTGGTGTTTAGAGAGAGTGGAAAAGAGAGGGAAAGACAGAGAGAAATATCGATGTGAGAGAAACACATTGATGGGTTGCTTCCTGCATGTGCCCTGACCAGGACCTGGGACGGGGAGGAATCTGCAACCGAGCCTTGACCGGAATTGAACCCAGGACCCTAAGGTCCACAGGCCAACGATCTATCACTAAGCCAAACCGGTTAGGGCAAAAAATGTATTTTTAATGGTTTCAGAGAGAAAGGGAGAGGAAGAGAGGAGAGAGCTAGAAACATCAAAGATGAGAAAGAATCATTGATTGGCTGCCTCCTGCACACCCTATACCAGGGATCAAGCCTGCAACCTGGGCATGTGCCCTGACCGGGAATCAAACCGTGACCTCCTGGTTCATAGGTCAATGCTCAGCCACGGAGCCACACCGGCTGGGCCACTCTCTGCTTTTAAAGGCTCATCTGATTACATTAGACCAGCCGTGGGCAAACTACGGCCCGCAGGCCGGATCCGGCCCGTTCGGCTGTTCTATCTGGCCCGCGGAGCCCAAAGAGCGGAGGGTTCTCTTGCTCTCCCCTCCGCTCCTTTACTTTGAATTTATATTAGTTCACACAAACACTCCATCCATGCTTTTGTTCCGGCCCTCCGGTCCAGTTTAAGAACCCATTGTGGCCCTCGAGTCAAAAAGTTTGCCCACCCCTGCATTAGACCCACTTGTGAAATCTCCCTTTCATCACATAACTTTACATAATACAGGAGTGAATTTTCATCCTGCGTACAGGGTCCACCCACACCCAGAGGTGGGGGAGTATACAAAGGAAAGGGTTACCAATTGCCATGCTTAGAATTCTGCCTACTGTGGAGGCCAAACCTGAGGGCCAGAGGTAGAGAACCAGGTCAGAGCGAGAGAACCCAGAGGTGGGGCTGCAAGCTCCAAGTCAGAATAGAAACAGGCCTCGTCTTTATGGGTGTGTGGGGCGGGGGGGAGGTGGCGGGGAGATTCAGGACACAGAATCCAGAAGGATGGGAGCTCTGGCTGGGGGATGGGGGTTGCAGCGCTGTGTGCTGGGGTCTCAGCAGGGAGGGAGGCCCGCCGTCCATCCTCCTGGGTCCAGGTCAGACCCAAGTGCCCTTCTCGTGGGGAACTTGCACTTCTAGTGAAGGCAAGGCTCTCGCCTTCAGCTCCAAGGAGGAGGGCCTTCGGAAGCTCTAATGATCACCCTGGCCGTGGAGGCATTATTCTGAGAATGTGTGCATTTTGGGGGGGAAGAGGTTCACAGCTTTTATCAGATTCTCCAAGGCGTCAAAGAAAGGAGAGAAAGACGGGGGGGGGGGGAGGGGGGGATGGCCAATGTGCTCAATGGCTAGAGCTTTGGCCTGCACACTGAAGGGTTGAGGGTTTGATTCCTGGCCAAGGGCACGTACCTGGATTGCAGGTTCACTCTTCACCCCCAGTGGGGGGCATCAATCTTCTTTTCTCTCTTTCTCCCACCCCCCCCCCAAAAAAAAAACAACGGAAAAGTGTACTCTGGTGAGGATTTTAAAAACAATACCCAAGGCCTGTATTTCCATGGCTGCATAGCAACATGCATCACTGGCCCAACGAGGAGCCACGGGAGGACACGGCGGAGTCCTGTAACTTTCTGAAGTGCCCACGGGACCCGCAGCTTTGGTTCCTGCTGGACACGGAGACCCTGGTAGGCCGCCGGAGGGCCCAGGCGGAGTGTGCAGGGTGTGAGGTCTGTGACTGGGTCACCGTCACGTTGAAAACCCTCTGTCTCTAAAAGTCTCAGGATCGAGGGCAAGCTCCCTTTCCCAACATGCCTGCTGTGGTCTGAATGTTCGTGCTCCCTCCCCCACCCCCACCCCCGCCCCGCTTCCGGGAATTCATGTTGAAGTCCTAACCCCCAAGATGATGGCGTTAGGAGGTACCTAGATCATGAGGGTGGAGCCTTCCTGACCAGAATCGAATGCCCTTATCAGGAGACCCCAGAGAGCGCTATTGCCCCTTTTCTCAGGGGAGGACACCCCAAAAAGATGGCTGTCCAGGAAGCAGGCCCTCACCAGCCACCTATCTGCCAGGGCCTTGGTCTTTGACTTTCCAGCCTCCAGGCCTGGGAGACACAAATGTCTCTTTATAAGCCACCCCGTGTTTGTGGTATTTGTTGCAGCACCTAATGCACGAAGACCCTGCTGTCACCTGCCTCCCCCTGGGCACCCCTCCAGCAATGCCCCCTCAGGGGGCCATACCTCTGGCCACGCGCCTGGTGGTCCCTGCCCCTAGCAGACCAGGATCACTGCCTGGGAAGGGGCGGGGTCCCTGGCACCCAGCCCGGGCCCTGACCCACCGCACGTGCTCAGAGTTGGGGGAAAGGTTTGTGAATCAGCGCGAGTGAACTTTCTATGTTGGGGGTGGGGGGGAGGGGGCGGACGGGGGCCGGCCCGGTGGTGAGTTTCTCCGCGACCTTGTTCTGGGAAGAGAATCTCATTTCAAGACCAAGGCCCTGAAGCAGAACCAGAGCCCGATAAAGTGCAGGTCCTTCTGTCCCAACTTTCCTTCTGGCCGTGGGAGGGGCACCGGCCACGCGGGGCAGTGACCTGGCAGAGCCTGTGCTGTCGTAGGAAATGGCCGTTGGATACAGAGGCCGGGGGGGGGGGGGGGGGGGTGGGGCGCGTGTGCAAATGAGACTCTGGCTTTCACAGGATGGCCTCCCATCCCACTTCTCCTGGCTGCACACAACCTGAGCCAGCACCCGTCCGGCCGGGGTCTGTGAGCGCCTTTAGATCAGCTCCCCCCTAGAGGGGCAGACGCAGGCCCACAGAGACGCTGCCCGGCCGGCCGGCGGGGCCACATTCAGAGTCAGAAGCTGGGCAGGGGCAGCATCCAGTCTTCCCATTTAGGTTCCTTCCAGCTTACGGCACCCCAACACCATGTGGCCCGGGCTTCCCCCACATGACTGCAAGCGAGAAGGAAGGAATCCGAGAGGGGTGGCAACGCCTCGTTTTTATTCTTTATTTGTTTCGGGGGGCGCAGCATGTGGCACACCGTCACCCCGGGTCTGGACCCCACTGCATCAGGCACCCGGTCCTCTTCTCCGCACTGGGAGTGACAGGAAGCTAAACGACCAGGGACACCAGGGCCCCAGTGGTGCCCAGGATGACTTTGGACGACAGGGATAGCCCGGCGGCTCCTGGGGAAGAAGCAGGGGCTGAGCAGAGAGGCCCAGCAGGCAGGGACAGCTCCGAGGGGTCGGAGATGCTGGCCGGGGCCTCTCCGGGGAGCCTGAGGCCCCGACACCCAGCCAGCACCCTCCTGGGGTTCCCACACCCCAGGACCTCTGCTCTGGGCGGGGTCACCTGAGAGCGGGAAGCTGCCCGCCTCTCCAGGGGAGGGGCTGAGCCCTAGGTGGGGTGAAGACGCTCCAAGTAACCCAGCAGACCCACACAGCCCAGGCCGGGGCCCCTTCCCTCCCTCCAGCCAGAGGACCCGGAGGGTGACACAGGCACGGAGGCCAAGGCCCGCTGGACAGCACCTGGGCTGGACCCTCTGAGGCCCTCGTCCTTCTCGCCCCACCGGGGCCACTTACCCACCGACTGCAGGGTGGCCACCATGCTGCCAGCGGCAACCCCGCCCCCGTTGGCGATGGCGGATACCGACATCATCTTGGCCGCCAAGGAGGAGGCGGTGATTCCTGCCCCGGTGAAGCCCACGGCGCCCAGGACCACGGGCACAGCGCCCACGGTCACGGCTGTCCAGGGAGAGGAGCTGGGTCAAGGCCACACTCAGGGAAACGGACCTCCCCCCCCCGCCCTGCCCCCCCCCACAAGCTTGGGGGATCTCAAGGGGGTGGGGAACAGGGTTACAGGACAGGCGGGGAGAGCAGGTGGGGTCGCTGGGGACGGGGCAGGACCGCCCATGGGAGAGCCCTGTCCTTGGGTCGCAGGGTCCCCATTAGTGCGCTGCAGGCCTGGGGCGCGGCCTCCAGCTCTTGTCTTGGCTGAGGAGGTCTCCAGGACAGTCAGCCCCGCACCCAGGGCCCCCGCGTGAGCCAGCAGCACCCGGGCGGCGTCACCAGGAGCAGTCGGAACCCGGACCACTGCCTGCGCTCCGCCTCGGGGACCCTCACACATCCCTGCTCCCCCTGGGGCAGAGGAGGAAGTGGGAGCTCATGGCCTCCAAGTCCCAGCCACTGCTCTGCCCAGAGGGCACAGGCCCCGGGGCTGCCTCCACCGGGGCCTCCCGGGCTCTCCTGCTCCAGATCCGTTTCTTGTTCCTGGACCCTCGCTTCCTGCTCCTCTCCATCCTTCCATCTCCTTCCCTGGCACAGGTGTGTGTGTTGGGGGGGCGGGCCGGGCCAACCTGAGCATGCACAATGCTGGGCGCGCCCCAAGTCCCAGGATCTGGGGACACAGGGGGACTCGAGTCCTTTCCCTAAAGAAACTCACCTCCTCCGATCACAGCCACGGCAGCCTTGACTGGAAACCAAAGGACATTCTGTGAGAAGGTCCACGCTGGCCTCCCCCCCATCCCGGAGCCCAGGGCCACCGCCGGGGAGGGGGCTGCCCCAGGTGGGGACCCAGGAAGGAATGACCCTGCCTGACACTCCCCCACACCCCTCCCCGCAGCCTTCACTCTGAGAAGTGGGGTTTCAGAGAGGGAGAGCTGCACGCTCCTGAGCTTGGCGAGGGTTGCTGGACAGGCCGATCCCGGAGGCAATGCCATGCTAAGTGAACGCGCGGCGTGGCCTGGAGGCATCGGGCAGGGGGTTCAGGTCCCTGTGCCTCCTGAACACTCATCCTCAGATGCAGTTTTGGTGGTTTTATCTGTCTGCTGATTTTGGAGGTGGGTGGGGGGGGGGAGGGCGGGGATCCTCTAGCGAGCTGCGTCAGCCTTCCTCCCCAAGGAAGGCCGGACCCCTGGCCAAGTGACTTAGGGCGCCGTAGTTTGGGCAGGATGTCAGCTCATCTAAAACGGGGCTGATGTTTGCTTCGTGGAGAATTGTACCTGCTCTTCAGCGGGCAGTCAGCTGTGGCGGAGAGAGAACGGCTGACTTCAGGCACCGCTGAGGAACGCCTGAAGAGCGGATGCTCCTGATTCTTCAGGGCCTGCTTGCCCTCTGCCCCAGGCAGCCACCCAGACCCTCCCAACCAGAACTCATCCTTACTCCCCTGTGGCTGGTGCTACTTAGCACTAGATCGTATTATTACTTTTAAAATATACTAGTGTGTGTGTGTGTGTATATATATATATATATATATATATATATATATATATATATTTTTTTTTTTTTTTGGCCTTAGCTGGTTTGGTTCAGTGGATAGAGCGTCAGCCTGCAGACTGAAGGGTCCTGGATTTGATTCCAGTCGTGGGTACATGCCCAGGTTGTGGGCTCAATCCCCAACAGGGGTGTGCAGGAGGCAGCCGATGGATGATGTTTCTCTCTCTCTCTCTCTCTCTCCTTTCCTCTCTCTGAAATGAATAAAAGCGTATTTTAAAAAATAAAATTCAAGAGCCCAGTTAGAAAAGATTTGCTGCTTCACGTTGCTGCTCAGCAGGAGTGAGGCCACAGGGGCAGTGAAGGCCCCACATCGTAAGGCCCAGAGGGAAGGGTGCTGCTTGCAAGCTGCCTTGAGGCAGCCCCAGTGGTTACCCAAGGGGAGGGTGCTGGACCCCTGCATTTCCTTTCTACTTAAGCTCCCCAGGGCCTGGCCCTTCCTGTCCCGGGCTCTTGCACAATGGCTTATTTCCTTTGTTCTTTAAATTTTTTTTTTTTTAATTGTTGAGAGAGAGAAAAACATCAATTTGTTGTTCTACTTACTGATGGATGCAATCATTGGTTGCTTCTTACATGTGCCCTGACTGGGGATTGAACCCACAACCGTGGCACTCTCACCATCTGAGCTGCTGGCCACGATGGTTTCCTCATTTGTAAATAAAAGACAACAGTGTCTCTGTCGGGGGTAGTTATGAGACTTCAACCAATTGGTCAATGACGAACGAACGACCGCTAAGGCTAGGGACTGGACCAGCGTTTGAGAAAACCCAGCGTGTTTTCTTGTTCCTCACAAACTGGAGGGACCGGGGAAGGGGGCCAAAGAGGGTGTCTGCTGGCCAAGGCCAGTTACCTCCGAGTGGGCTAGCGGTCATGGCTGCCACGGGGCACCCCAGCAGGGAGGAGGCTTGCAGCGTCCCCAGCATGGACCCCAGGGTGGATGCAGCGGAGCCCAAGGCGGCTTTGGATGACAGCGTGAGCCCTGAGGAAGAAGGCGGGGTGAGTGCACAGGGTCAGGGGTCAGAGGCCCTGTGGCCGCCTTCCCCCCATTTCACACCAGGTCTTTGGGCGCGTGGGGGCTGGAGAGAAAGGTCAGTGCCGGTGGGCACACATACGCCCCCCGGGGCAGCAGGGGGAAGCGAGGACGGAGGCTCACCTAGCGACACTGACAGATCTCAGAAACATAGTTTTTCATGAAAAAAAAAAAAAAAAAACACCCATCGTGTGAGATATACATTATTCTGTAAGTAAAGGGGACACATGCAAACGGAAAATACCCATTTTGCAAAAATATTCATATGGAAAACAGACACCCATTGAACATATTAGAAAGGCTGACCTTGGGGGTGGGGGTGGGAGCGAAGGAGGAGATAAACAGCAAAATAAAGAAAGAAACCCAAGAGGGGCTCACATGAGCTCACACAGAAAACAGGCCCCAAACCGCAGAATTCTGCTAAAATCCACGCTCTGGACCCGAGACCCCACATTGCGAACGGCTACGCAAGGCGGGCCACTTCGGTAAGAAAACTAAAGGAGGTGACGCCCGAGCCGGTTTGACTCAGTGGATAGAGCATCGGCCTATGGACTGAAGGGTCCCGGGTTCGATTCTGGTCAAGGGCAGGCTTCTCACCCACCCAGACCTTGGTCAGGGCCCAATGCAGGAGGCAACCAATCGATGTGTTTCTCTCACATCGATGTTTCTCTCTGTCTTCCCTCCCACCCACTCTCTCTAAAAAAAATCAATGGAAAAATATCCTCAGGTAAGGATTAAAATAATAATAATAATAGTAATTAATAATAATAAAATAAACCAAATTTAATAGCAATACAAAAAAAAAAAAAAAAACTAAAGGAGGTGAGTTCTGGGGGTGAACCCAGGGGCAATGAGAGCCAGGGAGCAGGACCCAGGCAAAGTCCCCTCAGTCTGGATGGGAGGAGACCCGGGCCCAATGGGGAGGGCACCCAGACCCCGAGCCTGCCCCTTCACCGGCCAGGACAGACCCCCAGCGGGAGGCCCCGGCAGGTAACGCCACCCTCTCCCTCCCCACGGGGCCCTGAGCGGGGCACTCCCTGGCCTCCTCCCCAGCTGCCCCCTGCCCCGCTCCCGCCCTCCCGGGAACACTCACCTAGGGACGACAGCCCAGCCAGGACACTGCTGGAGGCCGCCCCGCCAGCTTTGGCCAGGCTCGCTGCCGACAGGATCTTGGCGACGGTGGAAGAGGCTACGATGGCTTCCATGGCGCACAGAGCAATAAGCACGCAGGGGAGCCAAACCTGCAAGAAGCTGCGTCAGGGACAGGGACACTGGGACTGGGGTTTCCCCACGCCTCTACAGGGGCTGGGTGAGGGGGGGTGGAGAGGCTTCTCTGAGCTTGGGGAGGGGGGAGCAGCAGGCCTGGAAAGGGCCCAGGGGTGGGAATTGGGCGGATGGAAGTGGAGGGTGAGGTGGACGGGGTAGATTTTATTTCCTCAAGTGGGCGGCTTCCTTCCCCCTGAAAACACATCGACTCCTTAGATATTTCTAGAACTCCCTTCAGTCTCCATGGAGCAACTTAAAGGCACCAGAATTAGAAAATCAGCTCGGCTGGCTGACTGAGCGTCGACCTGTGAACCAGGGGGTCAGGGTTCGATTCCCAGTCAGGGCACGTGACTCAGGTTTTGGGCTCAATCCCCAGTGTGGGGCGTGCAGGAGACAGCCAATCCATGATTCTCCCTCATCATTGATGTTTCTCTCTCTCTCCCCCTCCCCTTTCCTCTCTGAAAGCAATAACAACATATTTAAAAACGAACAAACAAAAAACAGGAAGAGAAAATCCGAACCAATGCCACTTTAAAGGGTTGCTCTAGGCTGCCGCTCTGATGCGACCCCTTCACTAGCACAATGGTAAGGATGAGACCACCGTCTGCACAGAGACGGGGAGGGATTCACCCAAGGTTACAAGGATTTTATGTCAAAGTGCCACGGAGCCCTAGCTGGTCTGGCTCCGTGGATAGAGCGTCAGCCTGTGGACTAAAGGGTCCCAGGTTCGATTCCGGTCAAGGGCACATGCCGGGGTTGCGGGCTCGATCCCCAGTAGGGGTCGTGCAGGAGCCAGCCAATTAATGATTCTCTCTCATCACTGATGTTTCTCTCTCTCTCCCTCTCTCTCCCTCTGCCTTCCTCTCTGAAATCAATAAAAATATGTATTTTTTAAAAACTGCCACTGACCCATGTTCATCTGCTCCCAAAGCTCTGGCTTGGCGTGGCTCTGAGCTGCTTTCTTCTAACCCTAACTGGCCTCTTCCCCCTGCCTGTCGCACCCCCCACCCAGGAATGGACAAGGCGGATTGTCCCCAGAGTCCTAGAGCCCCTTCCTTCCCCCTTTCTCTGATGAGAAACAAGAGTATTCTGTGAGTCGACCCTCAGGGGTCTGCACTCACTCCCTGGGCCCACAGGCGACCCCAGGTGGGGGCGACCCCAGGTGGGGGCGACCCCAGGTGGGGGCGACCCCAGGTGGGGGCGACTCCAGGTGGGGGCCACCCCAGGTGGGGGCGACCCCAGGTGGGGGCCACCCCAGGTGGGGACCACCCCAGGTGGGGGCCACAGAAGGAGCAGCCCCGTGCATGTCTTACCTAGAGAAGAGGGTTTTCTGAAATGCAGAACTGACTCCGCCCGCCCGAGGGACTGAGTGGCCACAGCATCCAGGAGGCGGAGCAGCTTCGCCCCCCGGGGATGCAGAGAGCCAATGTGTTAAGTTTTCTTTTACAGGAAACTGAAACTGCATTTGTTTTTCAAGAAACTGAAACTACATTCCAATGTTTCCCTCACCCCGTCAAGGGGGAAATCCAGCTATTGTAGGCATGGAATCCGGCCATGTATCCACCACCGTCGGGGAACGGAAGAAACTTCATCATTCCACTCGGGAATGGGATGTGCTCTCTGCAGAGTGACGATCATAAGAAATCAGATAAAAGTCATTAATAAAAGGGTAAACATTAACTTCTAACGGAGACAAGAAGGTGGTTTTCAGAAAAGCATTAATCCGTGCAATGGACAGATGTTCAGTTATTCCAAAAACCTACACTGAAGGCCCGCCCTGCGGCCAGGGGTCTAGGGATGGAGTCAGAGCAGGGGCCAAACTAGACCACCATGTGTGCCCTCCGGGAGCTTGCAGCTGTAAGGGAAGACCAAGTAAGGTTAAAAAACTGCATATACCGAGTGCGATTTGAAGAATTCCTGAAGCAAAAGGAGCTAGAGTCCAGGTATGAGAGGAAGAGGGAGGGGGGCAGGAAGTGAGGTCCGAAGTTAAGGGGGCTCCAGGCTGTGTGAAGCCTCGCAAGCCCTTGCAAGGACTGGATCTTGTGCTCTGAGCGAGCTGGGAAGCTACGCAGGGAATGACAAGGTCAGGGTCCCTGTGCCCGCTGCGTGGAGAATAGACTGAAATGTCTGTCCTTTTCATGTCAATATTCAGCATGGGTAATGTGATAGGAACAGGTTCTTTTCATTTGCTTCCCTGTTCAGGAATCCACACCCCTCCCACCAGCACACCTCCCATCAGGTGCTTTCAACACCAGAGGGCGTGCTCATTCGCACACTGAGAGTGTGTGGGGGGCATCAGTCTCACCACCCCACAACGCCCCCCCTGACTGCAGCGGGCTCGCAGCAGGTGCTGAGGGTTAGCTCACTTCCGGGTGGAAGGACACCCGGCCAGCACCTGGGGTATGAGTTTTATCGGCAATTCTACAAACTTTCAAGAGTAAATGCAACTTCTAGAGCTTCTGCCACCGTCTCTTCCCAGCTCACTCTCAGATGATCACTTTGTATTTCATCAGGAAGTTAGATGCAATCACAAAAGAATTCTCTTTCCCATGTCAACTGCACCAACCACCCGCATCTGGGTCCATAAACTCTGCCTTTCATCCGTGGCTTTGGGGAAACCATCCCAGCTCCTCCGATTTCCTCCTCTCTTCCTATTCAAAGGCTTAGGTCTTGTACCTAATCCGCTCTCTGTCCTGAGTCCCCAGAAACTGAGCTTGGCTGTGTTTCTGGCCTGGCTCGGGTGTTTACAAGGCAGTTCCATACAGAAGGAAGGCCTGCATGGCGGCCTTGCAAACTCAAAGACCTAAAGTCACCACAAGGATGGTCTGAAATGAAAATGTGAACTAAAAGCAGTGATGGTGGGTAGTCACGTCCTGGGCCGGTATCTTCCCTGACAAGGTCAGCCTTGACCTTCACTGAGCCTATGGTCTTTTTGCATCCACGATGGCATGCCGTTGGAATGTCCCAGTAATTTCCCTTTTTCCGGACGCGACAAAGCACAGGCAGCTCTCCGCGGAGACCACACATCCTCTCATTGTTACTGA
This sequence comes from Plecotus auritus, assembly GCF_963455305.1. Classification (NCBI taxonomy): domain Eukaryota; kingdom Metazoa; phylum Chordata; class Mammalia; order Chiroptera; family Vespertilionidae; genus Plecotus; species Plecotus auritus. Next base: position 5,270,103 of record NC_137770.1, on the reverse strand, counting down.
GTTAATTATTGACTCTTAGCTATCCTGCACCCACCTAAGTAAAAGAAGTGTGTGTCTATCATTTACTCTTTATCCAATCCCAGAGGCCTCCCCACTTTGCTTTCTCCCGCCTCCCTGATCTATCACCAGTGGAGTTCATGTCACCCACGTACGTCTCCTCTCTGGGTTGCCATGTATAAAACGAGGTGAAAAGCCGCCATTCTCCGGACATTATCCCACTATGTTGAGGTTCTGCTTCCTGGCAATGGTGGACAGTTTGGCTCAAATAAACTCACAAAAGTTTTTTTTACAGGTTGGAATGTTTTTATGTGAACAAGAGGAAACTAGTTACTGTAGAGAACAACATCCTAATAGCTTTCTGACCCCAAGCTCTTGCCAAGTGCAGGTCAATTTCTCTGCTGCCATCACAGCAAATTGTTGAAAGAGACGCTCACACCTGCTCTCCTCTTTCTCACCTTACAGCTGCTCCTAAAATATGCACCGTACAGAATAGCGGATATTCTCAGGCATCCCAAAAGCTATCTATATATATAAAAGCCTAAGCGACCGAGCTACCGAGTGACCCAACAACCGGTTGACCAGTTGCTATGACGTGCCCAGACCACCCGGGGGCAGACGCTTCCCCCTGGTGGTCAGTGTGCTCTCGCAGCGGCAGCGCCGCTCAGTGAGCTTACCAAGCAGCAGCAGCGGCAGGCACAGCAGAACCAGGATGAGCGGGAACAGCACAGTGCCGGCCTGGGCTTGGGCTCCTCCCCAGCTGCCTGCCGCTTCGCGCACGACTACATCTCTCCGGGGATGTCGGACTGCCAGTTTCAGCCCGTGGCCTGCAGGTATCAGGCAGAAACGGGCAGTCCGACATCCCCTGAGGGGTCCTGGATTGCGAGAGGACGCAGGCCAGGCTGAGGGACCCCACCAGTGCACAAATCCATGCACCAGGCCTCTGGTAGATAATAACACAGCAAATACTTATTTGCCTACAACTCTGTCAAGAACTCAAAAGATACAGATACAATGAACACAACCTGAGAATCCCTTCTAACCCCCTCCTCTACTGCCCTCCCGAGAATGTATGGTTGCTTATTCCCATGCATGTTTCATACTTTCCCCATAGGTTGCCCTTGGAGGCCCAGTCTTCCCTCAGAGGAAACCCTTATGCTGACTCTGGAGGACAGCCACTGTCTTCGTCCACTCCTGGCCTCCTTCCCACAGGAACATACTTCTCTTCCACATACTGAAGCCCCTGCCTCGACCCTGAGCTTATTCAGGCCCTGGGCTGTGCCCCCAGCTACCAAAGGTGAGCCCGAAGAGACTGAAACCAATCACACATCCCAGCACACCCAGAAACTGGGCCAGAGAAACTGGTTTAGGATGAATAGATGACTCCACTTAAGACACTAACAGGACCCTGGACCAGAGGAACTTCGGAAGGAGGCTTCCTTGCTCTTCAGCAGAAGGTTCGTGGAAAATGCTCCTTTGGGGACCCATGAATAAAGAAGTAGGTAGCCTTGCCCAGGCCAGTGTGGCTCAATGGCAGAGCATCAACCTGTTAGGCCAAGGCACGGACATGGACAGGCCCCCACAGGAGGGGAAGTCCAGAGCCGATGCATGCAGCCACAAGGCAGATGGTGTCGCAGATAACTGGCTCCTTTCGGAAACCCCTGCCCAAGGTGGAAATGCCCCGCCCGCACTAAACAGCTGTATTAAAGAAGTACCTCCGCTCCCTTTTGGCACGAACTTCTCCGGCCCTACCCTCGGATCGGTGGACCTCGCCCGGGAAGTGCAGATTAAAAGCTCCTCCTTTTGACCGGCCTGACCCTCTGTCTTTGTTCCCTGCGCCGAGAACCTTACATTTGGTGCCGAAAACCTGGGAGGGGCGAGCACTCCATCTGACCGTTCACGGTCCGGGGTGCCCCCCTCTCCCTTCTCGTGGCTCAGGATCCTCCAGCCTTTCCCCCGGCTCGGCAGCGTCAGCGGCAAGTCCCGGCCCGTGCTGATCCCCGGCAGTCGTTCTCTGGCGTCTCTGTCTGTAAACCATGGCCCGCGTCAGAGATTGCCTTCTGAGCATAGCCCTCCGGACCCCTCCAGGAGGGGTTCTAAACCTTGGGAGGTAGCAGAGACGTTCCTACCGCCCCTCGGTTCTCCGGCCTTTTGGCCTCCGTCCGGACCCCGAGAGGTAGGGGAGACGTCCCCTGCCGTCCCTCGGGTCCCCCGTCCGTAGCCTTGGCTGAACGACTGGGACGCTGGTCCTTTAGTCCCAGCTACTGACCTCAGGTATTGAGCATGGGTAATCAAAATTCTAAACCTGGTCCGAGCACACCTCTATGGTGCCTGCTCCCAATCTGGCTAAGCTAGGCTTGTCCCAGGATCTGGATGTGTCCTAAACGACTCATTTACTTCTGTAACATGGCATGGCCTCAGTATGAATTGGACAATGGGTCAAAATGGCCCGAAAACGGGACTTTTGATTTTAACATCCTCACTGACCTCAGTAATTTCTGCCAGCAAACCGGGAAGTGGCCCGAGATTCCCCATGTCCAGGCCTTCTCTGCACTCCCGCCCCTCCCTACCCTGGCCCTTTCCCCACAGCTCCCACCACCCCACCTTCCACTCCCTCTCTTCCCCCATCCTCCTCCTCCTCCTCCTACTTCTCAGTGGCTGCCCCTTTCCTGGCTGGCGGCCGCCGCTGCTGGTGTCGCTGTCACCGCCTTGGGCCGCGAGCCGAGCAGAGGCCGCCGTGCAGCACGAGGGCTGCCTGCCCGCCACCCCGCCAGCCACTCCAAACAGCTAGTGAGATTTCTGTTTGTCTGTAGGGATTTTGGTTTGCTCTTCCCTTGTGTATTGTGAGAATAAACAAACCATCATTTCTATCAAAGAACAGTTTAGGCAGCTGCCATGTTGGCCACATGGCTTGCCGCTCCCATGGGGGCTGCCATCTTGAAACAGCAAAGGCCAACCCCTCTCTTTGAATAAAGTTACTAAGACCTCCCATGATCTCTCTGTATATGCAAATAAGCCTAAGGGGATACTCTTTAAAAATAAAATTCTAGCTTAATAAAAAGGAGAAATTTAAAAATTTTGAAATCTATTTCACTGATATTTACAGTGTAAACTAAGATTGTTGTTAAATTATTAAATCTGACAGTAAATTAGTAGTCAACTTTAACGTAAAAGTGCTTGTGATATGGCTAGCATACTCAGATGTATGACCCAGTACTTATTAATTGGTGTAAAAAAGGACAAAGATTCTTAAGTGAACCTCTCTGTAGCCTGAAAATTATTCTGGAAGGAAATAAAGAGGTTTCCTTAAAATGTCGTAAGGATTATAATTGAAAGTCAATATATTTGGCCTCATAAACTGAAGTAAATAATTTGTGGTTTTGCCTCCCTGATAAAGTTTATGTTAAAGTTATTTAAAGACTAATTGTAGAAGTTAAAAAAGGCTGAGGATAGTCCTCAGACCCCGGTCCAAGATCTAGTGAACATGGCCTTTAAGGTTTTTAATGCCCGTGAGGAGCAGGCAGAGTCGGATCGGGAAGCCCGCCTTCGACAGAAGGCAAACCTGCAAACCCAAGCCCTGGTTGCGGCCCTGCAGCCGATGGCATGGTCCCAAGGGGGCTGTGCGTGGTGGGGGTGCAACAAGAGGATGAGCGCCACCTGGAGGATACTTCAAGTGCGGAAATGAAGGCCACTGGGCAAAGCAGTGCCCCGGCCCTGGGCTCCAACCAAGCCCTGCCCAGCATGCAGTCAAAGTGGCCACTGGAAAAGTGACTGCCCCTGGAAAAGTGACAGGCCCTCTGCATCTCAGCGTAGAGGGGCCGCCCTTCCAGGTCATGACCCGCCACTGGCCATGCGGGGACTGGCTGAAGACTGAAGATGCCCGGACTTGATGACCCCCATCACCCTCCTCGAGCCCAGGGTAACACTCACGGTAGAGGGTAAGCCAGTCTCCTTCCTGGTCGACACGGGGGCTACCTTCTCTGTCCTGCCCTCTCTTTTCCCTTCCACAATCTCGGTCATGGGTAATGACGGCAAATCCACCTCTAAGACTGTCCCCTCCTCTGAACAAGAAATTTACTCCTTTCTCAGGCTCACTGGGTACTCTTGCTCCAGGTTCACAACTTTAGTCTCCTTGCAAAGCTCCTCTATGACATGACATGGCGAAGGGACCTCCCTCACTGAGCCTTTAGATCCCAAGGCCAACGTTTTCACCCCTTTAATGCTCTGAAAACTGCTCTGGCCTCAGCACCTTGCCACCCCGCTCCCTCGCCCACTCCACCCTTCCTAAAGAACAACTTTCTTGCCCGCACAGGCTTATCAGAAACTTAGATCTTTATCTCTAGGAAAAATGCGGCAGTTTTAAAATCCAAGTGGCTGGAGGAGGCCTGGAAACAGACTGCAGGGCCTGCTCCCTCCTCCCCCTGCCTTTTCTAAATATTTCAAATAGCATACAATACTGAAACATTAATTGCTAGACATGTTTAGAAGTATTTCATGGAAGGTATGTTGAAAGAAAGAAAGAAGTTCTAAAGTTAACTGTTGACAAGAACTGTAAAAGGACTCAGACTCTTACCATCTGTTTGCATTTACTTGGGAGGACCCAGAGAGCAGGTATCCCGCCCACTCACCTGGACGGTCCTGCCCCAGGGGTTCAGGACAGCCCTCATCTGTTTGGCCAGGCCTTACCCAGAGACCTCCGACAATGCTCGTTAGAACCCAGCACTCTTCTCCAGTATGTAGATGATCTCCTTCTCTGCAGCCCCTCCCTGGACATGTCTCAGAAGCATACAGCTGGCCTCCTCAACTTTCTATGGGACAAAGGATACCGTGTGTCCCCTGCCAAGGCGCAACTGTCAGCCCCCACCGTCACTTACTTGGGGATCTGTCTGACGCCCAATTCCCGAAGACTGACAGTTGACCGAGAGCAAGCAATACGAGATCTACAGCCTCCCACTTCTGCTGAACAGATCCTGTCCTTTCTAGGGCTAGTAAGATTCTTCCGCCATTGGGGCCAAACTTTGCTCTCCTACCTAAGCCTCTATTCCAGACCGCTAAAGAAACACCAGTAGGCCCCCTCTCCTCACCCTCCCTCGTTCGCCAGGTTTTTTACTAAGCTCCAGGATACCCATCTGGCATCTCCCCCTCTCTCTCTCCCGGACGTCTCTAAGCCTTTCCTACTATTTACTGATGAGAAACAGGGAATAGCTATGGGGTCCACACCCAGCCCCTAGGGCCAGCCTTCACCCCCGTAGCCTACCTGTCCAGACAGCTTGACCCCACAGTCTGGGGATGGCAGCCCTGCCTCCGGGCTCTGGCTGCAGCCCCCGCTCTCACCAAGGAGGCTCAGAAGATCTGCCTCCAGCAACCCTTACAGGTCTTCTCCACCCACAGACTACAGGATCTTCTGTCCCACCGATCCTTATCTCTCCTTGGCCCCTCTCGTATGCAGGAACTCCATCTCCTGTTCCTCGAGAGTCCTGACATCTCCCTAACTCAGTCCCCAGCCCTGAACCCGGCCACTCTCCTTCCCGCTACTTCCACCCAACGCACTCCTGCCCCAAGGTCGTTGAGGCCCTCACTCAACCTCAGGCGGGACTCTCAGATTTTCCTCTCTCTAATCCTGACTTAACTAAACTGCACATACCCTGCCGCCCACAATCATCAGGTAAGGTCGAGAGGGTCAACGGCCTCCTTAAAGACCATCTAACTAAACTCTCCCTAGAAATTCGCAGCTCCTGGCCGGACCTCCTGCCCATGGCCCTGACCGGAATCTGGGCTACACCAAGGAGCCCCACCTTCTGAAGCCCTTTTGAACTCCTATATGGGAGACCCTTCTTGCTCCACCATTGTCTCCCTACTGACCCTCCTCTCCCGGCTACCTATCTTCTATACCTGCCCTTACTCAGGCAACTGCTCCGGGAACACGCTGACAGGTTTCTGCCCAGGCCAGAACCAGCGACCAAGGCTCCTGAGGACCAGCCCTCCAGCGGGGGGACTCAGTCCTCCTCAAGAACCTATATCCCAAGGCCCTGGAGCCCAGGTGACGGGACCTCACACGGTGATCCTTACAACCCCCACTGCGGCCAAGCTACTCGGAGATCCGTCGTGGCACACCCTCTCCAGGCTCAAGAGGGCCCCGGAGCAACATGACCTCTATAAATGTGAAGTGTTGGGCCCCACTAAGGGCCGCCTTAGTTGCCCTCCCCCTCCTCCTTCTCTTTCCAACCCTGAGTAGTCTACACCCATCTCAGCTCTCTCATGTGTGGAGGTTCAAGGTCCGTGAAACCTACAGCCAGGACAGCACACAAGTCACCCGGCAGGTAGGATCTCAGGACTGCCCTCTGGTCGGATGCCAGGCGGAGGTCCTGATTACTGTCGACCTCCAGTCAGTGTCCAACGGTGGCCGACCCTATGCCTGTTTTGCTTACAACCAGCGGAACCCAGACAGGTGTAATCAAGATGTCAACACCTATGGGGGTTGCCGCTGGTCAGGCTGTGTCACCCATGATGCCTATGATGAGGTCAGGTCTGGCCCCTTTTTCTGGAAGGATGGGACTTTCAACATCAAGGTCCGGGATCCCTGGGACCAGCGATGGGTTACGGGCGTTATGGGAAAACTATACTGGAATGGTTGAAGCTCGACTCCTTCAGGGACCATCTACATCTCCCGGGAATATGTCTTGGCCCAGGAGGCCCAAGTCCAGGTCTCTAACAGCACCCAACAGGCCGAACATTCCCTTAAAGGGAAGCTGCCTGACTCCCCCCGGGTAGAAGTCCTGTCTTCTTGGCTCCAACTTATCCAACACACTCTACTATTCCTCAGCGAGACCCGCACCCTGCCCAGTGTCTCGCACTGCTTTCTATGCGTCTCTCTCCAAAGGCCTTTGCTGGCTGCTGTCCCGCTCATGACTCCTCCAGGAACCCAAGGACATGGTGAATGTCAGCCTCCCCTGGCTGGCGTTCCCCTCTGGGAACCCGAAACCCCAGAACCCACACTGCCCCCGCGGATATGCTACCAGACCAGCAACCCGGTAACTGGGGGACGGGTCACCTGGAACTATACCCAAAACCACACTGCAGCCGGTCCCACCAAAGCCAGCCCGGGCACCTTCAGCAACTGCATCAACTCCTCTGACCCCGGGCCTTGCTTCGGGGTCACAGTAGTTCCCCAAATGACCTTGTGTGGAGAGTCGGAGCTCGCCTGGCTGCTCCCTTCATCCCACCCCTGGGCCCGCCGGGCCGCCTTCCTCCCTGTCATGTAGGGGGTGAGTGTCGCTGCCTCGGTAGGCCTAGCTGGGGGGCCCTCGGGAACAGCCTAGTCTCTGCTCAGGATTTCAATGACAAACTCCAGATAGCCCTGGAGTCTGCTACCGCCTCCTCAGGCTCCCTGCAGCGGCAAGTAACATCGGTAGCTCAAGTAACCCTGCAGAACCGCCGGGCCCTCGACCTTCTCACTGCGGAAAAGGGGGAACCTGCATGTTCGTTCCTTCAGGAAGAATACTGCTGCTACATCCACGAGCCCGGAGTGGTGGATCAGAACGTGCAGACCCTGACTGAGCTGAGTGAAGAACTACGTGCAAGACACTCCCGGGACAACTCTCCTTCCGGCTGGCTCCAAAGCCCTTAGCTACCTGGGTCCTACCCCTGACAGGGCCCCTGATTCTCATCTGTGTCTTTTTTCTCCTAGCCCCCTGTCTCCTTAAGTCCATCCGCTCCCAGATAACGGAGATGTCACCAGTGACTGTAAACCAGCTCCTGCTCCACCCGTACACTTGGCTGCCCTCCGACCCACCTCTGCCTGACCCTGGCCTTTAACACCCCCCCACCCTCTTCGCCCCTGGTCAGCAGGAAGTAGCCAGGACGATTTCGGCGCCCTCTATCACCAAAAGCCAGGGATGTTAGGTCGAGGCAGGGACATGCACAGGCCCCAGCAGGAGGGGAAGTCCAGAGCCTACATGCAGCCACAAGGCAGATGGTGATGCAGATAACTGGCTCCTTCCTGAAACCCCTGCCCGAGGCGGAAATGCCCCCCTTCACTAAACAGCTGTATAAAAGAAGTACCTAACCTCGGACCGGTGAATCTCTCCCAGGAAGTGCAGATTAAAAGCTCCTCCTCTTGACCGGCCTGACCCTCTGTCTTTGTTTCCTGGATCACAAACCTTACACAACCTATGGACCAAACGGTCACAGTTCGATTGCTGGTCAGGGCACAGGCCCAGGTTGAAGGGGGGGGTGTCTTTCCCCAGGAGGGGGCATACAGGAGGCAGCCGATCAGTGATTCAATCTCATCATTGACGTTTCTGTCTCTCTCTCCCTCTCTCTTCCTCCCTGAAACTAATAAAAAATACATTTTTTAAAAAAGGAAATATTTAAAAATAAATAAATAAGAATGCCTGTCATTAGAATGAGGGCCCACCCATCCAAGACCCTGAGACCCCCTCTGACCTTGATTACATCTGCCAAGGCCCTATTCCCGATAAGGCCACGGTCACTCTGTCGCATCCACATGGATTTGGGGACACAGCACACAGCCCAGAAGAGGTACCACAGGGCACACGGAGACACTGAGGCCCGGGGCTGAGTGGAAACACCAGTCTCGGAGCAGCAAGCAGAGTAGGGATTTCCCGTAAATACTGGCAAATGCACGCCCAGGCACAAGGCACCTTTCCCCATGGGCCTGTTCTCTCCGCGTCCAAGTGCCCACGCGTGACAAGATGCACGCCCTGCGACCAGCGCGGCCCCTTCGGTGGCAGGGCGGGAAGAGGCCTCTGAGCCATGATCCGCCGGGCTTTCCTGTAGGAAGGGGGAGCGCATCTCTGCATCCCCCCTACTCAGTGCACAGTGTTCTGTCAGGAGACACATTGCAGCTGCGCAGTTCCCAGTGCTGCCGCCTCCGCCAGCAGGGGGCACGCATGGGCCCCTCGCAGTGCACCGCCCACCGCGCTCCGCCCGGAAGTCCCGCCCCTCCCGGAAGTCAGCTGGAGGTGCTCAGAGATGGCAGCCTCCAGGGGTTAGGACTGTGTGACCTGAGGGCCCACAGGCCGCGCGGGGCCCTGGGGCGCGGGCTGAGGACCGCCCCCGCTCGAGCTCCAGCTCTGCTGCTCCAGCGGCCGAGGGGCGCCTTCTGAGTCGGGGTTTTGTTTCTGAGAAAGACTCCTCCGCACAGGCCAGGCCCGCCCTCCCCTCAGAGGCCAATGGAGCCCAGCGCCTGCTCTACCCCGCGTGGGCCCCGCTCAGGGCGCTGCTCCAGGGCGTTCCCGGCCCAAGGCCTCCGGTGTCGGACCCGGATCCTCCTCAGCCCAAGGGTTCGGCTCGGACAGAAAGTCACCGACGTAGTAAAAGCCATGGACCCCGACCACCTGCTGCAGGTCAGGCGTCCACTGGACGTGGCCCAGGAGGTCATTGTCCCCTGGGCCCTTCAGCCTTCCCCCGGCAGGACATACACCGGAAATGACGCGTCCAGGGGCGCCATTGAGCTCCGGGTCTGTGGTGCCAGGAGCGTCCTCGGGACCCAGAGTGTCACCAGCCCACGGCCCCTCACGGAGCTGCGCCTGCTCCTTCGTCCATCAGACACCAGGTCTCCGCAGCGCTGTGTGAGCGTCCCGTGGGAATTACTGGGTGTGCGCACCTAACTTCAGCCGCATGGGTGCTATTGCTGTTCTCCATGCTCTGCTAATTATATTTTATATTGAAGACGTCACCTGCATTTGAGGAAACTTGATGTGCCTGAGTCCATCCATTCCTGTGTGGAAAACATTCCACCGTAGTGTTTTATACATAAAGCATTCCACCATAGTGTTTTATACATAAAACATCTCACCATAGTGTTTTATACATAAAACATCTCACCATAGTGTTTTATACATGAATTTTTCTTGATGACTACAGCATTCTAATTTGTTTTTTTAAAATCTATTTCTATTGATTTAAGAGAAGAAGGGAGAGGGAGAGAGAAACATCAATGATGAGAGAGAATCATGGACCATCTGCCTCCCGCGCACCCCACATTGGGGACTGAACCTGCAAACTGGGCATGTGCCCTGACCAGGAATTGAACCCCGACTTCCTGGTTCCTTGGTTGACGCTCACCCTGAGTCAGGCGCTGGGCTAATTTCTCTTTTAAAGTTACATTTGAACATCAGGTCGTGGTCATGGTTTGCTCTTCAGGTTGGTCTTCAGTGAGGGGCTCCAATGGGCGTTTACAGGCGACATTTGTTATTTATTAAGTACAGACTATCCCCTGTCTGTGGGCGCTGGCCTCCGTGAAATCAGGGATCCCTCCTGCCCGTCTGTGCCTTCTCTGGAGGCCTCTAGCATTAGTGTTTGCCCTTCAGCAGTGACACGTGTGTATGACACTCTGACCTGCCTGGTGGAGCTCACCTGCCCCCACAGTTGAAGCAGCCCCCCCGTTACCTGCGCTTCTCCCATGCCCCTCCCTCCGGTTTCCTCTTCCAGCTGCTGTTCCTCAGTTTGATCTTTTACATCTAGTGGCTGCGTGGCTGCTCACAGCTGCTGGTCCTGCAGGTCTGCGTTTGGCAGGTCTCCCTTCCCGACTACCCCCTCCACAGGGCTCCAGGCCCCACCTGCCCTGCTCCCCCCGCCTCCTCCAGGCTCAGCGTGCGCTTCAGAATGAGCGCTGTTGGATGTGCAGCGTTTACGACAGACATTTGCGGTGCCCTTTCTCCAGGGAGCCAGACGGCTGCTGGCCGAGGCCATCCACCTTGACTTCGAAGGCGAGAGGGTATGCTTACGGGCAGGTCCCAGTGCCGGGCGGGGTGCTCTGTGCTGCATCCACCAGTTCCTGCGGCCCTGAAGCAATACTGCACACTCAGACCGGGTCTTAAAGCGTGTGCCCTGTGGGGTGTGTGTATCCTACCGTGTGTATGTGGATGGGCTGATTTGAAAAGTACTGACTCTTCCAGCGTAAACACCTCAGCTGGCTGGAAGGAAGGGTCCCTGAGAGGAACGCGCTGCCACGATTGTCAGGTGTTTGCTGTGACGTTTGGTCTGTTTCACTCGTGCAGGTCGGGGCTCCCTTTCTGGAGGCCGCGGTGAGGACTTCTGACGATGTCTACAGAAAGGGAAGCGAGGGCAAGGAGGGTGGCAGCCTGTTCACCATCCTGGCCCTTTTGTATGACTTCCACCGGGTACAGTCTCTCCTCATCTTTCGACATTTTGAGAACACGCACTGGAACTTTCACAGACGAAGATAAGGAGCTGATCCTGTTAAGGCTGAGAAATGGGGATTTTCGTTGAGAAAAGACGATGCTGTGTCCCTGGCAGTGATCATGGAGACCAGGGCCAAAGCCAGCGGGGCAGGAGCAGACCAGGGGACGATGGGTCCCTCGACCTGCCTCCTAAGTGCTAAGTGCTCAGAAGCTGACCAGCACGTAAAAATGAGTGCGTAAATGTTATGTTCCATGTCCCAGCAATCTGTGATCGTCGCTCCAGTGACTAAGATGTTTTTATCGTTAATATGTGAACAAACCTTGTTCCTTTACTAAGAACTCAGGTATTTTTTTTTTAATTTAATCTTTCTTGTTCAGTTTATTACAGTTGTTCCTCTTTTTCCCCCCATAGCTCCCTTCCACCCGGTTCCCACCCCAACCCATGCCCTTACCCTCACCCCACTGACGTCGTCCATAAGTGTAAGATTTTTATCCAATCCCTTCCCGTACCCCCCACAGCTCCATCCCCCCAGAATTGTCTGTACACTCCCTTTCTATACCCCTGATTCTATTCTATTCACCAGTTTATTCTGTTCATCCGATTTTTTATTCACTTGACTTTTGGATTCACTTGTTGATAGATATGTATTTGTTGTTCATAATTTTTATCTTTACCTTTTTCTTCTTCCTCTTCTTACAGAATACCCTTCAGCATTTCATATAATACTGGCTTGGTGGTGATGAACTAACTCCTTTAGCTTTTTCTTGTCTGTGAAACTCTTTATCTAACCTTAAATTCTGAATGATAGCTTAGCTGGGTAGAGTAATCTTGGTTGTAGGTTCTTGCTGCTCATCACTTTGAATATTTCTTGCCACTCCCTTCTGGCCTGCATAGCTTCTGTTGAGAAATCACCTGACAGTCGTATGGGTACTCCCTTGTAGGTAACTAACTGTTTTTCTCTTGTTGCTTTTAATATTCTCTCTTTGTCTTTTGCTCTTGGCATTTTAATTATGATGTGTCTTGGTGTGGTCCTCTTTGGATTCCTTTTTTTGGGGTTCTCTGCGCTTCCTGGACTTGTAAATCTATCCCCACCAGGTGGGGAAGTTTTCTGTCATTATTTCTTCAAATAGGCTTTCAATATCTTGCTCTCTCTCTTCCTCTGGCACCCCCATAATTCGGATGTTGGTATGCTTGAGGTTGTCCCAGAGGCTCCTTACACTGTCTTTGTATTTATGGACTCTCTTTTCTTTGTGCTTTGCTGGTTGGGTGTTTTTTGCTTCTTCGTATTTCAAATCTTTGACTTTATACTTGGGAACCGCTAGTCTGCTGTTGGATCTCTGTATATTATTCTTTATTTCAGTCAGTGTATGCGTAATTTCTGATTGGTCCTTTTTCATATCCTTGAGGGTCTCACTAAATTTATTGGAGGTTTCTAGAAGATTCTTAAGTAACCTTATAACCGTGGTTTTGAACTCTATATCCAGTAGTGTGCTTTCCTCCATTTCTTTCATTTTTGACCTATTTCTTTGTTTCCGCATTTTGGCGGCTTCCCTGTGTTGATAGAGTGGCCTTGTGGGCTAGGTGTCCTATAGGGCCCAGTGGCTCAGCCTCCCCAGTTACCTGAGGTGGACACTCTTGGTGCACCCCTTTGTGGGCTGTGTGCACAGTCTTGTTGTAGTTAAGCCTTGATTGTTGTTGGTATCACTGGGAGGAATTGACCTCCAGGTCAATTGGCTATGACGTCCAGTGGTGTCTACAATGGGAGAACTGCTGCGCTGGAGACACCCTTATGGGGCAGGACTTGCTTCAGTGGGGCTTTGGTGCTCACTGAGTCTGCCCCCTGAGTGTGTCCCTTATGGATGTAAAGTGTTGTAATCTGGTGTGGTCTCACACTGACCACTGGGTACACTGGCTCTTGGATCTCCAAGGAGGTGCAAAGTCAGCCACTGCCTGATGCCACCCAGCAGGAGCTACAGAGAGATCTGCAGATTCCTCCTCTTTGTTTGCGGTTTGGAAGTGCCCAGATGAGGCCCAGCTGTGAAGCAATGCAGGCTGCCGCTGCAGGGCCTTAGGTCTTCTTTTGGACACTGTGGAGCTCTCTGACCCAGCTGCAGTTGGTTAGGCTTTAGGTTGCAAAAGGCCAGGCCATTCATATGCAAAAGCCTCTGAGCACAGCTTGGGTGGGGTTGTAAATTGGGTGGGGCGGGGTCTCAGGGAATATACAGGGCAGAACAAAAAGCAATGGCTGCCAGTCCTCCATGTCCGGAGAATTCCCTGGTCTCTGTGTCCCGCACCCCCATGCAGGAACAATGATCACTGCGAGCACCTCTGAAAGAAAGCTGCCCTCGCATTCCTGCCCGATGCCAGACAGTCCAGTTTCTCCCCGTATGAGTCTGGGTCCCCAGAGTCTCACCCGGAACTGGAGTTCAGAGCAGTCGGGAGCTTGTATCTCCCTCCCGATTGAAAAAGACAACAGCGCACCCAGTTGCCAGCCCGTTTTACGCGCCTCTGTACCTCCGCACTTCCGCACCTCTGCACCTCCTACCTGTCTCAATGCGCTTTTTTCTTTCCTTCTAGTTGTAGAACTTCCACTCAACCAGGTTTCCTGTGGTTCTGGATGATATCTGTTTTGTCTTGTAGTTGGAGTTTTGATGTGGTTGTGAGAGGCAGCAAGTACAGGTGTTCATCTATGCCGCCATCTTGGTTGTTCAAATTCGGGTATTTTGTGAGTTTAAGAATCGATGTATTTAACACTCATCTATTCAAACAATGTTCAGTGAGGAAGCCCATGTGGCTCAGGGCTTAGGTGTCAGCCGACCTGGACTTCTGGCTCAGCCCCTGGACAGCAATGTGACCTGAGTATTCCAAGCCTCAGTTTTCCCTTCTAGAACACAGGGCTGAGCAGAGCTTCTACCTCATTATGTATTTTCCTTAAAATAGCTCTAGGTTCATAAATTTTGCATCATTTCTCTAAAATGTTGGCCCTGAAAATTGGGTGCAGAGAGTTTAAAATTTTATCATCCAGTTAATATCTCATTGGCGTAAGCTCATCAATTGAACTGTTCTTGAAATCTTGATTTGCATAATGATGAGAGAAATAATTTTTAATATATCAAAATTCTTTAAATTATGTGTTATTTGCTGTATTCTCAGTTCAGGTCACTACATTTATAAATTTGTTTCCAGGTTAGTTCTCATTTTGTTGGACATTAATTTAAATCTCATCATGCTTCCCACAAATGAAGGCTGTTAGATTTATGCAATAGATTCTACACGAGGAATGGATGGAGGTAGTTATGAAAAGTAACCCCCCTAGGTGGGATTTTTTTTTTTCATTTTTGTACTTTAGTTAGAGGCAGGAGTAGAATATTGGGGACGAACTATAATTATAAGGAATATTAGTGGTGCTCTGTTAACCGTGATTGTTCTGTTCTGATTAGAGAAAGCACGTTCTAATCCAGCGGAGGGTTGTAAGCCCTGGGACCTGGGAGCTAATTAGGGAATGCAGGCCACCCTCCTTTCTGAGAACGGACTAGATTAGCAACCTCATTGCCTGTAATCTGGTCCCGGAGCCACCCGCCCTCTGCCAGTTCCCCAGCCTGCGTTGCCTGTAATCTGTAACCACTATACCTTGCCTACTTTCCCAGGCCTGAAATTCCTACTTTCCTGTGGGATCTTTGTCCTTCTACCCAAGATAAGAAGCCGGCTTATGGGGAGTAGTGGGGGGGTAGAGCAGACTTTTGTGGATGACCTGCTATTCTCCCATTCTCCTGCATTCATGGAAAAAATGCTCATATATGAGTCAACCCTGTCTCTGCTTCATTGGCTCAAGTAGTGACCAGCAGCCTGGACCCATTGGTTGTCCAGTTTCACTGTCAGTAAGTTTATAACAGTTATTGGAGCTGAATAATTAATATAAATACTAATCAGTACTTCCCTCCCCCAACCATCGTAAGTCCAAAGATTTCATCTACTTAAAACAATTGAAATTTATTTTAAATTAAGAACAAGTTTTTTAATTAACCCAAGTAAAACCATTACTAGTTTAGAAATAATTAAAAGACGTTTAGCTCATTAATTGGCAGCCTAAATGTTTTAATTCTGTTCTGAATATAGTTGTATATTTGTTCTCTAAATGTCTTTCTTGAAAATGTGCTAATTTAGTAGTCCTTGCACAGAAAGCTATGTACCAAATCCTATTGTTAAAATATTTTCCAGTCTGGCCAGCAAGGCTCAGTGATTGAGCATCAAACTATGAACCAGGTGATCACCCATCGATACACAGTCAGGGTACATGCCCGGGTTGGGGAGCTCGATCCCCATTATGGGCCATGCAGGAGGCAGTAGATCAATGTTTCTCTCATCATTGGTGTTTCTTTTCTTTTTTTTTAATTTTATTTTATTGTTTAAAGTACTACATATAATAGTACATATGTCTCCTTTTTTTCCCCATTGACCTTCCCCCAGCTTCCCCTACACCCCATCACATGCCCTCACCTCCTCCACCCCCACCAGTGTCTTGTGTCCATTGCTTATGCTGATATGAATGCATACAAGTCCGTCGATCGATCTCTTACCCCTGCCCCAACACTCCTCAGACTTCCCACTGTAATTTGACAGTCTGTTTGATGCTTCTCTGCCTCTGTATCTATCTTTTTGTTCATCAGGTTATAATGTTCTTTATTATCCATAAATGAGTGAGATCATGTGGTATTTTTCTTTCACGTCCAGTCTTATTTCACTTAGTATAATGCTCTCCAGTTCCATCATGCTGCTGCAAATGGTAAGAATTCCTTCTTTTTTATAGCAGCGTAGTATTCCACTGTGTAGATGAACCATAGTTTTCTAATCCACTCATCTGCTCATGGGCATTTAGGCTGTTTCCAAATCTTAGCTGTTGTAAATTGTGCTGCTATGAACATAGGGGTGCATATATCCTTTCTGATTGGTGTTTCTGTTTTCTTGGGATATATTCCTAGAAGTGGTATTACTGGGTCAAATGGCAGGTCCACTTTTAAATTTTTGAGGAAATGCCCTAGTGTTTTCCACACACTATGCTGCACCAGCCTGCATTCCCACCATCAGTGAAGGAGGGTTCCTTTTTCTCCGCATCCTCTTCAGCACTTGTCATTGGTTGATTTGTTGATGATAGCCATCCTGACAGGTGTGAAGTGGTACCTCATTGTTGTTTTGATTTGCATCTCTCAGTGGACTTTGAGCATGTTTTCATGTGTGTCTTGGCATTTTGAATGTCCTCTTTGGAAAAGTGTCTATATCGGTCCTTTGCCCATTTTTTTGATTGGATTGTTTATCTCCCTTTTGTTCAGTTGTATGAGTTCCCTGTAAATGTTGGAGATTAAACCCTTATCGGAGATAACATTGGCAAATATTTTCTCTCATGCAGTGGGCTTTCTTATTGTTTTGTTGATGGTTTCTTTTGCTGTGCAGAAGCTTTTTATTTTGATGTAGTCCCATTTGTTTATTTTCTCCTTAGTCTCTCTTGCCCTAGGATCTGTGTCTGTAAAGATACTGCTATGACATATGTCTGCAATTTTGCTGCCTATGGAGTCTTGTAGGATTTTTATGGTTCCCCATCTTACATTCAAGTCCCTTAGAGTTTGTTTTTGTGTATGGTGTAAGTTGGTGGCCTAGTTTCATTTTTTTTTTTTTTTGCATGTATCTGACCAAATTACCCAGCACCATTTATGAAAGAGGTTGTTTTGACTCCATTGTATGCTCTTGCCTCCTTTGTCAAATATTAATTGAGTATGATGGCTTGGGTCAATTTCTGGGTCCTCTATTCTGTTCCATTGGTCTATATGTCTGTTCTTGTGCCAGTACCAGGCAGTTTTGAGAACCGTGGCTTGGTAATATAGTTTGGTGTCTGGTATTGTGATCCCTCAAACTTTGCTCTTCTTTCTCAGGACAGCTGTGGCTATTTGGGGTCTTATTGCCTGTGTTCATTCTTTGCTTCCTATTTCTTTTTTTTACAGCAGACCCTTTAGCATTTCTTGCATTGCGGGTTTGGTGGTAATAAACTACCTTAGTCCTTTTTTGTCTGTGAAGTTCCTGGTGTCACTCTCAATTTTGATTGATAGCCTTGCTGGGTACAGTATTCTTGGATTCAGACCCTTCCTTTGCATGACTTTGTATATTTCATTCCATTCCCTTCTCGCCTGATGTGTTTCTGTTGAGAAATCAGTCGTTAGTCTGATGGGGGATCCTTTGTAGGTAATGTTCTGTCTCTGTCTGGCTGCTTTTACGATTCTTAATTTGTCATTGGTGTTTGCCAATTTAATTATAATGTGCCTTGGCATTGGTCTTTTGGGGTTTGTTTTGTTTGGGACTCTGTGAGGTTCTTGGACTTGCGTGAGTTTTTTCTTCCCTATATCAGGGAAGTTCTCTGTCATTATTTCTTCAAACAGGTTTTCTGTCCTTGCTCAGTTTCCTCTCCTTCTGGAACCCCTATTATGCGGATGTTGTTTTGTTTCGTGTTGTCCCAAAGTTCCCTTAGGCTCACCTCCTGTTTTTTCAGTTTTTTCTCTAGATGCTGCCCTGCTTGGGTATTTTTTTTTCTACCTTGTCTTCTAGCTCACTGATGCGGTCCTCTGCTTCTTCTAATCTACTGTTGATGCTTTCTATTGAGTTCTTTATAGCAGTGATGTCATTTTTCATTTCTTCTTGGTTTTTCTTCATTTCCTCTTGGTTCTTACACATATTGTTGAATTTGTGTTCCATTCTTTCCAGCGAGCTTATGACCATTTCTCTGAATTCTTTCTCTGACATATTGCTTGCCTCCATTTCGTTTACTTCCTTTCTAGTGAAGCCTGCTTTTCTTTCATATGCAGGCTGTTTCTTTGTCTCCCTCTGATCTCTCTTCTGGTTATGCAGCTTTCTCTCCTCTTTCTGTGAGAAGGTGTAGAGCTCATCCGAGTCCGTGTATTCACGCTGCTTGAAATCAGGTGTCGTGGGTTTGCAGCTGGTTCCTGGCTGTTGTGGTTGTAGCATCCCAGGATGTTTAGGCTACCGATAACAGCTACTCTCCCCTTCAAGATTGCCCAGTCCTAAAATGGCCTCCAGATCATGCAGGACTGATGGCCATAATTCCAATCACATGACCCCGGAAGTCTCTCATCATTACTGTTTCTTTCTATTCCTCCTTCTCCTTTACCATGTGATCTCAATAAATACATTTTTTAAATACATATAATATTTTCCAAATATACAGCATTGCTTTGTTCATTTTCCTTATAAATTACATATTGGTTAGTGGTCTGTCAAATTGTTTTTTAGGCAGTTGATTGGTGGACGTCAGGGATTCTAATGTATGAACTATTCACAGTCGATGGGGAGAATTTCCGAGCTGAGCTCTCTAGGTAAGACTTCACAAAATAAAGTCAATGTGTTATTCCCTTAAAGGAATGGGTCAAATTTTTGTAATTGGGCTTACGGGAAAAAAATAATTTTTCAAAAAGTAGGTAGACATATTAGAATGAAGTGCTTAATTTCCCTTTTAATGATATAGGATCTATAAATATAACCTTTATGTTTCTGTATATTTTATGTGCCCAGATAGATCTTAAGCTTTGTAGGGAGAGTGTCATAATTTTTGTGTATTCCAAAGCAGTTAGGATGGGGCATGAGCCACTGGCAGAGCCGTTTAGAATGCGGGGCCTAGAGCCGTTTGGAGTGGAGGACATGGAGACAGTGGTATGTTAGGTGCAAAGTGGGTGGGCATGGAGTGGGTAGGCATGGAGTCAGTGGGCGTGGAGTGGGTGGGTGTAGAGTGGAAGGGTGCGGAGTCGGTGGGCGTGGAGACGGTGTGTGCGGAGTCGGAGGGTGCGAAGTAGGTGGGTGTGGAGTTGAAAGAAGGCACTCTCAGAGCAGGCGCAGGAATAGTTAAAATAAAGCAGGCACAGCTCTGTTCCCAGAGAAGAGCATGCTGACCTCCCCCTCAGCGCTTATCAGTAAACGTCCTAGCTTCTGGTTTCTGTTAAAATTTCTGTTCTCACAAAGTTTTCTGTGAGATAAAACATACCATTCCCGTGAGAATAAGTCAACATTCTATCTTGCCCCCCACCTGCGTGTGATTTTTTGCCTTTAAAAGCCTGTAACCAACCCTGGTTCAGGGCTCCAGTCAGCAGCCTCTGGTTGGAGTTGCTGCCTGTGAGTCCCTGCGCCGCGCTTGAATAAAGAAACCTCTTGCTTTTGCATCGAGACTCGAGTTCCGCGTTTGATTTGGGGTCGTCGCTCTGCCACAGGACCCACCGGGGGTCTTTAAGGACCTTACAGAGTCGGTGTGTGAACGTTCAGTTTGTGAAGAGTCGGTGTGAAGAGTCGGTGTGAGAAGAGTCGGTGAATGTAGAGTCGGTGAGTGCAGAGCCTCTTCCTGGGTAAGAAGGGACTCTCCCTGCCTCCCCCTCGGGGCTCTTGTGAAGATTGAATGTGCAAGGACAGAGGGCACCTGTAGGGCCGTGAAGACCCCGGTGGGTCCTTTGGCAGAGCGACGACCCCAAATCAAACACCGAACTCGAGTCTCGATGCAAAAGCAAGAGGTTTCTTTATTCAAGCGCGGCGCAGGGACTCAAAGGCAACAACTCTAACAAGAGACTGCTGACTGGAGCCCTGAACCAGGGTTGGTTACAGGCTTTTAAAGGCAAAAAACCACACGCAGGTGGGGGGCAAGATAGAATGTTGACTTATTCTCACGGGAATGGTATGTTTTATCTCACAGAAAACTTTGTGAGAACAGGAATTTTAACAGAAACCAGAAGCTAGGACGTTTACTGATAAGCGCTGAGGGGGAGGTCAGCATGCTCTTCTCTGGGAACAGAGCTGTGCCTGCTTTATTTTAACTATTCCTGCGCCTGCTCTGAGAGTGCATTCTTTCACACCTAGTGCAGGGCTGGGGCTGGGCAGGGAGTCGTTGCCCAGGTGACTCCAGAATCTGTGAGCAAACCCTTCCCGCTGCCAGGCATTGATCAGAACCGTGTCCACTGGCAGTAGGTCCACGGCTTCCCTTCTACCAAGAAACTTGGGTTCTGGCTCGTGCGGGTAAAATGAACACGAGATGGAAAAGCAGGAGCTACCGCCCACTCCCAGTTGTTAGAACCGTGCGTGGGGCCAGCCTTGGAAAACTGCCCACGAGAGCAGCGGACAGATCCCGTGTATGCGTGTTCCCAAACTGTGACGGCAGTCTGGGGAGACTCAGCCCCCGAGGACACCCAGTGGTTCTGGGAGGGATTCTGGGCGGGAGCAGAGATGAGGAGAAAGAGCTGAACGGCTCCCCCGAGTATGCTGGGCCCTGGGACAGGAATAGGCCCCACGGACTCCTCCCGTGAGGGGGCCTGTGAGGGACCAGCCTTGGCGTCCCACACCCGGCATGTGCCTGACACCCAGAGGCCCATGGTACTGTTTGTTGGGGCTTAGCCCTCATTTCCGGGAAACTGTCCAGAGCGGTTGGTTTTCCAGGAGGACATGTGTGAACTGTTGAGAAAGGCACTGTGTATTTAACGAAAACTCGCCCGAATAGCCATTTATTTCCAGCCCCCAGATGAGTGGAGTGACTGTGGAATTGAGAGGCCTAGGCTCAGCACTCAAACCCGGGATAGGTCTTAGCCCCACCCCTTCCTTGTTAAGGAAACAGGCTCAGTGAAGTCCCATACCTGTCAGCAGGTGCACTCGTCCAACCAGACGAGGCTGCACACGTCTGACACTCTCACATCACGTGTACCAGAGATGGGGGCAGTTTTAGGTTTACGTGGTGCCCGTCTCTGATTTTCTGCTCCTGGGTTGATGCTGCTGCCAACACAGGGACCTTCTGCCAGCGAAGATTCATTTGCTAAGCTCAGCGGCTTAAGTGGGCACCACAGAAGACCCTCAAAACAGACAGGGCCTGCCTGTCAGGGTGATGCCCAGGTTGCGGCTCCATGCCCATGGGTGGCCTGTGGGAGGCAGGCGATCAAAAATTCTCTCTCATCATTGATGTGTCTATCTCTCCCTCTCCTTTCCTCTCTGAGATCAATAAAAATATATTTAAAAGAAATATATTGGAGGTCTGGTACGTGAAATTCATGCTCTGGGGCGGGGGGCCCTCAGCCCATCCTCCTGCACCCTCTCCAATCTGGGACTCCTTGGGAGATGTCTGACTGCCGGTTTTGGCCTGATCCTGCAGGGATCGGGCCTAAACCGGTAATCAGACATCCCTCTCACAATCCAGGACTGCTGGCTCCTAACTGCTCACCGGCCTGCCTGCCTGATCACCCCTAACAGCTTTTCTCCCTGCCAAATTGTCCCTAACCACCTTTGCCTGATATCTGATCGCCCCGTAACTGCTCCCCTGCGGGCCTGATCGCCCCCTTACTGCTCTCCCCTGCTGCCGGTCTGATCAGCCCTACCTGCTCTCCCCTGCCGCCCTGATCACCCCTAACACTTCGGCCTTTGTCCCTGCCACCGTGGCTTTATCCAGAAGGATGTCCGGAAGATGTCTGGTTTAATTAGCATATTACCCTTTTATTAGTATAGATATTAAAAAAAAAAAAAAAAAAGATAAGGCCTGACTGCTGTGTTGCTTTTCTGTAAGAATGGATGTAGGTGGGTGATGTGACAAAAAGGGTCTCTGCTAGCATCTAGGATGTGGGTTGAGCTGTGATTTGGGGTCCCCATGGCCTATCCAAGACATGTTAAACCAGCTAAGGGGCCTCAGAGCTGCCCGTCCTCCTATCACTTGTTTACAGCCCTGTGCTGTGCGTCACTTTGTTCAGACATCACTGACCTCGGGTGTCTTCATCACCTACCACTGGGTCAGCATGTCTTTTAGTGGCTGTAGGTCTCCCAGCTGGGCCCTGTGTTGGAGTCACTTCTGTGCAGCTGTGCTTTAGGAAGTGAGCAGGTGCATGGAGGCCCTTCATCCCGGGGGAAGGAGGGTAGCTGCACGGGGCAGGGCCTGCCCAGAGGGTGCCCTGGTGCGCAGCCTCACCCCACCCCTCTTCCTGCACTAGGAGCCTGGACACATCCCCCAGCGGTTCCTTGAGGAGCTGCTGGGGGACAGCATGGCCCTCGAGGCTGCACAGGTCCAGAAGATGGACCAGCCCGACCACCGGAGCTTGGAGCGGGGGCAGCAGTCAGAAGGTAGGCAGCAGCCCCTGGTGCTGGGGAGCCAGCCTGGCTGCAGCTTCTCCCTCAGCCAGGGAGCTGAGCCCTTGGCTCTGAATCTCCCGGGTCAGCCCATCCTCAGCCCAAGTCCATAGGGTTTTATTCAAGGGCCATTTGAACTGTTTCATTGCCATTCTCCCCGAGGAGAACATGAAGGGTCTGGCAGCCTTGCCGTCAGGACATGAACTACAAAGTAAGTGCTGCCAGTTTTCTCAGCTCCCATGTGAACAGTACCAGGAGCCTTCAGAGGACCGCACGCTGACCCCCAGAGGCTGTCTTGGGTCTGTCCGTGGGGGACTGAAAGCTCTGGATGGCAGGAGCCTTCCCCAGTGGTCACTAACCTGCATTAACACAGCAGCCTGGGCTGATTTCCTCCGTTCCTGTCATAATCGGGCAGATGGGTGCAGTGTGCTCTCTGTCTCCCTGGGCAGGGGCTGCTCAGTGACACCTCCTCCCGAAGGGCCTTACCCAGCGGTGGCAAGTACTGGGCACACGCGCCCCAGAGGCTTTACCCCCCGCAGACATACTGGTCAATTTTCGTGCCCCCCACACTCCCAGCTGAAACCCCAACACCCCACTCTGAGGGTTGGCAGAGACGATGCCATCTCTTTTCCATCTCTGTGAGTCTCTGAAATCCTTGACTTGACGGTCAGGTTAGAACTTGGCAAAAAGTGGTTCCAGCAGTTCCACCGTCTTGAACTTGTGTATTGGCCTCTCCACGGTCACCTGCTTTCTTCTTAAGCTCTGGGTGGCTCCCCAGTGGCCCCCAGATGAGCCAGCAGAGGGGCCATAACTGAAAGCGACAACACCCTGTGAGTAATGCAGGGCATCCAGCTGACCATCCCCGTCTTCAGACCTAGGCTTCAGGGGGATGGACCTCTCGGAGGGAT
Organism: Plecotus auritus; assembly: GCF_963455305.1. Classification (NCBI taxonomy): domain Eukaryota; kingdom Metazoa; phylum Chordata; class Mammalia; order Chiroptera; family Vespertilionidae; genus Plecotus; species Plecotus auritus. Next base: position 5,246,893 of record NC_137770.1, on the reverse strand, counting down.
GACCATCTCGGGGCGGAGACAGAGAGGGGAAGCGGAGGCCCTGGAATCTGGGCTCTGACTCCACTCTGCTCTTCAGCCTCCAGCCGGATCCTGGCATTGGATGGAAATCACAATTCCTTCAAGGGCACAGTCCAGGAGCTGCAGGACGCCACCCTGGCTCTGCAGAGGAGCGAAGTCAAGTGCACGGAGCTGCAGGAAGAGAACCAGCAGCTCTGGGAGCAGGTAATGTGGGTGGCGTCCTGAACAGATGGGCAAGCCGGTGGCCGGGTGTGCCGTGGGGTGACAGGTTTGCGGTTTGCTTTAAAGCCAAGTTCACTTTGTGACCTGACTGTGGCCCAGGCTGGGTCTTTGGCTCCGCAGGTGGAAGAGTTGGGGGACCAACTACGAAAGGAGAAGGCCAACAGCCAGCAATTGGAGACCCGCAAAGAAGAGCTGGAGGGAGAAATCGAGCAGCGGATTAAAATCATAGACGCCCTGATCCCGTACAGGGCCACGCAGGTAGGCCCTCCAGAGCGCATGCCCCCCTGGTGCCCCTGCCTGCCAGAGGGAGCGTCCAGGATCACAGCGTGTCCTGGTCATTGATCAGTGATTCCTGGTGACCAGTTCCCGCGCTCAGCTGCAGCTCAGACCAGCAATTCTCAGCCGCGGCAGGTCCCCGGGCAGGTATTGCCTCCCAGGGACACTGGCCCTCTTGTTGTTGATTGACAGGACTGGGGGACTGAAGGGCGGTGCTGCTGGCTGTGCAGGGAGGATGGTGGCTCTGTCAATATCAGGGTAATCGGTTGCTAGTGTTGTTCAGGTATTCTGCATCCTCACTGATGTTCCATGTACTTTAAAAAATAGATTTTAAATGTGGTCAAAGAGGGCAGCCAAGGAGCTGATCCAGAGAGCCGGCCTCATTTGCCCCTAAAGGTCCCATGTGTGGAGAGGGCGCAGGACTCATGTAGCCCATGTGATGGTCCGTTCATGCTGCGGGCCGTCCCAGCGCAGCTCCTTAAGTGCTGGGAGAACCGCACTTAGCACGCGGGTCCCTGCTCTTTTGGGGTCTGCACTTGCCCTGCTCTTGGCCCCTCACTGCGTGTGGGGGTGCGGGGATGCGGAGTGCGTGGCTCCCCGGGGCCTGCACTCAGTGAGGCATCCTCACTTTTTCCTCCAGAACCAGCAGGGGGCCGAGGAGAAGCACCTTGAGGAGCTGGGGGAGCAGCAGAAGCAGCTGACTGAAGTCCAGGAGGCCCTGCTGCAGGAGCAGGAGGCCAAGGCCCTGGTCGCGCAGGAGAACGAGAGGCTGCGGCAGGAGGTGGACAGGTAACCGCCTCCGCCCCTGCAGCGGCACCTGCCGGGTCTCACTCACACCAACGCTCTCAGCACCCGCTGAGCTCAGCTCAAGTGAGGGCCCTGGTAAGGGTGCACTCTTACCCCTGTCACGGTCACAGCTGATGGTCATAAGGGGAAGGGCCTCCAGCTGGTGGCGGGGATGGAAGGACTGGTGACAGCTGGGATGGAGCGTGGTCCAGGCTTGGATGACCGCCCCTCCCACACGATGATGGTGATGACTGTGTCGGGCACGGGCACCTTCATCCTCTCACACCTGCCATCCCGGGAAGGACATATGCTCGCTCACGTCATTCCCACGTTCTCTGTTGGTGACTTCACCTCCTCGCTGACATGCACTTGTCGCCCCACATCGGTCCCCGTGGCCTTAAAGGGGCCTGTCCACAGGGCGAGATACGGGAGTCATCTGATGTGCACATTTGCAGCTGTGGTTGAACAAGGCCTCTGACTCCTGCCTGTTTCAGCTCTCACACTGCAAATGAGTGTCCTTTTCGCGGGCCTTTGAGGGCCATAGAGTTCTATTTGCGTGCTTTTTGGTGGCGATTTCGCTGTTTGAAATGGCCCCCGAATGGAGTGCTGCAGTGCTGTCTAGGGTCCCCAAGTGCAAGCTGCCCTGGGCCTCGGGGAAAATGTCCGAGTGGCACAAGAGGGTCATTCAGGCCCGAGGCTTGGTGCTGTGGCTGTGAGCAGAGGAACCAAAGCGTCTTTATGTCTTGATTGGCTGACAGAAATGTGGCCAGAGACTCACAGGAACTGTGGGGACAGTTGCAGGATGCCCTCATTCAGTGCTCACCGCGGCTTGATAGGACATTATCCCGCGAATCGTGAGAATTGACTGCGCCATTATCTTTTTTTTCAAAAGATGAGGAAAGAGGCTCAGAGAGAATAAATAAGTTGTTCAGGTCAATCCCGAGTGTAGTGGCCCAGTCAGGATTCAAATCCAAGTCTTGTCTCAACCCAGAGGCGTGACCACAGGAAGCCTTCCTTCGCACAGCCTTGTTTTAATATATATCGGGGGCTACAAACTCAGGTGCCTGCGGGCCAGGCAGGTCCAGCAGGTGGGGAAGGAGTGTCAGCGGTAGGGCAGGCCCTCCTGGAGAATACACACCCTCTGAAGGCTGTCAGCTGGGAGGCAGGCCCGCGCTGCCGGGTCATCCTTTTGTTTCTGCTTTTTTAAAAAAGTTTAATCCTCATCTCAGGATAATTTTTCCATTGACCTTCAGAGAGAGTGAAAGGGAGGGAGGGAGGGGGAGAGAGAAACAGCGATGTGAGAGACACATCTACTGGATGCCACAGCACACACCCCTCTATGCCGCGGAGCAATCCACAGCCCAGGTCCATGCCCTTGACTGGGAATCCCACCCGCGGCCGTTCCGTCCACAGGTTGACGCTGTCACTGCTGAGCCACACCTGCCAGGGCCTTTGCTTTCTCCCCACCCTCCGCGAAGCGCGATAGCTGAGTGTTGATGTGAAACCTGACATTTTAAATGATTGAATAACTAATTAATTTAAATTAAATAACAAAGCCTGTGTGGGCCAAACAGGGCCCCTCTGTGTTCACATTGAGTCCACGAGCCTCTGGTCATTGAGATTTCAGGTATAAATAGCTTTCTCTTACCCCCGGAAAGCCAGTCGAGTAATTATGACGATGACGATGATAATAGAGATAATGCTGACGTCAGTGGCTTTACGTCATGCTCCAGAATCTCGTATTTTGTTTGTCTCAGGAGTTGAAATCAGAAAGGGACTTGCACTGGGGAGAAGAGCTGGGCAAGGACAGAGTTTCAGAGCCAAGACGTTCTGATTCCATGGTTTTCAAAAGTGTTTCCGTGCAAGAGCCCTTTTTCCAAGGAGGCGGATCCGCAAAGCCTTACATGGGAAGGGCTGTCACAGGCTGCTCTGTTGAAGTGTGTCCCAGCCTGCCTGTCCTGTGTTCCCAGCCCACAGTGGGGCAGCTGGGGTGCCCCATAGAACCCCAGCGGACACAGTTTGAGAACCGCTGATGGTGCTCAGCCCTCATTCACACGGGAAACCCTGAGGCCCAGAGCGGTGGTGGGTTCGATGGAGGTGCGCACCTGGGACGGAGGCTGGGAGTGCTCCTCAGCCCTGGGCCCTGTGGCTCTCCACCCCCAGACTCACTTCCTGGACCGAGCTGCTGCAGGGGGAGCAGGAGGAGCTGCGCACCCAGAACCAGGAGCTGCAGGCCTCCCTGAAGAACGTGGAGCAGAATTTCCGGATCTGCCATAACTTGTACGACCTGACGAGGGCGGAGCAGCGGTCCACGGAAATCTCGCTGGTGAAGCTGAGCGTCCAGTGCGAGGTGAGGCCTGGGGCAGGTGGGCCTCAGGACACCGGGCCTGAGCCCTGGGCTGACAGCCGGGGGCTCAGCCAGGTCCGCGTGGGTCCTCACTGGCGTCTGTGCCCAGAGACTGTGTGTGAATGTCCCCCAGAGGCCGAGAGGAAGGAGAGGCATTTAACGGGGACAAGCACCTTGGCTGCTGGGGATGTGTTAGAAAAGACCTTTCACCGGACCTTTGCTTTTTCCTTTTTTTAAGCACATTTTTACTGATTTGAGAGAGAACAAGGGAGAGGGGGAGAGAGAGAGAAACATCAATGATGACAGAGAATCATCGTTCAGCTGCCTTATACACCACCCCAGCGGCGGATCCAGCCCGCAACCTGGGCATGTGCCCTTGACCGGAATGGAACCCAGGGCCCTTTAGTCCGCGGTCCGATGCTCTCTCCGCTGCACCAAACCGGTTAGGGCCTGACCTTCGCTTTTGCTTGGTCGCGCGGTGCATGGAAACAGCCAAGTGCCGTTTTCTCTCTGTCCTCTCGGCTGAGCTCTGTGCTCTGTGCTCCCCGTGTCTTTACATTGAATTCCCGCCATGCCTTTGTGAGCTGGGGCCGTCCTCAGACCTCTGAGGCAGTGGGTCTGGACTCCGTTTGTTTGAAGCCAAAGCTTGGGCTTTCCTGCCCCTCCCACCGGATGATATTCTGGATCAGGAGTTGAACCACCTCAGCCCGAAGTTCCTATCCAGCCCGTCATTTATTTTACTGATGCCAGAGAGAGGAAGGGAGAGGGCGAGAGGGGTGGAAGCAGCAATGAGAGAGAATCTGTGATGGGCTGCCTCCTGCATGCGCCCTACTGGGGATCGCCCGCTCATCCTGGGCGTGTTCCTTGACCAGGCATCTCACCAGTGAACTCCTGGTGCGTGGGAGGCCGCTCCACCCACTGAGCCACACCCTCCGGGCAGCTTGTTAATGAGATAGTTTACATCCTTTTTAAAATGGCTGTGAGGTCCCCAGAACCTGCTGTGCACTTTGCACTCATGGCGCCTCTCAGCTCAGACTGGCTGCGTCTTCAGCGCTCAGCGGCCACACGTGGGCAGTGGGTGCCCGATGGGCCGGTGCACTTGGCCGCCCCATGTCATTGGCTGTGTTGGTCCTTCCGACGGGGGTAGCTCATGCTGAAAAGGCCGTCTTCGTGCCCGTGGCCTTTTCTTCTCTGGGGAGCAGTTTCCCAGCAGTGGAGCCACAGGGGCCCGTGGTGTGGGAGACATTGTTGATCTCTGTTTCAGTCGCTCACCCGCTTAAGGAAGGACTTGGAGGAGGAGAGACGGCAACTCAGGAACCAGATAGACACGTTGAAAGAGCTGAACCAGAGCCTCCTGGAAGAGCGTGGGACCTGGACTCAGAGCATGTAAGGGGGGTGGGGTGACCAACGCCTGTCCACAAGGCTCCCGGCTTCCAGCTCCACGCCCAGGCCTCCACATTCTGGGCTGTGAGCCCCCTGGCTCACTGGCGTCCCCGGGTCAAGGAGACAAACCATCTTCCAGGCGCACCTGTCTCTCCTTCCCCAGGAATGGGTCTAGATTTCTGCAGGGAGGGGTGGTTGGATTTTGCTGGCTTCCAAGACATGGCCCACTGCCAGACCCTTCTTCATCTGCTTTTGAGTTAAGCTCAGTTTAAAAAATATGACAGAGGTAAGGAGAGGTACCTAGGGAAGCGATCCAGGTCACGGGCTGAGCCCGTTCGGTGTCTGATTTCCCCCGAATGGGCTGGAGAGAGGGTTGTTGGTGTGCCGTGATTGTCCTCCCTCTGCTGACATGACACGGACCTGGCTGTGGCGTAGGCCCTGCGAGGTGCACAGGACCAGTGACCCAGTGGCCACGCACCAGCAGGGGTGATGGGATGTGAACAGAGCTGTGTGCACAGCAGATAGATGTTGAGGAGCTCCATGGAGGTGGAGAAGGAAGCGTGGTGGTGAGAGTCGGGGTTCTCCTGCTGACGCGGATGGGGACAGGGCTAGCCAGTGGGGCGGGAGTTGGGGGGACATGAGGGTGGAGCACGGGTGGTCTGGGTGCAGGGAAGGCGCAGGCAGTGGCAGGAGGGAAGGCGGGAGCAGGGGGCACTCAGATGTGGAAGGCGTCCATGCCTCGCTAAGGAGTGGGATTCACTGGGAGTGAGTGTTGATGGGAGGCTGGTCTACCTGGCCGAGGGAGCTGCCCGAAATGAGGCAGGAGGGAGAGGCCTGGTGCGGGAAACCTTGTGGTTGGAATCAAGTAACCGGAGATGCATCTGGTGGGCCAGCGTGGCCTTCACCCCTCGGTGCTGTGCTGCGGGACTGTCCTTCCTTGTGATGGGGACTGGCTGGCCATGAGGGACAGAGGGACATGGTCACGGTGACCACAGGGTCCCTGTCCCAGCCCCCCGGTGTCACGGTGCTGCTTCACTGTTCTCCCGGATTCTTCTGCTCGTCTCCAGCTGGCTCGCCACCCACTCAGGATGGTTTACATGGAAAGCCACACTGTAGTTTGGGGCAGAAATGACTGTGGCCTGAGTTGGCTCTCTGTAACGCAGTGGGTACAGGTGACCAGCGGAGGTTGGGCAGGTGCCAACTAGAAGCGTCGGGGCCTGGTACCCAGGGGGATGACGTGATGATGGTTTGCATTAGACAGTGTCTGCAGGAGGCCGGGAGTGGGCCGGCTTCCTGAGCTGCTCCGAGGAGTCTTCCCAGCCCTGGAGGGTTGCGGGGCCTGCGCTCCGTGAGTTTGGGCGGCTAGGGGTGGGGGTCGGTCAGAGCCAGACAGGAAAGCGCTCTAACATAAGGCCGAGGAGCACGGCTGTGGAAGGAGAAGAACACAGACCAGGAGAACAGATGCCGAGCCAAGGGCGCTTTGAGCCGAGCGGGGTCTGTGGTCCTAGGCCCACAGGTTTCCGATCCTGAGTTTCACATGGTCCGGGCCTTGCTCTCCTGAGATGAGGTCCAGCCTGATCCGTGGTGCTTCAGCAGGTCTCCTCACGTGTTAGGTTCCCAGGCCCACGCCACGTGCTTCCATCCCCATAGTCCCCACGCGGCGAGCATGACGGTCATGAGCTCCGTGATGTCTGAGTCCCAGGAAAATGCCGGCCCTTCTGGGCCAGCTCCCAGCCTGGGCCGATGAGTCAATTTACACGTTTTATTTAAAACCAGATCGTTCTTTCTTTCTCCTCCGTGTACAGAGACTCACTGAAGACCATGCCTACAGGAAAGGCGGAGGAGGAGGACGTAATTACAGATCCGCACGAGGCCCAGGATCCTGCTCCCAGGACGTGAGTGATCTCAGCGGCAGTAACTGAAACACGGAACAGAGAGCTGCTCTTTCACGAGTGGGGAAAGCCACCTGGAGCAGGGACCAGTTTGGTGGGCCCGCACCGTCCCCTCCGTGGCAGGTCCCCTGTGCGCACGTCCCTCCCAGCTCTGAAAGAATTGAGCTCTTTCCGTCCTGCCCTCAGGGTCATCCTCTGAGGCATGGCGAATGCCAGCTGGCCTTGAGCCTGTGGAAGGGGCAGGGAGTCTGGTTTAGAGCCACTGAAGCAGGACTGTCAGGCTGTGTCTCCAGGTTTCAGGACCTAGAACGCCGTGTTTCTGTTTTGGGAAGGAAGTGTGGGCCGGACACCTGGGCCAGCACCCATGGTCTTCAGTCACAGGAACCTCTCGGGCTTCCCTGCCTTCCTCTGGAGTCTCTGGGCCCCAGGGTGGCTCACACCTGAATGTTTAGCCATGTTTGGGTTCCTCATGTGGCCTGTGAAGCCCCTGGAAACACGCTTGGGCTCTCCCAAGCCAGCACAGTCTGGCTCCAGCACAGCCAGGGGCACTGCCTGGCAGGGTGGGCTGAACGGAAGGGGCCCGCGAGGGAGAGAGTGAGCCCTCTGCCAGTGAGCGCACCGAAGAGGACCCTCGGGAGGCGCTCGGGAGGGGCTGCAGGGGACCGTGGTCAGAAGTTTGGGAGAAGAGCTGGCGGCTCCCAGGGTCTGCCCGAATGTTCTCCCCCAGGCTCAGTGGGGTGGAGGCCAGGAAAAACAGCTGGGTTGTAGCTGGGTGGCTGGCTGGTGAAGGGAGCTGGAGAAGAGGGTTGGGGTGGCCTTGCAGCCTAGGGTCCCCCATATCCCTTCCCTTCTCACAGGGCATCTCCATGCTGACCTTTCACCTACCAGATGGGCAAAGATGAAAACGCTGGAAGGAGTCAATGAAGGAGGCGGGGGTGGGGAACAGGCGCTCACTCTCAATTTGAGTGTGTGCTGCCACAGAAGTAGCATGGAAATTTGCATTTACCTTTTCATTAAAATAGATTTATACATTTTCCCTCAGCTATTTCTGGGATGACAGCCTATGACAAACTGGCATGTCCTGCAAACTCTCTTTCTCTCTCTCTCTCCCTTTCTCTCTCCCTTTCTCTCTCTCTCTCTCTCTCTCTCTCTCTCTCTCTCTCTCTCTCTCTCTCTCCCTCTCCCATGCACACATGCATGCACACCTGCACCCTGTCCCTACCCCTTGCCCTGCAGCACACCCGTCAGCCTCTGTGTCATTCATGGACTGTCTTATGTTTGCGACCAGGCCTTTCACCAGGAGCAGAGAAACAGAACTTCCTGTCCACCAACTGCCCTCAGTACCTGCGGAGGGCGCTGGCATTCATTCCCGGAGCAGCTACCGTGTGCCAGACCCCTTCTAAGCACCCCGTGGGAATAAATGGATTTACTGCTTTGGTTCCTGTTAAATGGGGTGACTGACTCCCTCTTGCCAGTTAGCACCAGAGAAATCATTGCATGAGGAAGAGGCATGGGCTCCAGGGTGCAGGACAGAAGGGAGACGCTGTAGAGACTTGGGTGGGGGCAGTGAGGGTGCTGAGTGTACACAGCCCTGAAGGAGGTGGGCACAGACCAAAGACGAAGTTTGTGACGCCTGCTCTTGAGTTTCCCTGGCACAGCCCTGTGCACGGGTCCTCAGGCCCTCTGGGCAGATACCAGCCCTGGTCCACCTGTCAGGGCACAGGATGGGAGGTGCCCAGGGAGGCAGGGATGAGCCAGCGCCGCAGGCACCCCCTCCTCCTGCTCCTCACCCCCAGCCTGGAGGCTGCAGCTGGGAGTCCCTTCCTCTCCTGTGGCTTCTCTCCAGGAGCGTAGCGGACAGTGACCGGGCAGCTGGGCAGGGACCAGAGCTCTCCACACTGCCTGTGAGACACTGCCCCCTGCAGATCAGGGACGGGCAAGGTTGGTCCTTCTGGGGCTGCAGGGGAAAGTCTCCCCCAGCTTCTGGTGCTGCCAGCTGTCCTTGGTTCCTTGGCTTGGAGACCCGTCCTCCCTACCCATCTCTGCATCCAAATCACATGACCTTCTCTCTGCGAGTGACTCTCATTTCCCTCTTCCAAGGACACCTGCCACTGCAGTGAGGGCCCACCCATCCAAGACGCTGAGACCCCCTCTGACCTTGATTACATCTGCCAAGGCCCTATTCCCGATAAGGCCACGGTCACTGTGTCGCATCCGCATGGATTTGGGGACACAGCACACAGCCCAGAAGAGGTACCACAGGGCACACGGAGACACTGAGGCCCGGGGCTGAGTGGAAACACCAGTCTCGGAGCAGCAAGCCGAGTAGGAATTTCCCATAAATCCTGGCAAATGCACGCCCAGGCACAAGGCACCTTTCCCCATGGGCCTGTTCTCTCCTGTCCATGTGCCCACGCGTGACAAGATGCACGCCCTGCGACCAGCGTGGCCCCTTCGGTGGCAGGGCGGGAAGAGGCCTCTGAGCCATGATCCGCCGGGCTTTCCTGAAGGAAGGGGGAGCGCATCTCTGCATCCCCCCCACTCAGTGCACAGTGTTCTGTCAGGAGACACATTGCGGCTGCGCAGTTCAAGTGCTGCCGCCTGCGGCCAGCAGAGGGCGCGCATGGGCCTGCCTCAGTGCACTGCCCACCTTGCTCCGCCCGGAAGTCCCGCCCCTCCCGGAAGTCAGCTGAGGGTCTCAGAGATGGCAGCCTCCAGGGACCAGGACTGTGTGACCCGAGGGCCAGCAGGCAGCGCGGGGCCCAGGGGCGCGGGCTGAGGACCGGCCCCGCTCGGGCTCCGGGTCCTCCGGGCGTGGGGCTCCCGCTCTGCTTCTCCAGCGGCCGAGGGGCGCCTTCTGAGTCGGGGTTTTGTTTCTGAGAAAGACGACTCCTCCGCACAGGCCAGGCCCGCCCTCCCCTCAGAGGGTGATGGAGCCTGGAGCCTGCTCTGCCCCACGTGGGCCCCGCTCAGGGCGCTGCTCCAGGGCGTTCCCGGCCCAAGGCCTCCGGTGTCGGACCCGGATCCTCCTCAGCCCAAGGGTTCGGCTCACACACAAAGTCACCAACGGGTAGTAAAAGCCATGGACCCCGACCACCTGCTGCAGGTCAGGCGTCCACTGGACCTGGCCCTGGAGGTCATTGTCCCCTGGGCCCTTCAGCCTTCCCCCGGCAGGACGGACACCGGAAATGACGCGTCCAGGGGCGCCACTGAGCTCCGGGCCTGTGGTGCCAGGAGCGTCCTTGGGACCCAGAGTGTCACCAGCCCACGGCCCCTCACGGAGCTGCGCCTGCTCCTTGGTCCATCAGACACCAGGTCTCCGCAGCCTGTGTGAGCGTCCCGTGGGAATCACTGGGTGTGCGCACCTAACTTCAGCCGCATGGGTGCTCTTGCTGTTCTCCATGCTCTGCTAATTATATTTTATATTGAAGACGTCACCTGCATTTGAGGAAACGTGATGTGCCTGAGTCCATCCATTCCTGTGTGGAAAACATTCCACCATAGTGTTTTATACATAAAACATTCCACCATAGTGTTTTATACATAAAACATTCCACCATAGTGTTTTATACATAAAACATTCCACCATAGTGTTTTATACATGAATTTTTCTGGATGACTACAGCATTCTAATTTGTTTTTAAAAATCTATTTCTATTGATTTAAGAGAAGAAGGGAGAGTTAGAAACATCAGTGATGAGAGAGAATCATGGACCATCTGCCGCCTGCGCACCCCACATTGGGGACTGAACCTGCAAACTGGGCGTGTGCCCTGACCAGGAATTGAACCCCGACTTCCTGGTTCCTTGGTTGATGCTCCACACTGAGTCAGGCGCTGGGCTAATTTCTCTTTTAAAGTTACATTTGAACATCAGGTCGTGGTCATGGTTTGCTCTTCAGGTTGGTCTTCAGTGAGGGGCTCCAATGGGAGTTTACAGGTTACATTTGTTATTTATTAAGTACAGGCTATCCCCTGTCTGTGGGCGCTGGCCTCCGTGAAGTCAGGGTTCCCTCCTGCCCGTCTGCGCCTTCTCTTGAGGCCTCTAGCATTAGTGTTTGCCCTTCAGCAGTGACACGTGTGTATGACACTCTGACCTGCCTGGTGGAGCTCACCTGCCCCCACAGTTGAAGCAGCCCCCCGTTACCTGCTCTTCTCCCATGCCCCTCCCTCCGGTTTCCTCTTCCAGCTGCTGTTCCTCAGTTTGATCTTTTACATCTAGTGGCTGCGTGGCTGCTCACAGCTGCTGGTCCCGCAGGTCTGCGTTTGGCAGGTCTCCCTTCCCGACTGCCCCCTCCACAGGGCTCCAGGCCCCACCTGCCCTGCTCCCGCCGCCTCCTCCGGGCTCAGCGTGCGCTTCAGAATGAGCGCTGTTGGATGTGCAGCATTGCAGACAGACATGTGCGGTGCCCTTTCTCCAAGAGCCAGACGGCTGCTGGCCGAGGCCGTCCACCTTGACTTCGAAGGCGAGAGGGTGTGCTTACGGGCAGGTCCCAGTGCCGGGCGGGGTGCTCTGTGCTGCATCCACCAGTCCCTGCGGCCCTGAAGCAATACTGCACACTCAGACCGGGTCTTAAAGCGTGTGCCCTGTGGGCGTGTGTATCCTACCGTGTGTATGTGGATGGGCTGATTTGAAAAGTACTGACTCTTCCAGCGTAAACACCTCAGCTGGCTGGAAGGAAGGGTCCCTGAGAGGAACTCGCTGCCACGATTGTCAGGTGTTTGCGATGACTTTTGGCCTGTTTTGTTTTTCATATATAACATATAATCTTTCTTGTTAAGATTATTACAGATATCCCTCTTACTCCCTCCATAGCTTCACTCCACCTGGTTCCCACCCCACCGCAGGCCCTTGCCACCTTATTGTCTGTGTCCATAGTTACTGCATACCTGCATATAAGATCTTTGTCTAATCTCCTCCCGCATCCCCCCACACCCCTTTCCCTCTGAGAACCATCAGTCTGTTTCATTTCCATGCCCCTGATTCTGTTCCATTCACCACTTCATTCTGTTCATCAGATTTTTTATTCATTCTTAGATTCACTTGTTGATAGATATGTTTTTGTTGTCACTTTGTTGTTCATAATTTTTTATCTTTACCTTTTTCTTCTTCTTCCTCTTCTTAAAAAATACCCTTCAGCATTTCATATAATACTGGTTTGGTGGTGATGAATTCCTTTATCTTTTCTTATCTGTGAATCTCTTTATCTGACCTTCAATTCTGAATGATAGCTTTGATGGGTAGAGTATTCTTGGTTGTAGGTTCTTGCTATTCATCACTTTGAATATTTCTTGCCACTCCCTTCTGGCCTGCATAGTTTCTGTTGAGAAATCAGCTGACAGTCATGTGGGTACTCTCTTGTAGGTAACTAACTGTTTTTCTCTTGCTGCTTTTAAGATTCTCTCTTTGTCTTTTGCTCTTGGCATTTTAATTATGATGTGTCTTGGTGTGGTCCTCTTTGGGTTCCTCTTCTTTGGGACTCTCTGTGCTTCCTTGACTTGTAAGTCTATTTCTTTCACTAAGTAGGGGAAGTTTTTTGTCATTATTTCTTCAAATAGGTTTTCAATATCTTGCTCTTTCTCTTCTTCTGGCACCCTCATAATTTGGATAATTGTACGCTTGAGGTTGTCTCAGAGGCTCCTTACACTATCTTCAACTTTTTGGATTCTTTTTTCTTTTTGCTCTTACATTTGGGTATTTTTTGCTTCCTTGTATTTCAAATCTTTGACTTCATTCTTGGGATCCTCTAGCCTGCTGTTGAATCTCCATATATTAGTCTTTATTTCCGTCACTGTATACTAAATTTCTGACTGGTCCGTTCCATTTCTTTGGCATTCTCACTAAGATCTTTGACAGTCTCAATAAGTTCCTTGGAGGTTTCTAGAAGATAATTGAATAACATTATAATTGTGGTTTTGAACTCTATATCAGGTATTTTGCTTTTTTCCATTTCTTTCATTTGGGACATGTTTCTTTGTCTCTGCATTTTGACTGCTACCCTGTGTTTCTTTCTATGTATTGGGTAGCTGCTAAGTCTCCTTGAGTTGATAGAGTGGCCTTGGGTGGTAGGTGTCCTATACGGCCTAGTGGCTCAGCCTCCCCAGTCACCTGAGGTGGACACTCTTGGTGCACCCCTTTGTGGGATGTGTGCACAGTCTTGTTGTAGATAAGCCTTGATTGCTGTTGGTATCACTGGGAGGAATTGCCTTCCAGGCCAATTGGCTGTGCGGACTAGCTGTGTCTGCAGTGGAAGAGCTGCTGTGCAGGAGACACCCTTATGGGGCAGGACTTGCCTTCAGTGGGGCTTTGGTGCTCACTGAGTCTGCCCCTTGAGTGTGTCACTTACGGATGTGAAGGGCTGTAATCTGGTGTGGTCTCACACTGACCACTTAGTACACTGGCTCTTGGATCTCCAAGGAGGTGCAAAGTCAGCCACTGCCTGATGCCACCCAGCAGGAGTTACAGAGAGATCTGCAGACTCCTCCTCTTTGTATCGGGTTTAGAAGTGCCCAGATGAGGCCCAGCTGTGAAGCAAGGCAGGCTGGTGCTGGTGCCAGCCTTGGGACTTTTATTGATAGCTTTGGGGTTTCCTGTTCCAGCTATGGCTTGTTTGACAAGTTTTAGGCTGAACAAGGACAGGCCATTCATATAAAAAAGCCGCTGCGCACAGCTTGGGTGGGGTTGTAAGTTGGGTGGGGAGAGGTCTCAGGGAATCTTCAGGGTAGAGCAAACAGAAATGGCTGCCAGTCAGCCCTGCACCAGGGAGATTCCAGCACAGAAATAATGACCACTGCCAGCACCTCCATCTGGAAGAAAGCCGCCCCCGGTTTCCTGCCCCAATGCCAGACAGTCCAGTTTCTCCCCGTATCTGTCTGGGCCCCCCAGAGCCCTGTGAGGCACTGGAGCTCAGAGCAAGTGGGAGCTTGTCAATTCAGTTGTGGTGCTGGCCTTTGAAGAGGAGCAGCTGGGTCTGCAGCCGCCTGTGTGTCACTCAGCCCCAGTCCGCACTGGTTTGTACAGTCGTAGTTCTTAGGGCCCGGCCCGGAGGGGCTTCTTTCCCAGCTCTGGGACCCTGGGCTGGGGGCTGGTGTGGGGCTGGGGCTCCTTGCTCCACCGGGCGGCCTCCAAAGAGGCGGTCTCCCTCCCAATTAAAAAAGGGACACACACGGGTGCAAACCAGCCCATTCCATGCCTCTGCACCTCCTCCCAGTCTCAGTGCGCTCTCTTCTTGTCCTCTCTAGTTGTAGTACTTGCACTCAGCCAGCTTTCCTGCCGTTCTGGATGAGAGTTGTTCTGTATTTTTGTTGTAATTTTGATGTGGTTGTGGGCGGCAGCAAGTACTAGTACAGGCGGTTACCTGTGCCGCCACATTAGTTCCCGACTTAAGGTCTGGCCTGTTCCTTTGTGCAGGTCGGGGCTCCCTTTCTGGAGGCCGCGGTGAGGATGTTTGACGATGTCTACAGAAAGGGAAGCGAGGGCAAGGAGGGTGGCAGCCTGTTCACCATCCTGGCCCTTTTGTGTGACGTCCACCGGGTACAGTCTCTCCGCATCTACGGCATTTTGAGAAAACACACTGGAACTTTCACAGAGGAAGGTAAGGAACTGATCCTGTTAAGGCTGAGAAATGGGGATTTTCGTTGAGAAAAGACGATGCTGTGTCACTGGCAGTGATCACAGAGACCAGGGCCAAAGCCAGCGGGGCAGGCAGCACGGTCCAGGACCAGACCAGGGGACGATGGGTCCTCGACCTGCCTCCTAAGTGCTAAGTGCTCAGAAGCTGACCAGCACGTAAAAATGAGTGCGTAAATGTTATGTTCCATGTCCCAGCAATCTGTGATCGTCGCTCCAGTGACTAAGGTGTTTTTTTCGTTAATATGTAATATCGTTAATAACCTTGTTCCTTTACTAAGAACGCGGGTATTTTGTGAGTTTAAGAATCGGATTTATTTAACACTCATCTATTCAAAAACTGTTCACTGAGGAAGGCCGTGTGGCTCAAGCTCAGGTGTCAGCCAACCTGGACTTCTGGCTCAGCCCCTGGACAGCAATGTGACCTGAGTAGTCCAAGCCTCAGTTTCCCCTTCTAGAACACAGGGCTGAGCAGGGCTCCTACCTCATTTCCTTTTCTGCAGGTCAGAGATAGGGGAGGGCGAGGAAGCCCCTAGGGATGTGTGAGGAGCAGGAAGAGGGTTCGTGTGGGGCCCACAGGGGAGCAGGGCAGAGGCCGTTGCAAGGACTTGGGCTTGGATCCTAGAGGCACCTGAAGGGTTCTGAGTGGGAAAATGGCCTGGGAAGGGTTCGTGCTAATGCTCACCTTGGCTACAACGTGGAAGACAGAGGTGGTCAGGCAGGGAGACCTCCCTTCAGGGATCAGAGACGGTGGTGGGAGGAGTAGCTCAGTTGCAGGGGGTGTGGGTGTGGGTGAGGGAGTTGGAACTGACCTGGCGGGGAATGGGTGGGAGGGAAGGCGGGGGTCAGCCCATGTTCTCAGCTTGGGCCTTTAGTGGACACCAGTACATGCAGGAGACGCAGGCTCAAAAGGGAGGACGGGACCATCCTGAAACCCAGAAATGCTCAGTGGGACGTGCTGTGCTCTGAGCCCTCTGAGCATGCGCAACCCTTAATGTACTCGGTGTACACTGTGAAGGCGTGAGTTCGACGCTATGTGAATGATATGACTGAACAGTGAATACTTGGAGACATCTCAGACAGCGGTGTCTGGGATGTCTCTGTACTGTTCTTGCCGCTTTTCTCTCAGTATGACATTATTTCCAGTTTAAAAGTTAAAAAAGTGAACAGGCCAGGAGTGGGGAAGGAATGGCCAATGTTGTGGAGAGGAGGGGTCACTCAGAGCACAGGGCCAGGCGGGAGGAGCACAGGGGGGACCCGTGGGTGGAGGGGGTGGCAGGGAGCAGGAGAGGGAGCGGGAGCTCTGTGGGTAGTGGTCAAGGCCCGGGTGGAGGTCTGGTGGAGGTCCGGTGCCGGGTTCACGTTAAAAGGCTGCAGAGGCTGGAGTGGGGTGGTCTGCCTGAGACCATCGGGTTTGTCAGCAGGATGGCCACATGCGGAGTTGGTTTGTCCCTTCCCAAGGTGAAGTGATGACAGTTTGAAATGATGGCTCTCTCCTTCTTTTGTTTATATTTTTAAGATTCGCTGTATTCTGGAAACGATGTTGGCACTGAAGAACAGTGACATGCAGAGGATTCCGGGCTGTGAGCCTGAGCCTGTAGAGAAACCGAGGAAATTGCTCAGAGCGGAGGTGAGTCACTTGGACCCCTAACTGCTTTGAGGGCCCTGTGGACGTGGCCCCACCGTGGAAGTGTGGGAGGTGGTTGGAGCTGTGGGTCAGGTGCCCGGCCTGCTCAGCAAGAGTTCGGAGGGATCGAATGGCAACTGTGTTTCTGTGGTGAGACCCTGTGAGTGGCCCGTGTACAGGGGAGTCCCTGTGAGATAAGCATCCCCCACACCTAACCTGAGGGGCTGGACTCAGCTGTGCAGCAGAATCACCATAGAACCTTCTGATCCCTTTGGAAGAGGCCCCACCAGGACCAGAGGCGTTAGCCTAGGAGGAGAGGGAGTTGTCTGTGTAACCTCCCCAGGTATTTTTACGTGGGGCCACAGCGGAGACCCACTGCCCTCTCCAGTCAGGGCGAGTCCTCTGTCCTTCCTTAAAAAAATTTTTAAGGGAATTTATATATATTGGGTTCAGAGAGGAAGGGAGATGGAGAGGGAGAAACATCAATGATGAGAATCATTGATTGGCTGCTTCCTGCACGCCCCATTCTAGGGATGGGGGCCACACCCAGGGCACGTGCCCTGACCTGGAATCGAACCATGACCGCCTGGTTCATAGGTTGACACTCAACCTCTGAGCCAGGCCGACCAGGCTCAGGTGGTGGTAAAAATGCTTGTATAAATAAAAGAATGGTATTGCTGGTTTAGTTCCCTTTAAGATATTCTTTGAAGCTATTGGGGAATTTGGTAAGAATTTATAACTGAAAATTTGAAAATTACCTTCTAAGACCTAATGGACCCATTTTTTTTCTTTAAATCCTCTCCCAAGGATATGCTTACTGATTTGAGAGAGAGAGAGAAATCATTGATGTGAGAGAAAAACATCAGCTGGTTGCCTCTCATACACACACTCACTGGGGAGGGAAGGGCCAGCCTAGGTATGTGCCCTGACCGGGAATTGAACCCACAGCCTTTCCTTATAGAGACGATGCTCCAACAAACCGAGCCACACCGGCCAGGTCATGGGACCAAATTGAGGAAAGAAAACCTTATATTACTCCTAAGTTTGTGCATATCCGAGGCCCAACATACAGCTCAGTCCGTGGGAGTTCATGGGACACCGTGATGAGTGCGAGCTGATGGCATGAGACGCAGTGTGTGCAACGCGCTCACCGCTGAGCCAGGCTGGCACTCACTCTTCTGAGGTTTCCGTCGGCCTCATCCTGTTTTCGGTGCCACTGTTGTGTATTTTCCTTAAAGTAGCTCCAGGCTCCTAAATTTTGCATCATTTCTCTAAAATGTTGGCCCTGAAAATTGGGAGCAGAGAGTTTAAATTTTTATCATCCAGTTAATATCTCATTGGCGTAAGCTCATCAATTCAACCATTCTTGAAATCTTGATTTGCATAATGATAAGAGAAATAATTTTTAATATATCAAGATTCTTTAAATTATACGTTATTTGCTGTGTTCTCAGTTCAGGTCACTACATCTATAAATTTGTTTCCAGGTTAGATCTCATTTTGTTGGACATTAATTTAAATCTCATCATGCTTCCCACAAATGAAGGCTGTTAGATTTATGCAATAGATTCTACACCAGGAATGGATGGAGGTAGTTATGAAAAAGTAACCCCTCTATGTGGAATTTTTTTTTTCATTTTTGTACTTTAGTTAGAGGCAGGAGTAGAATATTGGGGACGAGCTGTAACTATAAGGAATATTAGTGGTGCTCTGTTAGCCGTGATGGTTCTGTTCTGATTAGAGAAAGCACGTTCTAATCCAGCGGAGGGTTGTAAGCCCTGGGACCTGGGAGCTCATTAGGGAATGCAGGCCACCCTCCTTTCCGAGAACGGCCTAGATTAGCAGCCTGGTTGCCTGTAATCTGGTCCCGGAGCCACCCGCCCTCTGCCAGTTCCCCAGCCTGCGTTGCCTGTAACCACTATACCTTGCTACTTTCCCAGGACTGAAATTTTTACTTTGTGGGTCTTTGTCCTTCTACCCAAGATAAGCAGCTGGATTATGGTGGGGGGCAGGGGGAGGGGGGAGGAGGGGGTACAACAGATGTTTGTGGATGACCTGCTGTTCTCCATTCTGCTGTATTCATGGAAAAAATGCTCATATATGAGTCAACCCTGTCTCTGCTTCATTGGCTCAAGTAGTGACCAGCAGCCTAGACCCATTGGTTGTCCAGTTTCACTGTCAGTAAGTTTATAACAGTTATTGGAGCTGAATAATTAACATAAATGCTAATCGGTACTCCCCCCCCCCCCATCATAAGTCCAAAGATTTCATCTACATAAAACAATTTAAATTTATCTTAAATTAAGAACGAGTTTTTTAATTAACCCAAGTAAAACCATTACTAGTTTAGAAATAATTAAAACACTTGCAGCTCATTGATTTGCAGCCTAAATGTTTAAATTCTGTTCTGAGTATACCTGTATATTGGTTCTCTAAATGTCTTTCTTGCATGTGCTAATTTAGTAGTCCTTGCACAGAGCGCTATGTACAAAATCCTATTGTTAAAATATTCTCCAGTCTGGCTAGCAAGGCTCAGTGATTGAGCATCAAACTATGAACCAGGAGATCACGGATCCATACACAGTCAGAGCACATGCCCGGGTTGGGGGCTCGATCCCCATTATGGGGCTTGCAGGAGGCAGTCAATCAGTGCTTCTCTCATCATTGATGTTTTTCTCTCTCTCCCCGCTCCTTTCCCCTCTGAACTCAATGAAGATATATTTTAAAAATAAATAAAGTATTTTCCAAATATACAGCATTACTTTGTTCATTTTTCTTATAAAATACACATTGGTTAGTGGTCCGTCAAATTGTTTTTTAGGCAGTTGACTGGTGGACTTGAGGGGTTCTAACGTCTGAACTATTCACAGTCGATGGGGAGAAGAATTCCTGAGCTGAGCCTCTAGGTAAGACTTCACAAAATAAAACGAATGTGTTGTTCCCTTAGAGGAATGGGTCAGATTTTTGTAATGTGGCTGATGGGAAAAGAGTAATTTTTGGAAACGTGGGTAGACAGAATGAAGTGGTTAGTTTCCATTTATAATGATATGGATCTATAAACATAACCTTTATGTTTCTGTATTTTATGTGCCCAGCTAGATCTTAAGTTTTGTAGGGAGAGTGTCATAATTTTTGTGTATTCCAAAGCAGTTAGCATGGGGCGTGAGCCGCTGGCAGAGCCGTTTAGAATGCGGGGCGTAGAGCCGTATGGAACGGGGGGCATGGAGACAGTGGAATGTTAGGTGCAGAGTCGGTGGGCGTGAGTGGGTGGGTGCGGATTGGTGGGCGTGGAGTCGGTGTGTGCGGAGTCGGAGGGTGAAGAGTAGGTGGGTGCGGAGTCGGTGTGTGAACTGTCAGTTTGTGAAGAGTCAGTGTGAAGAGTCGGTGTGAGAAGAGTCGGTGAACGTAGAGTCGGTGAGTGCAGAGCCTCTTCCTGGGTAAGAAGGGACTCTCCCTGCCTCCCCCTCGGGGCTCTTGTGAAGATTGAATGTGCAAGGACAGAGGGCACCGAGCACGGGGCTGGGGCTGGGCAGGGAGTCGGTGCCCAGGTGACTCCAGAGTCTGTGAGCAAACCCTTCCCGCTGCCAGGCATTGATCAGAACCGTGTCCACTGGCAGTAGGTCCACGGCTTCCCTTCTACCAAGAATCTTGGTTCTGGCTCGTGCGGGAAAACGAACACGAGATGGAAAAGCAGGAGCTACCGCCCACTCCCAGTTGTTAGAACCGTGCGTGCGGCCAGCCTTGGAAAACTGCCCACGAGAGCAGCGGACAGATCCCGTGTATGCGTGTTCCCGAACTGTGACGGCAGTCTGGGGAGACTCAGCCCGAGGACACCCCGTGGTTCTGGGAGGGATTCTGGGCGGGATCAGAGATGAGGAGAAAGAGCTGAACGGCTCCCCTGAGTGTGCTGGGCCCTGGGACAGGAATAGGCCCCACGGACTCCTCCCGTGAGGGGGCCTGTGAGGGACCAGCCTTGGCGTCCCACACCCGGCATGTGCCTGACACCCAGAGGCCCATAGTACTGTTTGTTGGGGCTTAGCCCTCATTTCCGGGAAACTGTCCAGAGCGGTTGGTTTTCCAGGAGGACATGTGTGAACTGTTCAGAAAGGCACTGTGTATTTAACGAAAACTCGCCCGAATAGCCATTTATTTCCAGCCCCCAGATGAGTGGAGTGACTGTGGAATTGAGAGGCCTAGGCTCAGCACTCAAACCCGGGATAGCTCTTAGCCCCACCCCTTCCTTGTTAAGGAAACGGGCTCAGTGAAGTCCCATACCTGTCAGCATGTGCACTCGTCCAACCAGACGAGGCTGCACACGTCTGACACTCTCGCATCATGTGTACCAGAGATGGGGGCAGATTTAGGTTTATGTGGTGCCCTTCTCTGATTTTCTGCTCCTGGGTTGATGCTGCTGCCGACACAGGGACCTGCTGCCAGCGAAGATTCATTTGCTAAGCTCAGCAGCTTAAGTGGGCACCACAGAAGGCCCTCAAAACAGACAGGGCCTGCCTGTCAGGGTGATGCCCAGGTTGCGGCTCTATGCCCAGGGGTGGCCTGTGGGAGGCAGGCGATCAATAATCTCTCTCATCATTGATGTGTCTATCTCTCCCTCTCCTTTCCTCTCTGAGATCAATAAAAATATATTTAAAAGAAATATATTGGAGGTCTGGTACGTGAAATTCATGCTCTGGGGCGAGGGGCCCTCAGCCCATCCTCCTGCACCCTCTCCAATCTGGGACTCCTTGGGAGATGTCTGACTGCCAGTTTTGGCCTGATCCTGCAGGGATCGGGCTTAAACCGGTAATCAGACATCCCTCTCACAATCCAGGACCGCTGGCTCCTAACTGCTCACCGGCCTGCCTGCCTGATCACCCCTAACAGCTTTTCTCCCTGCCAAATTGTCCCTAACCACCTTTGCCTGATGTCCTGATCGCCCCTTAACTGCTCCCCTGCGGGCCTGATCGCCCCCTTACTGCTCTCCCCTGCTGCCGGTCTGATCTGCCCTACCTGCTCTCCCCTGCCGGCCTGATCACCGCTAACAGCTCTTCCCTGCCAGACAGATTGCCTTTAACTTCTTTCCCCTGCCGCCCTGATCACCCCTAACACTTCGGCCTTTGTCCCTGCCACCGTGGCTTTATCCGGAAGATGTCTGGTCTAATTAGCATATTACCCTTTTATTAGTATAGATATTAAAAAAAAAAAAAAAGATAAGGCCTGACTGCTGTGTTGCTTTTCTGTGAGAATGGATGTAGGTGGGTGATGTGACACAAAGGGTCTCTGCTAGCATCTAGGATGTGGGTTGACTGTGATTTGGGGTCCCCATGGCCTTGCTTAGACATGTTAAACCAGCTAAGGGGCCTCAGAGCTGCCCGTCCTCCTATCACTTGTTTACAGCCCTGTGCTGTGCGTCACTTTGTTCAGACATCACTGACCTGGGGTGTCTTCATCACCTACCACTGGGTCAGCATGTCTTTTAGTGGCTGTAGGTCTCCCAGCTGGGCCCTGTGTTGGAGTCACTTCTGTGCAGCTGTGCTTCAGGAAGTGAGCAGGTGCATGGAGGCCCTTCATCCCGGGGGAAGGAGGGTAGCTGCACGGGGCAGGGCCTGCCCAGAGGGTGCCCTGGTGCTCATCATCACCCCACCCCTCTTCCTGCACTAGGAGCCTGGACACACCCCCCAGCAGTTCCTTGAGGAGCTGCTGGGGGACAGCATGGCCCTCGAGGCTGCACAGGTCCAGAAGATGGACCAGCCCGACCACCGGAGCTTGGAGCGGGGGCAGCAGTCAGAAGGTAGGCAGCAGCCCCTGGTGCTGGGGAGCCAGCCTGGCTGCAGCTTCTCCCTCAGCCAGGGAGCTGAGCCCTTGGCTCTGAATGTCCCAGGTCAGCCCATCCTCAGCCCAAGGCCATAGGGTTTTATTCAAGGGCCATTTGAACTGTTTCATTGCCATTCTCCCCAAGGAGAACATGAAGGGTCTGGTAGCCTTGCAGTCAGGACATGAACTACAAAGTAAGTGCTGCCAGTTTTCTCAGCTCCCATGTGAACAGTACCAGGAGCCTTCAGAGGACCGCACGCTGACCCCCAAAGGCTGCCTTAGGTCTGTCCATGGGGGACTGAAAGCTCTGGATGGCAGGAGCCTTCCCCAGTGGTCACTAACCTGCATTAACACAGCAGCCTGGGCTGATTTCCTCCGTTCCTGTCATAATCGGGCAGATGGGTGCAGTGTGCTCTCTGTCTCCCTGGGCAGGGGCTGCTCAGTGACACCTCCTCCCGAAGGGCCTTACCCAGCGGTGGCAAGTACTGGGCACACGCGCCCCAGAGGCTCTACCCCCCGCAGACATACTGGTCAATTTTCGTGCCCCCCACACTCCCAGCTGAGCCCCCAACACCCCACTCTGAGGGTTGGCAGAGACCGTGCCATCTCTTTGCCGTCTCTGTGAGTCTCTGAAATCCTTGACTTGACGGTCAGGTTAGAACTTGGCAAAAAGTGGTTCCAGCAGTTCCACCATCTAGAACTTGTGTATTGGCCTCTCCACGGTCACCTGCTTTCTTCTTAAGCTCTGGGTGGCTCCCCAGTGGCCCCAGAGGAGCCAGCAGAGGGGCCATAACTGAAAGCGACAACACCCTGTGAGCAATGCAGGGCATCCAGCTGACCATCCCCGTCTTCAAACCTAGGCTTCAGGGGGATGGACCTCTCGGAGGGATGACCATCTCGGGGCGGAGACAGAGAGGGGAAGCGGAGGCCCTGGAATCTGGGCTCTGACTCCACTCTGCTCTTCAGTCTTTAGCCGGATCCGGGCATTGGAGAGAAAACAGGAGGCCCTCAAGGGCACAGTCCAGGAGCTGAAGGGTGACACCCTGGCTCTGCAGAGGAGCGAAGTCAAGTACATGGAGCTGCAGGAAGAGAACCAGCAGCTCCGGAAGCAGGTAATGTGGGTGGCGTCCGGAACAGATGGGCAAGCTGGTGGCCGGGTGTGCCGTTGGGTGACAGGTTTGCGGTTTGCTTTAAAGCCATGTTCACTTTGTGACCTGACTGTGGCCCGGGCTGGGTCTTTGGCTCCGCAGGTGGAAGAGTTGGGGG
Organism: Plecotus auritus; assembly: GCF_963455305.1. Classification (NCBI taxonomy): domain Eukaryota; kingdom Metazoa; phylum Chordata; class Mammalia; order Chiroptera; family Vespertilionidae; genus Plecotus; species Plecotus auritus. Next base: position 5,223,637 of record NC_137770.1, on the reverse strand, counting down.
TCCAACTACAAAAGGAGAAGGCCAACAGCCAGCAATTGGAGACCCTCACAGAACAGCAGGAGGGAGAACTCCAGCAGCTGTTCAGAATTATAGACGGCCTGATCCCGTACAGGGCCACGCAGGTAGGCCCTCCAGAGCGCATGCCCCCCTGGCGCTCCTGCCTGCCAGAGGGAGCGTCCAGGATCACAGCGTGTCCTGGTCATTGATCAGTGATTCCTGGTGACCAGTTCCCGCGCTCAGCTGCAGCTCAGACCAGCAGTTCTCAGCCGCAGCAGGGCCCCGGGGCAGGTATTGCCTCCCAGGGACACTGGCCATCTTGTTGTTGATTGACAGGACTGGGGGGACTGAAGGGCGGTGCTGCTGGCTGTGCAGGGTGGATCGTGTTCTGTCAATATCAGGGTAATTGGTTGCTAGTGTTGTTCAGGTATTCTGCATCCTCACTGATGTTCCATGTACTTTAACAAATAGATTTTAAATGTGGTCAAAGAGGGCAGCCAAGGAGCTGATCCAGAGAGCCGGCCTCATTTGCCCCTAAAGGTCCCATGTGTGGAGAGGGCGCAGGACTCATGTAGCCCATGTGATGGTCCGTTCATGCTGCGGGCCGTCCCAGCGCAGCTCCTTAAGTGCTGGGAGAACCGCACTTAGCACGCGGGTCCCTGCTCTTTTGGGGTCTGCACTTGCCCTGCTCTTGGCCCCTCACTGCGTGTGGGGGTGCGGGGATGCGGAGTGCGTGGCTCCCCGGGGCCTGTACTCAGTGAGGCATCCTCACCTTTTCCTCCAGAACCAGCAGGGGGCCGAGGAGAAGCACCTTGAGGAGCTGGGGCAGCAGCAGAAGCAGCTGACTGAAGTCCAGGAGGCCCTGCTGCAGGAGCAGGAGGCCAAGGCCCTGGTCGCGCAGGAGAACGAGAGGCTGCGGCAGGAGGTGGACAGGTAACCGCCTCCGCCCCTGCAGCGGCACCTGCCGGGTCTCACTCACACCAACGCACTCAGCACCCGCTGAGCTCAGCTCAAGTGAGGCCCCTGGTAAGGGTGCACTCTTACCCCTGTCACGGTCACAGCTGATGGTCACAAGGGGAAGGGCCTCCAGCTGGTGGCGGGGATGGAAGGACTGGTGACAGCTGGGATGGAGCGTGGTCCAGGCTTGGGTGACCGCCCCTCCCACACGATGATGGTGATGACTGTGTCGGGCACGGGCACCTTCATCCTCTCACACCTGCGATCCCGGGAAGGACATATGCTCGCTCCACGTCATTCCCACGTTCCCTGTTGGTGACTTCACCTCCTCGCTGACATGCCCTTGTCGCCCCCACATCGGTCCCCGTGGCCTTTCAGGGGCCTGTCCACAGGGCGAGATACGGGAGTCGCCTGATGTGCACGTTTGCAGCTGTGGTTGAACAAGGCCTCTGACTCCTGCCTGTTTCAGCTCTCACACTGCAAACGAGCGTCCTTTCGCGGACCATTGAGGGCCATGGAGTTCTATTTCCGTGCTTTTTGGTGGCGATTTCGCTGTTTGAAATGGCCCCCGAATGAAGTGCTGCAGTGCTGTCTAGGGTCCCCAAGTGCAAGCTGCCCTGGGCCTCGGGGAAAATGTCCGAGTGGCACAGGAGGGTCATTCAGGCCCGAGGCATGGTGCTGTGGCTGTGAGCATAGGAAGCAAAGATTCTTTATGTCTTGATTGGCTGACAGAAATGTGGCCAGAGACTCACAGGAACTGTGGGGACCGTTGCAGGATGCCCTGATTCAGTGCTCCCAGCGGCTTGATAGGACATTATCCCGCGAATCGTGAGAATTGACTGCGCCATTATCTTTTTTTTCAAAAGATGAGGAAAGAGGCTCAGAGAGAATAAATAAGTTGTTCAGGTCAATCCCGAGTGTAGTGGCCCAGTCAGCATTCAAATGCAGGTCTTGTCTCAACCCAGAGGCGTGACCACAGGAAGCCTTCCTTCGCACAGCCTTGTTTTAATATATATCGGGGGCTACAAACTCAGGTGCCTGCGGGCCAGGCAGGTCCAGCAGGTGGGGAAGGAGTGTCAGCGGTAGGGCAGGCCCTCCTGGAGAATACACACCCTCTGAAGGCTGTCAGCTGGGAGGCAGGCCAGCGCTGCCGGGTCATCCTTTTGTTTCTGCTTTTTTTAAAAAGTTTAATCCTCATCTCAGGATAATTATCCCATTGACCTTCAGAGAGAGGGAAAGGGAGGGAGGGAGGGGCAGAGAGAAACAGTGATGCGACAGACACATCTACTGGATGCCACAGCACACACCCCTCTATGCCGCGGAGCAATCCACAGCCCAGGTCCATGCCCTTGACTGGGAATCCAACCCGCGGCCGTTCCGTCCACAGGCTGACGCTGTCACTGCTGAGCCACACCTGCCAGGGCCTTTGCTTTCTCCCCACCCTCCGAGAAGCGCGATAGCTGAGTGTTGATGTGAAACCTGACATTTTAAATGATTGAATAACTAATTAATTTAAATTAAATAACAAAGCCTGTGTGGGCCAAACAGGGCCCCTCTGTGTTCACATTGAGTCCACGAGCCTCTGGTCATTGAGATTTCAGGTATAAATAGCTTTCCCTTACCCGCGGAAAGCCAGTCGGGTAATTATGACGATGACGATGATGATGAAGATAATGCTGACGTCAGTGGCTGTACATAATGCTCCAGAATCTCGTATTTTGTTTGTCTCAGGAGTTGAAATCAGAAAGGGACTTGCACCGGGGAGAAGAGCTGGGCAAAGACAGAGTTTCAGAGCTAAGATGTTCTGATTCCATGGTTTTCAAAAGTGTTTCCGTGCAAGAGCCCTTTTTCCAAGGAGGCGGATCCGCAAAGCCTTACATGGAAAGGGTTGTCACAGGCTGCTCTGTTGAAGTGTGTCCCAGCCTGCCTGTCCTGTGTCCCCAGCCCACAGTGGGGCAGCTGGGGTGCCGCATAGAACCCCAGCGGACACAGTTTGAGAACCGCTGATGGTGCTCAGCCCTCATTCACACGGGAAACCCTGAGGCCCAGAGCCGTGGTGGGTTCGATGGAGGTGCGCACCTGGGACGGAGGCTGGGCGTGCTCCTCAGCCCTGGGCCCTGTGGCTCTCCACCCCCAGACTCACTTCCTGGACCGAGCTGCTGCAGGGGGAGCAGGAGGAGCTGCGCACCCAGAACCAGGAGCTGCAGGCCTCCCTGAAGAACGTGGAGCAGAATTTCCGGATCTGCCATAACTTGTACGACCGGACGAGGGCGGAGCAACGGTCCACGGAAATCTCGCTGGCGAAGCTGAGCGTCCAGTGCGAGGTGAGGCCTGGGGCAGGTGGGCCTCAGGACACCGGGCCTGAGCCCTGGGCTGACAGCCGGGGGCTCAGCCAGGTCCGCGTGGGTCCTCACTGGCGTCTGTGCCCAGAGACTGTGTGTGAATGTCCCCCAGAGGCCGAGAGGAAGGAGAGGCATTTAACGGGGACAAGCACCTTGGCTGCTGGGGATGTGTTAGAAAAGACCTTTCACTGGACCTTTGCTTTTTCCTTTTTTTCAGCACATTTTTATTGATTTGAGAGAGAACAAGGGAGAAGGAGAGAGAGAGAGAAACATCAGTGATGACAGAGAATCATCGTTCAGCTGCCTCCTACCCCACCCCAGCGGCGGATCCAGCCCGCAACCTGGTCATGTGCCCTTGACCGGAATGGAACCCAGGGCCCTTTAGTCCACGGTCCAATGCTCTTATCTGCTGTACCAAATCGGTTAGCAGCCGTGGGCAAACTACAGCCCGTGGGCCGGATCCGGCTGTTCTATCTGGTTCTCTTGCACTCCCCTCTGCTCCTTTACTTTGAATTTACATTAGTTCACACAAACACTCCATCCATGCTTTTGTTCCGGCCCTCCGGTCCAATTTAAGAACCCATTGTGGCCCTCGAGTCAAAAAGTTTGCCCACCCTGGGTTAGGGCCTGACCTTCGCTTTTGCAGGGTCGGGCGGTGCATGGAAACAGCCAAGTGCCATTTTCTCTCTGTCCTCTCGGCTGAGCTCTGTGCTCTGTGCTCCCCGTGTCATTGCATTGAATTCGCGCCATGCCTTTGTGAGCTGGGGGCCGTCCTCAGACCTCTGAGGCAGTGGGTCTGGACTCCGTTTGTTTGAAGCCAAAGCTTGGGCTTTCCTGCCCCTCCCACCGGATGATATTCTGGATCAGGAGTTGAACCACCTCAGCCCGAAGTTCCTATCCAGCCCGTCATTTACTTTATTGGTGCCAGAGAGAGGAAGGGAGAGGGCGAGAGGGGTGGAAGCATCAATGAGAGAGAATCTGTGATGGGCTGCCTCCTGCATGCGCCCTACTGGGGATCGCCCGCTCATCCTGGGCGTGTCCTTGACCAGGCATCTCACCAGTGAACTCCTGGTGCGTGGGAGGCCGCTCCACCCACTGAGCCACACCTGCCGGGCAGCTTATTAATGAGATAGTTTACATCCTTTTTAAAATGGCTGTGAGGTCCCCAGAACCTGCTGTGCACTTTGCACTCATGGCGCCTCTCAGCTCAGACTGGCTGCGTCTTCAGCGCTCAGCGGCCACACGTGGGCAGTGGCTGCCCGATGGGCCAGAGCACTTGGCCGCCCCATGTCACTGGCTGTGTTGGTCCTTCCGACGGGGGTAGCTCATGCTGAAAAGGCCGTCTTCGTGCCCGTGGCCTTTTCTTCTCTGGGGAGCAGTTTCCCAGCAGTGGAGCCACAGGGGCCCGTGGTGTGGGAGACATTGTTGATCTCTGTTTCAGTCGCTCACCCGCTTAAGGAAGAACTTGGAAGAGGAGAGACAGCAACTCAGGAACGAGATAGACACCTTGAAAGAGCTGAACCAGAGCCTCCTGGAAGAGCGTGGGACCTGGACTCAGAGCATGTAAGGGGGGTGGGGTGACTGACGCCTGTCCACACGGCTCCGGGCTTCCAGCTCCACGCCCAGGCCTCCACATTCTGGGGTGTGAGCCCCCTGGCGCACTGGCGTCCCCAGGGCAAGGGGACAGACCATCTTCCCAGCACACCTGTCTCTCCTCCCCAGGAATGGGTCTAGATTTCTGCAGGGAGGGGTGGTTGGATTTTGCTGGCTTCCAAGACATGGCCCATTGCCAGACCCTTCTCCATCTGCTTGTGAGTTAAGCTCAGTTTAAAAAATATGACAGAGGTAAAGAGAGGTACCTAGGGAAGCGATCCAGGTCACGGGCTGAGCCCTTTCTGTGTCTGATTTCCCCCGAATGGGCTGGGGAGAGGGTTATGTTTGAACCGTGATTGTCCTCCCTCTGCTGACATGACACGGACCTGGCTGTGGCGTAGGCCCTGCGAGGTGCACAGGCCCAGTGACCCGGTGGCCACGCACCGGCAGGGTGATGGGATGGGAGCAGAGCTGTGTGCACAGCAGGCAGGTGTTGAGCTCCATGGAGGTGGAGAAGGAAGCGTGGTGGTGAGAGTCGGGGTTCTCCTGCTGACGCGGATGGGGACAGGGCTAGCCAGTGGGGCGGGAGTTGGGGGGACATGAGGGTGGAGCACGGGTGGTCTGGGTGCAGGGAAGGCGCAGGCAGTGGCAGGAGGAAATGTGGGAGCAGGGGGCACTCAGATGTGGAAGACGTCCATGCCTCGCTAAGGAGTGGGATTCACTGGGAGTGAGTGTTGATGGGAGGCTGGTCTACCTGGCCGAGGGAGCTGCCCGAAATGAGGCAGGAGGGAGAGGCTTGGTGCTGGAAACCTTGTGGTTGGAATCAAGTAACCCGAGATGCATCTGGTGGGCCAGCGTGGCCTTCACCCCTCGGTGCTGTGCTGCGGGACTGTCCTTCCTTGTGATGGGGAATGGCTGGCCATGAGGGACAGAGGGACATGGTCACAGTGACCACAGGGTCCCTGTCCCAGCCCCCCGGTGTCACGGTGCTGCTTCACTGTTCTCCCGGATTCTTCTGCTCGTCTCCATCTGGCTCGCCACCCACTCAGGATGGTTTACATGGAAAGCCACACTGTAGTTTGGGGCAGAAATGACTGTGGCCTGAGTTGGCTCTCTAGAACGTAGTGGGTACAAATGACCAGCGGAGGTTGGGCACGTGCCAGCTAGAAGTGTCGGGGCCTGGTACCCAGGGGAATGACGTGATGATGGTTTGCATTAGACAGTGTCTGCAGGAGGCACGGGAGTTGGCCGGCTTCCTGAGCTGCTCTGAGGGGAGTCTTCCCAGCCCCAGGAGGGTTGCGGGGCCTGCGCTCCGTGAGTTTGGGCGCCTAGGGGTGGGGGTCGGTCAGAGCCAGACAGGAAAGCGCTCTAGCATAAGGCTGAGGAGCACGGCTGTGGGAGAAGAACACAGACCAGGAGAACAGATGCCGAGCCAAGGGCGCTGGGAGCCGGCGGGGTCGGTGGTTCTAGGCCCAGCGGTTTGTGAATCATCACTTTTCACGGCTGCTCGCTTTACGGTGAGCTCTCGGAAAAGCCCTCGGATTCGGTGGGACCTGGGCAGCCTCATGGCCGAAGGAGCCTGAGCTGCTGCCTCAATCCAGGGGACTCACTTTCCAGCAAGAAAACCGGGGTCTGAGCTGTCAAGGCCCACGGGTGTGCGATCCTGAGTTTCACATGGTCCGGGCCTTGCTCTCCTGAGATGAGGTCCAGCCTGATCCGTGGTGCTTCAGCAGGTCTCCTCACAGGATAGGTTCCCAGGCCCACGCCACGTGCTTCCATCCCCATATTCCCCACGCGGCGAGCATGACGGTCATGAGCTCCGTGATGTCTGAGTCCCAGGAAAATGCCGGCCCTTCTGGGCCAGCTCCCAGCCTGGGCCGATGAGTCAATTTACATGTTTTATTTAAAACCAGATCGTTCTTTCTTTCTCCTCCGTGTACAGAGACTCACTGAAGACCATGCCTACAGGAAAGGCGGAGGAGGAGGACGTAATTACAGATCCGCACGAGGCCCAGGATCCTGCTTCCAGGACGTGAGTGATCTCAGCGGCAGTAACTGAAACACGGAACAGAGAGCTGCTCTTTCACGAGTGGGGAAAGCCACCTGGAGCAGGGACCAGTTTGGTGGACCGCACCGTCCCCTCCGTGGCAGGTCCACTGTGCGCACGTCCCTCCCAGCTCTGATAGAATTGAGTTTCTTTCCGTCCTGCCCTCAGGGTCATCCTCTGAGGCATGGCGAATGCCAGCTGGCCTTGAGCCTGTGGGAGGGGCAGGGAGTCTGGTTTAGAGCCACTGAAGCAGGACTGTCAGGCTGTGTCTCCAGGTTTCAGGACCTAGAACGCCGTGTTTCTGTTTTGGGAAGGAAGCGTGGGCCGGACACCTGGGCCAGCACCCATGGTCTTCAGTCACAGGAACCTCTTGGGCTTCCCTGCATTCCTCTGGAGTCTCTGGGCCCCAGGGTGGCTCACCATCACAGACCCTCCTGCGGAGCAGCAGCCCCGTGGTGGCCGGCTTGGTCCCTGAGCTGCCAGGCTCAATCCAGCAGGCCTTCCCCTGGGCCCGGGCCTGAGCCCCAGGAGCTGGGCCTTCAGATGGTCCTGTCCCAGCCCAGCCTTGAGGCCCAATCACCATGAGTCCTGCAAGGCCTCCCAGTTGCCATCCCAGAAGCACAGAATTTCCCGCCCTCCGCCTGTCCCTTGTGTGGACGGGGACATTGAGGCATCGAAGAGGACATGAGGGAGTTGAGGAAGCACAGTGCTGCTCCGCGGCAGAGCCAGGATTGGACCCAGATGTGGTTCTTCTTGTGACATGAGAATGCCATTTCCGGTTAGCTGCAATGTGTTACCCTTTAGGTTCACTGTTTTCATGTATTTATTTTTATTTTACTTTATATATTTTTAATATATTTTTATTGATTTCAGAGAAGGAGAGAGAGAGAGAGAGAAACATCAGTGATGAGAGAGAGTCATTAATTGGCTGCCTCCTGCACGCCCCACACTGGTAATTAAGCCCTCAACCCGGGCATGTGCCCTTGACCAGAATGGAGCCCAAAACCCTTCAGTTTGTAGAGCGATGCTCTATCCACTGAGCCCAACCGGCTAGGGCTATTTTAATTTTTTTAAACCTCACCTGGGGGTGGGGAAAGAGAGAGAGAGAGACATCAATATGAGGGAGACACATTGATTGGTTGCCATCCCACACGCCCCCACTGGGCCCAGGGATAAAACTGCAACCTAGGTACATGCCCTTGACCCAGAATCAAACCCTTGACCCTTAGGTGCTTGGGCCAGTGCTCTAACCCCTGAGGCATGCCGGCCAGTGTTCACTCCTTTTCATCCAAATGGCCCACTGGGCCCTGCCCTCTTGCCCCCTCACCCAGATTCCTCAGTGCCGGGAAGGGGCCAAGTCTGCCCGCTGTTCCACCTGCTATTAGCTGTAGCCGGAAGCGAGGCGGTCCTGCTCTTCCGGAAATGGCCCTCGGGTGGACAATTGCCAACACACCTAGATGAGCACAGCGCCTCTTCCGGTGCCCCCCAGTGACCGGAGGGAGGGCTGCATGTGAAGTTCTGTTTCCCCAGAGGCTGGTGTGGGTTCTGCCACCAGGAGCGCTTCTCCCCGCCCTGGGTCTGTGCGAATGAACTGCCAATGGTGTCCCATCCCCTGAGGCCACATGCGATGATCATGGTGCTGGTGACACACGTTCGTGGGGAACCTGGTGCTGAACCCCAAGTTAACGGCCACTTCCCCGGCTGGAGGGGCAGTGAGGGTTGGCAGTGTCCTGAACCTCTGCTTCCAGTAGGAGGAAGCGCTGGAGTCGAGGCAGAGCCTTCCTGAGATTCTTCCAACGCCAGAGAGACGGCTCAAGAGGACAAGCCAAGTCACCCCCAGAGAGCCCTCCCGGGTCCCTGGACGCCACCCCAGCATGCTCCTACCGGCTGGAAGAGAGAGGCGTCCACAGTGGGCCCCCGCCAAGAGGTAGGAGGCTCTGGCCTGGCTGCAGGAGGGCAGTGAAGGGGAGGATCGCAGGCCTCCCTTGTGGGCAGGGCAGAAGCAACGAGATGCGAGCTGGGTGCGCACACGTGTGCTTGGAGCCTGAGGGGGTGCTCCGCACACCCACGTCGGCCCCCTTAGGTATGTGAACACCCAAGTGGAAATGTGAACCCACATTCCTGTTGTGGCAGTTTCGTCCCAGAACCATTTAGTTCCTTCAGCATGAGAAGCCTCACCATCACGTACACTGTGGTGGGTCCTCGAGTATCCAGGGCGGATCTCCATACAGTTACCGCGGAGACAAGCTCAAGAGAGTATGTTTGTGGGGTTCCTTGTCTCTGCCAGGCCTCGGATCAGCCATCTCTGTAGGGCGATCCCCGCATGTAACACGTCACGGACATCTGCCGGGTCTTCAGCAAGGCTCAGGCTGCTCTTTCCCTCCCTCTAAAAGCAGGTGGGGTTCTCTTCTCCCCCCTGACCTGGCCCTGCGCCCTCCCACCAGGGGGCGCTCCTTAGGGCTGTGGTGGGAGTGAGCCAGAGGGTCCAGTGGATTTCCAGCTGCATGTGCTGCTTGCCTTTCATGGATCTAAGCGGTGGCAGCTGTGAGCTGCCCGATTTTGTGCTCATGGACAGAAAATGAATGGGCGGGGGCAGTGACGGTTGGTCAGCATTGCCACCTAGCCGACAGTGACTGGGAGAGATGCCCCGAGCTGCATCCTGATTTCAGAGAAGAAAGGTGTGGTGGGGGGGTGTTCATCTTACAACCGACTGAACAAAGCCATCGCCTTAAACGTGGTTTAGTTTTCAAATTCACTTGGAAATACCATTTTATTGGTTATTTACCTATAAACCCGCCAAACGTGCACCCTGGGAAAGTTAAATTTGCTGAAGGACACTAGGGCTTTCTGAACACGGGGCCATGCCTGAGACTCGTGCGATCCCAGGGGCTGGCATTACAGGACCTGACAGGACCCAGGGCCTGAGACAAGCCACCCCGTGAGTGTGACGGGTGCAGCAGCCGTTCCGGGGGCAGTGACCACTTCAAGTCCTGCTGTGTCGCTCGAGATGCAGAAATGAAGTGTGCGCACGTGCCGGGGTTCTTGTCCCAGCATTACAAAGGGTTCAGCAATCTGGAGAAAGGCTGTGCGTAGGTTAAATAAGAGTCTAGAGACGAAAGATAATTTTGAAAGGCATTGGGGGTCAGAGGAGCTTCAGCTAAAGGAGCTAAAGATTCTAAGTTCTTAGTTCTTACTTCTTCCTGTTTCAGGACCCCTGCTTTTTATTAACACAATTTTTCCTAAGGCAGGGTGGAAATAATACACTTCCAAGCGTAGGGTACAGAAACATTGTCAGATTGGGGCATAGCCTGCAGCTGTTCGGGTGTTTGGCCAACAGGAGACAATAACATGTAAATTGAGATGCCCTGAGCCGTCTGACAGCAATCATCCTATTCAGGTTTGGGGGGAAGTGCCTTTTAGCCAGTCCAACAGGGGATTACATATGTGACTCAGCCCTTGTTGAGCCCTCAAGTTTCATCTACCTTTTGATGAAAATCTTGTAATTATGATATGCTGGAAGTGGCTTCCAACACGCACTCAGACACCTGTCTGGGGACTGAAGTTTGCATTCCCATCTCACAGGAGGCGAATTAGGTGAAACGCTCACGTGCCGGTAAATGATCATGAAGCTTATTGACTTAGTGACATTTGCTTTATCTACAGGGTTCTGTAGCCTCAGGTTTTCATACTGGCCCTTCAAACTTTTTGCCATATATCACCTCAACTTGTGTGATGGGCTAAGTTGATTAGTGAGCTATAACCAGCCTAATTGAGTTAGCAAAACTTTCTGAGAAAAAACTGCTTGACAGATCCAACTGTCGTTTGGCGCCCTGAGTGAGCAGGTCCGTGGCTGATGCAGTGACCGCAGCCGTGCGGTGGTGCTTCCTGGGCTCAGCGGCCTTTCGGTAGTTGACCCGCTTTATCCGTCTCCTGGGGTCTAACTGCGGGTGAGGCAGGCACGGTTCCTGTCCCCTGTTCAGCGCTGGGAAGGTGAGGCTTGACCAGGGTAAGCACTAGCCAAGTGGAGCTGGGATCCGAACCGGGACTGACAGATCACGGGGCCCGAACTCCTAACCTCTGTGAGCATGCCTGCACTTCAAGCTGCTTTGGTCCCTGAAGATGCTACACCAACTTGGGGCACCAGCACCGAATAGTGGGTCCCTTCTCCTTTGGTGTGAGCTGTGGTCAGCAGGTGGTGCTGTGGGGGAAGAAATAACAGGGGTGCTGCCGTGCACTTGAATCCTCAATCAGAACTCGGAGAAATCCCTTCTATTCGTGTACATGACGTGTTGAGGAAGTCAGACCACTCGTCTGCTCTCATGAGACTGTGATGTGAAGGTTGTGAAGGGAAACCGAGAGGAGAGGGTGCGTCGGGATCTAAACTGCGATAATCCTTGAGTTTGAGGGTGTTGGTATCAAATAGAGGCGGGTGTTTTCATTTTGTTCAAGTCATCCTGCCGCAGAGGCTGTTAGATGTTTAAGAATCATGAGTGAGCCCTGCCCGTTGGCTCAGTGGTGATGGCATCGCAGGACCGAAGGGGCACCACTTCGATGTCCAGTCAGGCGCGCAGACCTCGGTTGCAGGATTGATCCCGGCCGCGGTTGGGGGTTGTGAGAGAGGCAACCAGTGGATGTATCTCTCTCACATCGATGTTTCCCTCTCTCTCTCCCTCCCTCCACCTACGCCTCCCTTCCACTCTCTCTCTAAAGATCAATGAAAAGAATAGCCTCCCGTGCGGACTTTTTAAAAAGAAGTATTATTACTGAGTAGTTCAGGTGGACTGTTCACTGCATGCAGCAGGCCAGGAACATGCCACTAAGTGTCCCACGGTCTTTGCAGAGGAGCAGGAGTTAGGTGTGTGTGAGCCAAGTTGTCAGGGAGCCTGTCACTAAGAGGGATGAGTAAGCCCCGCTGGTGAGGCTCAGTGGTTGAGCATCGTCCCATGAACCAGGAGAACCTTCTGATTCCCGGTCAGGGCGCATGCCCGGGATGCGGGCTCGATCCCCAGTACGGGGCATGCAGAAGACAGCCGATCCATCTTTCTCATCATTGATGTTTCTGTCTCCCTTTCCCTCCCCTGCTCTGACAATCAATAAAAACACATTGGACCCAAAAATGGAGGAGGAAGAAAAGCTGCGCCCTAAATCAATAAACACCCTTGTTGAATAATTTCACCTGTTGAGATAGAAAAGTATTCTAACGCGTCGTCTCCTCGAGCAACACAGAATTCTCCTCCAGGGCGCCACTCCGTGAGCTCAGTGGAGCCACAGCAGAAGTGACGCACCGCGTCCTGATTCGGGTTGGGCCGTGGGTAACGTGGCCATCTCTCCTGGGCCGGACAGGATTCTGATTTTCCAAGAACATGTAGCGAACGTAGCGTCCTTTGTCATCATTCCATTCATTGATTGCTGTTCTCTGTTTTTATTTTTCCTCCCTCGGTCATCCGGGATAACAATTTAGGAGCCGGGCAACAAAGGAGTGCCTTTTGGAGCAGGAGGAAGAGAGACGAAGTCAAAGACAAGCCTCCAAGGGCCAGCTCGACTTCCTCTAACCTTCTGCGTTTCTGCACCTGTTGAGACATCCCTCCCTCTCATCCCTAATTGGCCGCTCCCTTTTTTCCGACCCCGAAGATTTATAACCCTTTCCCTTTATCCCTGCCTGGACCATAGACCCTTTATTTCTGAAAATTTGAAAAAAAGAACAAAACCAACAACAACAACAACGAACAAGCCCAAAGAAAATCAGTACTTATGAAAAAAAAAAAGATCCTGTAGCAAACGGAACCCTCTGTCGCCATGACAACAAGGCCACAGGAAAGCCAAGGCGTCCCCGTCGCACTGTCTTCGTCACTCGGTGTGTCCCCTTCCTGGACTCTGGCACCGGCCCTGCTTCCGGGGCTGCCCGGCCCGGTCCCCCTCCGCCTGGGTCCGTGGGCGCACTGGGAAACGCGAGGTCTCTCCGGCTGGGCTGCTGTCTGTCCATCTCCGCCTCTGCTCCTCATGGCGAGTTCACGCAGTGCATGCCTGACTTCAAGGGGTAAGATTTGGGTGCTTCAGACCTCACGGTGGGTGGAGACACTGAGGGGCAGGAGGGCAGGTCCTGGGGGAGAGAGGAGAGGGCCTGCAATCCCGACAGTGGGTGTGGCTCCGGGCCCACAGCCCCCGGGCCGCCTGGAGCCGGACGCTGAGCAAAACAGCCTGGTCCTCATGCTCCTGGAACCCCAGCCGCATGCATTTGCCACTTGTATTTGGAGAGCCCATCCCCTGTCCCACTACGAGGCAGTTGAAGGTCTGTTAGGGGTTTTTCCCTCATGGTTTTTAAAATTAGGATTCTATTTACCTTTGATAAGAGTATATGTTCATGGCAGAAAATTCAGAGATGGCAGAAAAGCACAAAACACAGGGTCAGCTCATTGTGCAGTCCACGTCACCATGCGGAGATGAGGACTTCTTAAGCAAACGGCTGTTGGGGTGGCCACCGACTTGGTTCTCAAACCCTAAGGGTGCCATCCTGGACCGTGAGGACCCAGACCACAGGCCTCGAGTGGTCCTGAGCAGACACGGGTCCGGGTGCTTTTAAGTCAGGGACCTGAGGTCACAGTGTCCCACAGCAGGTGTGCCCAGGAGTTCATGTGCTGGGCCTGTGCCAACGTTTTGTGGAGCCTCGTGAGTTGGTCCTTCATGTTCTCCCAGCTGCTCAGGGCCCGTCCTGTGAGCGATGGTCAGAGCGAGGGCCGGCTCCCGGGGCCTTGGCTCAGGTCTGCGGCCAGGGCCCCCGTTCAGACCACGGCCCGTGAGGCGCGCAGCCCCGCTTTGGTCCCTGGGCTCCGTGTGCCCTGCTGCCTCTGCTTCTAGGCCTCGGTGTGGTCGCCCACCTGGGCATGGGGTGTTGCAGCCCCATTTCTCACTGTCCTTCTCTGCCCCAGGCCCTGGGGACCTCATACTGACGGGAGTCCCCCCCCTCCCGGGGAGGCAGCCTTGACTGCACAGATGCTTCTGCTGACCCAGCCACCCAGCCCTGGCGTCCTGACCAAGGGCGCTGTGAGTGCTGGGGCGACGCTAGGCTGTGAACAGGCCCAGCAGGAGTGGAAACTTTGGTCCTGGCCATGTGGCCTGCGCAGGGGACGCCCTGGGGGGAGGGCTCTCCGAGGACCCTCCTGCCCTCACGCCCCCCTCTCTGTCCTCCTCTCTTCTCTGTAGGACACTCCCAGTTGCCTGATGACCTGCCAAGGTACCTGGTCAGAACCACCATGCTCTCCCGACCACCGACCCCCGCAGGCCAGGCTGGCCCACCTGCCAGGAGAGAAGGGAGGATGCCCTCCAGCTTTGTGCCCGCAGGAGGACTGTCAGCCCCTCCGGGGAAGCTGCTGGAGGCGGAGCGGGATGTGAAGCCCAACTTGAGATCAGCTGAGGCCGAGGCAGCCCCACCTCCCCAGAGCCTGTCTCTGGGCACAGCCTGGCGGCCACACGGCCCCCCACCTCCCACACAGCTGCCCGCTGGTGCGCGCCCTTGAACAGGGTCGTCAGCCTGGCCTCAGCCCAGCTGCTTGGGGCCCGCGGGCCAGAAGCCTGCAAACAGGAATCTCCCTGCAGCCGGAGGTTCTGAGGCCTCGGGGGGCAGAGAAACAGCCAGCCACCCCCTGCCACTCCCTCCCCCAGCTCCTTCAGGGCCTGGGTCCCCAATGCTGACCACAGGACAGGAGGCCCTTCTCACTGGCTCCCCCAAAGGAATAGACTGACTCTGCAGCCATCCGCCACGCCCGCCATGGCCACAGGAGGCGGCGGCAGCTCCAGCCCAGCACCACGAGCCCCGGCTGCCAGGACGAGGCCTCCGCCCCCGACACTCAGGGCAAGTGGCCCCCGTGGCCCCCGTCCCGGCGGATCTCAGCCTCTCAGAGGGGGATGGGTCCAGGGCAGGACCACAGAGGGGGGCTCCCTGCCCAGCCCCCGCGCAGGTCTCCCGTCGTGGCTCCCACGCCAACAGGCCCCTGAGAACATCCGTCGTGGGAACAACTCGGAGAGCAGGCGGCGTCCCCACAGCAGCGTGGGCCCGGCAGACGGTGGTCCGAGGATGGAGCGTGGCCCTGGGGGCCTCCTCTCCTGGGCCCGCAGCTCCTGAACCTTAAAATCCCGATGTGCCTTCTGACCACCTGGGCCCCCTCTCCCATCGACCTGAGGGGCGGGGAGCGCCTTGGGAACGAGGAAGGGTCCCCCGCTGCTTCCATCTGTTCCGTTAGTGACAACGCTGCGCCAGCCCCCAGGGTCACCCTCCCAGGATGGCAGCACGCGTCTGACCCTCCAGCCACTGGTCTGTTTGGACCAAATCCACCTTGGCCTGGGGCTGCGCGCAGGGCAATGCCAAACCCACTTCCCCGAGGCAGACACCGGGAGCGGGCCCCTTAGAACACCTGTCAGCCACCTGACCTCCATGAACGCGTGTGTGTGCGGGTGCAGGTGAGCAGATACACACGTGCACGCGTGCTCTCATGGCTGGGCCCTCGTGGTCCGGAAACTGGACTCCGTCTCCAGAGGCCTGGCGATCCCAGGAGAAGCCCAGACCGGCCAGACTACAGAGACCTCGAGGCCCGGGGTGGACCCTGGGGTCAGGCTCACTGTGACCCAGAGCATTGCCCAGCCAGGCCGGGGCCCCACGCCCCTCAGCCCAGGCCCAGGCGCCTGCCAGGCAGGTGGCCTCAGGCTCTGCCCCTCCCCAGCTGGCTCCTGGGCCTCCCGGGACCGGCCCCCCTGCTCACTTTTCTACCAACACCGGCTCTGCCAGGCCTGGGGCAGAGATGCCCCCCGCTCCCGGCAGTGGCCACAGTGTGCAGAGGGGAGCGTGTGCGAGAGGCAGGTGCAGCCTGATGGGTGTCCCCCATCAAGGGTGAGACTTGGGTTCATTATTTCTGAGTGACTTCCTGGGACAGAAACCAAATTTAATATATTACATACTCGTGGAGGCACTCGTGAAACATATGTGCTTTGAGGTGTCCCCCAAATGTATATAGCACAGAGTGTCCCCCCAAATGTACACGCACTTTAACAGCTGATACCTCAGTTTTCACTCCCTTTCAGGGTTAACGGATTTGACGTAATGGGTGAGGCCAGACTAAGCTTCGAACAGAGAAGATGCCTCCTCTGGACTTTCTTCGGGGACACATACAGGATGGAGGGTCTGGTCCCGACCGGGCCACAGTCCAGGCATCCAGGGCCGCCGTGGACAGAGGATGCGCAGAAACACCGAACGGGCGATGCCCGGTGTTTGCGGTTCCACTGCTTCATTACCAGCGGCGCCTGGACCGGAACTGACGCAGCCATGGAGTCGCAAACACCCAGCATCGCTCCTTCGGTTCGGTATTTGTGCGCATCTCTTTCCACAGCTGCCCTCGATTCCTCGACTGCGGGGCGTTGGGTACCCTAAACTTTAACTTTTATGTATCCCCGTAAAAAGCCTCGTGGAGAAATGTTCTTCATTCAAATCTTAGTCTGTCTTCACCCATTTCTTCAAGTCAGTTAAACATGAAAAGGAGTGGAAATTAAGTGCGTTAGCAGCTGTTAAAGTGTGTACATTTTGGGGGGACACTATATTTCCACTCAGTGGGGCGCAATTTTCCATCACGTGTCTGACCTCTGTATACCTGTTTTTTGGGGGACACCCTATATTTACATTCAGTGGGTTTCAATTTTCCATCACGTGTCTGACCTCTGTATACCTTTTTTGGGGGGATACCCTATATTTGCATTCAGTGGGGAGTCATTGTCCATCACCTGTCTGTCTGTAAACCTGTTTTCTGGGGGGCACCCTATTTTAAATCCAATGGGGAGTAATTTTCCACCATGTGTCTGATATCTGTATACCTGTCTTTTGGGGGACACCCTATATTTACATTCCATGGATGTCATTTTCCATCATGTGTCTGACCCCTTTGTACCTGTTTTGAAGGACACCCTATATTTACATTTAGTGGGGAGCAATCTTCCATCATGTGTCTGACCTCTTTGTACCTGTTTTGGGGGGACACCTTATATTTACATTCCACGGGTGTCCTTTTCCATCATGTGTCTGACCGCTTTGTACCTGTTTTGGGGGACAGCCTACATTTACATCAGTCGGCATCATCTTTCTCCTGGGGAGTCGCACCTGTTGTGTGTGTGGCCGGGTTCCTGACATCCGTGTCCTGCTGTTACTAAGGTGCTCTTCCTGGGATGGGCTCGGCCTGTGACTGGGGCTCTATAAGGAGGTTTTCCTTGGGAGCTGATGTGCTGAGAAAGAACTGGGATGCTCACAGGGTCTGTCTTCCGAGTGCTTTGAGATTGTACTAAGTAGCCATTGATGCTGGAACACAAGGATGGGTTTGTAATAAAGTGAGATGGAGTAGAACTGAGTCCTCGTTTTCCTCTCCGCTCGTCACTGGCAGCGATGCCGGGGCTCCGGGCTCCCTGCGTCGGCCCCCAGGCCCCTGGGCCCCTGGAATGCAGACCTCCTGGGCCCCTGGAATGCAGACCTCCTGGGCCCCTGGAATGCAGACCTCCTGGGCCCCTGGAATGCAGACCTCCTGGGCCCCTGGAATGCAGACCTCCTGGGCCCCTGGAATGCAGACCCCCTGGGCCCCTGGAATGCAGACCCCTGGGCCCCTGGAATGCAGACCCCCTGGGCCCCTGGAATGCAGACCCCCTGGGCCCCTGGAATGCAGACCTCCTGGGCCCCTGGAATGCAGACCTCCTGGGCCCCTGGAATGCAGACCTCCTGGGCCCCTGGAATGCAGACCCCCTGGGCCCCTGGAATGCAGACCTCCTGGGCCCCTGGAATGCAGACCCCTGGGCCCCTGGAATGCAGACCTCCTGGGCCCCTGGAATGCAGACCCCTGGGCCCCTGGAATGCAGACCTCCTGGGCCCCTGGAATGCAGACCTCCTGGGCCCCTGGAATGCAGGCCTCCTGGGCCCCTGGAATGCAGACCTCCTGGGCCCCTGGAATGCAGACCCCCTGGGCCCCTGGAATGCAGACCCCCTGGGCCCCTGGAATGCAGACCCCCTGGGCCAGGAGGTCAGAGAATGGGGAGCGAGGCTGTCTGTTCCCCAGGCAGCAGCTTTCCCCGGCCTTGGTGGTGTCGGCTCCTGTAAGTTGAATCCCGTTTGATTTGGGGTTTACATCACAGCAGGAGCTCAGCTTCCAAGGATCCTTTGGATTTTCCCAGGCTCCTCCCCTGGGAAGAGGCAGAGGAGGGAGGGAGGCATGTGAGGATCCCCTGCCCACTCTCATGGCGGCCTGTCCAGCGGCCGTCTGCGTGTCCCTCCCTCCTCACCAGCCTCTTCTGTCAGGTGCCTCCTCGCCCTCCTCTCCCGTTCTCTCCCGAGGCCCTGCTCCTGGGGGAGCCGCGCTCAGCGAGCCGCCCTCCCCTGCGGGGGCCAAACTGAGCGCAGGCCCCTGCAGCCGCTGCCCCTGCGCCTTGGGCTGTTGCAGGGTCTGCCCCGGCCAGGCCCCCCTGGGAGCTCTCAGCCTCTGTCCCCTGACGCTCTCCTCTGGGACAGCTCTCCAGGGCTCCCCCTGGCCAGGCCCTGGGTCACTCCCTCATCCCCTCCACAGACACTCATTGAACACCCCTGGGTGCTCGCTCCCGGGTTCCACCGTGGAGGCAGCCCCCCTCCCCCTCTGCAGGGCTGACCACCTGCTCCCCTAGCACTGACACTCCTGAGCTTCAGGCCTGAGGTCGGCTGCCTCAGACCCCCTGCCCGGGCTGCAGGCCTCCCCCACTCTGCCCGGCTGCTCTGGGCTCCCTGCTCACCCACGGACACCAGCTGTCCATCAGAGAAGCCCACCGCCTGTGGCGCAGGCTGGACCCTCCTCTCTCCGCTCCCCACAGGTGGGAGCTCCCCTGAGCCCGGGAGTGGGTCTGGAATCTGCCCGCCCCTCTTAGCTGACGGTTCTCATCCCAGGTCCCCCGACACCCCTGTCCCTGGGTCTGCCTGCCTCCCGCAACTTCTCAGCCCCATGGCACCTCTCGGCATCCCCCCCCCACCCCATGACCTTCCTTTTTGAACCTCCCCTCCCTCAGCCTCCACATTAGCTACACCTATCCCTTTGTGGTCTAGGTGCTCCATGTGGCTCACCTCGGGGTGCACCCCACCCGCTATCACCCCCCCTCCAGCCCCAGACCAGCTGGTACACACCCACAGCTCTCCCTGCAATCTTCCCAGAGGCTGCAAGCACCTCAGCCCAGGCCTCTCCTGGGAGCCCCCAGATCTGTTCCCAGCTTGGATGTCCCAGAGACACCGCCAACCCCAATGCTCAGCACAGCGTTCACCGTCCTCCCCACCAGAGCCGTGTGCGCCTCCTCTCGTCACCTCTGTCCCCTGCACCCAGAGCACGCTGGGCACCCCCCTCTCTTCCCCGTATCCCGTCCATCACTCCCTCAGCTGCTTCCAACTCTGACATCTCGCTCACATACCACCCAACCCAGGTGGGGGCCCCCTGGGCGGTACCACGGGGTCCTGTTGCTGAGTGGGCACCCTAACCACGCCTCCTGAGCTCCAGGGCCCCCCCGCTCTGCACTGGCTGGGAGCTGTGTGATCTGGGGGTGGGAAACATCCAGGTGACAGCTCAGGGCTGAGGTCTGCCAGCAGAGAGGGTGGGCTCACCTGTGGCACCAGAGGGGCTCCCCCTGGGAGAGCAGGAAAGTGAGGAGATGGGAACAGGTCGGACAAACCTCGGGAAGGAAGCATCCAGCCAATGTTTATCAACCAGCCAGAGGAAGAGGAGGGAATACGTTTATATGTATGCGTGCGCACACACACACACAGACACACAGACACACAGAGACACACACATATACACAAACATATACACACATGCAAACACACACACAAACATAGACACACATACACACACAAACATACACACAGACACACAGACACAGACACACAGAGAGATACACACACGCGCATACACACAGAGAGACACACACATAGACGCACAAACACACACACACAGACACACACACACACACACACACGTATATAAACATGTAGACACACAGCCCATTGATTCCCTGAGAAAGCTCTCATTGACTTTCGCCGAACAGGTGTACTTATCGCCAAGCCGTGCTTGCCCTCCACTGACGGCGTCGTTCCAACGAGGCTGTTGGGTGATGCTTCCTCTTCCGTGAGCGGTCAGACAGCTGGGCTCCCAGCGGCCCTGCCTTCCGGCCCGGGCACAGCTGCTGGGGCTCAGCCCCACGTCACGCAGCTCCGTTTGCCGGCGGAACCACGGAACCAGGCCGCTTCCTCCCTCACCAGCAGAGCTCCCTCAGCGAGGGCAGCGCGGGATCGTCCCTCCTGGGGGCCTGGCAGGGAGGACAAGAGACACAGCAAGACTGTCCCACTTCCTCTCCGCGGACAGGAGCCCATCGTCGGGACCTCGGAGTCGTGGCTGCAGAGGACTTGGGAGCCACCTTGCGGGTCCTGCAGCTCAGCGTTTCCCAGCAGGGACGTGGCTCCGGAGTGGTTAGCAGCAGGCGTGCTCAGGGCTGCGGGGGAAGCTGGCTGAACTACTGAAAAGGGGGAAAAGGGGAAAATCGATTTGGAAACTACATAGACGTAGAACTGGTTAAAGACGAAAAATCCAACTATCTAGTGTGGGGACAAGGTCTAAGCTGTGTCCTGGGTGACGCCTCTCCAACTCCGGGGTCTCCAGGAACCAGAGCGGGGAACAGGTCGGCCGGGGTCGGGGGGTCCCCATCTCCCAGGCAGTTCGCCAGCCCCTGAGGCTCGAGACCAGTCCCAGAGCTGGAGGGCTGTTCCCCGGAGACAGCCCGGCCCCCGATGAGGATGATGTCCGGCCTGGATGGCCCTTCGCTCTAGGGGAGCCCGTGGGAGGCGTCGCCGCCCCAGGAGGAAAGCGGTTCTGGTGCGGGGAGGTGGCACAGCTTCGACACCCGGGTGTGACCATCCAAGGCGCGTCCGGCCGGCCTGGCTCAGGGGCTGAGCATCGACCGAGGAACCAGGAGGTCACGGTTCGATTCCCAGTCAGGGCACAGGCCCGGGTTGCGGCTCAATCCCTGGGGGGTGGGGCGTGCAGGAGGCAGCCGATCAACGATTCTCTCATCATTGATGCTTCTATCTGTTCCTCTCCCTCTCCCTTCCTCTCTGAAATCAATAAAAATATATTTTAAATAAAACAAGAAGGAAAAAAATCCCCAGAGGTGCCCACATCACTGGGGGCTTGTCAGACAGGCACCCTGTGGGCCCCACTCCAGAGTGGGCACC
The DNA here is from genome assembly GCF_963455305.1 of Plecotus auritus. Classification (NCBI taxonomy): domain Eukaryota; kingdom Metazoa; phylum Chordata; class Mammalia; order Chiroptera; family Vespertilionidae; genus Plecotus; species Plecotus auritus. The sequence goes on along the minus strand of NC_137770.1, from coordinate 5,202,441 downwards.
TGCGGGGGGCCCTCCTTGGCAGGACCTGGGTCTGCAGTCAGGAGGAGGCAGAGCAGACCGCCTGGCAGAGGAGGGAGGAGCGGCTGTGGGACGGCGGGCAGCACAGGGGCCCCCAGAATGAAGTCGCTGGGGTCCTGGGCATGTGGGCAGGAGGTAGGTGCCAGCCTGTCTCACACCTGTGAGAGAGGAGACCCCCTGCTTCTCTCCCCAGGAGTCAGAGGTCCCGCTGGCTGCCCCCTCTCATCGCCCGGCCACCCAGCTGGGCTCACTCAGGCCAGGCAAGCCCCGCCCCGCCTGGGCCCAATCCCGGCCCTCCGAGGGGATGTAGGGAGCCCGGGCTCCTGGGTGCCGGCTGTGCCCGGCCACGGCCGTACCTGGTGCACCCAGCTCCATGCTGCGCAGGGCACCCGGGGACCCAGGCCCAGAGGGCTGGTCGTGGAGGAGCCGGGGTCTCAGCTCCCCGGAGCACAGAGACACTGCGGAGGCCTGGCCAGCACCGGAGCCCAGGACCCGTGAGCCACCCCCACCCTCCTGACCCCATCGCTCACTCTGCCTGGCCCTGCTCTTGGTCTCTGTCCTCCTTCAGGGAAGCCCGTGGGCCCAGGGGGAGGGGGCCTGCCCCCCCCTGCCCTCTCCCACCGCTGGGCCCTGAGCACAGACGTGCTGTGTCCTGGACGTGCTCTCATTGCTGGGCCCCCGGCTCTCATCTGAGGGGCGTTTTTCCTTGTGTGTCCTGTGGCTTCAACAGAGGCTCTAGAGCAGCGGTTCTCAACCTTCCTGACGCCGCGGCCCTTTAATACAGTTCCTCATGTGGTGGGGACCCCCAACCATAAAATGATCTTCATTGCTACTTCATAGCTGTCATTTGGCTGCTGTTATGAATCGTCATGTAAATATCTCTGTTTTCCGATGGCCTTAGGCGACCCTGCTAGCGGTTCTCAACCTGTGGGTCGCGACCATCGGGAAACACAGGTATTTACATGACGATTCATAACAGTGGCAAAATGACAGCTATGAAGTAGCAACGAAGATCATTTTATGGTTGGGGGTCCCCACCACATGAGGAACTGTATTCAAGGGTCGGGGCGTTAGAAAGGTTGGGAACCACTGGGATAGAAAGAGAACTCAGCGTCTAAAATAGATCACGCCCTCTTCAGACCCCGCTGTAAGAGCCAGTGGCCCCAGGCGCAGGGCCAGAGGGGCGCTCTGCAGCGGGCAGGGCAGGTGGGCGGCACCTGTGGACAGGAGAACCCCTCGCAGGGAGGAGCCGCTCTGTCCCCGGTGGGGGGGGGGGAGTGGCGGGCGGGGAGATGGGCAAACTCTCCTTCCTCCCTACCTGCACCTGCTGGGGCTGGAGCCCCAACGGTAACTAGACTGCGGGTCCTGGGGCCCGGTGTCTGCCACCTGCTGAGCAGGTGAGCCAGGCCCACTCTGCAGCCAGTCCCTCCCTCTTCGCACAAACACGGGGTGAGCTCTGTGCTCAGACCTGCACCCCCAGAGCCTCACCTCTGGCCACAGCAGGTCACCTGTTTCCCTCTTCCAAGGCCCCATTCCTGACCCCTGACATCATTTCCAAAAGTGAACGGTTTGCCCATAAGATCATGTCCCATGTCATAGATTCTGCTTTTGGAGGGAACTTAAAAGAGAGTTGGGTCTCGCCAATGTAGCTCCATGTTTGAGCATCGACCCAGGAACCAAGAGGTCACCGGTTCGATTCCTGGTCAGAGCACATGCCCAGGTTGTGGGCTTGATCCCCTGTAGAAGGTGTGCAGGAAGCAGCCAATCAATGGTATTTCTCTCTCATTGATGTTTCTATCCCTCTCCCTTCCTCTCTCTCTGTCTAAAAAAAAAAATCAATAAAAGCATATTTTTTTTAAAAAAGAGTTAGGCCCTAGCCGGTTTGGCTCAGTGGATAGAGCATCGGCCTGCGGACTGAAGGATCGTGGGTTCAGTTCCGGCCAAGGGCACATGCCAGGGTTTCGAGCTCCATCCCCAGTAGGGGGCGTGCAGGAGGCAGCTGCTCAATGATTCCCTCTCATCACTGATGTTTCTCTCTCTCTCCCTCTCCCTTCCTCTTTGAAACCAATAAAGATATATTAAAAAGAAAAAGGTTAGTACCAGAGTGGCTCTAGAAAGAGAACTTCAGGGCCGGAGTCTAAGATAGACCACGCCCTCTTCACTCCCCATGGTAAGAGCCTTGCTGCTGCTGCTGCTGCTGCGTGGGTTGGTGGTGGCCCGGCCTGGGACATGCTGACTCACAGGTGTGGGTGAGGATGCGCTTCCGGCGGAAGGCGACAGGTGGATTTATATGGGGGGGCTTAGTTGCATTGAAGCGCTGGTAATCGGGACTGTGGGGTGTCTGAGTTTTGTTAATGGCTTGAAAAGACTCAAAGAAAATAATGACGGCTAAGATTCACTATCAGTTTCCGTAGGGTTCTACAGGAGTCCATCTCCCGCAGGCTCGTCGATCGCTGAGTAATGTTGGGCTTGTTCTCCCTTCAGCCCCATTTAATCTCCTGTTTAACCTTTCAAGGGGTGTTTTATGTTACTTAAAACAGTGAATTATTACGTTTTCCATTCCTAGGAGATTTTTTGGGGGGAGGGGAGCTTTCAAGTTACTTGACCACACTTTATGGTATCTTGTTCCTTGCTCAGGTTTTTTCAGCTTTTTAAAAACTTTCTTTTTTTTTTTTTTAATATATTTTATTGATATTTTACAGAGAGGAAGGGAGAAGGATAGAGAGCTAGAAACATCGATGAGAGAGAAACATCGATCAGCTGCCTCCTGCACACCTCCTACTGGGGATGTGCCCACAACCAAGGTACATGCCCTTGACCGGAATCGAACCCGGGACCCTTTAGTCCACAGGCCAACGCTCTATCCACTGAGCCAAACCGGTTTCGGCAAAAACTTTATTTCTTTATCCCTAGCCCCTTTGGCTCAGTGGATAAAGCGGCAGCCGGCGGACCGAAGGGTCTCGGGTTCGATTCCGGTCAAGGGCACGTAGCTCCGTTGCAGGCTCTTCCCCGACTGAGGCCCTGGGCAGGGCTCGTGCAGGAGGCAACCAAGGTTGTGTGTCTCTCACATCGGCCTCTCTCTCCGCCTTTCCCTCTCTCTTCCACTCACTCTAAAAATCAATGGGAAAATCTCTTCAGGTGAGGATTAACAACAACAAACATCATTTCTTCCAACACCTAAAGCGTCATGACATCACAGCTCTGCTCATGCCCAGACTGCCTTTCTGGACGAGCTGTCCTGGCCCCGGCCCTCCACCGGCCCTGCTCCGAGGGGCGCTGTCCCTTGTGTTCTGTGCCTTTTCCGAGAGGGCGCTGCCTGTGTCCCCTCAGACGCCACCTGTGGGAGCTGTCGGGGCCTGGACTGAACTGGCGTTTCTCCGGGGGGGTGCCCGCCGGCCCGTTTATTCAATCGGTTTTCAGGTTGTTGCGTGGCGGTCAGAGCATGCCTCGTGGGGCTCCTCTGTTTAGAAAGCCAGCGGGGTGTCCGCTGCGGAGTTCCTATTCCACCGGAAAGCTGGGCTAGAGAAGCCCCTTTGGTGATGGCCCCAGACCGGCGGGAAGATGCAGCCTGTGGCCGCTTGAACTTCATCTCAGGCCTGTGCTGCCTGAGAGGCAGGGCCTTCAGGCCGGGCAGCGTCAGAGGGGGTCAGGGTACCCCAGCACAGGGAGAGGGAAAGCGTGGTATCCCCCTGCAGCCCAGCCCCCAGGTGCCCTGAAGTCTAGGCTTCTGCTGCCTGAGGCAGAGGGTGGGAGTTTCCTCAGGGGACCAATCCCAGGACTCCCGGCCTGGACCCACTGTCCCCGCCCCCAGCCTCCCCACCTCCCCGCTCCCACCCCCCAGACCCCCTCCCCCAGGCTCTCACCTTCGTGCACAGGTGCACTCTTCAAGGTGAAAAGGGCGCAGGTGGATGGCGAGCTATGCGCCGCCCCCGCCCCATCTAGGCCAGGAGGGCACCCAGGGCGGGTCCTGGGGGGCAGTGAGGTGTGAATGACCTTTTAGCAAGGTCCCCTGGGCGCTGCTCAGGGACAAGAGGGGCTGGGGGGAGGCAGAGCGAGGGGAAGGGGGGACCCCGGCTCAGGAGGGGGCCAGGCAGGAGTCACGTGAGACTCTTCCTCTATAGCTACCCCGGGTTACCCCTTTCTGGGGCCCTCCCCCTTTCTGGGGCCCTTCCCCCTTCTGGGACCCTCCCCCTTTCTGGGCCCTCCCTGCCTGGAGAGGGGCCCCAGCTGTGCAGCCAGTCAGGCCTGACCTTGAGCGAGGCCAGCCTGGCTTCCGGCCACCGGGCAGGATCCGGGAGGGTGGGGAAAGCGTGCAGTTCCCGGGGTGACGTGGGAGGATCGGGTTACCTTCTGGGCCGCAGACCAAGGGGCTCTTCTCGGGAGGGCGAGCCAGGGGCCTGGACCACGGAGGGCGGCTGCGCGTCCCGGAAACGGTGGGAGGAAGGCCGCGGGGCCTGGCAGCGCGGGGATCCAAGTCTGGGTTGAGGGGCGGGCGGGGACGTGGAGCCTCCGGGCCGGGGGCTGGCAGACACCGGAGAGGAGCGAGGGGCGGAGGCGCGGGGTGAGCCCCCAGCGCGGGGCGCAGATTGGGGCCTGGCGAAAAGGAAGACGCCCACCCGCCTGCCTGCGGGGACCCACCCCCGGGGTCCCCTTCCCCCGCGTCCCCTCCCCTGCTCTTGGTCCCTCCCCTCCGCCGCCTCCCCAGCCCCGCGCGCCATTCCTCGCCTCCCTCCGCCGCGCAGTGCGTGCGCCATGGCCGGCCTGGTGCCGCGACCCGCCAAGGGCTACCGGGTGGTGCTGCTGGGCAGCGCGGCCGTGGGCAAGACGGCGCTGGCCACGCAGTTCGCGTGCGGCCGCTTCCCCGAGCAGTGCGAGCCGTCGGTGGAAGACCTGTTCAGCAAGCTGATCGAGGTGAACGCGGCGCCCGCGCTGCTGGAGATCGTGGACACGGTGGGCGCCGAGCACCTGGTCACGCTCAAGGACCTGTACATCCGCAACAGCGACGGCTTCGTGGTGCTCTACAGCGTGTGCAGCGAGGCCTCCTTCGCGGCGGTGCGGCCGCTGCGGGAGCGCATGGGCCGCCTGCGGGGCGCCAGGGCCGTGCCGCTCGTGCTCGTGGGCACCAAGGCCGACCTGGACGCCGAGCGCCAGGTGCTGACCGCGCGGGGCCGCGCGCTGGCCCGCGAGTGGCGCTGCCCGTTCCTGGAGGTCACGGCCAAGAGCAAGCGGATGGTGGACCAGGTGTTCACGCAGGTGGTGCGCGAGATGGAGGCCCTGGCCCCGCCCGAGGCGGAGGCCCGCGCGGTACCCAGGAGCGCCCCGGAGACGTGGCCGTCGGAGAGATTCATCGGCTGATGCGCAGCAGCAGCAGCAGCAGCGCATCGTCAGTGCGCGCCCCTGTTCCCGACGGGGACCCCGGCATCCCCAGCGGCCTGCTGAGTCCCCCAGCCGCCAACTGGTGGCTCCTGCGCAGCAACTGAAGCCGAAGCCTGGGCCTCACCCCGCGCAGCGCTTCTGAAATCTTTGGCGAACACTTTGCAACTGTTCTCCTCCGATGGTGCTTTAAGAAACCAAAAATCTCATTTCCCCGTGTGCAGAGCGCGCCAGCCTTTCTTCACGTCGTGTTTGTTACAGGGGATTTTTTTTTTAAATCCACATCATCAGACATTGGAAATTAATTGGTCGAGGAACGTGAACTACAGTTTAGCTTTCGATTCAGTGAGGTTTGGTGGGCCCCCCTCATGCACCGCCTTGAGCTGCAGCAGTAAGATCCCCCTCCTCTCTCTGAATATAGCTACGACAGCCAGGGCGGCTGGAGAGGGATATTGTGACCCTGGGGTGGGGGTGGGGACGACCCAGCTGCCCCCACAAAGGGCTCAAAGCTGCCTTCTTCTCCAACAGAAGGAAAATAAAATGACTTGAGAAGCCGGTAGTTTTTACTGTTTGCCTTTCGAATACTTAAACCTGCACTTCGGGCCGTTTCCATACACTGTCTCTTTGCTTTTCTGTTATTTTCCAGGAAATGGTTGGTCACTGGAGGGAAGTGACCCCTCGTGACCCTGTGTGTTTTTGTGGTGACTCCCTCGTTGGGCCGAGCAGGACATTCTGTGTGTGACTAACGGGGAAACGTGCGGGTTCTCTGTCCAACCTCCGCCTCCGCCGCCAGCGGCTTCTCTGGCACCCGCTCAGAATGTCCTTCATCATTCTAAAACTGCGTCTTGGGTGTGCCTTGCTTGTGTTTGCTCCAGAGATACCCATTTCACCTCCCCCCCACACACACACACATTTTTCAGATTTCAAGACCCAGCCTCGCCGCGGGAGCATCTTCCTAAGAGCAATAAACAAGAAAGCCCCAGGCTGGCGGTGATCCGTGATGCTCAGCAGCGTGTTTGTTAAAGGGGGGGGGGGGCCTGTAAAGCGAGGCTGTACAGCACTCTGGGAGTTCTGTTTACTAGTCTCTTGCATGTGATGTTTGGCTGGAGAAAGGGTTTTATTTTAACATTGAAATTTATATCTGTTTTAGAAGCTAGGAATGCCTGACCGTTCGCCCCAGGAGAGGCTGGGCTGGGACATCCCCTGTCTTCCCCCCCCCCTCCCCACTTCTCCCAGGACATGGGGACATGGGATGGGGGAGTTAGGACCCAGCTAACCCAGTTCCCTCTCTAGTCCTCTGTCTCCTGGGTCACTCCTCCTGGCCATGGCCCCCCACACCCCGCTAGGCCATCATTTCTTATATACGTATATTTAATTAATTTCAGGGAGGAAGGGAGCGGGAAAGAGAGAAACATCGATGAGAGAGAATCATTGATTGGCTGCCTCCTACACACCCCCCATTGGGGATCGAGCCCTCAACCCGGGCATGTGCCCTTGACTGGAATCGAACCTGGGACCCTTCAGTCCACAGGCCAACGCTCTATCCACTGAGCCACACTGGCCAGGTCTGGACCATCGTTCTTTAGGGGACATTTTATACAGAGGGAGGAGAGGAAGCACCCTCGGGGCCTGAGCTCCTATGTCCGAAGCTGCCCCTTCCTCTTGGGGAGCAGACAGGACCGCCCGGACGGACGGTTGGGCTGCAGAGGAAGCAGCAGGGAGTGACCAGCGTCCACCCCCCGCACTGAGAGCGTGGCCCCAAGAACTGGAAGCTGGGTGACCCCTCCCCGGCCCCTGGCCCCAACACCCACCGCCTGCCCTGCCCTTCTGCCTGGCCCCCGCCTGCCAAGGCCTGCGGGAGGGCTTGCCTCCCTCTGGATACAGGCCAGGCCAGGGAACACTGTGCAGGAGCGGTCCTCCCGTTAGGCTCCCGGGTCCCCCGGGTCCCTCCCACTCAGGCCACGTTTCAGCTCAGAGCCCAGGGCTGCCCCTGGCCGGCCGGCAGCATGACGAGTGGCCGGGCCCACATGCTCCGCTGCTGTGACCTCAGGAGCATGTATGAAGCAGCCTTCTGAGTGTCACACACGCACATGCACACGCACACACTTACAAATACACATACAGTAAAAACCCACACGCCCATTTCTTTCTCTTCTCACCCTGCTGATGTCTCCTTCCCTACGTCACACACGGGTTCCTCGGGAGCCACCTGAGTCCTACATAACCCTGAAGTGAACTCGCAAGCAGCAGAGGCAACCGCTTGTCAGGGGGCACCCAGGGGAGGGCCCTGAGCCCCCCAGGGAAGGGCCCTGAGCCCCCCAGGTGAAGACACTGAGCCCCCCAGGGGCGGGCCTATGAAACACCCCCAGGGGAGGGCCCTGAGCCCCCCAGGGGAGGGCCTATGAACCCCCCCAGGGGAGGGCCTATGAACCCCCCCAGGGGAGGGCCTATGAACCCCCCCCAGGGGAGGGCCTATGAACCCCCCCCCAGGGGAGGGCCTATGAAACCCCCCAGGGGAGGGCCCTGAGCCCCAGGGGAGGGCCTATGAAACCCCCCAGGGGAGGGCCTATGAAACCCCCAGGGGAGGGCCTATGAAACCCCCCAGGGGAGGGCCTATGAAACCCCCCAGGGGAGGGCCTATGAAACCCCCCAGGGGAGGGCCTATGAAACCCCCCAGGTGAAGACACTGAGCCCCCCAGGGGAGGGCCTATGAAACCCCCCAGGGGAGGGCCTATGAAACCCCCCAGGGGAGGGCTTATGAAACCCCCCAGGGGAGGGCCTATGAACCCCCCCAGGGGAGGGCCTATGAAACCGGGCGGCTAACTCGTCAGCCGGCAGGTGGTTGGGACATCACCCTTGGCGCTGACACTGCGGTGGGCTCGTGGGCTCCGTGCCCGCTCAGCACAACCAGGAAATGGGCGCCGGGTTCCTGAGCGGCACGCTCACAGGGCCACAGGCCCAGGGCCGCGGTGGGGACGGTGTAAATGCCCTCCCCCCTCCCCTGTGGCGTGCTGCCCGCGTCGCCAGCTTTGAAAAGCACGGGCCGTCCTTTGCTTCGTGCCCTGGCAGCCCCTGTGGCGGGCAGCCTGAGACCCCGGGCCCGCCTCCTCCTGGCGTGGTTCCCTCCCCTGGGGGATGGCGACTCCGCTGAGAAATATAACATGCCAAGGTGAGGGCATGGCACCCCCCGGTGACACCGCAAAGCACCGATCCCTGAGTTGCCACCCTCTCAGCCTCTGTCCAGGCCCAGGTTCCGGGAAAAGCAAGCCGCCAGGCTGTGAGGTCAGGGCTGGCTCTGCCCTCCTCGTAGACTTCCGTCTCCTCCCCGTGTCTTCACATCTCCCCTCTGCATGTCTTTGTCCCAATCTCTTCTTAGAATACAGCCATCACCCTGGCCGGTGTTGCTCAGTGGATAGAGTCCTCCGTGCCCGAGGACTGAAGGGTCCTGGGTTCGATTCCAGTCAAGGGCATGTATCTGGATTGCAGGTTCGATCCCTGGTCCTGGTTGGTGCGTGCGGGAGGCAACTAATTGCTGTGTCTCTCTCACATCAATGTTCCTCTCTCTCTGTCTCTCCCCCTCCCTTCCACTCTCTGTAAAACTCAATGGAAAAATATCCTTGGGTGAGGAGGAAGGAAGGAAGGAAGGGAGGGAGGTAGGGAGGGTAGCAAGCAATCAGCCCGCCCAGCATGGCTCAGTGGTTGAGCATCTATGAACCATGAGATCAAGGTTTGATTCACCGTCAGGACACATGCCCAGGTTGTGGGCTCCATCCCCAGTAGGGGGTGTGCAGGAGGCAGCAGATCAATGATTCTCAGCATTGATGTTTCCATCTCTCTCCCCTTCTCCCTTCCTCTCTGAAATCAATAAGAATATGTTTAAAGAAAAAAAAGGAAGACAGCAGTCATACTGGATTAGGGCCCACCTTCTTGTCCATAGTTGAACTTGATCACCTCTCTAAAGGCCCCCCTCAAATACAGACACAGGGTTAGGTGATCAGACACAAAGGAGAACATCATATAGGATTCTGTTTGTATGAAGTTCAAAAACCAAGTCAATCTCTGGCCACAAGAAGGCCTGCCTGGGTGGGACACAAAGGAGCAAGGGGCTGGGGAACTGTCCCGTCTGGATCTGGTCCATCAGTTCTGCAGATGTAGGTTACCCTCAAGACTTGCGCACTCCCCGAATATCAGTTATATCTCAAGGCATTTGTTTACATTGCTCTGGTATTGAGATTCCATTAGATATATTTGCAAGAGCAATGTGGCTGTCTTATTTTAAAACTAGAGACCTGGTGCACGAAATTCGTGCACTGGGGGGGGGGTGTGTCCCTCAGCCCAGCCTGCACCCTCTCCAATCTGGGACCCCTTGGCGGATGTTCGACCCCTGTGGGATTGGGCCTAAACCGGCAGTTGGACATCCCTCTCACAATCTGGGACTGCTGGCTCCCAACCGCTCACCTGCCTACCTGCCTGATTGTCCCTAACCTCTTCTGCCTGCCAGCCTGATCACCCCCTAACCACTCTCCTGTCAGCCTGATTGACACCTAACTGCTTCCCTGCTGGCCCGATTGCTCCCAACTGCCCTCCCCTGCAGGCCTGGTCACCCCCAACTGCCCTCCCTTGCCAGCCCAGGCACCCCTAACTGCCCTCTCCTGCCAACCTGGTCGCCCCTAACTGCCCTGCCCTGCTGGCCTGGTTGCCCCTAACTGCCCTCCCCTGCCAGCCTGGTGGCCCCTAACTGTCCTCCCCTGCAGGCCTGGTCCCCCCCAACTGCCCTCCCTCCCCTACAGGCCCAGTCATCCCCAACTGCCCTCCCCTGCCGGCCTGGTTGCCCCTAACTGCCCTCCCCTGCTGGCCTGGTGGCCCCTAACTGCCCTCCCCTGCCAGCCTGGTCACCCCCAACTGCCCTCCCCTGCTGGCCCAGTCGCCCCTAACTGCCTTCCCCTGCTGGCCATCTTGTGGCGGCCATTTTGTGACCACGTGGAGGCGGTCAATTTGCATATTACCTCTTTATTATATTGGATGTCAATGTTGCCTTACCCGGTTTGGCTCAGTGGATAGAGTGTTGACCTGCAGACTAAAGGGTCCCAGGTTCAATTTTGGTCAGGGCACATGCCCAGGTTGCAGGCTCGATCCCCAGTGGGGGGCGTGCAGGATGCAGCTGATTGATGATTCTCTCTCATCACTGATGTTTCTATCTCTCTCTCCCTCTTCTTTCCTCTCTGAAATTAATAAAATATATATATACATATTTAAAAATGTCAACGTTAGCCCTGGCCAGAGTGGCTCAGCTGGTTGGCACATCGAACCATACACCAAAGTGTTGCTGCTTTGATTCCTGGTCATAGCACATGCCCAGGTTGGGAGTTCGAGCCCCAGTCCAGGCATGCAACAGATGGATGCTTCTCTCTCACATTGATGTTTCTCTCTCTCTCTCTCTCTTAAAAAAAATCAATAAAAACATATTTTGAAAATTAATAAAGGTCAGTGTTAAAATTCTGGCAATATCCCAGAAATTACGTATGCCCTTAGCGACAATTTAAACTTACATTTTTAAAGTTGTATGCGCACATAAGAAAGTGCGAGACGGTTCACAGATTTCAAGTTGCTCAGCGAGGGCTTCAGCAGGAAGTCCGCATCTCCTCCACGCGTTTCCCTGGCGGCTTCTTGAGGTCACGGGTGCTGAGTGGGTCCGAAGGCTCTGCAGGGACCTGGCTCCTAAGTCACCGGCTCCAAGAGGCAGGGGAGGGGAAGGGACGTGCCCAGGACAGAACATCCTCGTCCCCCCACTAGGGGGCAGAGCCGGCTCAGGGGAGGAGGAGCTGCTGGTTGTGGAGCCTTCCAGTGCAAGGTGTGCAGACAGGACCTGCAACCGCCCAGAGCCTGCAGCAAAGCCTAGGTGGCGGGGGTCCCAAAGACCTGCTCTCCAAGGCTCTGCTTGGGGAGGGGTCCCCCTCCCAAGAGCTTTCTCTATGGCCATGGTTTCTGTTGCCCCATAGTGTCCAGGACACTCACTGTGAGACTGTGTCCCCCCACCATCCTGCACAGTCTCCGGGACCACGGAGACCCCCCTGGAGGTGGCCACACCCATCATCCTTGGCGGTCCGGCCCCGAGGTTGGCACGCCTGTCCCAGGATGTGGGGAGCTTGTGGACTTTGGGGGACCCTGGGCTGCATCAGCACCAGAGCACACAGGGAGATCTGGACCTCAAAGCCTGATCCCCACAATCAGGTGATCAGGGGTCAGGGGTCAGGGGTGAGTGATGTGGACAGGGGGCACGGAATGTATGTCAGCAGAACAGCTTCTTTTATATATATACTGGAGGCCCGGTGCACGAAATTCATATACGGGGGGAAAGGGGTGAGTGTGTCCCTCAGCCCAGCCTGCACCCTCTCCAATCTGGGACATCCCTCTCACAATCCCGGACTGCTGGCTCCCAACCGCTCACCAGCCTGCCTGCCTGATTGCCCCTAACCGCTTCTGCCTGCCAGCCTGATCACCCCTAACCACTCCCCTGCCAGCCTGATGGACGCCTAACTGCTCCCCTGCCATCCCGGTCACCCCCAACTGCCCTCCCCTGCTGACCTGGTCACCCCTAACTGCCCTCCCCTGCAGGCCTGATTGCCCCCAACTGCCCTCCCTTGCAGACCTGGTCACTCCCTACTGCCCTCCCCTGCTGGCCTGATTGCCCACAACTGCTTCCCCTGCTGGCCATCTTGTGTCCACATGGGGGCAGCCATCTTTGACCACATGGGAGTGGCCATCTTTGTGTGTTGGAGTGATGGTCAATTTGCATATTACCTCTTTATTATATAGGATTAGAGGCCTGGTGCCATGCACCAGTGGGGTCCCTTGGCCTGGCCTGCAAGGATCGGGCCGAAACCGGCTCTCTGACATCTCCTGAGGGGTCCTGGATTGTGAGAGGGCACAGGCCAGGCCACGCACCAGGCCTCTAGTATGCATATAGGATCTTTGGCTAATCTCTTCCTGCCCTCTCCCTTCCCCCCTCCCCCCTCCCCCATTCCCTGTGAGATTCATCAGTCTATTCTAGGTTTCCATGCCTGCGGTTTCTGCTCCTGCATTGACCGTCTGCCCCCTGGTGGTCAGTGCGCATCATAGCTACGGGTCAGCTGGTAGCTTAGACTTTTATATATATTTATATAGAATAAATACTTTTTAAAATATATTTTTATTGATTTCAGAGAGGAAGGGAGAGGGATAGAGAGATAGAAACATTAATGCTGAGAGAGAATCATTGATCGGCTGCCTCCTGTATGCCCCTTACTGGGGACTGAGCCCAAAACCTGGGCATGTGCCCTTGACTGGAATCAAACCTGGGACCCTTCCGTCCGCAGGCTGGTGCTCTATCCACTGAGCCAAATCGGGCAGGTCAGGACAGCTTCTCGTTAAAGCTAGTCTCAAGTCCACAGGCAGCTCACCCTGAGGAAGGATCTGGAACAATCCTTGGATTGCTTTGGAAGAATAAGAGTTCCCCTTTCTCCTGTTCTTCCAAATCCCACCCCCAAGTGGTGGGGCCTGGGTAACTGGGGAACACAGGGCGGGATGGGCAGATGCTGCGGGGAGCTGAGGCAGAGCCCCTTGCTGGGCTGGGGAGGACCAAGGACACAGAAGGTGGAGGTCAAGGTGACAAGACGGCCTGGGGACAGTTCCTACCCTTGAAGCTTCTGGCTCTGCCACCCCTGAGAAATGGGAGCCCCTCTGCTGGCCAAGCCCAACCCTGTGATCCCCGTGACTGCTTCCTGGGCAAACGCCCACGTGGATGCGTGGCTGCCCCCGCATGGACTCCTCCTCTGGGTGGCTCTGCCCAAACCAAGACCAGCTGCTCATAGCCGGACAAGACCAGGCAGTGAGGGCGATGGGATTTCCTGCCTGTCCTGGGGTCCACAGCACCCCCCTCCTCTTCTGGCTCTGCCCTGCAAAGCTCCAGGCTAGGCTCCGGCTTTTTGGGGACGGAAGAGGCGTCCTGTCCTCCCCTCCCCTCGCCCTTCCCTTCCCCCTTCCTCTCCTCCCCCAGCCCCTCGTCTTGGACCTTGACTAAACTCCTGTGGAATACCTTACGGAATACCTTGTGGAAGGATTGGCCAATCATGGTGGAAGGAGGCCCAGCCATGCCTTTGGGGGCTGATCCCTCCTCCTGCCTCATCACACAACCAATATGCCCTTGTTAGGAGTCCCATTTTTAAGTAAAATCCTAGGCATCCTTTCCTCTGTTATATAGACTTAAAAAAAAAAAGTTTTCTAGTTCCAAAGCACTTCATTGGAGAAAATGTCCAAACGAAATAAGATCCTATATAATAAAAGGCTAATATGCAAATCGACCGAAGGGTGGAACGACCGGTCGCTATGATGTGCACTGACCACCAGGGGGCAGACGCTCAATGTAGGAGCTGCCCCCTGGTGGTCAGCATGCTCCCACAGGGGGAGCCCACTCAGCCAGAAGCCCTGAGCCAGGCTCACGGCTGGCGAGTGCAGCGGTGGTGGCGGGAGCCTCTCCAGCCTCTGCAGCAGCGCTAAGGATGTCCGACTGCCGGCTTAGGCCCGCTCCCCACGGGAAGCAGGCCTAAGCTGGCAGTCGGACATCCCCTGAGGGCTCCTGGACTGCAAGAGAGCGCAGGCTGGGCTGACGGAACCCCTTGAGTGTACAAATTTCATGCACCGGGCCTCTAGTATCAAAATAAGACATTTAAAATTACTCACAGCCGAAACCGGTGTGGCTCAGTGGATAGAGCGTCGGCCTGCGGACTGAAGGGTCCCGGGTTCGATTCCGGTCAAGGGCATGTAACTTGGTTGCGGGCACATCCCCAGTGGGAGGTGTGCAAGAGGCAACTGATCGATGTTTCTCTCTCATCGATGTTTCTAACTCTCTATCCCTCTTCCTTCCTCTCTGTAAAAAAAAAATCAATAAAAATATATTAAAAAAAAATTACTCATAGCCGAAACCGGTTTGGCTCAGTGGATAGAGCGTCGGCCTGCGGACTGAAGGGTCCCGGGTTCGATTCGGGTCAAGGGCATGTACCTTGGTTGCGGGCACATCCCCAGTGGGAGGTGTGCAGGAGGCAACTGATGGATGTTTCTAGCTCTCTATCCCTCTCCCTTCCTCTCTGTAAAATATCAATAAAATATATATTTTTTTTAAAAAAAGAGTAGTTTGTACTACTCTTAAAAAAATAATAATAAATAAAATTACTCATAATTCCAACACTCAACTACTACAGACATGGGTGAGTCTTAAATGCCTTTCCCCATCCTGTTTGTACAAAATACTGTTTTCTTTTTAAAAACATGAACAAAGAGTCATCCCCGCCCCCCCATTCTCAGTATTCCGTGAGCACCCCTCCCTCTCGGCCCCTCCAGTCCTCTCGGCCCCTCGGGGCGCAGGCCGTGCTAGCATTTGGGGCAAACACATACATATTCCTGGAGCAACCCTGCTCTACACTGTCCTGCAGACCCGCACGTCTCCTTTCCCACCCTGTCACCGACGTCCCCGCACTGACCAGGACCCGCCCCTCTGGACCGGCCACTTGCCCTGTGCGTGAGAGTGTTTGCCTCCTTCTTGGCTGGAAGCCTGGGGACTTTCCAGTTTTCCCTCAATGGGAATCCTTGTAGAGAGGAGACAGAGGTCTGCCCTTTTCTTTCTGACACGTGCGTTTCCTGAGAGCAGAACTGTTACCTCGGAGATCTGGTTTAAGGCGCGTCAAGATTCTTAGCCTCTTCACTCCCATCAGAGGTCTAGCGGAGGCAGCCCGTGTCCTGCCTGTTCGGGAACTCTCCAGGTGCGTGACCGTGTCGGAATCCGGAAATGTCATTCCGGGACCCTCGCTACCAGGGCGACAGCTCTCCGTGGGACCAGCAAGCAGAGGTCCAGGTTTCTGCCTGAAGTTCCTGCAAAAGCCATGGCAGGGAAGAGGGAAGCCTTCGAAACATGGCCGGCCCTTCTGTTTCAACAGCGGGCTTTGGGGGGTGTGGGATCTCACCGGTGTCCGACCGGTGGCGTCAGACTGGACCTGGGCTCAGCGACCTCAGTACCTGGGTTCTGGCTAGGAAAGAATTCAGAGCCAGGACTCCAACTGTAAGAGAGCATTTCTTTAGGAAACCACAGAGGTGGGGGGAGTGACCGCAGAAGCAATGGGCTCAGGAAGCAAGTTATAGAGGCAAAGAAAGGGCCCTTGGAGCCTCGGAGGGAGGGAGGGCCAGGTGATGCTCCTGGGGTTGGGGGGGGAGGGGGAGGCTGGGCGGGCTCCCCTTGGGAGTGCCCCTGGGAGCACTCCGGGTGTTTTTAAGGGTGGAAATCCTGGGGAGGTCCCTGGGGAGGGTTTCTTTTTCTTTCTTTTAATATGTTTTTATTGATTTTGAGAGAGAGAGAGAGAGATAGAAACATCAATGGGAGAGAAACATGGATCAGCTGCCTCCTACAGGCCCCCATTGGGCCCGCAACCCGGGCATGTGCCCTGACCGGGAATCGAACTGGAATCTAACCAGAGGCCCCTTGGTGCCTGAGTCAACGCTCATCCACTGAGCAACACGGGCCAGGAATCTTTCGATAGAACGTTCAACCGCTCTCCGGGTGTGCCCTTCAGGGCTGGGTCTCCACTCGGACGTCAGCGCCAGGGCAGGGCGCGCACGCCGTGCAGCGGGTCCTGAGGTCAGCTGTGACGCGGCTCCTCCGGTTTCGCTGCTTTTCGGGGCCTGGAGCTGAAACACCAGGGAGGCCTGGATGTTATCTCCAGGGAGGAACGGTCGGTCACTTCGGCACCTGGCCCCTGGTCCTTGCTCGGCTCATGTCTGTCTCCCTGCCCACCACATGGAACAAACGCGCGTGTCAGTGCGTTTAAAGAAGCAGCTTAGAGATGGGACACGTGCAGGAAGGTGCATACATTCGACACGTACCGTGTGGTGAACGTTCACATGGGCACATGCTCATGAAACTGTGATAAAGGCGGTGACCGTATCCATCACCACCTCAAGTTTGCGCGTGGCCCTTCGTAACCATTCCGTCTGGCCGTCCCCACTCACCCACCCCCAGCACCCTCTCACCCACCCCCACTCACCTGCCTCTCAGCGGCATCGGGTACCAAGGGCTAACGGCCAGGCTGGAGCCCACCAGGCCTCTCACCCACAGCTCCCGGCTGGGACTTGCACAGCCTGGGGCAGGCCCTCCGCCAGCATCACAGACCGGTGCGCCTGCCTCCCCTCCCAGGAGGAGCCTCAGCGATGCCCCACCACCCACACACAATGACGCAGGCGCCTGGCTGCTGACTCTTTTCAAACTGATTTCAGAGAGGAAGGGAGAGGTGGAGAGAGAGAGAGAGAAACATCCGTGATGGGAGAGAATCCCTGATCGGCTGCCTCCTGCACGCCCCCCCACTGGGATGGAGCCCACAACCCGGGCCTGTGCCCTGATGGGAAATCAAACCGGGACCTCCTCGTTCATAGGTCGACCCTCAACCCCTGAGCCCCGCCGGCCGGGCTGGCTGCTTGCGTTGAGTGCAGTGAAATATTGGAAAATCCCTAAGTGCCCGCCACGGCTGAACAACGGAGCGCCGTGCAGCCGTGAATGAGGAGGGGGGAGCGCTGTGTGTTCCAAAGCGGAAACTCTCTGAGAGGACACGCATGTGCACACAGCGGAGGGTGGGGTGCGGGCAGCTTCCCTAGTGGGCGGCATTCATGAGGGCCGTGACCCTGGCCCTGCCTCTCTTATCGCCCCCCCCCCCCCCCCCCCGCCTCGCCCGGAGGGGGCCGGGCGCGCGCCCACTCACTGGCAGTTGGTGGCGGTGTTAAGCCTCTTTCCCTTTGCTTTCACGTTGGGCTTGTTCTGCTTTTCTCCTTGTGTCTCCACGTAGAGCAGCGGTTCCCAACCTCCCTGACGCCGCGGCCCTCGAATACAGTTCCTCACGAGGTGGGGACCCCCAGCCATAACATGATCTTTGTTGCTACTTCATCGCTGTAATTTGGCTGCTGTTATGAATCGTCATGTAAATATCTGTGTTTCCCGACGGTCTTTGGCTCTACAGCAGCAGTCGCGACCCACAGGTTGAGAACCGCTAGCAGGGTCGCCTGAGACCATCGGAAAACACAGATATTTACATGACGATTCATAACAGTAGCCAAATTACAGCGATGAAGTAGCAACAAAGATCATTTTATGGCTCGGGGTCCCCACCACGTGAGGAACTGTATTCAAGGGCTGCGGCATTAGGAAGGTTGAGAAGCTCTGGAGCAGAGGATCATCACAGGTGGGCACCGCGGCCCGCTCCAGGGGCGTGCCTGCCCGGCGGCGGAAGCCACACTCCGCACGCCAGCTTGTCGGGAATGGCTGTGCCAGCCTCGTCCTCGCCTGCCTGGTGACCTCAGGCCGCACCTGGGCAGGTGCTTTGAAGCCCCAGCCGCGTGGCTGTGTGCCAACCGCTTATACACCTGCTGTGCCCGCGGGACCCAGGGAGGCGCCTGCGTTTGTGCCTGGTAAAGCACACGCAGCATACAATGTCCCTCTTAACCCAGGCTTTTTAGATACAGTTCAGCGATACCTCAAGGACATTAAGCGCAGATGATGTTAAGTGCATTCGCATTGCTGTGCAGGCATCACACACTCCACCCCAGCAGTGCCTTTCAGCTTGGTAAACGGAAACGTTAAATAACTGCCCACCCTCCCCTCCCCATCCCCTGGCCGCCACCATTGCCCTTCCTTTTCTTCTTTAAATATATTTTTTATTGATGTCAGAGAGGAAGGGAGAGGGAGAGAGAGATGGAAACATCAATGATGAGAGAGAATCACTGATCGGCTGCCTCCTGCACGCCCCACACTGGGGATTGAGCCCGCGACTCGGACACGTGCCCTGACCGGGAATTGATCCGTGACCTCCCGGTTCATAGGCCGACATTCAACCACGGAGCCACACCGGCCAAGCCTGCGCTGTCTGTCTCTATGGCTTTGACAACTCCAAGTGCTTCGTCTGAGGAGGGTCGTGTCACAGCTGGCTTTTTGTGGTAGCATCGGTCAGGACTTCCTTCTTTTTTTATTGATTGACTGATTGACTGGATTGAGAGAGACACAGAGAGAAACATGGATTTGTCGTTCCACTTCTTTGTGCATTCATTTGTTGATCTTGCACGTGCCCTGACCAGGGATCAAACCTGCAACCTTGGCGTGGCCTCTGACCCAGCAGACCCAGTGGGGCTCACATTACCCGGGGCCAGCATCCACGGGGGGGAGCGGGGGGGGAATCACAGCGCAGCCCCAGAACTGGGCACGGGCCTCTGCTCCCCTCCGCGGGACCTTTCCTTCAGAGGCACTGCTTCTGGCTTTCACCGGGGACTTGGAGACTGACAGTCCACCATGGGACACGGTGACCGTGGGCCGGAGCTGGCCGCGGTGAGCTCGGTGTGGTGAGACCGCCTAGACGGGGGTGGTGTGAGCAGCGGCACTGCATCCTCACGTGGGAACGTGGGAGCGCCCGCACCGGCAGGCCCCGGGCCCCGCGATTTGCAGAGAAGGGAGGCTCTCAGGCCCCATCGGCACCAGCTCCTGGTGCTCCTTCGCTCCCCGCAGGCCGTGCCTCCGGCTCATGGGGTGTCAGGCAAGAAAAGCTCCCCAAGTGGGCACACGGAGCCCCTGATATGCTAGTTGCCCTGAGAGTGGACAGCCTGGCAGCGCCATCAGAGGCGACCCCGAAGGACGGGGATGGAGAGACACCCCTGGGGCAGAGCGGGGCAGTGCGTGCCGCTACCCACTGTGTCCTGAGGTGCAGGTCTGTGTTGATATTTTTATAATATATATTTATTGATTTCAGAGGGGAAAGGAGAGGGAGGGAGACACAGAAACATCAGTGATGACAGAGAATCAGGGATCGGCTGCCTCCTGCACGCTCCCCACCGGGGCTCGCCCTGACCGGGAATCGAACCGTGACCTCCTGGTTCACAGGTCGACGCTCAACCACTGAGCCCCGCGGCCCGCCATCTGTGCTGATTTAGCAGCTGCTGACTTTGGGCTGGATGGTCAGGGACTTGGGAAAACCAGAATCGTGGGTTTGGTGACAAGAAAACCTGGGGGAGACGTGCGCAGCTGGCCTCTCAGTGGGCACATGCCTGTGTGTGCCAGGTGAGTCTATCGGAAGCAGCTCTCACCAACCCAGGGGAAGGCGCAGCCGCTGCGGGTTTGCCAGGGCTCCCGTCACGGAGGGCCCAGGCCCGGACCGAACATCTCAGCGGGAGAGGCTCGGAACCAGGGCTCGCATGGCTGAGGGCGGGCGCCTTCTGAGGGCCGGGCTTCTCACCTCGCCCCTGGGTTCTCTGGAGATCCTTGGTGCGCCTGGGCTCCTGGGAGCGTCACCCCAGTCTCCGCTCCATCTTCACCTGCATCCTTCCCAGGTGAGCGCGTCTCCAAATGGCTCTCTGAGGGCCGGCAGTCATCGCTCCTCCGGCCCCGCCCCCGTGGTCTGGTGGCGACCCCAGCTCCACAGGAGGTCACATCCTGGGCGCGGGGCTGCAGGACTTCAATGTGAATTTTTGGGGACACCATCGGACCCATAACAGAGTCTTTCCCCAGCCCCCCAGGGCTTCCACCACGGACCCACGACACAGCAGCGATGGGGACAGGGAGGGGGGCTACCTGTGGGCGCACAAGCACGCGCTTTCTCTTACCAGCTGCTCTGGCCTCGCCAAGGGTCTGATCTGCTCGGCCGGGTCTTAGCTGGGGGTGGCACACTCCCGGGAGCAGGGGGGTGACCTGGGCCTCTTCCGTCTCGCGGGGGCAGGGCCGCAGCCTCCCTGGAACGTGGATGTGGCTTCTCGTCCACCTGCTCCTGCTGGGACCAGGACTCCAGGCCCCCAGAATCCTTATCCACCACCAGGGACTCCCCACCACGTGGCTTCCGGCCGAGATTCATTTCGGCCCCCGGGCAATGCAGCCGAGGGCCCAGGGCCGGGAGTCCCTGCTCTCTCACTGCGTGCCCTGTCCCCGGGGAGGGACCCGGTGGCTGATGGCCGGAAGACAGCAGCCAGGAAGGGCAGGCCCTGCGTCCCAGGACCCGGTCCCCTGCCCAGGAAGGGCGGAGGGGCTGTGGGTGGGTCCTCCCCCTCTGACCTACAACTTTGACCTCTGCTAGTGTCAGGATCTCAGTCCCCGAGGGCAAAGGCTTGACGGGGACATGCAGTGTTTCATTGAATTGAAAGGTGGCACTGCCCCCTGACCACTTTGGGCTCTTATGCCCCGCGCCGGAAGACTAAGAAGGGATGCTCTTTCTGGAGAGTGGGCACTCCAGGGAAGTGGTGAGCGGAGGCCGGGGGTTCCCTGCAGCTCTGTGTGCGACATGCCGGGGGCGGGGGCGGGGGCGGGGTGTGAGGGGTCAAGGGGGGTCTGGGCCTGCTGTCCCTCGCCCCGGGGCAGAGCGCTGGTCAGTAGAGGGCGCTGGAGGGACAGGAAGAAGGGCTCCCAGGTATTTAGGGGCCTGCACCTGGGACCTTGCCCTGGAGCCGCTGCCCCACCGCCTCCTCAGGCGCCCGCTGCGCAGAGGACTCTGCAGCCTCCCTGCTGGCACGGCACCCCCTCCGAGGGCCTGAGCCCCAGGGCGGTTCGGGCTGCGGGGCTCGCAGTTGGCTCCCTCCTGGAGCTCTGCCTCAGCCCCGGGGCTCGAGTCCCCTCCATCCTGCAGCGGCCAATGCGGCTGTAAATGTTTCTTCTCGAATGTTCCCCACCCAGTGACTGCGTGGTTCCGGCTCTGGATTGGACCCCGAATGAGACGAAGCCGGAGAAAGGTGCTCAGCTTCGGAGGTGCGCGCTCGGACCCCTGGCTGGTTGGGGTCTTGTCCATGGCTCAGGGAATCGTTCTCCCTCCCCGCTGCCTGGAAGCTAACTCCTCTCCCTCCACATCACCCACAACAACATCTGTCCCCGGCAGCCCGCCCCCCCGCCCCCGCCAACGTGGTCGCCTGGCCTGCCCCGCCCCTTTCTCCATGCAGCAGCCAGGAGGATCTTTTTAAAATATACTAGTGGCCCGGAGCACAAAATTTGTGTAGGGGGTGGGGGGTGGTGTCCTTTAGCCCGCCTGCACCCTCTCCAATCTGGGACCCCTCGGGGGATGTCTGACTGCCGGTTTAGGCCCGATCCCTCTCACAATCTGAGACCACTGGCCCCTAACCACTCTGCCTGCTGGCCTGATCACCCCTAAATGCCCCCCCTCTGCCAGCCTGATCGACCCCAACTGCCCCCCCCCCCCCCGCCAGCCTGATCGACCCTAACCACCTCTGCCTCAGCCCCACCACCATGGCTTTTTCCGAAAGGATGTCCGGAAGGTCTCCTGGAAGGTATCCCGGTCTAATTAGCATATTACCCTTTTATTAGTATAGCTATTTCTATTGATTTCCGAGAGGAAGGGAGAGGGAGAGGGAGAGAGAGAGAAATATCAATGATGAGAGAGAATCACTGATCAGCTGCCTCTGCACGCCCCCTACTGGGGATCAAGCCTGCAACCCGGGCATGTGCCCTGACCTGGATTGAACCCTGACCTCCTGGTTCATAGGTCAACGCTCAACCACTGAGCCTCGCTGGCCGGGCCAGGAGGGTCTTTCCAAGGATCACATGTCTTATCAGTCCCTGATTACCTCTTGGAACCCCTCCGGTGCTTTCTTCCTTTACAGCTGAAGTGAACCCCAACTCCCGCCCCAACTAAGGCCCCAGGAGCCCTGGCCCCTTCTGTGGGCTCTACTCGCTCCCTGCCTTCACCCACCCCTGCCTGAGCACTCTCTCTCTCTCCCCTCCCCCCCCCAAAAAAAGCAGGAGCTCTTCCCAGTCCTCCTGGCCTTCGCCCAGGTGGTTCCCTCCTCTGCACTGTTCCTTTCAGTCGGGGGTCCCCTCCCCAGCGAGCACTCCCGGGCCACGCTGCCCCCTTAACTCTGCCTCCCCCACCCACCACCCCTGCACTTGGACCCCAACTGTTCATCTACTCACTCCATTTGGGGCAGGAGCTCCAGGAATGTCAGCCCTGCAGGAGGGCTGGGCCTCCTTCCCCACTGCTCCTCCCCCTGGATGGGGCCGGAGGACCCCTCAACACTTGTCCCACTGCACTGTGGCCCCCCCCCCAGCCCCCGCCTTCACAGGAGGGCCAGGCCAGGGCTCTGTGCAGGAGAGCAGGGGCCTGGAGCCCCGCCCAGGCTCTCCCCTCCCTGCGCCCATGACTCACGCCTCCTCTGCGGGGAAGTTACTGAGGTGGAACCTGGGGGTGGTCCGAAATGGTGATTAGGGTGAGACCTCAAGCCCTTCCCCCACCCCACCCTGGTGGCAGGAGCAACAGGAACGCCACCTATGTCCCCTTTCTCACCGCCCCAGCGTGGTGGGTGGGCCCCTGAGAGTCACCTGCCGTCCCTCCCAGTCCCCGCCCCAGTGCTCCAGGCCTCAGGCCCCCAGCCCGCCAGGGCAGCAAGGCTGGGGGGCTGGCACTTTCGGGTTTAAATTCACTCTCGGAGTCCCTACACATTTGCCCCCATTTAAAATGAGGCAGCCCGGCCGGCCTGGCTCAGTGGTTGAGCATCGACCTATGAACCAGGAAGTCTCGGGTTCGATTCCAGGTCAGGGCACATGCCCGGGTTGCAGGCTCGATCCCCAGTGTGGGGCATGCAGGAGGCAGCTGATCCATGATTCTTTCTCATCATTGATGTTGCTATCTTTCTCTCCCTCTCCCTTCCTCTCTGAAATCAATAAAAATATTTAACAATAAATAAATAAAATAGGCCCTAGCCGGTTTGACTCAGTGGATAGAGCGTCGGCCTGGGGACTGAAGGGTCCCGGGTTCGATTCCGGTCAAGGGCATGTACCTTGGTTGCGGGCACATCCCCAGTAGGGGGCGTGCAGGAGGCAGCTGATCGATGCTTCTCTCTCATCGATGTTTCCATCTCTCTATCCCTCTCCCTTCCTCTCTGTAAAAAATCAATAAAATATATTAAAAAAATAAAAATAAAATAAAAGGTTGAGGCAGCCCTGGCTGGTTTGGCTCAGTGGATAGAGTGTCAGCACAAGGACTGAAGGGTCTCGGGTTCGATTTCCGTCAAGGGCACCTGCCTCGGTTTGCAGGTTCCCCGGCCCTGGTCAGAGCTTGTGCAGAGGCAACCAATGGATATGTCTCTCTCATCTCGGTGTTTCTGTCTCTCCCTCTCCCTTCCACTCTAAAAAAAATCAATGGAAAAATATCTTGGGTGGGGATTAACCAAAAAAAAAAAAAAGTCGAGATAAGAAACCTGTAAGAATTTTTGTGCGTTTATTTGAGCCGAACATGCCAGAAACCGATCATTGTCTCACTAATAGAAAGGTGTGGACAAGGAACCTGGAAGTCTGGTCAATCTTGAAGCTCTGAAAGGTCAGAGCCAACCACTCCCTGTCTAATTGAGACAATGGTAGCTGAAGCAACTTCCCCACCAAATAATCAGATAATCCGCCTGTTACTGGAATTGCCTGCCTACAGGCCATGGGTGTGTCCCAAACCTGAATAAAAGGGATGGCAAGGCCAGAGCAAAGCGTAGTCCTCCCACCAGAGGTGGACTCCCGCCTGGCCCCCATTTCCCAGATTAATATTTTTCTAGTCTCTTTTCATTTGTGTGCGGCCTCCTCCAGAACCCGAACCCTGAACCGGAACCCTGAACCACGCGGGACGTGAAAGGGGTTCCCACACGAACTGACAATTGCCAGGAAGCAAACTCCACGGACTGAGCAGATGCTCCGGAGAACGGCAGCTGTGTCACACATCGGACTCAAGGGGAGGCAGGAGGGTTCCCGAGACCCGTGGTGGTAGATGAGGGAGGTGGGAGAAAGCACAGGGGAACCTCTGGGATTGGATAAAAAGTAAAACAGGGTAGACACACCATCGGCAGGGACAGGACAGCTAACGTCCCCAGCCCGTGGAGGTGGGATTCAGGGAACGAGATGACCCGAGGCGTCTGTGGTCCCTGCGCCGGGGGAGGGTGTGCCGGAGGAAGAGATGCTGTGACATTCCTAAGGCATGTTATCTTAGAGGCCACAGTCCAGGCAAGGGACACACTGACCTTTGCCAGGAGATGCTGGCCGAGGACATGACGACCAGCCGCAACCCGTTTGTAGTCAGGAAGTTTAGTTCCAGGTCATCCTGTGTGGTTGCTGTGGGTCTCTGGGTTTGTAAGGCTGCCACTGAGCTTGCCAGGTTTAATATGTGGCTCCGATCTGGCTGGCGTGGCTCACTGGTTGAGCATCGCCCCATGAACCAGGAGGTCAATGGTTCGATTCCCGGTCAGAGCACATGCCCAGGTTGTAGGCTTGATCCCCAGTGTGGGGCGTGCAGGAGGCAGCCAATCCATGATTCTCTCTCATCATGGATGTTTCTCTCTCTCCCTCTCCCTCTCCCTTCCCCTCTGACATCAATAAAAATAGATTTTTTTAAAAAAATGTGGTTCCGTTTCTCACCACAAAAACGTCCCCCTGGTCCTGGCTCTCCCCATTCTGTGTCCCAGCGGTACCATTAGGGTCATTGAGCCTCCCCCCCACCGCCCCCACTCGGTGTCCACTGGGAGGCGAGGTGGGGAGATCGAGGGCAGGGACTGCAGCCCCTAGGGGCTCCAACAGCCCAGGACCATGCACAGGTGCCATGTGGACTGGGGCCCACAACCACGGAGCGCCCCGTAAGGGCCTTCTGGGGCCGCCGGCCCTCCCCCCCTCCCTCCCCGCTGCTCCCTGGGCTCTGTCCCACCCTGTTGGCCCCACAGGTGGAACTCACCAGAAAGGCCTCCCTCCCCGCTCCAGCTCCCTCTGACCCTGAGCCAAGCTGCTGACGTCCAGGGCTTTCCTGCAGGTCCCAGACCCCAAAGGGGTGCCCTCGCCCGCCTCTCTGTGGCACGGAGGGCCCAGGTACCCCCTTCCTTGCCCAAATCCTGGGCCCGGATGGGAGCGCTCTTCTTTTGACCTGCCCACTATTTTGATGTTTTTTCCTTTGACTCAAAAGGGGCCTCCCTGACTCACCCAATGCCCGCTCTCTTGCTTAATCCTTACGCCCCCAGGGCCACGAGGCTCTGATCTTCATAGCCAGGCCTCGGGGCTGTTGACAGAGGCAACATTTACAACATCCAGCCTCAGTTTTGCTTCAGCTCCAGAACGACCCACCAACTGTGAGCCGGGGCCTCTGTCCTCCGACGTAGCTCTTCGGGTCAGTCCCAGGACCAGGAGTCAGTTCCCTCTGAACCAGCCTTGGGCAAACTACGGCCCGCGGGCCGGATCCGGCTGTTCTATCCGGTTCTCTTGCTCTCCCCTCCGCTCCTTTACTTTGAATTTATATTAGTTCACACAAACACTCCATCCATGCTTTTGTTCCGGCCCTCCGGTCCAGTTTAAGAACCCATTGTGGCCCTCGAGTCAAAAAGTTTGCCCACCCCTGTAATCTGAGCCCTAGGCATGGAGTTGAAATGACTGTCCAGAGTCCTAACCCGCCCCCCCGCCATCATCCTCAGTGAGGTGCTGTGGGGAGGTCATTACAGGGAAGGACACGCGGACCTGACACAGAGCCAGGAGGACAGGCTGCCCAGACCCCCAAACCCTGAGAAAGCCGCCGAGGCCCAGCCCTGCTCCCCAAAGAAATCACTCCACAGCTGCGTCTGAAGTCAGCTTTATGTCCAGCTACAAAACCCGAGGACACTCATACAAAAGCAGTGCTATCAAAAATAACATTAATGACATCCGACAAGTGAATTCCCACCAATGTACAAAGGCTCTGCGCACCGTTTACACGGCCAGTTCCTGGCCAAGTACCTGGACGGAGGGGACAGACCCTGGAGAGAGAGCTGGCCCGAGCTGGCGGCGCCCTCACAGGCCGAGTCACCCCTGAGTCTGCTGAGAGGGTCTATGGGGTGGGCAGAGGCCAGGGGGGTCACTGAACCCATCTTCCTGGGGTAGGACCAGGTGCTCTCCGGGGCAGGGGATGAATGGAGGCCGTGGGGGGCAAAACCACAGTCCCCCAAAGATGCCCACGCCCTAACCTCTGGAACCTGTGACCGTGCGAGGTTCCGCGGGGAAGGGAATGAAATCAGGTTGCCCACCGGCTGGCCTTAGGAGAGAGCAGTGCGGGCTCTCCGTCCGGATGGGCCAAAGGTAATGGCTGGCTCCTTGCGAGTGGAAGCGGGAGGCAGGAGCGAAGCACTGCATGTGCAAGGCTCTGACGTGGATGGGGCCACGGCCGCGCCGTCCCGGAAGGCGGCCTCTAAACACCGCAAGAGGCCGGGCACCCCCTGGAGCCGCCAGCAGGGCCCGGCACCGGCCCCGTGCCTTCAGCCCACTGGACCCGCATCAGAAGAACTCTGACCTCCAGAACTGAAAAGCTGGTCTTGTTTTAAGCGACTAAGTTTATGGAAATTCATTATAGCAGCAGTAAGAAACGAATATAGGTGCAGAGGGGTCAGAGGTCAAGCTTGCCCAGCCCAGACCTCAGCCGGACTTCCAGGTGGAGGACCCAGGAAGGCAGGCACCCCTGGGCCTGCCTTGGGGGCAGGCTGAACCCTAGAAGACCCAGGAGGCCCCCTTCTGGGCAGGGGGTGCCTGCAGGCACTGCAAGCAGAGAGGGGTCGGGGTCTGAGCTGCAGGGGCGGTGGGGGGAGGGCAACCTGGAGGGGCTCTGATCGGGCTCTGCCCCAGCCTGCAGGTGACTGCCCCGCCCCTTTCCAGGCCCAGGTACGAGCTCATCTTTCCCTTCTTTCCTGCCAGCTGCCTCCCATTCCAGACCTGCTGAGCACAGCTGGTCGCAGCCCTGGGTGAAGGGGGCAGGGAGGTAAGGCTCGGCCTCTGGCCCTCTAGGCACTCAGCCCCAGCCACGAGGGCAGCTCTGAGGCGGATGGGGAGGGCCCCCCCGCATAGGAGGTGACCCAGGGTCGCTGACCCCCGGCCACTCTGCCTGCTTTAGTGCCTGACGATCGGTGGCCACGTCTCAGGTGTGGCCTCTGGCTCCTCACGGTGGTGCTCCCGCCCCGCCAGGCTGGTAAGGAACTGGGACCCGTCCATTGCAGCTGCCCCACGGCCAGGGCGGCAGCAGCAGCAGCAGCAGCAGCAGTCAGGAGGCCTGGGAGGGCTGGACGCCAAGTGGGGTGACTGGCTCGAAGTGGAGTGTGTCCGAAGCTCGCCGGGGCTCGCAAGCAGCTCAGTCCACAGGAAAAACTAACCAACCTTTATAAGTGAAAACAGGGACTTGGCGGACTCGTGGGCCCCCGTGTGGACGTCCAGGATGCTCCGGATGCTCTTGACCTCACTGCTGGACAGGTTCCCCTTGATGGCCAGGATGGCGCTCAGGTGGCCTTTGCTGGCAGGAGGAGGTCCCGTCAGTCCAGCAGGTCACCAACGCCCCTGCTCACACCCTTCCCGCTCTCCAGCCTCCCGGCCTGAGCCACAGCGCCCTGAGCAGCTCCCCCCGCTCTCCTCCCACTGAGCTCCAGCAGCATGGCCGCCTGGCCCCGAGGGCACGCCTGCTCCTGCCACCTCAGGCCTTTAACCGGCTGTCCCTCCTGGAGTCTCTTCCACACGCTCTGGAGGTGACCAGCTCCTCTCACCTTTAAGCCTCAGCTAAAATGTCACCTCCCCCAAGAGGCTTTCCCACCCTCAAGTCAGCACCTCCTGCCCGTTACATCATCTTTACAACTTGCACGTGTATTCCTCTGCCTGTGAGCCCTCGGCGGACTGTAAGCCCTTAGAGAGAGCTGAGGCCTGCTCCGTCTTGTACTTCATTGCATCCTGGTACCTAGAACAGAGCCTGGCACCTAAGACCACTGGTAATTGTGGGTGGGATGGTGGGTGGGTGGGTGGGTGGGTGAATGGATGGATGGATGGATGGATGGATGGATGGATGGATGGATGGAAGAGTGAGTGGATAAATGGATGGATGGATGGATGGATGGATGGATGGATGGATGGATGGATGGATGGATGGATAAATGGATGGATGGATGGATGGATGGATGGATGGATGGATGGATGGATGGATAAATGGATGGATGGATGGATGGATGGATGGATGGATGGATGGATGGATGGATGAGTGAGTGGATAAATGGATGGATGGATGGATGGATGGATGGATGGATGGATGGATGGATGGAAGAGTGAGTGGATAAATGGATGGATGGATGGATGGATAAGTAAGTGGATGGATGGCTGAGGGGTGGATGGATGGGTAAGTGAATGGAGAGATGCAGAGTTGGGTGGATGATGGGTGGATGATGAATGGATGGATGGATGGAGAGGTGGTGGATATGTAGATGAATGGATGGCTAGATAGGTAGACATGTGGATGGTGGGTGAGTAGATAGTGGGATAGCTAGGTGGGTGGTTAGATGAGTAGATGGAGAGATGCTGCTTGTATGGGTGGGTGAATAAATGGGTGCATGTGTAGGTAAGCGGGTGGCTGGGTGGATGGGTGCAGTGGATCAGCCAGGGGCTACACTAGGCTGAGCTGTCAATCCAACTCAGGGCCCATTCAAACTTTCTCTTCCCTGTCAGAGGACTCAGCCCAAAACCCCATTTCCTTGGCTCACAAGATCCTCAGGCAACCTCCACTCTGGAACAGGGGCGCAGGGCCCAGGGCCCAGGTCCAAGCCCCCGAGGATCCCTAAGCTGAGTGGTGGACCCCAGCTTCATCACTGACCTGCTACAGCCTCTAGCAAGTCCCTGGTCTCTCTGGCCTCAGTTTCCCCTCCAAGGGGCAGTATCCTAAAAGGCTAAGAGTGTGGACTGTGGAGCCAGACTGTGGAGTCATCTTAACTCCACCACTTACTCACTGTGTCACCTGGACACGGGCCTAGCTCTCCAGGCTCATGTGTAAACCAGGGATGCAAAGCATCAGTCTGGCTCTAGCCCGTTTGGCTCAGTGGATAGAGCGTCCGCCTGCGGACTGAAGGGTCCCATGTTTGATACCGGTCAAGGGCATGTGCCCAGGTTGTGGGCTTGATCCCCAGTACGGGGTGTGCAGGAGGCAGCTGCTCAGTGATTCTCTCCCATCAATGATGTTTCTGTCACTCTCTCCCTCTCCCTTCCTCTCTGAAGTCAATACAAATATATATTTAACAAAGAAAAAAAGAAAAGCATCAGCCTGGCAGGGCTGAGGATCAAAGGAATGAGCCACTATAAGACCTCGCCTGGGAGCCGGCACAGCCCCGGCCCTCAGCAAGGTCAGCAGCCAGGGCTGCGTTGCGTGGCCAGTATTGGAGCGCCCACCCCAAAGGGGCTGCCTGCAGCCAAGCCAGGCTCTGACCACCACGGGGACCGGCAGGGCCATACTGACTGCCCAGGTCCTGTGCTGCCCTGTCTCACCTGAAGTCAGGGTACCAGGTGGCGTAAGTGGCCACCTCGATCTTGATGGCACTGGGGTCTTGCAGGCGAATGATCTCAGCGAGCGTCGGGAGGGCGTGGTCCAGCCAGGTGGCCGGGGAGCCCTGCAAGCACAGGCCTGGTTGGAGGGAGCTGTCCCTGCTCCCCAGGTGCCCCCGGGCCCAGAGAGGTTCAGGCCACAATGACTGAGCTTGGAGAGGCCCCGGGGGGCAAGGGCGGCCATGGGTGTGTGTGTGTTAGGGGGTGGGGGCGGGGGTCGGGGCTTACGTTCTGAGTGCAGAAGTGCTGGATGAGGTTGGCGTTGGCCAGGATCTGCCCGGCCAATTGCTGCTGCTGCTCCGCGGTCTTGAGGACCAGGCGCCGCTTGCTGAGCCGCACGATGTACTCCTTCACCAGGTGCACGTGGACTAGCTCCAGGAGCTCCTGCGCGGCCGGGGGCAGAGGCAGGGCCGTGAGCCAGCTCCCCACGGAGCGCACACTCTCCCGATGGAAGCTTGAAGCCCCGAGGCCGGGAGTTCAGGGAGGACAGATGCCAGGGCAAAGGAGTGCATACGTGTGTGTGCGTGTACCGTGCCGGTGGGTGTGTGCACAGGCCTGTTAGCTGCATGCCCAGGCTGCACAGCTGCCGGGACCAGCCCCCAGCCCCCAGCCCCGCGCCTCACCTCCCGGAAACACTCTCGCAATTCCGAGAACTCGGGCAGCCTGGCCTCCACGGTGGAGACGATTTCCTCCAGGGTCTGCGCAGAGGCCGCCCAGCGGGTCTGTGTGAGCCTCTTGAACAGCGGCTGCGACGGGAGAAAGGCAGGATGTCTGGACCCGCCCTGCAGGGGAAGGCTGCCAGCCGCACACACGCAAACACGCACACGGACACTCAGGGTGGCCCAGGGGCCAGGGGACCCCAGAGCTGCCAGGGACCCAGGGCAGGACTCGGGTCACAGACAGGAAGTGGAGGG
Source organism: Plecotus auritus (assembly GCF_963455305.1). Taxonomy (NCBI): domain Eukaryota; kingdom Metazoa; phylum Chordata; class Mammalia; order Chiroptera; family Vespertilionidae; genus Plecotus; species Plecotus auritus. The sequence continues at coordinate 5,171,763 of NC_137770.1, read as the reverse complement.
GGGTCTGTGTACCCTTCCCCAAGGACACCCAGCTGTGGCTCTTGCAGCGCAGTCTGCCGGCTGAGGCCTTTTCCACCGCCCCCCCCCCCCCACCCCATAAATAAATTCCTGCATAAACAAGGCGTCGCGCCTGACTGGTGCCAAGTCATCCCGGGTCACGGTGTGGCCTTCACCGCCAGCTGGCCACCCACAGCCCCCCACTCTGGTCGCTGGGTACATGGCGGGCAGGCATGGAACCCCTCCTGCTTGTCTCCGGGGACCCTCACCCTCTGCTAAAATAACAAGGGCTTTCTGTGGGCTTCTTGGCCCCGGCAGACATGGCGTGGCGGTGACTGCCAGGGCTCTGAGCATCACAGCTGGAGGTCAGCATGGGGACAGGCTGGGGGCGGGGAGGGGAGTGTGTACAAACTTGGGGACTAGGTGGGGGCACGCTGAAGCTTTTCTGTGTCCTCCCAGCCCTGGGAGGCCCCTCTGAGGCCAAGCCCCAGGCCAACATGGTGGGGGTGAGGTCGAGGCCTCCATGGCCCCTCGCCTGGGCACACCAGCCTCTCTACACCCAGCCCCACACCCTGCCTTCCACATGGCAGCCTGGCTCCTGCCATTCCTCCCACCGCCACATCCTGCGCACGAGCCTCGGCGAGCCCAGGGCAGGGCGTCGCTACCTTCAGGTCCCAGAACAGGCCCTGGAGCAGGGTGTCAAAGCCGTGGCTCTTGAGTTCATTCAGGGGGCCCAGGGGGTCCTGTGGCGCCTGCCACTTCTCCATGGATATCCTGGAAGGACACGGGGCAGGGAGGTCACACCGGCCCTGCTGGCCCACGGCCCAGACCAGAGAGCCAGTTAGCCCGAGGCCAACCTTCCTAAACCACTTCCTCACTCTAGAACCCTCACTGGCTCCCCATTCCCTTGGGAGCAAGTCCAAGTCACCCCATTACAACCCCCAGGCAGGCCCACTCTGCTCACTCCCCGCACACCCCCAGGCCACATCCTCTTCCTAACTTAGGGCGTGTGGCTCAGCCTCTGCACATCCGTGTGCTCGGCGGCTTAATGGACAGAACCACTGCCCGTTGTTCTGAGGACAAAATCACCAGTGAACCCTATGCCTGAGGCGTGGCCCCCCCCCCCCGCTCCCCCCCACACACCTACCTCATCCCCCACCCTCTGCACTCTCCTCTACCTCCCCGCAGCCCCTTCTCTCCAGCAGGCAGGCTGGTGCTCTGCTCCCACACCACTCCCGGCCTCCCAGCCTCACCACCCTCACCCTCTCACCGGAAGGACAGGCAATTGTTGATGTTAGCCATGACATTGGCCCTGTAATTTCTCAGCTGTTTGCACCTCTCCAGAAAGTCATCAAAGGCTCGCTGGTAGCTGGTGGGACAGGAAGGGGCACTTGCAGGACCAGCACAAACACAGGGACAGGGGCAGCGCCCTGGGTCACAGCGCACTTTCCCAGGGACCCCAGGCACCCCAGGCACCCCGCGGCTGACTTCGCTCTTGGGGCCAATGGAGCCAGGTCCTGCCGAGCTCCCGAGCAGGGGGCCACCAGGCTCTGGGAGACTGGAGGGGGCCATGGGTAAATAAATGAAGGGGTCCTCAGAAGTGGGGAGGGAGGCAGCCAAGAGATTGGGGGGTGGAGACTCGAGCTGTCACCTGAAGGGGAGGCCAGGGTCTCAGTCCCTCGTGAGGCACCCCCTTGCACCTGGAGGGTGCTCTGCTGGGAGCCGTGCCCAGTAGAGTGGGGGCCTCAGTGCCCAGTGCAGGGGGAGAGGGCTCCTGCCCATAAGGACAGACACCCTAGGGGCGGGAGGGGCACTAATCTAGCCTGGACCCCCAGCCGGGCGCAGGGAGGAGACTGCAGGGCCCTCTTTGCACGCCTGCGCACACACCCACCTCCTCAGGAACGCAGCCAGCTCCGCCAGCAGCATGTGCTTTATCTGCTTCCCCAGGTCAAGCGTGATGCTCTCGGCCTTGACCTGGCCCTGGGAGATGATCTGCAGGGAGGGGGGTAAGCTGAGCAGGGGCCCAACTGGACCGGGGCTGGGGTGGGGGTGGGGGCATGCTGGGAACGGGGGCGGGCTCAGAGGCGGCACATGTGTGCACACAGGGATGGACAGGGTGGGCTGCCTGTGTACACGGGGGCGGAGTGTGCTACCTGAATGATGTCGATGGCCAGCTCGCTGTGACAGTGGCCGTTCAGCCTCTGGGGGGCCACATCCTGGGCCCAGCGCTGTGACTCCAGGTCCAGGGCTCGGGTCATCAGCTCCTTCACGCTGGCCTGGGGGCAGGGGCGAGTCAGGTCAAGGTAGCAAGGAACCCATCAGCCCTGCCCACGGGGGAGTCCTGTCAGGCTCCCTGATGTCCTGTCTGTCCCAGAGCCCCCCTCCGCTTCCTTCCTGCCCCTCGCTGGTCTGGCCCTGGCGCTGTCATTGGACTCACCACCTCGTTGGACAGGAACGTGGCCTCCAGCAGCCGGATCTGCTTGGGGGGCAGGAGGCTCCCCAGATTGACCCCCTGCAGCTCACCCGCCAGCTTGGAGCTATTGATGATGTCGCTGTGGGCAGAGGGGGCTGGCGTGAGGAAGACAGCCCCGCCCAGCTCCATCCTGAGGTGAGGGCCTACCTCCCTAGCTGCGTCTCCGCTGCCCTGAGCTCCACTGTGTGACCCCACTGACCCCCATCCCTGCCTCTCCATCTCCGGTGATGGATCCTCTATCTGTTCAGGCTGGTTCAGGTAAAAAAGTTTGGCATCATTGTGCCTTTTACTCTCTCGTTCACTCAGGCTCCAAAACATCCCCCCCCTCCCCGCCGCCCTGCCCCCATCAGCCTCCAGCCACCCAGCCCAGCCACCCCATCTCTCCCCTGGCTCATTGGCGAGCCTCCTTCCGGGCTCCTGCTTCCGCCCCTGTCCACCCAGCCGGCAGAACCTGCTGGCCTCCTCTTGCAGATCAAATCCCATCTTCCCTCTCACACACAGGAAACCCCGCTCCCTCTGGCAGCAGCCTGCGACCGGCCACCCCCTCCGCCTCTTCCCACCCTGCCCTCCCTCTTACCTCCCTGCACCCCAGCCCTGTGCGCCCCTCCCTCTTGGCCACCCCTGCTGCCCGCAGAGGCTGGGCCCGGCAAGCAGGAAGGGCCGCTCACGGGGCTCTGGAGGCGGCTCCCCTCACCCTCCTGGCGCCTCTGTGGGGTCTGGGCCTCCAGGGACGGCCCAACCCTGGCACTTCCTCAGGGCCTTTGTCTGCAGGAGGCTCAGGAATGGCCCTCTCTGCCCCTTCGCAGCCTGGACACCATGTCCCTTTGCTCCCTGCACTTCTGCCTCACAGGCCTCCCTCCACAAAGCCTCCCGAACCCCCCTCGTTTCCTGCTGTGTCGACCCCAGTGGGCCCAGGCTAAAGGCCCCCAGTCACCGGGACAGGAAGGCTGCCTGCCTGGCAGAGGTGTGTGTGCCCAGCATTTCCTGGTGAGTCAGGCCTGCAGTCCCTGCCCTGTGCCACCTCCCTGTGCCCTGCTGACTCCTCGCCCACCGCCCCACTGGGCCCTTCCTCCGGACCCGCGGGCCCACCAGCACCAGCTGAGCCCGCTGGCCACCCAGGTGGTTCCCCGAGGCCATCAGCGCTGCTCAGGACTCTCCTCCTCCGCTTCCTGCAGGCTTTCCCCTGGGACTGGGCCAGCCCGTAGGCACCCCTGGCTTCGTGCTGGGCACTTCCACACTCGCTCTCTCCCCACCCAGCTTGTGCTGAGACCCACGGAGTCTGGGTCAATCGGGACGCCTGACGCTGGACCCACGGCTACCAGGTACCCTCTGCCTCACCGCCAGCCTCCCACCCGAGAAGCTCCAGGCCCCTTGGCCAGAACTCAGCTCCGCTGTGGGCTCACAGGGATTGTTCAGTGGGCCACGTGGCCCAGCCCACCCCTGCTCTCCGTGCTTCCTGGGAGGCCCCCCGTAACCTGTCCATAAATCCAAACATGGCCAAGCTCAGCACAGCTCCCAGAATGCCTCCCGGCTCAGCTCCAGGCCCAGGGAGGTGACTCCCTTTGCCGAGAGCACCACCCTCCCTCTGCCTTCTTCCCGGGTCCCCTCCACTTCCTTCTGTGGGATTGGGAGCTGTCCCTGCTCAGGGACGTTGGCTCCTGCTCCAGGCAGACCCTATTGGCACCTCCTCAAGCCCACTTCCCGGACTGACCAGGCCAGGCTAGGGCCCTGCCTTGGGCTCCCACAGTCCCTGGCCCCCTCTGCCACAGTCCTTCTAGCTCTGGATTGCCATCGTCTGCCCCACCCCTTGCCCAGTTCATGAATGAATGAAGCTATTGGCCTGGCCGGCGTGGCTCAGGGGTTGAGCATTGACCTATAAACCAGGAGGTCACGGTTCGATTCCTGGTCAGGGCACATGCCGGGGATGTGGGCTCGATCCCCAGTGTGGGGTGTGCAGAAGGCAGCTAATCAGATTCTCTCATCATTGATGTTTCTCTCTCTCTCTCCCTCTCCATTCCTCTCTGAAATAATAAAAATGTATTTTTTTAGCCCTAACCTGTTTGGCTCAGTGGATAGAGCGTCGGCCTGCGGACTGAGGGGTCCCAGGTTCAATTCCGGTCAAGGGCATGTACCTGGGTTGCGGGCACATCCCCAGTGGGGGGTGTGCAGGAGGCAGCTGATCGATGTCTCTCTCTCATCGATGTTTCTAACTCTCTATCCCTCTCTCTTCCTCTCTGTAAAAAATCAATAAAATATAGATTTTTAAAAAATGTATTTTTTAAAATAAATGAAGTCCCTGCCTTTCTCTGCACCTCAGTTGCCCCAACTGCACCTGTTTCCCCAACTGAGGGCCTGGGAATGAAGGGTTCCAAGTGCAAAGCAGACCCCAGCAGGCCTAGGCTTCACCGCCCTGCTGGCCGACCCCGCCCACGGGGACCCCACCCCGCGGACCAGGGCCCCGCCCACGGGGACACCTTCCCAAGTACCTTTCCCCCTACCAGGGGGACACCTCCCCGCGGACCTGCCCCCCCCCCCCCCCCCCCCGCCTCCCCGCGGCCCAGGCCCGCGCTCACTTGGGGTAGAGGTTCTGCACCCAGAGCAGCAGCATGTAGGTGTCGCGCTGGCACAGCTCGAACTGCGCCATGGCCGCGAGCTGGGCGGCGAACTGCGCGTGGTAGCTCTCGGCGTAGGTGGCCACGACGCCGAACTCGGGGGGGAAGAGCGGCTTCAGCCGCTGCACCACGGCCTCCAGGTCCTCCTTCATGGTGCGGCCCATGCACAGGAACGTGCGCTCGGCCTCCGAGAGGCCCTCGGCGGCGGCGGGCGGCCGGCCCAGCCGCTCCTCGGCCTCCTGCGCCACCGCGCGCTGCCACAGCTGCAGCCAGTGCCGCGGGCGCGTGGCCACCAGCGCCGAGGGCCGGGGCTCCGCGGCCGCCACGCGGCGATCCTCGCGCTCCTGCTCCGCCAGCACGGCCAGCGCCTGGCGCAGCCGCTCGGGGGGCGCCTCCAGCGGCCGGCGCAGCGGCCCCAGCACCTGGTCGCGCAGCAGCACGTACAGCGCCTCCACTTTGCTCTGGCGCCGCACCAGCTCCTCCTCGCTCGTGCCGCCCGCCGCCGCCGCCGCCGCCTGCAGCTCCCGCTCCAGCAGCATCAGCGGCCCCGCCGCCTCCAGCTGCCCGCGCTCCAGGTCCGCCTTGAGCTCCTCCACTGCGACGGGGGACACGCGTTAGCCGCGGGCCAGGGGGACGGCGGGGCCAGCTCACCCCCACGGCGCCCACTGGAGAGCCCAAAAGGCGAAGGGATGCGCCCCGAGAGGCCAGTCGGCGTCCCAGACAGGACTGCAGCCTGGTTCGCCTCCTCCCAGCCCCCCAAATCAGGCAGGGGTGCAGGGGGCAGCCAGGAGGGGAGAGACGTCCATGCCCATCACTCTGCCCTCTCTCCTGGAGGAGTGAGCCAGGCCCCGCCAGCTCTGACACGGGACCCTAACCCACGTGGGCCCAGCCTACCTGTGGGCAGCCGGCCCGCCGGCCCCGGCTTGGCTTCAGGGTTGCCCGCGGGCTCCGTGGAGCCGGACTGCCACTTCTTCTTCTTCCCTTTGGTGAAGATGTTGAACATGTGGGCCAGGCCTCTGGGCTTCTTCTTCTTCTTCGAAGCCTCCTCCTCACCCCTCTCCTGGGCCACCTGGGCCTCCGGGAGTGGCACCATGTCCTCCGAGGAGGCCTCCGACATGGAGGCCTCTGACTCCGCCTCTGACGCAGTGCGGAACTTCAGGGGGCTTCCAGGGCAGTCAAGGGCCCCTGGCCTCCGCTGCTGGCCTGGCAGGCCTTGGAAGGTCATCGCCTTCAGCATCGCTCCGGCTCAGGCCTGGGTGGGCGAGGGGAGGGGAAGGGCAGGGTCAGCGGTCACAGCACCAGGCGTGTGCTTGTCAGTCGTCCCGGTGCGGCCACCAGGGCTCTGGCCTTCTCCTGGCAACCACGAGGGCACCACCTCCGCTCCCGCCCTGGACACGGGTTTCTCAGCACCCACAGCTCCTCCCCGCAGCTCCCCCGCAGCATCGCCGGCAGGGAACAGGCTCAGGAGGCCCCGCCTCCCAGCCGGAGGGGCTTCCCTTCACTTGCAAAACTTCCTTGACAGCGCCCCCCCCCCCTCTGGGCAGGGGTGCAGAGCATGCACCCTGGACCCCACGGGGCCCTGGGCAGAGACAGCATGGCTTCAGGCCCATGGCACGGAGCACGAACCGAGGTCCGGAGGGGCACGGGGCAGCGAAGGGGCTGAGGCAGAGGCCCACCCTGGCACACCCTCCATCTTGCCCAGTTCTTCTCTGGTCTTGTCTGGCTGTGGGGTCCCAGAGGGACCCTGTGAGCAAACATGGGCCCCCGAGCAAGCAGAGCCGCCCCCTGTCCTGGCTTGTGGGGCTCAGTCTGCAGCAGCCACAGCACGCCCCCCGCACCAGGGGGGGACCTTGGAGAGCCTGTCCCACGTGGTGAGATCCGGGGCTGCCCGCGGCCGCACAGTAACTCCGAGTGGGGACCAGACCCCTGGCCTCTGCTTCTCCCTGCTCCCGCAGGGGCTGATGTCACCATCAAAGCAGCTTTCACTTTCTGTGCCTTCGGGGGGGGGGCGGGGGGGTCATCTCAGGGAGAGGACTCAGGGAGGCTTAAACGCCCCACAGTCAGCAGTGTGAGCTCACCACCTGCCTCCGGGTCCCCCACCACCTTGCACGCTGCATCCAGAAAGGCAGGACCCTGTGCCCAGCAGCGCTTGGCCACTGTCAGAGCGAGGCAGGGTCATGGAGGGGAGCATGGCTGAGCCCAGGGAGTGAGCGGGGCAGAGCTGGGAAGAGGCAGCAGACGGGGCCAGGCCTTCCTGGGGACTGGGGTGACCCATAACCACAGTGCCTTCTCTCCCACCCAGGAGTAAATACACCAGTCATGACGCATGCCACACAATGACAGACCGCCCCAGCCGCGGCCCGGCCACCGGGATGGGCTGACCCACCAGCCAGGAGGAACCGAAGTGTGGGTGATGGGGAGGCGCTGCGGGAGGCTCAGCTTGACCTTCTGGAGCCCCTGCTGCCTCCCCAGCAGCCCACACACCTGTCCCATCTCCCCCCCACCCCCCGGCTGCTCACCCCAACCCCTGAGCTTGGCCAGAGCCACTCGGGGCCAGGACGCCTGGCTTGTTCCCACTCCCACTGGCCTCTCCAGGTGCCCTGGGCAGGGTCCTCCAGCGCTTCCCGTGCCATTGGCCTGGCAGTCCCACTGCAGAACCCAGGAGGGGTGCTCTAGGGAGCCCCCAGACCAAGGTCCCCATTTCTGCCTTCCCACCCACTGCCCCAGCATCCCCTCCCAATCCATCCATTTCATGCGACTCACCCATAGAGGCTGGTCTGGACGGCTGGGTGGGGTGCTCAGGACCACCCCAGGGGCCTGCCCCACCTCTGCCCTCCTCCTGGGGCGAGGGAGAAGCCATCCTGACCAGCAGGCCACCAGCCTCACCTCTGCAACCTCAACCCCACCTCCCAGGTCCCCGCACAATGGGCTCCGTCTGACCTCCAGACCCAGCTCTGCCGGGTCCCCACGTGGTTCCCGTCTCCTCCCCTGGGCACAGACTCCTTCTCAGGGCCCTGCCGCCCGTGGCCATCCAGGCCCCCCAAAACTGCAGACCCACACAGCCCAGCGCCAGCCCCACGCGGGGCCCAGGAAGGGTGTGGGGGTCTGTCAGGCCAGCAGGGGCGGCAGGAGAGTTCATTGCGTTCAGCGCAGCCCTTGCTGGGCAGTGAAGGTAAGAAGGGGCCGCTCAGTCGTATTGCGCATCCCCCTCCTTCCCGGTTCCCTGGGGGTCGGGGCTGAGGTCACACAGCCTCCCCTGCCTCTGCTCCTGGGGGGGGGAGGGGTCATCCCCCAGGTGAGGACCGCAGGCGCCGCAGGTGGAGTGATGGCTGGGTCACACAGCCTCCCACCCCTCCTCCTGCGAAACAAGGGAGACCCGCGCCCTTCCGTACAGCCCCCTCCCTGCCTTTCCCAGGGGCACCCCGCTCTGGGAGCGCAACCCGGGCCCCGGGGCAGGGGCCTCAGTTTCCCTGGAAGTGGGGCTACGGGGTGCCGGGGGCCCTTGGGTCGGCCGCCCCGTCGGTCCCCGCTGCCGCGCCTGCAGCTCCCTCGGAGGACAGGGCCATCGGCCGGGGACGAGCGGTCCGGCGGCAGCGCAGCCGCGCGGAGCGGTGGGGACGGACGCGGGACGCGACGCGGGAGAGAGGAGTCACTTACAGAGCCGCCGCGCCTGTGTCCCGGCAGAGCCCCGCGCGGCCTGAAAAAGCCTCCGACTCCGCCCCGCCCACCCCTCCCGCCGCCACAACCGCGGGCGGAGGCCGACGGGGCTGCCCGGTCCCCGAGCACGGGGGCGCACCCCCCGCGGAGCTGGGCCTGCCCAGCAGGGAAGTGCGTGGGGAGGGGTCACTGCCTCCCACCCGCGGGGCGGGGGGCGCGGCCGCCGCCACATCGCCCCGGTATCTGGGGCGCCGGGACCCTTACCCAAGGCCCACAGGGATCGGGTCTGGCTCCCACCCATTGTCCAACGGCTGCTTCTGATTGGCTGGCTGGAAGTCCCCTCCCTCCCCTCCTCCTCCCCCCGCCCCTCGCCCCCCAGTTCAGGACCACGTTTCTGCGTCACAGAGCCCGCCCCCATGCCAAGCTCTGGGAGCCCCTCCCCACACTCGGGGTGCCGGGACCGTCCCACCCTGACTCTCTGGGCCACAGGAGGATCCCACTCTGGTGGCACTGTGGCCGCACAGAGGCGGGGAGGGGCTTCCTGGAGGAGGTGTCTGTCCTAGGGGAGGGCTGCAGGGTGGTCGCTATGGACAGGGCCCCTGTGCCGGGTGCCTGCATGTCTCATTGTCAGGTCTTGCGGGAAAGGGGGAGATGCCCGCGGGCACGCAGGCAGAATGGCGGAGTCGGAATTCGAACCCAGGCCTGCAGAACCCCTACTGAAGGGCTTTCCCGTTCTGGGACCCGGGCTGGGCCGGGACAGGCTCCTGGGGGCCCAAAGCCGGGGCCCAGGCAGCGTGGCCTTGAGCAGCTCACACCCCTCTCTGGGCCTCAGTTTCCCCTCTCAGCCCGGCTGCCCAGGTCTGTAATGGGGTGGGGAGAGGGTGCTGGCCGAGAGCACCGGCAGCGGAGCACCCCCTTGCTCTTGCACATGCCAGGAATCCCTGCCCGCTGGAAAGGACAGTCATTCAGGAATTTCCCGGCTGAGCCTGAGCCCGCTTCCCTTTTGCTGCCTGCTGGAGCCGCCGCCCCTCCCCCTCTTGTTTGCTCCCTGACCCCTACACCTCCGAGAGCTGCCCGCTCCCCCAGGGGCCTGGGAGGGTGGCAGGGCGGGCGGGGCATGGGAGTTGGGGGTGCCCCTGGGGACCGAGAACTTCCTCTTCCTCTTGGGTGAAAGTGCCAGGGTTGGGTTTGGACATGGACCCTGTCCCTGGGAGGGGGGGGGGGTTGGGAGGAGGGGAGGGCTTCAGGAGTGACAGTAAGGTGGACCCCACCCTTTCTCTCCCTGATGCCCCGACATTTTTCAGAGAAGCCAACCGATGGGGAGGCCTGTGAGGTCATCCCATCTGCTCCCCAGATGAATGGGGAGACCAAAGGCCAGGCCCCCAAGGCCACCCAGCCTGCCAGAGACCCTGGGGATGAACCCCGGGGGCCTGTGGGCCTCATTGTGCAAACCTGCTTTCCTGTCAGGGTGTCAACGCGCCCCACAGGTTGGGACACTGTGGAGCTCCCGGGCCGCGAGGGGCGGAGGCGGAGGCTGCCAGCCGGTCCTGGTCGGCAGGGACAGGAATGACCCTCCGCAGGGCACAGCCTCTTCCCGGCCGCCCAGGCCACCTGCCCCCTTCTCCACGCTTCACCTGAGCGGGGACCAGGGCTAGCCGGTGGGGGGTGGGGAGTGGGGGAGTGGGGGGGGGGGAGAGCTGCCTTGCCCTTGTGCATTGCACCAGTCACTTCCCGAGGGCAAAGGGTGTGTATGTGAAGCCCCAGCGCGAGGGAAATCCTCTCCAATGGGCTGCGCTGAGGCCGCGGATGACAGCTGGGGGGAGGGTGGCTGACGGGGCAGGAGCTATTCTTACTCCTTGACATATGAGGAAAGTGTGCTCCGGGGGCCAGACTGTCCAGGGAGAGCCAGCCGCAGGCCAGCCAAGAATCCACTCCGCAGGAGGGAGCATCTGATGCGGTGGGAGTGCTGCTGGCCAGCTGCTGGCCCTTCCCTCCCAGTCCTGTCCTGTCCTGTCCGCTCCCCTCGGGGCTCCCGGCTGGCTGCGAGGAGGGTGGCAGCAGGAGCCGTGGTCTGCTTCTCTCTCGCATGCGACCAGGGCCTTGGCCCCACCACACGCACGGGAGCCGCCCGCCTGTGGCTCTGCCTCCCTTCCCTCTGCTCAGAAGGGACAGCTGACTTTTTCCTCAGACCGGTGGTAACAGATGCCTAACCAAAAGGACCGCTGGATCCTGGATGTGTGCAGCTGGGTGGCGTTAAGCACCTTCGCCCTGTGGTGCAGCCATCGCCGCGCCATCTGAGAACTTTGTTCACCGTGAGAAACTCATCAAGCACTAGCCAGCCGTGGGCAAACTACGGCCCGCGGGCCGGATCCGGCTGTTCTATCTGGTTCTCTTGCTCTCCCCTCCGCTGCTTTCCTTTGAATTTATATTAGTTCACACAAACACTCCATCCATGCTTTTGTTCTGGCCCTCCGGTCCAGTTTAAGAACCCATTGTGGCCCTCGAGTCAGAAAGTTTGCCCACCCCTGCCCCTCCCCCTCCTCCAGCCCCTGGCGACCACCATTCTACTCTCTACACGAGACGATTCTAAGTACCTCACGGAAGTGGAATCATACAATGTCCGTGGGGGGGACCGGCTTATTTCTCTTAGCATGATGTCCCCAAGGTTCATCCCTGTCCTGGCGCGTGGCGGGCGTCCCTTCCTTTGTAAGACTGAATGCCCGTTGTCTATTCATGCGCACCGGTGGGCACGGGGCTGCTGCCACCTCTCGGCTACTGTGAACACGGCTCTGCAAGTGGGGAGCGCAAATCCTCGCACAACCGGCTGCCCATTCTTTGGGGCAGGCAGCCGACTTCCGTGGACCTCACAGGCCCGGCTGTTCGGAGGGCTTTGCCGTGTTCACTGCTTCCATCGGGCAAGCTCCTGAGAGGGGTGCTCCCTCACTACCCCCCTTTCCCAGGTGGGAACTGAGCGCACTCCTTCACAGACAGGTCCCGTCCTGCGCTGGTCGGTGGCGCTGGGCGCCTCACTAAACAATGCTCCCCCCCAGTGTTGATCAACGTGGAAATGCAGTTTTATGTACTTAAGTCACAAGGAGGGACTGCCAGGCCAGACAGCTTAGATGCAGAAATGAGAGTTTTTACTGCCTTCCACAATGTTTACACATTTGGGGGAGAAAAAGTCCCAGTATTTCATAATCTTGTTCATTAACTGGGTCTTCCCCCGCTCCCTCTGGGGCCCAGCCACATGGGGAGGGGGTGGGGGAAGTGAGTGCTGGCTGTGCTGGGACTGTCAGCGGCGGGGGCCGGCCTTGCTGGGGAGAAGCTCCTGGGAAGAGGGGCCTGGAAAATAGAGGGGGCACATTCAGGGGCAGAGGCTGAGGGTCTCACAAGACTGAAGGGCTGTGGGTCGTGGGGCCGGCTGCACCCGGAGGACTAGCAGTGGCCTTGGGCACAGGGGGGTGCTGACAGTGGGGTGGGCTCCCCGGACCAGGAGGCCAGGGCACCGGGCTGTCGCCCAGCCTCCCCGAGGCCTGGCCCACTTCCCTCTGTGAGATGACTTGCATTTCCACTGCTGGTCCGTCAGTCCTGCTTCTCCCTTTACTTCTCAGGCCATCGCCTGACCGGGGGACCCTTCCTGGGGCCTCTTGTTCCTTGGGGTTGCCCCCTCACTCACTGCACTGGGCAGGGCCCTTGTGTCCCATGTTGACAGAGGAGGAAACTGAGTCTGGGAAGAGCGAAGGAGCTCGCAGATGGAGGCCTTGAGGCTGGGGCCTGTGGCCAGCGGGAGAAGTCACTGGCCTGGGGTCACTTGCAGCTGCACAGTCCTGGCCCTGAGTCAGCTGATCTCCCCAGGGCCACAGGACAGCTGGCCAGGAGCCACCCTCTCGGGCACCCTCTCCCTGGGGAGCGCTTGCCCCACGTGAAGATGTTTACTTGTGAACAGCCCCTCCCCTCCCTCCCAGGAGGAAGCCAGGCCCCACACTTCCTTTTCTGTCTGGCAGTTGGAAAAACTGAGGCCTGAGGAGAAATGGCATCTGCAGGGTCCATGGGGCAAGAGGACCCCAATACTTGGCCTTCTACGGAGTGCAACGCAGAAGGGCTTCCTGGAGGAACCGCCCCTCCCGGGAGTCAGGGACTTCTCCGTGCCAGCCCCAATGGCCCAAACTCTCCCCTAAAAAGGCCTGGCCTTATGCAATGGCTTTTGGTGGTGATGCAAAATGGGCAAGGTCAGCTCCTGTCCCTCCAGGCCTGGGCCGCCCTTGGAGCCTTCCCCTAGCCTGCCTGATTTCCAGAAAGTCATGTTTGCTCTCCACTGGGCTCCACCCAATGACAGAGGCAGGAACTCTCCTGGGAATCCCAGCGCTTTGCGGGTTGGGCCAGGGCCCAGAGGCCAGGAGGCTGCCCAAAGCACCAAGGGCCTGACCTTCCCCGGAGCCTCGGTGCTGGGCTCTCCTCCTCATTGACACTTGAGAGCTCGGGGTGTCTGGACTTGGGAGAAGGAAGGCATAACTCACATCGGCGTTTTTATTTTATATTATTACTAGTGACCCGGTGCACGAAATTCGTGCACATTAAAAGGGGATTAATTAGAGGAAATAATTTAATATTGCTATTTGCCCTTTCTCTATAATAGAAGTGTCAGAGATGAAAGAAAATTAGTAAAATGTATAGGAAAACCTTCCTCCTGTCAGAGTCTGGGGCTCACCACGGGACCCAGAGTCAAGTCCCCGCCCACCCATATGCACCTCAAAATCGTGTGAGACACACACCTGGCCGGTCCCCCCGCATTGGGCTAGATCCAGACTTGTCAAGCCTGCTGGGCAGGGGGCATAGCCTTAGGTCCCCCGGCCCGGTGCCAATATGGGGGGCATGGCCTGAGGTCCCCCAACCCAGCACTGGGGGTGCACCTTGAGGTCCCCCGTCAAGCCCCACTGGGTGGGGGACATGGCCTGAGGTCCCTTGTTAAGCCCATCCAGGCAGGGGGGCACAGCCTCAGGTCCCTTGGCCCGGTGCTGGGGCGGGGGGTGCAGCCTGAGTTCCTCTAGCCCAGCACCAGGACGGGAAGTGCACCTTGAGGTCCCCTGTCAAGCCCCACGGTGGTGGGGAAGGGCATAGCCTCAGGTCCTTGCTGATTGCTCATTAAGGCTCCTTATGGGAACTTGGCCTCAGCTATGGGTGCAGCCATCTTTGTGACGGAGTGATGGTCAATTAGCATATTTCTTCTTTATTAGATAGGATTTTTAAATAGATTTTTATTGATTTCAGAGAGGAAGGGAGAGGGAGAGAGAGATAGAAACATCAATGATGAGAGAGAATCATTGACCGGCTGCCTCCTGCACACCCCTCCCCCCACACCCCTACTCCCCCATTGGGAATCGAGCCCACAACCCCGGGCACGTACCCTGACCAGGAATTGAGCAGTGACCTCCTGACTCAGAGGTCAATGCTCAACCACTGAGCCACACCAGCCGGGCTACCTAGGTGTTTTAGACATGTGGCTTCGCCCCGGGCCTCAGTCTTCCCTCCTGGAAATGGGGCTGGCACGTGCTCTGCGTTTGCCAGGGAAGGCTGCAGTGCCCGTGCCTACAACCAGCAGCATCTGCTCCTCTCCGGACTCTGCTGCCAGCCAGGCCCTCATGAGCCACATTGGCATTTTTGCACGAATGCTCCCCATTCCCCCCAGGAGACAGAGCCCAGAGAGGTGGAGTCACTCGCCCAAAGTTACACAGCTAGGAATGTGCCGAGCTGGGAACCCAGCCCAGGGGCGTCGGAACCCAGAAGCTGATTCCTAACCCTGCACGGAGGGAGGGAGGGAGCTGGGCACACGGTGGCTGCGCCCTGACAGCCCGACATTCCTCTTCCCTAAGATCCAGAAATCCCGTTATTTGGGGACTTATTCTTACCCCCCTCGAGGACTGCCCTGCCCCCAACCGCCACAGCAAAGGCAGGCTCTTCGCCACTCAGGTTTCCCTTGTCAACCTCGGCTGTTTACACACAGGTGCCCCCAGGGAAGGACACAGAGGAAGGAATAGAAGACTTTTTACCTTATATCCTCCTTATACCTTTTTTTTTTTCTTTTTTACTATATTGTATTGCTTTTTTACAGAGAGGAAGGGAGAGGGATGAGAGTTAGAAACATCGATCAGCTGCCTCCTGCACACCTCCCACTGGGGATGTGCCCGCAACCAAGGTACATGCCCTTGACCGGAATCGAACCTGGGACCCTTCAGTCCGCAAGCGGACGCTCTATCCACTGAGCCAAACCGGTTAGGGCCCTCCTTATACCTTTTTAATCTTGAACTAAGTGAATGGACCACTATCCAAAACATATCGAAGCCGCAGATGAAAACATGTAACACGTTTTACTAGCCGCTAATAGGTGTGTGGTATATACAGCCTTGGCAGGGGGAGGGCCCCAGGAGAGCAGTGGGCCAGGTGTGGGCCTGACAGGTCCACGTGTCTGTCCCCCTCCAAGCATTTCACTACAGTAGGGGTTCTGGGGAGGCTGGGCTGCGACCTGGTGGCACCTACCCTTGGAGCTCCTACTCCCAGCACATCCCCCCTTGAAGCCCAGGAAGGGACCCTGCACTCTGTGTTGCCATGGTGCCCGGGACAGAGCCACTGCCCAGCACTCTCACGGACTGGGGGTGCACCTTGAGGTCCCCCGTCAAGTCCCACTGGGTGCGGGGCATGGCCTGAGGTCCCTTGTTAAGCCCATCCAGGCAGGGGGGCACAGCCCTGGACTGGAGGGGGAAGGGCAGTGAGCAGGGGGAGGCCAGGTCCCTGTCCCTACTCCCAGGCCTGAGCACAGACAGACACTGCCCACCATGGGGGGCCGGCTGGTCTGTGGGGTTCCTAAAGGGCCTTTGTGGTGGCAAAGGAAGGAAGTGAGAGTGGGGAAGCAGGTTGCTCTGGGAACCAAGCAGCCTCCTCTACCCTCCTGTGCTGCAGTCTTTGGCAGCAAGGGTTCGGGAACCTGGAGAAAGGCTGCACATAAATGGATACACTAGACAAGAAATACAAATTTAGAAGGCGTGGCGAACCAGGCGGAAACCCTTCTCTAGTGGAACGGGCTCGCCGAATCTCCGGACCCACGGCTTTTTATTTACACACTAGGGGCCCGATGCACGAAATTCGTACAAGAGTAGGCCTTCCTTCCCCGGCCGGCTGCAGGCAGGTACCTGAGACCCAGTCCCCGCGTCCAGAAGGTCTAATGAGCATATTATGCTTTTATTATAATAGATTTTTGTCCTTTAGCAAAGCAAACATACATATCAAAGGTAAGGTTTGGTCAACAGTAAAAGATTATCAGGTTAGGAAAACCCCCGAGCCATTCCACCAACATAATCTCCACAGAACAATGAGGGCATAGCTTTTAGCCCTTGCTAAAAGCCCCAAGGCCCATCAGCCTTCTGAAGGACTTCTTGCATAATTATGACCTGCTGGTCTTATGACCTCCAGCACTCCTGGGCAGTGGTGAGGGGCCCTTCAAGGGGGGCTGTCCCCGTGTACAGGGATCCTGTGAGGTGCAGGGCCAGGCAGGAAGGGGCTGGGGCAGGGTTCAGGCCTAGCTCTGCACTCTCCAGCCACGAGACTGTAGGCCAGGTCCTTCACCTCTCTGTGCCTCAGTTTTTCCAGCTGTGAAATGGGGCGCTGTCTGTGACTCCCAGGCTGGGGAGGGTGACGTAAATGCCAGCCATAAATCCGGGTCCCTGGCCCCAGTCCCAGGGGGCCTGGACAGGCCATGGTCTGCAAGAAAAAGCTGGGAAGACCCCGGGTGCAAGGCTGAGGGGAACTCTGAGTGGCAGCAAAGCCCGAGGTGAGTGGGGCAGCGGGTGGGGAGGCCCTAGGAGGACTGAGCAGCCTCCTCGCAGTACAGGGGAGCACTGAGGCGGAGACCACGCTGTCTCCCTGAGCTTCCAGGTTCGGAGACAGGAAGTCAGAGTTTCCTGGCAGGAACTCCATGCCCGGGCAGGCCTGGTGCGTGTTCCTGTGAGCCCAGCCGCGTTTGGGGGCTGGAGTCAGCTTCCCAAGGCCGAGTCGGGATGAGCCGCTCCTAACGAGGGTGCAGTTGGGGAGGCTGGGGGCCACAGGGCTGGCTGAGGTGGGGACACCCTGGGTGCTTCAGGCCCAGGGCTCTGGCCATTGGTCATTTTGCCCCAGGGGTGGGTGGGGGCTATGCCCAGGACCCTGCCACCCTCCCTGTTACCAGGTCCCATGGGGCCCTGCAGAGAGCCCAGAGAACTTGGCTCCTACGGTCCAGGCCAAGCGGGGGCTAGGGCCTGGCTCCAGAGCTGCTTCCGGGCTTGCTGGCCAAGTTGTCTGGCTAATAAGGAAGTATGTGTGCGTGAATGTGCATGTGTGTGTGAATGTGCATGTGTGTGCGTGTGAGTGTGTCCCTGGAGTGTGCTGGACCTGGTCCACATGGAGGATGGAGGGACCGTGCCAGGTGTCTGTGGGCCCCCTGGGACAGGACAGCCTGGGAGCCCCGGTGCCCCTCCAGCGGGTTCCTGGTCCTGCCTCTGCCTGGCACCCTCCTCCCTGGCGGTGCCCTCTCCGCCCTCCGCTGGCCTCCCCCCAGTGCCCACTTCCTGGGCTCCTCCATGGACAGGGTTGTCCTGCTGTCCATCCCTGAGCTGAGGGGCCTGGAGTCGGGGCCTGCTCCGTGAAGTTTGGGGGCTCCAGCCCAGGCCCCTCTGGAGGGCATGAGGCGGTGCAGGGGGCAGCCTCCAGCCCAAGCGCAGTCCTGGGGTAAGCCCAGCCCGGGCTCGCACCCTCTGTGGGCCCCCTCCCCGTGGCTGAGGATCCAGGCCACCTGTGCAGGCACCTGGTGTGAGGCAGGGCCAGCTCACACTCTGCTGGCTGTCCCTCCCCCGCCCCCCCACCACACACACACACACATACACACACACACACACAGGACTGCTGGTCAGTGGCAGTTCTGGAATATTCCCGGCCCCACCCCCAACCTGGAACCTGAGAACTCCAACCTCTCCTCTTCCTCATTCCACCCCCACCCACCCCACCCCACCCGACCTGATTCCCACCAGGGAGGTCTGTGCACTCCCTCTCCCCGCCCCCCCACCTCTAGCCCCTGAGCACCCATGGAGGGGGCAGCCCCTGGTACCTGCTCCCACCCCCTGGGGCCCCACCCGGACTCAGCCCTGGCTGTGCTGCAGCGCCGGGGAGGGAGCCAGACAGCCTGCCTGGCCTCTGCTCAGTGACCGTCCGCAGTGCCGGGAGGTGGGCCTGGAGGGTCTGGAGACGCACGGCCCCTGGGTGCGGGCCCTGCAGCCTTTCAGGACCCTCGCCCTGTGCCTGGGAGACAACGTCCTCGGGCTCCCAAGGGGCCTGGCCTGGCTCCAGAGGGACAGGCTGAGGCCCGCAAGGAAGTCCTGCCCCCGGCAGTTACCCGCTACCTCGCGCTGCCACGGTCAGGGCCAGGCTGAGAGCCAGGGGGCCTTCTGTGCGGGGCGGCGGGGGGGTGGGGGGGGGCGGGGAGGCCTCTACGGCTGCCTCTCTGTGTGTCTCCTGCCAACCTCACCTCAACGCCCAGGTTCCTGCCAAGCTGAGGTTGCCAATGCAAATGGGGTTCCCAGCAGCCTCGCCCCAAAGGCTGGAGTCAAATTTCGAGTCAAATTTCGGTGCCGCTTTTGGCAACGATGGGGTGAGGAGGGTGCAGGTGCCCAATGGAGGGATCTCCTTGCAGCCCCCCCTCCGAGCCCAGGCCTGTGGCACCAGCCCCCCCCCCGCCCCCACAGGGTCTCACTTGCCTGGTCCCTCGTGTCTAACCCAACCCCTTCCTCTGCACAACAAACCTTGGCGTTTCCTTGTCTCCCGGGCCCCCCGCTGAGTGGCAGCGAACCCCGAATTCCAGGCCGGGAGCCTGTTTTGCTGGGCAGCCACAGGTGTGGGCCTTCGCAGCTCCGGGCCTGCCTCCGTCTCTGCATCCACTAAATGGGGCCGCAGAACCTTCCCTGGCACACAGGGACCGACCCAGACTTCCTGCTCCCAGCCATGTCGGCCTGCCTTTCTTAGGGGAGCACCATGGTAATTCATGTTTATTTTTTAATAATAAACATGCGTCTCGTGCTCAGACGGGGGTGGTGCCGGACAGCAGGGACAGGAGCCCCTGCCCACACTCCCCCGCGGATGCCTGAAATGCCTCTCTCATTGCTGTCCCTTCTGGCCCAGCGGCCACGCTGGCTGCGGATGGAAGTGTCATGGCTCTGGGCTTAGATGGGGCAGGGCTGGGAGTGCCTCCCTGGACTCCTCGAGTGGGGCCCAGGCCTGGGGGACAGTGGCTGAGCCTCCACCTCCTGCAGCGCCCCCTGCGGTCTGCTCCGCTCGCCCGGGAGCACTAGATACAGGTGATGAGCACATCCACGGAGGTGGGCACGGGGATCTCCGCAAAGAGCACGCGGCCCCCCGCGGGGCTGGCTGCGCTCAGCAGGTCCTGGGCACGCTGCAGGAGGCGGTGGTTCCGCCGGCGGCCCAGGCGGCGCAGCGCCAGGATGGCCAGCACGTGCTCACGCCTGCAGAGACACGGACCCTCGTTGCAGACCCAGCACCTCCAGGGACACCCCAGGCCCCGGGTGAGGGGAACCCCTGCTGGGGCTGGTCTGAGAGAGGCGGGGGGCGGGGGGGGTGGGGAGGCAGCGCTCCTGGAGGAGTTGGCTGGCCGTGGAGGGTCCAGCAGGTGGAGAGAAGGGGCCGCCAGCTGGGGGACCGGCCTAGGCAGAGGTTCAGGAAACGCTGGGGTGGGGGAGGAGCGAGGGAGGAGGGATGCGTGTGCAGAGGGCGGTGGGCCAGGGGCATCACGGGCCTGGGAAAGGAGGGCCATGCTGAGAGCACTGTACAGGGAGCCCAGCCAGGCAGCAAGGAGAAAGGCCGGTGGAGGCGGGGGGTGGAGGAGGCCTCGTTCGTCACCCCTTCCCGGCCAGGGCACCCCGTCTCCAGGAGCCTGGGAGGACAGGGCCACTGAGGGTAGGGGAACCCCGGAGCGCTGAGGGTGGCCACTCTGAGTCAGTCAGAGAGAGAGTGCCACCTGGGGCAGGAATGCTCCCGGCTGGGGGCTCGGGGAGGAGCTCTTGCACCCCTACCATCCTGTCCCCAAGGCCTTGAGCTGGGATTCCCATGGGTTTGATGACTCACCTCCCCCCCCCCCCAAGCAAAGCCTCTTTCCTCCTGGCAGGGCTTCCAGAGAGGGCTTTGTTCCCCAAAACTCCCCCGCGGGGGGTGGGGAGGACATGTCTCCACCATCAGACACTGAAGAGGGACGGGACCCCGCTCAGACTCCAGGAGTACCCCATCCCACCACAGGACTGAGCGAAAACCACAGAGAATAGATTATGAAGCAGGGGAACCCCCTTTTCCAGGCGCCCCCCTCCCATGAGTTTGCATCACCCTCAGGCTCCTCACCTGCCCACCTAAGCCTCAGGGATGGGGCCCTTGGGAAGGCACGAAGCCCCCGCCCCAGGGCCCACAGCGCTGTGGGAACCCCGGGCAGCAGCGGGGTACAGACCTGATGTCGGGGTAGCTCCCGATGAGCGCCTCCAGGTGCCGCTGGATATCGTCTTTGTAGGTCTCACCCAGGATGTCAGCCACGCACGGGATCGCCTGGTCCAGCCACGTGGCCTCCGAGCCCTGCGGAGGCAGGGAGACGAGCCTGTGGGGCTGGCCACCTCCCCGGGACCCCCCTTGCGGCCCTGCCTGCAGCCCCTCCATAGTGCACCGCTGGCCTTCCCGCAGCCCCCACCGCGACCTCTTCCTGGCGCAGCCATCACCTGCACCTGACAGGGTACAGCTCAGGGTCTTCCCGCCTCTGCTCAGAGGGTAAACTGAGGCCCAGCCGGAAGTGCAGCCTGGAGTCAGACCCGCAGCCAGGCAAGGGGTGGATGTGTGGGGAGGAGGCCCTCCGCTCCAGAGGCTGGAGGTCGGGGTGGAGGAGAGGCCTCCCACAGCCCCGCCCATCAGATGCAGTTGCGACCCTCGCTCTTGGAGCCCCACAAAATGTATGTAAATATATGCAAATGTATGCGAAGCACCGCCCCGGCCCCGCCCCTCTCGCAGCAGCCCAGCTGTGCGTAAAGAGCCCGCGGCCCCAGAACCCCGCGGAGGGGAGGCGAGGCCGGCAGGCAGCCGCTCACCAGGCCCCGGAAGGTGTCGCCGATGGCCTGGGCGTCCAGGCCCATCTTCTGGGAGCCGGTCAGGCGCTCGGCGCCCCGGAACCGCTCGCGTGGCCTCAGCGCCTGCGCCAGGTACTCGCGGACCACGTAGCGATGCGCCTCCTGCAGCGTCTCCTGGCCGGGGCGGGGCGGGGCGGGGCGGGGCGGGTCTGAGTCCAGCGCCTGGCTTTGGGCAGGAACCCACCCGGGCCAGGCTCCTCCCCAGTACCTGCGCGCGAGGTGGCGCCACGCGCTCCAGGTGGCCGGCAAAGGCCACCACCTTGTCCATGAGGGGCCGCAGCGCGTCCTGCGTCAGCCAGGCCTTGGTGCACAGGAGCCTGAAGAGCGGCTGGGCGAGGACGAGGGGGTTCTTCCAACTGTGCCCTCCCAGCCACTAGCGCCTCCCCTGGGAGCCATGCGGGGCTCCTGACAGCCAGGCAGGGCAGAGGCCAGTCTGTCAACAGGAAGAAACCCTGGGGGTCTCTCTGACCCCCTTCTCCACACGGTGCCCGGGCATCCCTACTGCAGTCACGCCACCGGGGCTTTCCCAGGAACCGTGGGCTCCAGGGGCTCGGGTTTGGGTTTGAGTCTGCAGCCAGGTCTTGCTGGGGAAGGGGCCTGGTTTCTTTCCTTTTTATTTGATTTGATTTTGATTATTTTAAGTGATAACGTTTTTAAAAATACTTTTTTTTAATTGATTTCAGAGAGGAAGGGAGAGAAAGAGAGAAACATCAATGAGAGAGAATCATGGACCTGCTGCCTCCTGCACACCCCCTACTGGGGATGGAGCCTGCAACCCCGGCATGTGTCCTTGGCCGGAATCAAACCCAGGACCCTTCAGCCTGCAGGCCAGCACTCTATCCACTGAGCCAAACTGGCTAAGGCTTTTTAAAAAATAAAAAAAATATATATATATATATAATTGATTTCAGAGAAGAAGGGAAAGGGAGAGAGAGAGAGAGGTAGAAACAACAATGAGAGAGAATCATTGGTAGGCTGCCTGTTCCAGGCCCCACACTGGGGATGGAGCCTGCAACCTGGGCAGGTGCCCTGACCGGGAATCGAACCATGCCCTGGTTCCTAGGTCGATGCTCAACCACTGAGCCACGCCGGCCTGGTTCCTTGACCTACAGTCTCCAGGAAGTGGAGACTGACCATCCCTGCCCAGCTGGGACCTTGTCTGGGTCACCTGCCCCACACCGCCCCTGAAACTGCCCCTGGAGTAAATGAATGCTGGGACTTGGGCCCCAGACCCCAGGGTGCAGGGGGCACTCGCTGGGTGTGGAAAGTAGGCAGGGAGGCCCGTGCCACTCACCTGCACGTCCTGCTGCAAACCCTGGAGCAGCCGCTTCTGGAAGATGCCGGTGGCAGCCACCAGGGGCTGCTCCAGCTCCGTGAAGGCTCCCGGGAACCTGGCCAGAAGGTTGGTCCTGGGGAGGGGCCAGGACAGGTTACTAAGTAGCAAGGGTGGGGGACAAGGCCCGGCACGCAGTCATCGGGCTAGGTGCCGTGCAACTTCATTCCCTTAGATCCGTGGTCGGCAAACTGCGGCTCGCGAGCCACATGCGGCTCTTGGGCCCCTTGCGTGTGGCTCTTCCACAAAATACCACGGCCTGGGCGAGTCTATTTTGAAGAAGTGGCATTAGAAGAAGTTTAAGTTTAAAAAATGTGACTCTCAAAAGAAATTTCCATCGTTGTCCTGTTGATATTTGGCTCTGTGGACGAATGAGTTTGCCGACCACTGGCTTAGACTATAATGCAAAGGGCCTAGGGCAGGGGTGGGCAAACTTTTTGACTCGAGGGCCACAATGGGTTCTTAAACTGGACCGGAGGGCCAGAACAAAAGCATGGATGGAGTGTTTGTGTGAACTAATATAAATTCAAAGTAAAGGAGCAGAGGGGAGAGCAAGAGAACCCTCCGCTCTTTCGGCTCCGCGGGCCGGATAGAACAGCCGAACGGGCCGGGGCCGGCCCGCGGGCCGTAGTTTGCCCACGGCTGGCCTAGGGCTACGCAAGGTCGTAACCCTGGGAGCAGAGCCACGTGAGGGGACAGCACCGAAGCCCCAGGAGCCAGTCGTGGAAGCGCAGGTCCGGGGCATGGGGGGCGGCCCCAGTGCATGCAGCGCTCCCCTGCGGCAGCTCTAGGCCATCCCGCCATCCCTCCGGGATAGTGCAGCCCAGCCCAGCCTGGCACAGGGGCCCTCCTTGGAGCCTCAGGACCGCCCCCTGAAGGTGCCAACGTGCCATTTCAGTGTGGAGGCAATTGAGGGCTAGGCTATGCCCAGTGCCGCCCAGTGCCCAGTGCAGGGACACAGAAGGGCGGGATAAAATGCCATCAGGGGCTGGGCCAGAGGCTGCCTGCCCAGGGGTAGAGAACGGTCCCTGGGGCTGAACGGACAAGCCAGACCCAGATTAGAGACCAGAGAGTGGTTTTCTCGTGGTGGTCTTGCTTTGGATTCACACCAGCCTGGTTCCGAGTCCGGCTGCAGCACGTACCGGCTGCAGCACGACGACGGACAAGCGGCATTTCTTTTCTAAGCCTCCCCTTTCCCATCTGTGCACAGGGACGCCACCCTTGGTGTGAAATGCACCAGGTGGGTAAAGCACGGTGCCTGGCACACCCCCGGTGTTCCTGAAGCCGCTATGCACGGACCCGCGGAGGCATCGAGTCCCAGGGAGCCGTGGTCTGACCTGCACGGGACAGATCAGGAAGTGACTTATCTCAAGGCCCACAGCCAGCAAGTGGCCAGGCTGGGATCTGAACCCAGCACGGCTCAGGCTGTGCCCACAGTTGCTGGCTGCCCTGCAGCACCGGTGCCTCCACCACGGAGGCCTAGGGTTGAAGGCACAGAATGGGGGCAGCACTGCCAGCCCAGAGGGAGGAGGGCCTCTGGCTTGGGGGGGGGGGAGGGGGGCAGAGGGACCAGGCCCCACTCCCAGCATAGCCTCGCTTCCCAGAAAAGGGAGTGTCCTAAGGAGAAAGGCTGCTGGGACGCAGGGTGGAGAGAAATGGAGCCACGTTGGCAGGATGGACCGGGCTGGCAACGGACAGAGACCGCCGGCTGGAACTTCTCAGCCTCTGCTCAGCCTTGGAACTCTCTGCATCTCTTCCGGGAACTCGGCTCCGCGGTGCCCAGGGGGGTGAGGGGCAGGTGAGGGGCATTAGTGGAGGCCTCCCGGGAATTCCCCCTTATGGGGGGTGGGGGGTTCAAATTTGTCTCCTTTGCGGGCGCCTTCCGTGTCCCGATTTCCAGAGCTCGCGCGCCCCCTGCTGACCGTGCTGGGCACCGCACCGAGGAGGAGCGGGAGACCAACCTGAGCTCCTCGAAGGCGTTGATGTTGGCGCCCAGGTGCGGCTCGCTCACGGCCTCCGACTCCAGAAAAGTCTTTTCAAACCTGTGGGTGGGGTACGCAGAGGCCTTGGGGAGCCTTCCTGGCCGCGCTAAGACCCGGGTCCTCCTTCCCTTCAGAACCACCCTCCCCTCGAGTCCCCATCCAAACTTCGGGCCTTGGGATGAGGCTCCCCCTCCCACGTGTCCGCATCTCCCACTCTGAGCAAACAGGCTGGCCTCTGCCCGGGGAGACACCATCCACCCGCCCTGGCCGAGGGTGGCCCGCACCTGGGCAGGAAGAGGCCCAGCGCCCGCGCGCAGATCCGCAAGGTGGTGGCCTCCAGCTCCGCCGAGATGGCCCCCGCCGCCTTCACGTGCTCTGCCACCAGCTGGGAGCGAGGCCACGCGTGAGCCCGCCTCTGAGGCCCGGGCCCCGAGGCTCCAGTCCCCCAGCTAGTGGCTCCAGCCCGCCCTGCTGTCTCACATCTCGGCTCCAGCTGCCTCAACGTGAGGGCCAACCCTCCCAGCGCCCCACACCCATGGCCAACTGGGAGCTGTGGCCTGGCGTTCCCTGCCTGGCCATATGACCAGGGGCCCCCCATTCCGCCCCACGTGGGCCTTCAAGCTCCCGTCTGAGTGGGGGAGGGGGATACTGGATTTTATAGCTTTGGGTGTCCCTACTTTGAGGGGACACCCAAACACCGCCTGGGGCCAAACACAGGTCCCCTCCTCAGCCCCTCCCAGGCCGCACCATGTGGACGTCGATGGACAGCGACGAGTGGTACCGGCCTTGCAGCACCTCTGGGGCGACGGCGTCTGCCCAGCGGCTCTGCTCCAACTGCAGGATGCTCTCGAAGCAGCTGGCGATCTTGGTCTGGGGGGGGTGGGGGTGGGGGGGGTGGCGGGGAAAGGGCGCGGTGAGACCCTCCCGGAAGGAGATCGGGTATCCCCTACTTCAGGAGCCGCACCACGTGTCCTTGGGGACAAGGGCCACCTCGCCAGGGCTCAGGCCTCGGGGAGCCAGCCGTGCATTGCGATTCTGGGCAGCCTGGGCGCTCAGCGTAGGCCCGCCCCCTGCCGTCTAGCCACGCCCCGCCTCACCTCGAGGAAGCTGGTGTAATCGCTCTCCAGTTGGGCCCACACTTCTGGGGCCAGGAGCGGGGGTAGTGGCTCCGTGGACAGAGTCAGGTCCGGAGCGCCCAGGAAATTAGGACTGGAAGGCAGGACGGGGGTGATGAGGCAGCGGCTGCCCCCCACGCCCCGCTGGCTGGGCTCAAAGGGTAACACTATCACCACCATCACCGCAGAGCCCCAAACCTGGATCTCCAATCACACCCTACCTCACCCCAAGCTTCTCCCTGCGGGTTTCCTGGCACCGGCCCAGTCAGCTGTGCGCGCACAGAATGCATAGGAACGGCTTCCACATGGACCTTGACCAGGCTGCCTCAGAAGTGACCTCTACCCTCATGGTCGGAGTACACCCCAAACTGAGCTCTCAGCGCCCCAGTGCCACGCAGCTCAGGCACCTGTCGCTAGCCAGCCCACCCCAGGGAAGCCCAGAGAGGGGCGATTGTCTCTCTGAGAACCATGACTGCGCCCAGGACCCAGGACCCTCCTCCCACGCGCTCTCCCGCCTGTGGCTGCAAGCGCTCAGCCAGAGGTCATCCACCCGTCACGCTGCAGAGCCGGGGTGCGCGGGCCTGGGCCCTGCTCCTCGGGGGCCTCGAAGGAGAGCGTGAGGGTAACATCCAACCCACGCCAAGCAGTGTGAGCCCGCGGTGGCGTCCTGCCTGGAGGGTGCCCTTTTCTAAGTCACGTAGAGGCACCCTGTGGACTAGCATAGGCCCTCTAGCTGGGTTCCCTGCCGGGGTAGGAACGTCCCCCTGACGCTCTCCCGTTTCGGGAACCGGCGCCTGGGCGGCCCCTTGTGAAAACACTGGTAGGGCACACCATGGCCTGGACCGGAGGAAAGGAAACCAAGAGCCTCCGGGACGCTCCCGCCATCACCAGCCCGCGCCCAGGAAGGGAGGGGAGGAGGAAGGGGCCGCCCCTGTGCCCGCCGCCGAGCCCTCACCTGCCATAGACATTGGCGGCCCAGTCCAGCAGGATGTAGAGCTGCTCGCAGCCGCGGGCGTCCCGCGCGAGCTCCTGGAGGCGCTGGGCCACCGCGCCGTGGTAGGCGCGCAGGTAGGTCTCCCAGGCCGGGAAGCCGGCGGCCGCGTACGCGGGCTGCACCTCCAGCCGCACTTTCTGCAGGTCGCGGCGAACCAGGCCGCCCAGCTCGGCCAGCAGGCGCGCCAGGCCCGATGCCCCCTCCGCGGCCTCCCCGGCGCCCGCCCGCTGCACGCGCTCCTGCGCGCTCCGCCGCACCGCGTCCTCCCAGTGCTGGCGCCAGCGGCGCGGCGTGCGCAGGAAGTCGCCGTCGGCGGGGGAGCCCGGGTGGGCCTCCTCTTCGGCGCGCACGACGTGGGCCAGCTCGGCCAGCACGTCCGCGGCCACGCCGTCGGGGCCCAGCGTTTCGCGCACGATGGCGCTGATCTCCGCGGCCAGCCCGTCGTAATGCAGGCACACGTCCATGGCCCGCCGCGCGAAGCCCGTGGGGTCGTGCTCGAAGGTGTGCGACGCTTTCTCGGCCACCAGTCGCGTCTCCAGGCGCTGCAGCTGTTCGAAGGCCGCCAGCAGCTGCCACTCGGTGATGAGATCCGCCACGGATTTGCCTTTTCGCCAGGAGGCAGGAGAGGGGCAGTGAGGGGGCCGCCGCCAGCCTGTAGCCCCCAGTCTGACCCCGGAGCGGCGCTGCCTGGCCCCAGAACTCGGCTGAAGGCCGCTCCAGGAGCAACATCCCCAACTGCCGGGAACCCCCAGAATCACGTTTGAAGAGGCAGAACCCCAGGCCCAAGCCTGGCTGCAGACAGCATGTGGATCAGCCCCTCCCCCCGCCACCTCCGCCCCTGCTCCCGCCACCCCAGCTCTGCTGAGCCCGACCTGGGCCTCAAGTGCAGCCCCTCCTGCAGGTCCAGGGGTCAGACTGCAATGCCCAGGCTGCTGCCCCGTGTCTAGCTGGAGCACTTCGTGCTGCTCCTGCTCCGGGCGCCTCTACCTCCCCCTGTTGCCCCTTCAGCACCTGTGTGTCCTCTCCTGGGCAGCCGGGGCCACGCCTCCAGGCCGCCATGGCTCCCAGCAAGCTCTGTGACCCCGTGACCTAAGAGGGCGGGGCCTTGCCCATCACTCTAGATGGGCCAGGAGCCAGGGAGGCTGGAAGAGGCCAGGGCTCTGGAGCCGCAAATCTGGATTCAAGTCCCATTTCTCCCCGTCCCAGCTGTGAGACGTGAGAGTCACTTCATCTCTCTGAGCCTCCCTCTCCTGCGCCTTTGGAAATGCCAGAGGAATTTAAAATGCAACTGTGCGGGGGGCAGGGGCTGGGGGGGTGGGCTGGGGAGAGGCCGCGAGGACCCAGGCTCCGCTGTCCCGCCCTCTGGCCTCAGTTTCCTCCCAGGCTGAGTGCTGTTGGTGCAGCCCTCACCTGCCTCGGGTTCCAGCTCCTCCGGCTCCTCCCTGGGGGATGCCTGCCGGCGGACACCATCAATGGCCCTGGAGGGCTCCTCGGGGCCGTGGCCGGGCCCTGGCACGGCGGTGGCCTGGCACTGGTCCACAGCTGGCCTGTCGTCCTGGGAGCGCCGCAGGGACCGCAACAGGAAGCGGGAGCTGCGGCGGAGCAGGCCCGCGTCCTCCTCCGAGGCCCGGCCTGCGGCCCGCTGGCTCACCCGGGAGAAGGCCCGCCGGAAGGTGCCCAGGCCTGGCATCAAGGCCTCCCGCTGGGCGCCGGGCGCTTCCCCGCTGCTTGCCCGCCGAGTGCCCTGCGCTGGGGTCGGCGGCTCCCCGGGCTCCTTGGGGCTATGCAGCTCCAGCGCAGCGGCCACTGTCCGAGGTGCGGTCAGCATCGCGGCAGCAGGAGAGCTGGGGACGAAGAGGAGGCGCAGGAGGCCTGAGGGTGCCCAGCCATGGGGAGCGGGACAGAAGCCCGAGAGCGCCCTGGCGGGGGCCCAGCCACGTGATCAGGGAAGCTTCCCCCAGGGGGTGAGCCCCGGGCTGTCAGAATGGCGTGTCACCAGGAAGCTCTCAGGACAGTGCTGTCTGCCAGGCTGCAGCCAGCGCGGAGAGGTAGACAGCCACTTCCTCCAGGAAGCCCCCCTGACACCCTCTCCAGGGGTCTCCCCCAGGTGCCCATCCTCACCGCTCTGCCAGGCCAGACCCTCCAGCAGAGTTGGAGAGGGGAAATGGGCATGCAGTTCCTGGGCCCCAGCCTGGACCCAGCAACCACATCCAGGACTTCCTGGACCGCAGGTCCTCAGGCCTGAAATGCAACCACCACCACAGCGTTCACCGCCCCCCAGGCCCAGCTCACCCCATTCGGCC
This sequence comes from Plecotus auritus, assembly GCF_963455305.1. Lineage (NCBI taxonomy): Eukaryota > Metazoa > Chordata > Mammalia > Chiroptera > Vespertilionidae > Plecotus > Plecotus auritus. The sequence goes on along the minus strand of NC_137770.1, from coordinate 5,143,106 downwards.
TGTCAGGCCTAACTGCTCCTGCTCAAGGGGCACTCAGACTCTCTGGGGAGCCCCCCCTTCCCAGAGGGAATCGGAACCAGAGGGAGGAGGGGTCAGCTTGAGGGCATTGGAGGAGGCAGCTTATCAGGGACTCACAGTCAGCCGGGGGGAGGTGGTGGGAGGGGCCCTGGTCTATATTTAACTAGGAGCTGGGGGTGCCTAAGGCAGTTTCTCACCCATTACATCTGCCCCCCTAGCAGGGAGGAGAGGGTCCCTAGGCTCTTGGGGGTGCAGACCAGAGGCTGGCCCTGCCCACCCAGAGCTTGGGTTGCCCCCACCCCGGCCCCCCAGGCTCTGGCACATTCCCTTTCAGCCAGCAGGGCTGTGCTTGGCTTCCAGGCTTTGGGTTAAGCTCTGGGAGGGAGAGGAGAGAGCCTTTTGTGCCGGCTGGACAGGAAGGAGGACCCAGCGGGGCTGTGTGGAGGGGCTTAGCCTCAGAGGAACTGGGGCAAAGGAAGTCACTGACCAAGAGGCTGAGCCCCAGCTCATCCCCAGCTCCCCCACCCCCACAAAGGCCAGCTGAGGGCCAACACCCGGTCCTTGCACATCAGGCAGGAACAGGCCCTCACCCAACCCCATCCAGGGGCCAGCGGAGGCCTATCTTCCTCTCGAAGAGGCTGCGGGCAGCTGGCAGGAGGCCCTGCGGAGGGAGGGGCAGGCCAGGTGGTTGAAGGTGCCTTGTCAGCCCCGCCCCGGCCACAGGTCACGGTGCTCCCCGGTGCCAGGGCTCAGCGACCCTGCCCTGACTCAGACCCACCCACACAGGCAGGGAGCGTTACCACAGGAGCCGGGGTCCCCTGCTCTCTCCACTCCCTGGGCCCCTCACCATCCAGCAGGGGCAGGTGTGGCGGTGAGGACCGTGCCAGCTGGCAGAGGGGCCCAAGGTGCGGGCAGCTCCCAGATGCCAGGAGGGGGGTCAGACTTGAGGGTCTCCCCGGAGCCTAGAGGCAGATTCTGGGGGGGCAGGGGGCAGCTGGGGACTGGTCTCGTGGGAGGTTACTTGGGGCCCAGCCTGCTCAAATCAGAGCTGCAGCAAAGGTCCATCGGGCCCAGCTGGTCCCCCATCCCTGTGGCCCTGCTCCTGCAGCTCCCCACGCCATTCCTGACCTCCCTGAAGCACCAGGCGGCCGGTCACTCCCCCACTCTAAGCCCCACAGTGGCTCCCACCGCTCGGGCCATGCCCCAGCCCACAGCGCAGCATCTGAAGCCCAGCACCCGGGAGACCTTCAGCCTCACCCGCAGCGCCCTCACCCGCACCCACAGCTCCGGTGGCGCCTCTCCGTCCCCCAAGTCCCACATCCCTGCTTCTGCGCCCTCTCTCAGCCTCCCCTTCTTTGGTCCCCAACTCTGACCTGGGTTCAGGACCCAGGGGTGCTGGTGCCCTGCTGCTGTCTGAGGGGCCCTTGGACTGTGCTGCACCACCTGTCGGCTCAGGGGCTCTTGGGACTGTCCCCTCCTACTGGCCTGACAGCCTCTGAGCACGGGCCGCCTCCCCGTAACCCCAGAGCCTGCCTGGAGGAGGAGTGAACCCTCAGTGTCAGGTGGCCCCTACCTGCCCCGCACTGGCCTCTGCGCATCCCTAGGGCATCTCTCTGGCTCCCTGCCCCATTGCCCTGAGTGTCCAGAGGCCCAGCTCCTGTGTCTGGGGTGCAGCTTCACGGCCCAGGAAACCCAGGCCCAGCCTGAGCCCTGGTCCCACACTCCCCAGGTTAGGCCAGCGCAGCTGCAGAGCCCGCGGCAGGGGCGGCAATGCCACCCAGGAGACATGGGCATTGGGAGCTCCCATTGGGTGCCACCAGACGGTGACCAACAAGTGAGGTCTGGGCTTCCTCCCTTCCCTACCCCCTGTCCTGGCGTCCACCCCTGTTCCTAGACCTGCCCTCCCACGCTCCTCGTCTTCCCTCCTTCATCCCACCCCAACCTCCCACCTGCCCTGGGCTGAGCCATCACCCCACCCTTGAAAACTCCCCACCAGCCACTTCAAGCAGGTGACTGCTTGCACCCTGGGCCGTACCCCAGGCGGCCTGTGTCTCTCCTTCACCTCCCACCTGCCATCCCCCATCACCTGGTCACAGGTCCTAACTACTTCCTGGACCCTGGATCCTTTCTCCTCAGAGCAACTGGTGGAGAGACGGGGGGGATCCTGCCGAAACATAAGCCTCCCTGGAAACCCTTCCTTGCAAGCTAAGCTAAGAGTCTTCTAAAAATAAGACAGGTGGCCGAAACCGGTTTGGCTCAGTGGATAGAGCGTCGGCCTGCAGACCGAAGGGTCCCGGATTCGATTCCAGCCAAGGGCATCTACCTTTGTTGCAGGCACATTCCCAGTGGGAGGTGTGTAGGAGGCAGCTGATCGATGTTTCTCTCTCATCGATGTTTCTGACTCTCTATCCCTCTCCCTTCCTCTCTGTAAAATATCAATAAAATATATTTAAAAAAATAAATAAATAAAATAAAAATCAGACTGGTGTGTCCTCACCATACTACTCCACATTTGTCTGTTAACGCGATAAGGCAAGAAAAAGAAGTAAGAGGGAGAAATATTGGGAAGCACCTGATAAAACGGTCATTATTCATAGGAGATATAATCGTCTGCTTAGAAAATAGCTTTCCTATGCCCCGGGAAAACCTGTAGGCTCCCGTCGATAGCCACAAACACATACGAGTCAAACCCTCGGGGCTGCCGTCACTCAGAGAAGCAGACTCCCCTCAGCTGGCACTCAAGCTCCTCTGGCTTCTTCCCCCACTCACCACCTCTGAGCATCAGAAGCACTCACCGCTCCCCCACCTTTGCGCGGCTGTGCCCTCTGCCAACAGTGACCTCGCCCCACCTCCTCCAGCTGCCAGCTCCTTCAAGGCTCAGCACAAGTGACTCCTCCTCCAAGAAGCCTTCCTGGACCAGCTGAACCGCAGAGCGTGGTCAGCACCTCCCGCTCTGAGTCTGGTCTGGCCCTGGCATACCTTCTCCCGTCACTAAGGGACAATTACAGGGTCTGGGGCATCTGCCCTCTAACCAGGACCCCCTCAGGGCAGGGGGTGGGCCTGACCCATTGGACAGGTGCCCAAGGAAAACAGATAAGCAATCTAAGGTAGGAGCGTAAGCCCGTGGGTGTGCCCGCACTTCTGTGTGTTGGCCTAAGTGTGTCTCCTTGTGTGCGCCTCTGATGTAGAACGTATGTGCCTCAGGCGGTCTGCGAGTGCTCTCCCCGAGTCCGTGTCTGTCTGTGCCTGCATGCGTGTCTTTATGTCCCCGTCTGTCTGCCTGTGTGTGTCCACTGTGACTTGGCTGGCGCGCTGGCCTGGGCTCCGAGTGGAGCAGAGGCCCTTGGCCCGGAAGGCCACTGGGAGGCCCGGAATGGTCCTCAGTCCCCGAGTCCCCGCCCACCGGCCATGGCACCCCTGTGACCCTCCTGCTCCACCTGCATGGGACATACCTGCTGAGGACGGAGACACTGGCCCTGACAGGACAAGGCCCCCAGGAGAGGCCGCTGAGCGGGCCCTCAGAGCTGGCCAGCGGTGAGGCCTCTGGAGCAGCCAGAGCCAGTGACAACAGCTGGGACTTCCCAGCTGCGGCCAGCACCCAGCCACTGCCTTGCCCACCGGCCCCACCCCCAGTCCCACCCTCCCCCACCCCATACTTTCACTTTCAGAAGCATTCCAGCCCCTTCCTTTCCAGCGCAATCTCTGCAACCTTTGAGTCCTGGCAGCCCAGGGCTCAGGCTGAGGCTCAGGGACCAGGAGGCGGCCCCAGCTCCAGCGGGTGGAGACATGGTGACAGCACTGGGTGCACTGGGAGCCGCGCGCCAGCACAGAGGGTGCAGGAGCTGGAAGGGGAGGCCCTGGGGCTGAGGCGGCAGCTTCCTGGGCAGGGGTCCGCCTGGGAGCGGTGCGTGGGGCAGGCCCAGGACTCCCCAGGCTCCGGCTGAAGAGCTTTGTGGGAGGGCCACTGAAACTTCCCAGAAGAGGCGGACCCCACGCTGCTGTGGGGGATTCCGCCAGGAGCGGCCCCGGAAAATCTTAGGGAAAATCCAGGGAGGACAGATCCAGGCCTGTCCCACCTGGGCTGGAGCCACCAGGGAGGGGGACAAAGCGGGGCGCTGGGAGAAGGGAGACAAGCTGTGGGCTGGTGTCCGAAGGCCCTCAAACACACACAGCTATTTCTCCCGGCGCTGGAGGCTGACGGCTGGAGGGCGGGACCCAGGTGTGCGCGGAGCTGGTGTCTCCTGAGGCCTCTCCCCTCGGCTTGAAGGCGGCCGTCTTCTTCTTCCCGTGTCCTCGCGTGGCCTTCCTTCTGTACGTGTCTGTGTCTCCTCTTCTGATAAGGACAGCGGCCACGTTGGGTTCGGACCCACCCCGCTGGCCGCATTTTACCATAAGCATGCCTAGGGACCCGCTCTGCAGAGGCCGGCGCCTTCTGAGTTACAGAGGCAGGGCTCCGCGGAAGAAATGTCTGAGGGCGGAGTCCCGCCCATACCCGATTGGAAGGCACCCGATTGGGGGCTGGAGCGCCTCTGCCATCGGCAGGTGGGCCGAGGGGGGGGGGGGGGCTACGTTGCCAGCACCTTCCCCGGGAAGCCCTCGGTTTACCACTGAGGTTATGAGCCCCCTGAGCCCTGGGTGCCCCTCTGTGAAGTGGGGTCGTAAGAGTCCCAGCTCGAGCCCATGGGGCACCCCGCTGGCTGGGTGGGCCTTCCCCCTTGATCAGGGCCTGCCCGTGGCCTCCCATTCCCTGCATCTCTAAGTCAGAGATGGACCGACGGGAGGGGCACGCACGATCCAGAGACACGAGGCGACCGCCCAGGGTGGGGGGTCCTGCTGGGTGCCGTGTGAGTAGGTGACCTCTACCCATGCTGCACTGGGACTCTGACTCAGAGAAGCACAGGAACCTGTTCACGGCCCACAGCTGGCGAGAGAGACCAGGCCTCCAGCCTAGGTTTCCGCCTCGGAGGACGGGGCGTCCCCTGGGGACAGGCCCTGGGGGACCCTCAGTCTGACCCTCCTGCTCACAGAGCACGTACGTCCTGGGACCTCCACCCAAAAGACAGGTCCCTGAAAAGCTGGTGGTGCCCAGGGCCTGGGATCGCTCCTACACTTCTCCCCGAGTCCCAGCTGCACCCCACACCTGCCCAAGCCCGAGGCCAGGTTTCAGCCAGAGGCTGTAATGCTTCTTCTATTCCATGTCCATGTTGCTTCCCCTGCATTCCAGAGTGGAATCCCTCTGGAAAAGCCGCCTGCCTCAGGGGAGCCTCGGGCCAGGGCCGGTCTGGCCGGTTGGGGGACGGCAGATGGAGGTCGGAGGTCGCAGTCCGGAGGCTGGGCTGCACCCTTGGGAGAAGCACTGGGGACTCTGAGGCCTTTGCTCCTCCATAAAGTAGAGCACCTGGGATCTAATGGGTTCGCCTCCGTGGAGGACCTGGTCCCAGGTGGGGAAGGGCAGGACATGGACCCTCAGCACAGGCCTGTCTGACCCCAGCGTTCCTGGGAAGCCAGGCTCTCACCCCCACGCAGAGGCCACGCGGCAGATCCCACCTGCCCCGCCGCCGGCTCCGGGCGGAGACGGACTGAGAGCAGGAGGCCGGGGCTCCATCCTCGGCCCTTAACTGGCTGCGGACCTTGCTGAGCTTCCGTCTCTCCAAGGTGTGTACCGCAAACACCAGGTGGCCCATCGCGGAAGCCCATTGGGCAGTGACGGGAGATGGGGCGGGGCTTAACCATGGGCGGGGCGTCTTCTTGGGCACCGCCCCCGACCTTGACCCGAGAAGCAAGAGGTGGGGGTGGGCGGGGACCCTGGTGGGCGGGGACCCTGCTGCGTTAAAGGCGCCGGTCCGGCGGCTGCGGGTTCCAGAGCTGTTCCGGGGAGCAGATGACGGGGTAGAGATGCTCTGCCCACAGCCACGGGGCTGCCTCCCTGGGTCTGCACCCCCTCCTCCCAGCTCACGGGGCATGGGGAGCTCCAGAGTGGCACTGTGGGCGCCGCCACGCCTGGCTCTCAGGCGCACCTGGGATTCCGAGCAAAGCTGTTTGTCAGCTGCGGGGTCGTGGGAAAGTCACGTGTAAATGGGCTGGCAGGGGTGCGGATGAAGTCTCTGCAGGTGACACCATCCCCCACCCGCCGTGCCACAGGGGGAACCTGGAACCCCCCCCCCCTCCCTCCGTGCCTTGCCCCATATTCCAAGTGTCAGCAAGTCCCAGCAGCGCTTCCTGGGACATGTCTACCCCCTTTCCCACCTCCTGGGGAACAGGCGGACAGGCCAACACCTCTCCCGCACGGCAGGTCAGCGGAAGGCCCACGGAGCGTCTGGGCCTGTGTGTGGGGCCCAGGGGTCCCAAGACTAAACTTAAAGCAGACCCCCCAGACCGCAGGCAAACTGGCACTTCCGCCTCCCACATCTCCTGCATGGGGGGGGGGGGGGCGGGCTACTAGAAGGAAGGAGGCTTGGAGAAGGCACCCTATTCTTCCTGGAGGTTAGCAAGGCCTCGGGGCCACAGCAGAAGGGCCTGCCTCCTGCCTCCGAGGGCAGGCGCTCACTGGCCTGGTCCCACCGCCTGCGGGCGCCTGTGTGTTTTGTGGGGCTAACATGTATGCCAGCTGCCCCTGCCAGGCCCTGAGACTCCTCAGGCCTCGTGGTCAGGCTTGCCGAGGGCAGGGGCCAGGCTTGCCGAGGGCAGGGGCACACCTGAGGAGAGGCCCAGGAAGAGATTAGGCTTCTGTCCACCAGGCCATCCTGACCCCTGTCCCAGTGCAGGGGGACAGAGCCAAGAGCCAATGACGCTGGGACCCTCATCTCCCAGGCGGGCTCTGAGTCTAGCTGGCGGCTTCCCAGCCTCAGGGACCCCATTACAGCCTTGGACACCTCCCCTCACACCTCAGTTACCTTAACTGTAAAATGGGACCCTGTAGGATTTCACGGGATCCGGCCTGGAAGGGGGCCCACCCCGTGCCATTCCTGCGCCCTAGTGCCCAGGGGAAGAGGGGTGAGAGCAGACTCCTGCCCTCAGGGTCCCCGCCAGCGCTGCAGACCCCCAGGAGGGGTGGCGCGGTGAGGGAGGGAGCTGGTCCTGCCTGGCCAGCCGGGGCTCCGAGCCGAAACCCTGGCCCGGGGAGGCCAGCCTCAGAACCAAATTGTCCTCGGCCCCTCGAGTCCCCACCGAGGGTGCCACTCCTAGAAATTCCTTTATTTCTGCTTCAAACCACAGAACGTGGAGGGGGGGATCCCGCCTCTGACCCTGGGCGGGAGAGGGCGGGGCTGCGGGCCTGGCCAGAGGGGGAGAGGCCAGAGGAGGTGAGCGGAGGCGAGGCGGCGCGGCCCCGCGTTATTCCCGGGGCTGAGGCCCTCCCAGCGGTCAGGGAGCAGTGGCGGCGTCGGTCCCTGGCCTTGTCCTATCCCTGGGTTGCGGGGCCTGGGCCTCGCTCGGAGCTGGCACACTGGCCTCCGGGATGGCCTGGCGCGTCCCCTGGTGCTCCAGGCAGGCTCGGCGAGGGGGCTGCGAGACAAGAAGGCCCCTGTTGGCAGGTTTGCAAGGAAACGCGGGGGGCTGCACCTGGGTGGGCTGGCCGCAAGTTCCCCATGCGGGAAGGAGGGGTGCCGGTGCACACCCCTGGGCAGGGAGGAGGGACGAGGTCAAGCTTGGGAGCAAGAGCAGCCCCTGCCCTGACCTCCCCCCCCCCCAGAATAAGGGGCGGCAGATGGGTCCAGGGCAGACCTAGGGACGCCCCAGAACCCAAGTCCCACAGAAGGGGGTGTCCTGGTGCCATTCTGAGTGGAACCTGACAGAGGGTGGGACGGTGTTGGGGGGACGGGTGGATTATGGCATAGACAGGCCCCTGCTAGGCCCAAGCTTCAGGGGGCTGCTGTGTGGGTGTGTGGGGGGTGACATGTGAGGAGGGGGAGGGGAGGGCAGGCAGGGTGCTAAGCAACCCCAGCCGAGACCAACTTCATCTCCAAACCACGCAATAGACCTTCCTCCCCACCCCACCCCCCCACACGTGCCCTCCACAGAGGCCCCACCGCCCAGCCCCCTGGCTCTCCTGCACCTCAGCTGGCTCCTGGCTGACCCTCCTACCCTCACTGCTCCTCCAGCAAGCTCCCCAGCCTCGGCCCCTCAGCCTTGAACCAGCACCTGTGGGCAGGACAGGGCCTGCCATGGGCTGGCCCATCGCCCCACCTGGCGGGCACCTGGTCTGGGCCTGCTCGGCACCCGTACCCTCACCCCTTCCAGGCCCTAGTGGACAGCGCAAGAGGGAGGAGGTGGGACTGGATGCTGAGGGGTGAGACCCTGCAATCATTCATTCAACAAGTGCTCCCTGCTCACCACCCCTGTGCCGGACCCGGGCCCCAACAGTGGATGAAGGGACTTTGCGAGCTGGTGACAGCAGGGGTGGGAGGAGGTGTGCAAGGCCAGGCAGTGCCTAGGCACCAGGCAGAGGCTTACAGGGCGGGCTGCTGGGCGGGCAAGCAGGTGGAGGGTGGAGGGCCTGCATGCGGGGGGGGGAGGGGCGGGGGGAGAGGGAGGGGAGGAGATCTGCTCTGACTCCCTTTGGGGACACAGGCAGCCCTCACTCACCAGCAGCAGCCTGGCTCTGCGGGGAACCCCTCTGCACGCCCTCCGGGGGCCACCGCAGCTCCCCACTCTCCACAGCACCCGCCTCGGTGGGCTCCACCACGATAGAGGGCAGCCGCGGGCCCAGCCGAGGACCCTTCTCCCTGGCACCCACCGCAGCCTGTGAGAGGTGGGCAGGGGTCAGGGCAGTGCGGGCCCTGGGCCCCCCCCCCTCCCACTCCTGTGCTGGGACCCTCACACACACAGCTTTGAGAGGGTCCCAGCCCCTCCTCCACCCACCCCTGGGGCTGGGGCACTTGGCACTGTGGGTCACAGCTCCCCCCTGGGGACCCACAGGGCCCGCTCGGGCTGACCCCTGAGGCCCATTCCGCAGACAGGAGCCCGAGGCTGGAGAGACCCCATCACCCGGTGACTGCCCTCCCACCCGCCACCTACCCTGCACCGCCCCTTCCGGGGTCTCCCCTGCTGGTCCTTGGCCTCCTCCCTGCTCAGAGGAGCTGGGAAGCGGTTGCCGTGGTGACCTGAGCAGCTCCCTCCAGCTCATTGTTCAGTGCCCACCAGAGTGTGCGGGGCGCCTCCCACACCCTCCCGTGCCCTTGGCATCTCCTCCTCCCATTCGAGGCCTTGGAGGCGGAGGCTCAGCGCCAGTCCACTGCGCCGCCCGCCCCTCCCCGCCCCGCCGGCCCCGCGGGCCCCTCCATGCCCCTGCTCAGGCTGGTCCCGCCTGGAGGCCCCCTCGCCCAGCAGGGCAGCAGATGGTGCGCGGTCCCCCTTCCCCAGCCACGTGAGAGCCATGAGGAAGGGCGGGCACACAGGCAGGGCTCTTCGCAACAGCCCTGGCACCACCTGCCCTGCGCTCAAATGCCCACTCCGGCTCCCGCCCGGCTCTGGTGGTTTGCACCAAGGACCAGGGGACCCTGAGGTGTGAGAACAGGGGTCCCTGGGCCGGAGGGCTGTGGGTCAGAGGAGCCCCCGAGCAGGGACGCAGCCAACCCCGAGGTGCGGCCCTGGGCCCCCGGGGAGCCCTCCAGCCCGCCTTCCCCTGCCTGCCCCCTCTGGGAGGAGGAGGGGACAGCGTGTCACTCTGCCCCTCGGGTGAGGAAGACCCAGGCAGGGAGCACGGAGCTCCAAGGCCTGGGGTCCCCCTCTCTGTCCGCCCCGCCAGGGAGGGAGCTGGGTCTGCAACCCGGGCTGCAGGCTGCCTGGCGCCCCTGCCCTGTCGCCCGCACAGCGCCGGGAAGGAGAGCTCAGGCCTTGTGGAGGGAGCATGGACACCCCCCCCAACCCCCCCCCAACCCAGAGCCGAGGGCAGGGCCCTTGCATTGCCTCGCCTGGCCGAGAACTGCCCTGACACCAAGCCCTGCAGCCCGCGGGTGTGAACTGAGCCAGGGCAGCTCAGCCTCCCATCGCTTTCCCCACCGGACTTCCCCCCACCTCAGGCAGGGAAACTGAGGCAGGCCCCAAGCCACAGGCGGGGCCTTGAGTCTGGCTCCCTCCTGTCCCTCCAGGCTGAGGACTGGCACCCCGGGCCCCAGATCCATACCTTTCCAGCTCGGCCTCCAGCCCCTTCCGCTGGGCTGGGCTCGGGCACGCTGGGCGGGGGGCCACTCATGCTGCGGCCGCTGCGGGGCTGAGAGGACAGCGAGCAGACAGACAGACAGACGTGAAGACAGAGGCCTGCTGTGGCCAGAGGCTGGGTGCCCCTCCCCCGGAAGCCTCATGCTACTCCAGCGCGGCCACCGCACCCCAGCCCGGCCCCGCACCCCCCCCCCACCCCGCCCAGCTGGACCTCGGTCACTGCTCATCCCTGCCCCGGCCACCAGTGGAGGGCGCTGGGCGGGCTCCGAGGCGGCAGGAGGGCTGAGGCTGATGCAGCCTGGAGACCTGAGGAGGCCCAGGAAGAGGGTCAGCTGACCTGAGGGGCATGAGTGAGAGGGAGCCAGGCCAGGAGGGAGGAGAGATGTTCTGTCTAAAAACAGCAGGGAGGGGCGGGGGGGGGAGGGAAGGAGAGCGAAGTGGGGAGGGAGGGATCCAAATTGGCTTCTGAGACTGGAGGCTGGGAGCAGCCGGGCCCAGGTTCAAGTCAGCCAGAGGCAAAGGCGCACCAGCCTCAGACTGTCCACCTGCACTAAGCCAGAGGGAGAAACGGGGTGGGCCCTGGCCAGCGTGCTCAGTGGTTAGAGCATCGGCCCACGCACCCAAGCGTCATGGGTTCCATTCCTGGTCAAGGGCACATACCTGGGTCGGGAGTCTGCAGTCGATGCAGTCGATGTGTCTCTCTCACATTGAAGTTTCTCTCTCTCTCTCTCTCCCCCTGCCCCTCCCCCTTTCCACTCTCTAAAAAATTCAATGGGGAAAAAATATCCTTGGGCGAGAATTTAAAAAAAAAGCAAGGAAAAAAAGAGCTGGGGGTGGGTCTGGCAGGCAGACACCTCCCTTTGGCACTGCTTGGGAGGCAGCCAGGGACAGGGCAAGGGCAGGAGCGGGGGCTGGGCAGAGGGTGAGCGGTGATCAGCAGGGTGACATGTCCGCAGGCCCAGCTGGCTGTGGGGAGGGGTCCTGTGGGCACCCAGAGAAAGAGGAGGCTGCTATTCTGGGAAGTGAGGTTCCTTTCAGCCAACACCCAGCTCAGGTCAGCTCGGCCCTGGCCCCAGTGAGCGGCTGGGAGGCGGGAGGGGCCACGTGCCACGGCCCTGGGGTGTCCTGGGGCGGTGGGCAGCCAGCCACACCCACCGGCCTCCTCTCATCCCAGAGCAGGTGAAAGGCCCCCCCCTGCTCTGTCCCAGGTCTGACCTTCCAAAGGAGCCCGCCCCGAGGGGTCTCATCCCAGGAGCCCGGGTCCGGGACAGACTGAGAGACAGAGGAGAGGCAGGGAGACCCGCGCAGACAGCGGAGATGGGCCAACCGGAAAGACACGGAGACAGAAAGAGACCCAGCTAGGCGCTCCAGTTGGAGAGGAGGAGCCACACCGGTGAGAGCTGGCACCTGGGCCAAGCCCCTGGGGCAGGCAGCCGAGACCCAGTGCCCCAGGGCTGCCTCCCGCGCCCCGCCAGGGCCCAGTGCCCACGGGGCACGGAGCATCGAAGGCTCCCAGCACCCCCACTCTGCCAGCTCCCAGGTGTGTAAGGCCAGTTACGGGGTGCACAGCCCCCAGGGGCACTGCTCTCGCCCGAAGCCTGGCGCCCGTCAGCCAAGGGCTCACGGTGGTCCCACGCCCTCCTCTTTCCCGGGATCTCCGACTCAAACCCCCAATCCACCCGCTTCCCCTTCTCCCACTCGCGCCGCGCCTGGCCGCCGGAGCGCACCGGGCATGGGCCGGGCACGGGCGGGGAGGAGGCGCCCGGCTCCTCGCACACTCACCGCGCTGGATGCTGCGCCTGGGTCGCCCGTTCTGCTTGGCGCTGCCTGCCCTGCGCGGCTCGCCCTCCCCCGCACCCCCCCACCCCGCTCCCGGCTCCCCGCTCCCCGCCCACGCGTTCGCTGGCCCGGCCCCTCACTCACACCCACGCCCCGCTGTTTCCGTCCTTGGGCTCCGCTCCCAGGTAGGACCGGGCGTCTGGGCGTCTGGCCTTACCCTCCCTTTGACAAGACCGCATCCCCCACAACCTGATCCCCGTCACTGGAGAGATCCCAAGCGCCAAGTGTGGGTCAGGGTTCAGGGCCCAGAATTGGGTGGGGCCAGACACGGAGAAAAAGGACACCTCCCCAACGGAAGGAGTGGAGAGGACAAGGAGAGTGGAGGGCCAAGGTGTGTGTGTGTGTGTGTGTGTGTGTGTGTGTGTGTGTGTGTGTGCTCATGTGTGTGCTTGTGTGTGTGTGTGTGTGCGCGCTCGTGTGCTCGTGTGTGTGTGTGTGTGTGTGTGTGTGTGTGTGTAGGGTTATCCACACTCCCCTCTTGTCTTCATCCCCATCCCAGTCCCAAAAAGGAGCAAACAGCCCTGGGACATGGGTCCCACTCAGCTGGATGGATGTACAGCCCTGACACCGGAGGCCAAGGCGCACAGCCTCTGATCTGCCCAATCCCCACCCTCCCACCTCCCAGCATCCAACATCCAACTTCCATTCAGCACCCACAATCCCTCATTCAGCATCCACTCCTCCAACCACTGTCATCTACCATGCACCATCCAACATTCACCCACTACCCACCAGGCAGCAGCCATCATCCACCATCCACTCTCCAACCACCACCCACCCATCATGCACCCATCCATTACCACCCACCACTTACCAAGCATTAGCACACTATGAAAATACCCATCAGTCCAACATTCATTCACCACCCATCCATCCATCCATCCACCACCTATCCATCCATCATTCACTATATAACAACTTTCCATCAATATGTAACACCTATCTACCCACCTGCCATTCATTTATACATTCACCACAGATCTGGCTGCCAATGTCGATCTACCATCTATCTGCTGTTCATTCATCCGGATTTACCCACCACCCATCCACGAGCCTCCATCCATTCAATCAGCCACAATTCATCCATCTACATTCACTCACCACCAGTCATTCGTAATCCCTCATCCATTCATAATTTTATGAACTACAATCCACCAACTACCTCCCTCCCAACCACCTACCACCCAACCATCTCTTATTCCTATCTATCCATTCATTGTCCACCTCACAGAATCTTCTATCTATCCATCCACCACCCAGCTGTAATTCACTATTCATCCAAAACCCGTTCAAGTATCATCTACCACCCATCCATATTCATTTATTCTAGAAGATTGACGGAGCGCCTTCTCTGTGCCAAGCATTATTCTAGGTACTCAGGATAGAGTACAGAGATAGCAGTGAGCATTCATCCACCATGACAATCCACCCACCATCCATCTATTCATTATTTGTGCATTATTCCCCACCCATTATTCACTATTCATTCAATATCCATCTTCATTCATTATCCATTCACCAACCACTTGCCATCTATCTTCCTCCATTTACTGGTATATGCTAAACCATCCATTTGCCACATACCACTCACCACTTACCATCCATCCATCTCTCCACCGTCTCCACCACTCACCTTTCATGAATCCCTTTTCCAAGATATTGCCATGTATCAGCCATCATCCATGAATCACTTAATCATCATCTATTCACCCAGAATCCATTATCTATTCCCTATTCACCTTCCATCGCCACGTCCACAGTACACAATCCATTACCCAGCCACCATATACTTGTCCACCATTCATTAGCCATCCATCAATTGTGTATACATCACATTTATCTCTCATCTATTTATCCATTCTCTATGGATAGATCCATCACCATCATCCACTTCCTATTTGTCCACCATCCATCCATACTTCTATGGTTCAGCCACCAGCCACCACCTGTTAACCTGCAATTATTCCACTATAGGTTCCTTCAGTATCCATCAATTCGTCAGTTTTGTGTCCCTATCCCCCTGCCCTCCATCCAATCTACAATCTTAGCCAACTACCATTACATAGCTGCATTCACCACCCACCAACTTCCATCTGCCCACAATCTAGCATCTCCATCTATCATGCTCCCAGTACCTACCATTATCTACTCACCCCCACATTCTACCTTGCATCATTCATCCGTTTATTCACCTCCCCTTCCAGCCCTTCAGCCCCACCAACCATCCACCTACCTAGTAACCACCTGTCCATCAACCTGACATGCATTCTTCTATTATCCTTGTATTTTGTTCTTATGCTATCCATACACATAAACATCAGGGAACCATTCTCACCTCCATCTCTCCACCACCCATCTTCATCACTCACTCATCCATCCATCCATCCATCCGTCTTCTTACCATTTTTTTGCCCATTCATTCATAAACTAAACATGTACTTATTGATAAATATAATATTAAACATGTATAATATTGGGTTCTGGGATCATCAAGAGGAAAGGATCCCGCCCTAACCGGTTTGGCTCAGTGGATAGAGCGTCGGCCTGCGGACTGAAAGGTCCCAGGTTCGATTCTGGTCAAGGGCATGTACCTTGGTTGTGGGCACATCCCCAGTAGGAGGTGTGCAGGAGGCAGCTGATCTTTCTCTCTCATCGATGTTTCTGACTCTCTATCTCTCTCCCTTCCTCTCTGTAAAAAATCAGTAAAATATATTAAAAAAAAAAAAAAGAGGAAAAGATCCCATCCAGATTCATGGTCTGATGAATTCAGGGTATGATGGTCCACAGAGGGAACAGATCAGATAGAGACGCATCAGCGTAAACATGTATGTTGTGTCAAAATCCCAGTGCCTCCACCTTCTGGCCATGGGATGCTGGAGCTCTTTGCACAAGTCCGTCATGAGGAGCCTGGAGTGGGGGCATCACAGCAGGGTCAGGCGAGGCCTGATCTGGGCACAGTGTCTGTGGCATGGGGGACCTGATGATGCGGCTGTAAAGAGAGGTGAGACCATGCAGGCCGGCGTGGCTCAGGGTTGAGCATCCACCTAGGAACCAGGAGGTCACGGTTCCATTCCTGGTCAGGGCACATGCCCGGGTTGCAGGCTTGATGCCCAGTGGGGGGCATGCAGGAGGCAGCTGATCAATGATTCTCTCATCATTGATGTTTCTATCTCTCCCTCTCTGAAATCAATTAAAAAAAAATTTTTTTTAAAGAGAGTGGTGAGACTGGAAAAACAGGCTGGCATAGATCATGCATGGCTAGGACTACCTGACTGAGGCGGGCCCCCGAGGAGGGGCCTAAGGACACAGGGAGTTCTGGGAGGTTTTAAGCAGGCAAGTCCCCAGTCAGCTAACTTCTCAGGAGAACCCCCCCCCCCCATTCATATACATACACTTGTCCACGCAGAAGCCCCTGAACCTTATGGCCACAAAGCTGGAGAGGTCAGCGTGGCTGCTCAACACCCAGACACACAGGTGTCCAGAAAGTGTGTGCTGCATGCTCCCCCTTCCACCCCACCCCCACCCCACAAGGCCGCCCCCCTCCTTTCCACGTGGGCAGAATTGCTCCCCGCACTTGTTAATGAGGGTGCCAGCTGTCACCTAAGGTGTTGGGTGTCATCCAAGGTGTTAGCTGATGGCTGTCACAGCTCCTGGGGGTTGCTCCTAATAGGGCTCAAGGCCCTTGTGGAGTAAAGCTCTGACCAGGAGCAGAAAACTGGGGACAGGAAGTCTCTTTACTGCTGGGCCTGGAGGCCCATATCTAAGCCTGCAGAGTCAGCCTTGAGTCCCAACTTCGCCTCCAGCCTTCCATTCTGTTTCTCCTCCCCGCTCCCCGCCTCCTCTCAGCCGCCCCCCCTCCCCCTTCTCCCCCCGCCCTGCCCAGGGACCTTTCCACAGGAAACTGGCAGATCTGGAGGCAAGAGCTTGTCCTGGCCACGCCCAGCCTTGCTCTGAGTCCTTAGGAGCCCCGCCCCTCTCTGAGCCCCTCGTCTCTGCCAATCCAGTGGAAGGATGGACTGGACTAAAGGAAGCCTGAAGAGCAATCATCTCTGAGGTTGAAATTGTCCCCTGCCCAGCCCCCTCACCCACACATTCACCCTCCAAAGCTGCATGGCGGCGAGGGCAGCGTCCCGGGTCTGGGTGTCCATGGGTGGCGGAATTAAGGGCACAGCGCAGGGCCAGGAAGGTTCACTCTCGGAGCCCTCTTGTGGCCATTCTTGGGTAAAACACCCCAGACTCCGCAAAGGTCACAGCAGAGCAAAGCCACACAACAGCCTTTGGGGTTCATCTGACACATTTAATGTTTTGAAGTGTGGCATGGCCGTCCTATACTTTGTCCTCACGTGCTGACCTGAGAGAGGCAGGCTGGTGGGCAGAAGGTCCCAAGTAAATGACCCCAGGGGAGGAGTGGACGGTCCCAAGGGGGTGAAAGGGCGCGGGAAGAGGAGGGTCTGGCTGGAGAACACGTCCCCCCACTCCTATCTACTGCCTCAGCTGGAAGGAAAGTCAGGGATCTCAAGGGTCTTGCCCCAACACTAAACCCCCCGCCCCTAAATATTGGCCGTCTGCGCAAAGTTTCTGGACATTTCTTCCTAACATAAACAACCAGATTTCATTGTGTTTTTTTGTTTGTGTTTTAATATATATATATATATATATATATATATATATATATATATATATATATATTTAGAGAAGAAAGGAGAGGGAGAGATAGAAACATCAATGATGAGAGAGAATCATGGATCAGCTGCCTCCTGCACACCCCACAATGGGGATTGAGCCCGAAACCCGGGCATGTGCCCCGACCGGGAATCGAACCCTGATCTTCTGGTTCATAGGTCGATGCTCAACCACTGAGCCACACCGGCCGGGCCAGATTTCATTGTTTTTAAAATGCCATCTAAGAGGCAGCCCCCTGGGAGCAGGGCGAGCAGGTGGGGGCACAGTGCGGGGCGTCCTTCCCAGGGTCGTGGTAACCCAGGAGCCGCGGGCATTGCCAAGGCTGCACCACAGCATCCCTGGAGGCCTGCGGTGTGCCCGCCCGCGCCCAGCTGCAGGAAGGTGGGGGCAGGTCCTGGGGGTGGGGATTCTGTCTGCCCAGCGAGGCTGGAGTGGGGAGAGGAGGGGGGCCCAGGCCTGCCCCCCAGACCTGACCTGCCCGCAGGTATGGCCATAAGTAGGGGGCCGGGTCGAATGGGAGCCTGAGGCTCGGCGCCAGCCAGGTTGGCAGGCTGGCGGTCGCCCCGAGGCTCCCGGGCAGCCACTCCCGGTTCACGGCTTCGCTCGAGCGCCCCTTCCCGGCTGCCCTGAGCCTTCAGCGGCCGCGCATACGGAGAGCCAGGGCGCCCCCTCCGCCGCGCCTGCGAGGGAAAGGCAGACTGTGGGCTGCGGGCCCGGGGACCTGGCTCCCCTCCGACGGGAGTGGGGGTGAAGGAAGCCCCGAGCGCTTCCCGCGCCCCGCCCCGCTCCCCCCTTGGACCTGGTGGCTCGGAGCCTGTCTCTCCGTCTGTTTCTGAGAGTCGCTGCGCCCCTTTTCTCCCCCCCCCCCCGGGGCGGAGCGGGGCGGGGTGGGGCTAGGGTTCCGGGGTGCACGAGCCAGAGGAGGCCCTGGTGACCCTCCTGCCCCACTTAGCGCTGCCGCCACCTGCAGCTCCCGCCCCCGGCACAGCCGGGGAAACTGAGGCTCAGAGAGAGTGGAGGGTCCGAGAACCGGAGGCGAAGCTGCAGGGATCCAGGGCCCTGCGCCCCGCGCTGCGCTGACACCCGCTCACTGGGGAGGAGGGGCCTGCTCCCCATGTCCCAGGCCGCGGGCACTCGCTCGCCCCCGCCCGGGGAGCTCGACCCGGCGGGACTGGGGAGGATGGGGGTCGCCGGACTGGGGAGGACGGAGTCGGGCTAGGGCTAGGGCTGGGCGGACCCCCAGAGAATTGTAGCCGGGTAATGGGGGGGGGGGGCGGTGCTTGGTTTCCGGCTTGAAGGACAGGTGACGGGACAGGGGACCTGGGGCAGGGCGGATGGAAGCGAGGGGCAGCCCAGGGGTGGGACCGGCGTGGGCGCGAGCTGCGCTGCTGCTGGGACCCGAGGCCGGCCCCCCGCGGCGCTGGCCAAGGCAGCGGGGGAGGGAGATGCCACGCCGCGAAGTCGCCCAGGACCGCGGTCCCCCACCCGCACCTGGCGGCCCAGAGCTCCGCCCCCGCCGCCCGGCCCGCCCGCCCGGGACAGCCGCCGACCCCGCTCCCCGCACCGGCTGGGACGCTGAGACTCGAAGGTCTCAGGGCTCCCAGCCCCCGCGGCCAGCGGCCCGGGAAGCCCTGGAGTCGGCCCTGTCCCCCGCCCTGTCCAGAGGCGCCGGTCCCTGCGCACAGCCCGACGGGGTCAGGCCCGCGGGTGACGCAGAAACTGCCCATTCTTTGGGCTGGACACCCCCCCCCACACACACACACCTGAACCCCCCGCACGCCTGCGGGAGAGGCCTGAGCAAAATCAGGGCCCGGGAGGGGCGGGGGTGGGGGTGGGGCGAGCAGGGGTTTATTTATTTATATTTTTTTTAAATATATTTTATTGATATTTTACAGAGAGGAAAGGAGAGGGACAGAGAGCCAGAAACATTGATGAGAGAGAAACATCGATCAGCCGCCTCCTGCACACCTCCCACTGGGGATGTGCCCGCAACCAAGGCACATGCCCTTGACCGGAACCGACCCCGGGACCCTTCAGTCCGCAGGCCGACGCTCTATCCACTGAGCCACACCGGTTTCGGCGCGAGCAGGGGTTTAGGCACCAGCCCCGCCTGCACCGGGCGGAGCCCCGCGCGTCCCTGCGGAGCTGAGAGGTGGGGCCTGGCACCCAGGGCCCCCGCCCAGGCCCGTCTCCCTCCCGCCTCCCCGTCCTCTCCCACGTCCAGCAGCTCCAGGCTTCCCGCCGCGCCCCGAACTCGGGCCCGTTGCCTCCCGTGTTCAGTCACCGACCCGCAGGACCCCGCGCGCCGGGAGCGCCTCGCGAGTCGGGGCCGAGGCCCCCAAGCCCTGCGCTCCAGCGGGTGCGCCCGGGGCCGCGGATTGCGTGGAGAAGGGGAGCGGCGGGGCAACGGGTGGGAGGGGCGGCCCCGTCAGTGGGGACCCCTGAGCTCGGGGTCTCACAGCTCCGCGAGGGGTGACGGCACCCTCACGATGGGGTGGCTGCGGCGGGGCCCCTCGGCGCCGGGAGCGGGGAGGGCGGGGCGAGCGGGGTAACCTCCCCGGGCTGTCAGGTGAGGCCCCGCACTGCCCGCCCCCCGCCCCCGGAGCTCCGCCCTGAAGGTCCCCGCACCCTGGCTCCCTCCCCTGTCGCCCAGCCCTGGGGAGGGCGCGGGGAGGCCGAGGTGCGCGCAGCAGCCACGGGGCGCCTGGGGTTCTGAGCGGGGTCTGGGCGCATGTCTAACAAGCCCCGGGGCTGGCGCTGCTGGGGGGTCGCAGGCCCCCGCGTGGGACAGGGTGGCCAGAGGGACAGGAGTGCCCTCAGTCTGCCCCTCGAGGCCTCCTCTGTCCACCGCAGCCTGACCGCCCGGGACAGCTCTGTGCTGGGGGGGAGGGGGGCGCCCAGGCCTCTGCTGGCCTCAGGAGCGCAGACAAGCTCGCTCCTTTCCTGACAGCCCCCACCCCCTCGCCCTCTGTGAGCCCCGGGGGCGGGGGTGGGGACGAGCCTGCGCAGAGAGGAAGCGGCTGTGTGCAAAGTGCTGGCAAATAGGGGTCGCAGGGGTGAGTGCCCCTCACAGGGCTCCTCCTGGGAAGAGGTCGCCCGCTGCTTTGAGGAAGGCGGCCCGGGGGGTGCCAGGGCCCGAGGGGTGCTGGGCCTGGGTTTCAGGGCTCAGATGCCGCCCTGCCATGACCAGCGGTTATTCCTCTGGTTGCTCTTCGGAAAAAGGGGGCGAGTCCTGTCCCCACTTGCAGGGCCGGCGGTGGACCAGCAGGGGGCTGGGCCCAGGCACTTGGAGTGTTTGCAGTTAAGCCTCAGCGGGCGTCCTCCTCAGAGGCCCCTCCCCCCTGGGTGCCTCCGCCCTGGCTTCCGGGTCCAGCCTCCGCCCCCGCCCGCCCCGTCCAGGCAGCACCTGGCTCTCCCCGGCAGCGCTGTAGGCGCTGGAAGGCGAAGAATCCTGTATCAGAGGTTCAGGAGGACCCCTTTTCTCCCTGGGGGGGGGGGGGGGGGGATGGAAGGCTTCTGAGCTGGAGCTGTGCTCAGAGCCAGCCTTTGGAAGGTGCCTCTGGCCGCCGCAGAGGGTGGAGACTGCGGGTGGAGGGC
The DNA here is from genome assembly GCF_963455305.1 of Plecotus auritus. NCBI lineage: Eukaryota > Metazoa > Chordata > Mammalia > Chiroptera > Vespertilionidae > Plecotus > Plecotus auritus. The sequence continues at coordinate 5,122,811 of NC_137770.1, read as the reverse complement.
CAGGGTGCACAGGCTGGTGACGGCCACCTGTCCCTCCCTCCAGCACCGCTGCCCTGTTACCCTCCACGAGTACGACCGGCTGACTGCCGACAGGTGAGGTGCCTGTGTGGCTGCAGGCTGTGCCTCACAGACTCTGCCATGGGGGTCTCCATCTCCCTTTCAGATGAGGACGGGGGGGGGGGGGCGGGGGTGGCCAGCTAGGCCAATCCTCGCGCCCAGTCCACAGGGCATCCCCATGGGCAGCTGCTGGGCACGGCTGGGGTTGTGTTTGGGGATGCGGGGCACACGGCTGTGGCAGTGGAGTGGTCCCTGCAAGGACACGCATGGGGATGGGAGGGCAGAGCTTGCCCAGGGCTACCCCAGGGTGGCAGGGAGGAGAGGCAGAACCTGGAGAGAGGCCTGTCTGGCCTGCCTCCCCTGGCCCCTCTCCCTCCTTCCTCCTGGCACACACCGAGCGGGCATTTCTGTGTCCCATCCTGCGGGCACTGCTGTGCTGCCGACCTTGAACCCTCCCGGTGTCAGCCTGGAGCGCGAGAGGAAGAGAAACACCCTCAGCAAGAGCTGTGGCCCCGAGAGTCAGGCGGCAGGAAACCTCAGGAGCCACAGCCAGGGCCACCGCAGCCGAGGACGGGGCCTGGCAGGCCAGCACAGCCTCTGCAGCGACTCCCATGGCCAAGGCCCGCCCCCTCCCCGCTCCTCCCCTCCCCTCCGCACTGGCTGCCTCTGTCCCCGTCTGTGCCTGCGGGTTTCCTACCTGGAGAACGACCCGCCTGGCCTCCTCTTGCTCAGTCTCAGCTACAGCGCCCGCTGTGGGGGGGCCCCCCGCATCCTCACCTAGAGGCAGGCACCCCTCCCTCGCCACCACAGGGTGGCCACTTTCCTCGCAGCCCTCGCGGCTCTGCCATTCTCTCTTCTCACGCTTGTGCATGGGTCTGCGGCCTGCCCCCCGCCTGGCTGGATGGACACACGGGTCTGCGGCCTGCCCCCCGCCTGGATGGACGCACGGGTCTGCGGCCTGCCCCCCGCCTGGATGGACGCACGGGTCTGCGGTCTGCCCCCCGCCTGGATGGACGCTCCGGTGTCTGTCTTGGCCTCCATCTGAGCACCTAGAACAGGGCTGACAATAGCAGCGTCCAGCGCTTTGGGTTGGTTGAATGAGTGCACCCACATCACTTCTTTTTTTTTTAATATATTTTATTGATTTTTTACAGAGAGGAAGGGAGAGGGATAGAGAGTTAGAAACATCGATGAGAGAGAAACATCGATCAGCCGCCTCCTGCACACCCCCTACTGGGGATGTGCCGCAATCAAACTACATGCCCTTGACTGGAATCGAACCTGGGACCCTTCAGTCCACAGGCTGACACTCTATCCACTGAGCCAAACCGGTTTAGGCCCCACATCACTTCTTAACGGCTACATGAAATTCCATATCATGGATGCATAGTTATCTGTGTCTACTGATGGACGTGTGCATTTTCATTATTTAAATACATTTTTATTGATTTCGGAGAGGAAGGGAGAGAGGGAGAGAGAGATAGAAACATCAGTGATGAGAGAGAATCATTGATCGGCTGCCTCGTGAATGTCCCCTACTGCGGATCCAGCCCACAACCCGGGCATGTGCCCTGACCGGGAATCGAACCATGACCTCCAGGCTCATAGACAACACTCAACCACTGAGTCACACCGGCTGGGTGGTTTTCATTATTTTAATTGCAAATAACTCAGTAATGATTATGATTATACATTCTAGAGGCCTGGTGCACGGATTCGTGCACCGGTGGGGTCCTTTTGCCTGGCTTGTGGGGATCAGGCCAAAACCGGCTCTCTGACATCCCCCGAGGGGTCCTGGATTGCAAGAGGGTGCAGGCCACACCAAGGGACCCCACTGGTGCACGGATCCAGGCCTCTAGTATGCATATAAGATCTTTGGTTAATCTCTTCCCACCCTCCCCCCTCTCCCCTTCCCACTGAGATTCATCAGTCTGTTCCATGTGCCCATGCCTGTGGTTTCTGCTCCTACATTGAGCATCTGCCCCCTGGTGGTCAGTGCGTGTCATAGCTACCGGTTGGCCGGTCACTTAGGCTTTTATATATATAGATGACCATTAGAGTCCCAGCAGGGGCACGCGGTGACAGGGCAATTGAGAGCATGAAAAGTGGGCTGTTTACCGAGGTGTGGGCAGGGGCTGGGGCAGGGAAGGGATGGGGAGCTCCCAAGGCTGGCAGGACCAGGGAGCTGTGGCCACCTCTGGGTCCTCCGGGGGCAGCGGGAGGGCAGGGTGGCCAGAACCTGGGGACAGCTGCTTCCAGAAGAGGTCCGAGGCAGGCTGGGGCTGAGTGATGGGGGAGTAGATAGCGGCTCACCCTCCCCAGCCCCCCTTCCCATGGGTCGGCCCATTTGGGGCACAGAGCAGGTGGAGCAGGGTGGCGAGTGGACCTGGCGGGGCGAAGGCACACTCTCCCCCCTCAGCCTTCTGCATCCCCCTCGACCTGGAGGGAAATGTCAGCACCCAGGGCACGCGATGTCCCACCACTGGCCTCTGATGGTCGTGGGGGATGACACCGGAGAGTGTGCCCGCCTGGAGCCTGAGGCCTTGGACATCAGAGGAGCCCTTCGGATAGGGCAGGGGGGGCGGGGGGAGAGGCAGGCAAGAAGAAAAACCCAGCCCTGACCAGTGTGGCTCAGTGGATAGAGCGTCCGCCTGCGGACTGAAGGGTCCCGGGTTCGATTCCGGTCAAGGGCGTGTGCCTTGGTTGCGGGCACATCCCCAGTGGGAGATGTGCAGGAGGCAGCTGATGGATGTTTCTCTCTCATCGATGTTTCTAGCTCTCTGTCCCTCTCCCTTCCTCTCTGTAAAAAATCAATAAAATATATATTTTTTTAAAAAAGGCAGCCGATGAATGATTCTCTTTCATCATGGATGTTTCTCTCTCTCTCTCCCTCTCTGAAATCAATAAAAATACATTTTTAAAAATAAAATAATTTATAAAACAAATTTAAAAATAAAGGAAAGCCCATGAGGAACACTGACAGCGCCCACTTCCCCGCGTCTTCAACCCCGTCCTTCCTGCTCCTGCTCCACCGGCTCCTCCTTCCAGCCGGGGGTGGGGGGGTCCCAAACTTCTGTTCCTTCAGGACAGGGGTCCTTTATGGGCCTGTGGCTAATGAGCCCCCCTTCCCTTTTCCCAAGAGGAAGAGCCGTGAAGCATCACAGGGACCCCCGGGGGCTCCTCCCACAGTACCTGCCACCACACGGAGAGCTAATTCAAGTTCCCTCTGAGGCCTGGGGTCACAGGGACCCCTTCTCTGCTGGCTGGGTCAGTGGCCAGAGGAACCAGCACGAGCCAGGGGGCGGGGCCGCCTCAGCGTTACTTCCTCGGAAGCAGGACTATTTCCTGGTGGAAGCACTCCTGTTGGGGACGCGAGCCCTTGGCAGAAAAAGGTCACCTGCCTCTGGTCTGAAGGAAAAGACGAGCATTCTCTCTCCTAGTTTTAGCATAAGACACCCTGAAGACGTTGTCTGATGGGTCTGGCTCAAATCACACAATGACCCCTGATCGGGGCGGGGGGGGGATTGAGAGCTGACCAGCTGGGCCTGGGGGACATGCCCACTCCCCATGGCAGCCCCTCTAGGGTCCCACGATCAGAGGGGAGCCCGAGTGGAGACTCACAGGGCGTGGGGGGAAGTGGGTGAGGGAACCAGGCGGACAAACACAAGGACTGCCTAGCAAAGGGACAATGGCCTGCGTCCAGGGCACATGGTGTAAAATGTATCAGAACACTACATTGAAGTCTCAAGAGACAACAGATGTGGATTCTCAAATCGGGTGTCAGGTCACCGTATGTAGATGTCAAGGACAATACTTGGAAACCTGTCCCAGACCCGATTCAGAGGTGAGCGAGGAAGAGAGGGGATCTGGTAACATGGTCCTGCCGGGGCAGAGCCTGGGGCCTGCCGCCCTTCACCTGAAGCCTTGTGAGGGTGGCTTTCAAGGGAGTCCTCAGAGCTTAACACGTGGCCCTTACCTGGAGGTGCAGTGGTGTGCGACGGACCCCACTCAGGAGAAACAGACAGTGCTGAGCAAAGCGAGGGTGGCTGGAGGGGAGCGTCCAAGGCGGAGGGCATGGCAAGTGCCAAGGCCCTGGGGCAGGAGGGGACAGGAACAGCTGAGGAACAGCCAGGAGGCCTGTGGAACTGGAGTCTGAGACTGAAGAGGGTGAGGATAGAGGGCTGAGCGGGGACGGGCGAGCCTGCTGGGTCTGGAGATGAAAGGATATACTGCCCAAATGGGGACATGGTGGGGATGAAGGACATGGTTATACTTATACTGGGACAAAGACACAAAACAGGGACCGTCCCAGACAAATCCAGATGTCTGGTCACCCAATTTTTAAAAAGCCACGGTAAAGAATTCGGTCTTTATCTTAACACCAGCAGGAAATCTTTGGTGTTGAGCCAGGTCGGCACCTTTTTTATTTTTTTCCTTTTTGAGGTATTATACACACACAGTACAGTGCACAAATATTTACTTATACTTTTCAAGTATATGTTTTTATTGATTTCAAAGAGGAATAGGGAGAGAAACATCAAGGATGCCAGAGAACCAGGAGGCCTCCTGCATGCCCCCTACTGGGGATTGCGACCCCGGGGAACAGCCCCAACGGGAATTGAACCTCAACCTCCTGGTTCACAGGTCGATGCTCAACCACTGGGCACACTGGTTGGCTAGTGCACACGTGTTCAGAACACGGGTTAAGTTTCATGTATGTAACGATGCATGCGATAAGCTGGGGTTGCCTAATCAAGACAGAGAATGTTCCTGCCTCCCCAGAGGTCTCCCCCGCACCCCTTCCGGTTTCTAATCCCCCCAAGAAACCACTACTCTGACCTCCGACACCAAAGCCTGTCTTGGCTCGCTCTTTAAAAATTAAGGTATAATTACAAGTGGTTTGCACTGCTCCTAAGTGTACAGTGTGAAGACGGCTACTTACAGGCACCCCTGCGAAACCACCGCCCCAACCAAATTCTCCTTTTTCCAGCAGCCCCGGAGTCTCCCTCTGGCCCTTTTTCCGGTCAAGACGCCAGCAGAGGCAGCCGCTATTCTCATCCCTATCTCCGTGGTCTTCCGTCTTCAGTCCTTTACCTGCCCCCTCGTGGGCTCCACGTTGCTGCCCTGCCCCCCCTACTGAAGCCGGGGTCAGGGGGTCCACAGCCCTGCACCCTCGCTCCCAGCCCTCACCCACCCGAGGGACTGGGTGATCGCCCACGCGTTCCAGGCGGCCCCTCCTCTCCCGATGCCCCGTATCTGTCTGGGTGGGGATATCCATCACCCTCCTCCGCCGTCACCCCAATAAGCCAGCAATCTTAGTACAACCAGCGACCCGCTGGGAACTTAGGCTGGAGACAAACAGCCGGCCGCTTCCTACCAAACTGCCTCCCCGCGACGTGTGTTTGCGGGGAGGGGTGCGTGGGGCAGTGGAACTGGACGTGGCCACGGCTCGGGCATCGCGAATGCACCGGGCGCCGTCCCGGCCTCGGTCTCCCGTCGGTCCACTCAGAGGCGGGCCGGCGTTGCCAAGGGCCGCTCCGAGCTTGGAAGTCCCGCCGCCGAGGAGACCGGAGCTGCGGCAGCGGGGCGGCCCCGCAGTCCCAGGGCACCCCGACTTGGGACCCTGCAAGCCGGTCCGTGGAGCGCTCGCGCCTGCGCACGCGCCGGCGCCGCAATCTCGGCGGCGCACTGGCTCCCGCTCGCCCCGCCCCCGCCTTCCCGGCATCCCGCCTCCCTACGGCGAGCGGCGAGGCCCGATCCCGCCGGGAGCCTGGAGCCGGGACGCAGGGCGGGGCGGCGCGCTGAGGTCAGCGCGGCGACGGCCGGCCCCGCCGTGGTTGGCTGCGCCCGCCTGGCCGCGCCCTGGTTGGCTGCGGGCCGCGGGGCTGGGCCGCCGGGTCGGGACTGGGTCGGGCTGGGGCGCCGGCCGGGCTTGCGCAGCGCTCGGGTCCGCGTCGCTCCTGGGCGGCGGGGAGGGCGCGGCCGCGGGCGGGGCTGAGGGGCGCGGGCGCAGAGGGCGGCGGCGCCGAGGGGAGGAGACCGGCCCATGGACCCGCGGGGCCCGGCGCCCCAGACGCTTCGCCACCGGGACCGAGCCCAAGATGTCGGCCTAGGCCGGGGCGCGACGACGCGCACGGGGCGGCGACGAGGCGCTGCCAGGGCTCGCGGCCGCCGGGTCCCCGAGGGCTCGCCCTGACGGACTGCCGAGCGGGCGGCGAGAGGCGGACGCGTGGGGGAGCGGGCCGCGCGGCACCATGTCGGCCAAGGTGCGGCTCAAGAAGCTGGAGCAGCTGCTCCTCGACGGGCCCTGGCGCCACGAGAGCGCCCTGAGCGTGGAGACGCTGCTCGACGTCCTCGTCTGCCTGTACACCGAGTGCAGCCACTCGGCCCTGCGCCGCGACAAGTATGTGGCCGAGTTCCTCGAGTGGGGTAAGTGCGCGCGGGCCGGACCCGCGGCCCCTCCAGCCCGTGCTGCGCGCCCTCTCCCCACCCTGCCGCCTCCTCCACGCAGCCCTCAGGCTTCCGCTCCACCCGCCGCCCCATCCCGGTCGGGTCGCTCCCGGCGCGCGGGTCCCTCCGCGGCTCTCGGTCCCTCCCTGCGCTCTTCGGCCTTCGCACATCCGCGTTCGGCCGTCCCGCCCCCTCATCCTGCCCCCGGGAGCCACATCCTCCGTCCCTCCCCCACCCCTCGCCGGGCCATCGCCCCTGCCGCTTCCTAGATCCACCCTGGAGTCTGGATATCATTTCCTGCAGCACTGCCTGGATATCCGCCCCCGCCCCCCCGCTTTGGGGTCCAGGATCAGCGTCCAGTGCCTCCCCCCACACACACGCTGTGCTGGCCGGTTGGGGCCGCCGAGTGTGCTTTGTACATCTGCCTCCCCCACCGCCCGTGGGCCCCTGCCCCTGGTGCATCTCCTAGGTGACAGCGGCCTACAGCCCCTTCACTGTCGCGCCTCCACGGGCGTTGTGGGGTTGAGAGCCTTATTTTGTACACACCATGCACGAGCAAATTGATTCGTTTCTTTGTGATTGCGCCAGACCCTTGCAATATTTTTAGGGTAGTTGGAATGTCAGTCTGGGGGAGTCACTTAACTTTCTTCATCTGATCTTTGCCATGCCTTCTCCGCTTCGTTCAAGGATCTTACGATGCTGTAGTCGTTAGTCAACTGACCTGTTATGCTTTATTGGGGCATAAATTTGATTAAGCCATTTAATGACCCTTAGAATCCAGAAGACAGTGAAACCCTTTGGCTTCACCTTCTGCTAACGTGGGCATCTTGTCAGGACCCCCAGACTGACCTAGAACGACCTGGTGGGAAGACCCGGCCTGTGCTGGGTTCAGGCCGCACCTATGAGAATCCTGTCCCTGAGTCATGTGTGTCATCGGGGCTAGGTAGGACAGGCAGTGCGCACCAGTCATTTCTAATCTAATCTCTGATCAAGCTGCTGTTTACATGAGGAAGCAAGCAAATGTAATAAGGCCTCCTGCTCTGCCAAAATGGTAACCGGAATTGGAATTGTGTCCGCAAGTTAAAGTTCAAGTTGCCATATTCTTTACGGGGCTTGCCTCGGCTTTTTGCTTCTAAGGGACATGTTGGCATGATGTCCCGTGAGAGCAGCGGCAGGAGGAGGCCCAGACCCTCGGGGCCGCCTGTCGTGCTGTCTTTCGGTGGGGACCACGGGCCTTGGTCACATGCAGTATAAGGAAAAGGAAGTGTTCGCTTTCTGGGGTCCTTTATCCGTGACCTGATTTCCAGCTGAATAACTTAACGACTTCAGTTAATGCGAAAGTGAGGTCTTTGGTGCCTGTGACGTCTCAGCCTTCTGAATATTGTAGTGGCCATTCCTTTCTGAGCGTTTCATCTCGAAACCCAGTTCCACAATCAGGTTCAACCCAGCGCAGCCTATGAGTAACAGGATGATTGACGGGAGGAAGCAGAGGGAAGGTTTGAGCTGGTTAGGTGTGGACCAGCTGGCCTGTGGCCTGGGGACCCGGCTGTGCCAGGACTGGGGTTCGTCCCTGTGGAGCCGTGGTCCTGGTGCAGGTCCCCCCCCACCGGGCGGGTCAGCCCCTCTGTGAGCGGTGGGCTTCACGGAAGGAGGCTCTCCCAGCATGCGTGGAGGTCTTCCTCTGTGAGATTTGACCTTTCCAGATCTAAACAGGAGCTGTGTGCTATGAAAATAGAAATATTTTCAAAACTGTATCCTGGCCCTTTGGAAGTTATAACCTATACTAGAGGCCTGGTGCACAAAATTAGTGCACTGGGGGCGGGGGGGGTCCCCTCAGCCCAGCCTGTGCCCTCTCCGCAGTCTGGGAGCCCTCCAGGGATGTCCTACTGACGGCTTAGGCCCACTCCCCGCGCTGCTGTGCTCCGCTGAGTGGCGCTTCCCCTGTGGGAACACACTGACCACCGGGGGCAGCTCCTGCACTGAGCATCTGCCCTCTGGTGGTCAGTGCGCATCATAGCAACTGGTCGTTCCGCTGTTCAGTCAATTTGCATATTAGCCTTTTATTATATAGGATTATTATATAGGATATATAAAAGGCTAATATGCTAAGTGTCCCTCCACCCATCTGACTGGTTCTGTGACGCATTCTGATCACCAGGGGGCAGACGCTTAATGCAGGAGCTGCCGAGCTGCAGTGACTTGGCAGCGATGGTTCTCGGGTGACACACCCCGAAACCAGAATGGAGGGAGCCTGATTCCTCGCGGGGCCGCGCGATTCCACCTTCGGCCGTGGGTTATGTTGTTGCTGGGGCCCTGTCGGCCCCGAATCTGGTTGACTGCACATTTGGGTTTGTGTTCCACACCCTGTACGACCGCAACTTTGCAGAGTGCCCTCTCGCACTCTGGGACCCCTCGGGGGATGTCGGAGAGCCGCTTTTGGCCCGATCCCCGCAGGCCAGGCTGAGGGACCCAGTCCCGCCCTGCCGGCCACCTTTCAATGTGCACGAATCCATGGACCAGGTCACTAGTTATTAATAAGTTATGTTACCCTAAGGACTTAATTCACACGGAAGTGTAAACTTGAAGTTACACAGAGAAAGAATGGACTTAAATTTAAGGTGGCATTTTAATGAAATACTAATATATTTTATGAATAGTACTTAGCCTCCTGTATGTTAACATGTGCGCCACTGTAACTGCGGTGGTGTGTTAGTACAGCATGCGTGCAGTCATTATTTATTGTTACTTGGAATGCCTGGTGATTGAGATTGGAAGGGAAGATCGGTCTTTTTAACAGAATTCTTTGTGGAGCATTATCAGGTACCCTAATTCCTTCTGCTCAGTAAACTAGTGTAGGCAGTCAGCCTGTGGATGGTTGAGTTTTTGGAGTCACACTGTGTGTGGTGTTTGAAACCTTGGCTGGGTTGTGTCCTGTCATGCAGAGGGCCAGTCCTTTCCCATCTTCCAAATCTTGCTAGTTGTCAAAGGACAATTATATGGAATTCTTGAAACTTAATGAAGAAAAATAGCTGGTTCAGCTCAGACTTGGAGACTTACTAGGAAATCTTTGGGGAAATCTGGAAAGTATCTATACTAATAAAAGGGTAATATGCTAATTAGACCGGATAGACTGGACGTCGTCCAGATGTCCTTTTGGACAAAGCCACGGTGGCAGGGGCTGAGGCAGAGGTGGTTAGAGGCGATCAGGCCGGCAGGGGAGAGCAGTTAGGGGTGATCAGGCCAGCAGGCGAGAGCAGTTAGGGGCCATCAGGCAGGCAGGCAGAGATGGTTAGGGGCGACCAGGCAGGCAGAGAGGTTAGGGGTGATCAGGCAGGCAGGCAGAGGTGGTTAGGGGCAATCAGGCAGGCAGGGGAGCAGTTAGGGGCATCAGGCAGGCAGGCAGAGTGCTTAGGGGTGATCAGGCAGGCAGAGTGGTGAGGGGCCAGTGGTCCCGGATTGCGACCAGGCCGGCAGTCGGACATCCCCTGAGGAGTCCCGGATTGGAGAGGGTGCAGGCCGGGCTGAGGGACCTCCCTCCCCTGCATGAATTTCGTGCACTGGGCCTCTAGTAGCTAATAAAGTTGTTACCTTTTAAAAGAAGACCGTCTCTGGCTCTTGTTTCCTTATTCCCACAGTGTTGCCTGGGGAGAGTCCTCCTGGCTTCATTGCAGTTTTTTGTCTTTAGTTTTCCTTTCATTGTGTTTGTAGTTTGATTAGTTTCCTCTGTTAAATCACGGCCTTATTTAAAAGTGGGAACTGTCCTGCTTTGCATGTGTATTTTTAAGCTTTTTCTTAATGCACATTGGATACTGTTTGAAGCAGAGCACACGAGACACTGCAATTTCAGCACGTGAACAGCAACAAATCCGGACAGCTAAAATGAGGTGTTCTTTCATCTCTGTCATATAAAGATGCCTTTGCAGTGTTAAACGTGCAACACCACTTAAATATCATGGCTAGTGTTACATCGGGATGGAGCTGCTGTTTGGCATTGGATGGACCCCAGCGGCCCTCTGCACTGGTCCCCACTGGCCGCGGACGGGGTGGGAGGTCTAGGGCTCGCTGCTGGTGTAGGCACACCTCGTGGAGGCCGCCGGCCTGGGCTTGGACTTCCCGGTTCCCGGTCCAGGGCATCTTCTCTCCTCCTGACATACTTCCTCTGTAAGGAATGTTAACCGTTCTCCTTTGTGGTTTTCCCGTTACGACTGCAGCAGTACCTTCTCAGAGCTCTCCGCTTTGATGTGAAGTTGCGGGTCTGTCATTGTGGGGATGGATGCTCAGCACTAGGTGTGAGTGGGATGACTCGCAAGTCAGTCAATTCAGGCTTCACAGATGGTGCTAAGCATCTCAAGATTCATTCTAATCTTAGTGGTTCCTCCAGCGAGGGCGGTTGCATAACATGGGATCACTTGTGTTTGTTTTTTTTTACAACTTTTAAAAATCCTTACCCAAGGATATGCTTTTTATTGATTTTAGAGAGAAGTTGGGGGGTGGGGCGGGGAACATTGATGTGAGAGAAATATCAATTGGTTGCCCCATACACACCCGACCGGGAATCAAACCCACGACCCTTCAGTGCACTGGACGATGTTCCACCCACCTCCGTTACACTGGCCAAGGCAAGAACACTCCTTTTTAAGTAACAGCTTTGAGAAACAGGTCTTTTGAATAATAAGATATAAATTGTAGGGAAATGTTGGGATTGCATAATAGAAGATTAGGCTAACATAATTTAGGTTTATTAATAGCTGTTTAAGATGCATAGATATGGAGCGCAGGGCATGAGATGGGACAACGGAAACTGCCTGGCATTACCATTCGGGCTTCTCCTTTTCTCTCCTAAAACCTCCTTCCTTGGCAGACTTTAAAGTGGGCAGCTGTGTCTGTGCTAAGGCCAGACCTCCAGTAAATACTAAAGTTGGAGTGGAGGGATTTGTTCTCACTTCAGGGCATCCCCACGTGAGCAGCCTGAAACAGCTGATGCGGCCAGTGAATTGCTCTTCAGCAAAATCATGCACGCGGGTAAAAACCGCACCTCTGCTCTGGCCGGCGGCCCCTGCCCCTGCCCCTGCCCCTGCCCGCCCTCGGCTGCAGCCCGGGGTGTCCTCAGAGGCCCCTCCCGTCTGCTGACGGTGATGACGACGGTGAGCACATGAGCAAACAAGACTGTTAATTCCAAACTATATTAAGTACGGCCCAACTAGTGAATGCTTTTCTTGGTAAAGAGGCAGAGAGTATCTGTTGAGACTTAATAAATAAGGATCTTGCTGGAAGAGACCAAATACGGATTTTTTAGCCTTTTTAAAAATCAAAGCAGGATTAAATAAAATTAAAGGAAATTTAGAAAGAATTGAGAAAAGCAATAGTCCTGTAATCACATCACCCTAACCCCCATAACATAACACTGTTTAGTCCCTGTCCCCAGTTTAAGTTGAATTCTTAGATTCTTAGAATGTTCCAGAATGACAGTATGTTAAAGTTAGTTATCTTAAATGTGTGAGAAAATGGATTGAGAGGAAAATACACATTCCTTAAATGTAAAATCCCAAGTGTTTTGACAGTGTGAAATATATATTTAAAATCTACAGAGGAACAACTTTTTAAAAAGATACTGGGGGGGTCAGAGGGGGAAGAAGGAGACATATGTAATACTTTAAACAACAAAAAGATACTACCTATGAAGTAAAAGTTACAGTCCACAGGGCGATTTTAGACAATCTGTGTGTGAGGTTGTGACTGGCAGGTAGATCTTATTGACTCCAGATGCTGGCAACAGCATTGTTTCTAGATTAAAGCTTTGCCAAAAAGGATATTTATATAATAGAAGACTTTGGATTTTGTTGTCCTTAGGAAAAAATTAGAAATTCAAAGAGAAATTTAAATTGAATAAAAAAACCTTAAACATCGATTGATTGATTTTAGAGAGAGAGGGAGAGAGAAACATTGATTCGTTGTTCCACTTGCTGTGCATTCCTTGGTTGGTTCTGATATGTGCTCTGACTAGGGATTGAACCCGCAATCTTGGCGTATCAGGACGACACTCTGAACCCACTGAGCTATACCAGGCCGGGGCTCATAAATTTCCGTTGAGTTTATCCTGTTTTAAAGCTTCTTTGGAGAATGTGGAACTTAATTTTTCTTAGGTGATTCTTAACACCTTTGGGACGGTGACGGTCTCTCAAGCCTCCAGAACTGCAGAGGCAGGGGTTCGGAAACTGTGAGGAATTGGAGTGGTGACATGGTCTCTCCTCTCCCCCCACCCCCGCTCTCCCTCGGGTAAACTCAGACTCTGGCCACGTTCCTGAACCATTTCAAAGCAAGCAGCCCCTAGCCAGGCTCCTGTTCTCCACTGGATCACGGTCAGCCCTGGGCCCCTTTGCTGGCACCTGCTTTGAAATATCTCCGTTTTATTTTAGCCTTTTCTTTCCGTTTTCGTGATCGCTGGCCTACGTGAGGCTCTCAAGCCCCAGACCTGAACGAACGCTTTCCTCACGTACAGATGGGAATGCCTCTGCCAGGGCTGTCTTAAACGCTGCTCTCCGTGTCATCAACTCCCCCTTTTCACAACCCTCCACAGCGACTTCAGATTCTGTGGCTTTTCACCCCTTTCCCCACAGCCTGTGCCCCAAACACACATCGCTTCCTCTCCTTTTTTCCCCAAATATAAGGTCATATAACGATTTCGGTTTAAACTGATACTCATTGCTTACGTTGCTGTCATTCGGTGGATCTTAGGAAAGACAGGGGCTGTTTGTTTTTTGTTTTTGTTTTTGTTTCTTTTTGTGTTTTTTTAAAAATATATTTTATTGATTTTTTACAGAGAGGAAGGGAGAGGGATAGAGAGCTAGAAACATCGATGAGAGAGAAACATCGATCAGCTGCCTCCTGCACACCTCCTACTGGGGATGTGCCCACAACCAAGTTACGTGCCCTTGACCGGAATCGAACCTGGGACCTTTCCGTCCGCAGGCCGACGCTCTATCCACTGAGCCAAACCGGTTTTGGCAAGGGGGCTGTTTGTTTTTATCGGAATGAGTTCTTGTCCCTTCAGCTGGATGCCAGCGCGCCGTCCTGAAGGTAGTCCCAGGCGTTTCGATGGAACTCCCCAGTGCAGTCTGACCCCCGAGCCGTCTCTCGCTTCCCGTCCCGTCCGTGCAGAGCCTGCCGTCCCCCTGGCCTTCCCACTTGCTCTCGAAGCCGCTGCTCAGCCATCCCCGAGACTGGCTGCTTTCCTGGCGGAATCCATGTGTCTCTCTCTGCTGAATTCCCCTTTCTGCAGTTCATGTCTTCCTCCTGTGGGTGGCGTATGTCTTCTAGTGGTTTCCTGAGAAAGCGTTCATCAGGGATACGTTTTGTGAGACCTAGCCTGTTTAAATGCCTTTGCTTTGCTCACACGGAGTGACCCTTTGCCTGAGTATTGAATTCCAGGCGAGAAACCAGTTTTCCTCACAGGTTTGAAAGCATCACTCCATTGCTGCCTACCTTCCCAGTTTGGTCAGGAGAAGCCGGAGACCTTGTGGCCTCCAAGCCCCTGTGGGACTTGTTGCATCCTTGGAGCTCACAGGCCCTTCTCTTGGCTCCTGGTGCTCCTTGGTGGGGTGGCGGGGCGTGGGGCGGGGACACTTGGGTCCTTCAGATTTGGGAAACTTTTCTGATTATTTCTTGGTAATCACTTCTCTGGTTTCTCCATTCTGGCCTTCTTGCTCTCCTATTATTCAGATGTTGGACCTTCTAGTGTGTCCTGCTAACTTCCTTTTCTCCTGCTCTCCTCCATTCATTATATTTTTGTTTTTATTTTTCCGGGAGAGGCCCTCAACTTGATCTTCTAGCTCTTCTATTGAGTTTTTATTTCTGCCGTCATATGTTTCATTTCTAAGTGCTTTTGTCCTCAGCATTTCTTTCTTTTCAATGTTTTTATTGATTTTAGAGAGGGAGAGGGAGAGAGAGAGAGAGAGAGAGAGAGAGAGAGAGAGAGAGAGAGAGAGAGACATCAAAGAGAGAAAAACGTGAGCATTGATTGGCTGCCTCTCACATGTCGCTCCCACACCCGGGCTTGTTCCCTGACCCCGGTGACCTCCTGGCGCCTGGGTCAGCACTCCACCTCTGAATCCCACTGGCCCGGGCTTTCTTTCCGTAACACTGTTTTGTTTCACGAAGGTGGTCCCTGTTTTGAACGCTTCTTCTTGTTTGTAGTTTGTTACTGATTTATGTGCGCACATTTACACTTCACAGACCTTTTCCGCTTCCCGCTTCCCGTGTTGTCGCTGTCCTGCTGAGTGCTTTCTCCTGCTTTCCACTCTGGCCGTTGTCTGTGATGTCAGACGCCTTTGTCCAAATGTCTGGTGACTGTTGGCTGTCTTTCGTAATCATGAGTGGGCTGATGGGACATGCTTTGTGCGTGGACCAGTTTTAAACGTCGTCTCACCTCGAGGAGATCGGATGGGGCCTTGCCAATTTGAGGGGCCAGCACCGGAAGTTGCTAAAGTAATTTTTGTCTTGGACTTGTCAGTTTCCCCAGAGAGGGGCTTCTCTCTCCTGCCTGGGTGCTGAGGAGTAGGGTGGTCCGCGCCACTGCCAGCTTTCTGGGCGGGTGGGGGTGCGTGATGTGGAGGGTGGAGGAGGCCTGGGCATAGCTGCTGCTGCTGCAGGCTTGAGTCCTACGTGTTTTCTGTCCATTACAGTTTAGGCCCCCGCGATCCCGGGCTGCCGCTGAGTTCTGACGTTAGCCTGCCTCACACACTGCTAACCTCCAGTTTCCAGCTTGGCTTCCCGCTGCTCAAAATTAAGTTGACATTTCTGGTGTGCTGTCATCTGTCATCCATTCATTCAAGTGTTTTTTAAGGACTTTAGGCACTGCCGTGGCGAATGGGCTCCAGAAAGGGGAGTTCAGCAGAGGAGAGTGACGAAGCTCAGTAATCTGCGGAGCTCAGTACCCGCAGGCGGCATTTAGCGGGGTGTCAGCGCGCAGAGATAAGCTGGCTGTTCTGTGCGCCATACTCAACTGGAAGGCGCCCCAGGGTTTTATCCCGGCTTTCATCTCTGTGACGTCCAAGTGTAGAGCGCCCGGATCTTTGATTTGGATGTACTGCCGTTTCTATGCTTGGTTATTGGAAAAACCCTCCACCAGGAGAAGGAAGACATGGGAATAGGGAGGGCTAGCTTTTCTCTAGTAACTGCAGGACCTGGGAGGGGAGGGAGAGGGGAGAAAGGGTCAAGGGTGTGGAGGAGGGGAGTGACATGATGGCTGCTCTGAAGGCAGATCAGAGGCGGCTGGAAAGTGCTTCCTGGGGTCTGGGAGGAGGCCGGCGGCCTCCTGGGGGAAAGGGTGGTGTCTGTGCCTGTGGACACGCAGGGTGGGCATGTCGTAATGCGGTTTGTGACTCAGGCGCTGCGTGTAGGGACTTCGTCTTCCTTGAAGTGATGTGGAGCTGATTCTGTAGCTCCAAAGCTTTGGGTATGCAGGAGAATCGCTCATTTAAAATAAAGCGCAGGGTAAGCAATGTTCTTGCCACTCACAATTTTCTAAAACTCAGATAAATGAAATGAAATGTTAATGACCTCCTTAACCGGGACACGCTCACTACATTGGGAGGCTGTTGCTCAGTTGTACTCTATCCCCGTTCCCCTCATTTTGTCTGAAAACTTGAAATCGGGCTGAGATTATTTTTTTAACCTGTACATTATCTTAACTTGAAGTAGCATTTGTGTTTATTCTTCACTATTCAGAAAGATGTTGATTTCATAATTAAGTGTATGCAGCAGTCCTTAAAAAATAATTTTGCAGCTCTTTCACAAATGTGCTTATTTGTTATCTAACCCAGTATTTGAAATTAGGTTGTTGAAAGTCTTGACATTTTGATAATCTTGTGAAATAATATGTTAAGAGGGTTATTGAACAAAAACAAGTTGTCAGCAATATTTGAGAGAAACGTAAATTGAATTATACAGCTAATTGATTATTTTAATGAAAAAGAAAGGTTTCTTTGCCATTTTCAGTTACTGAATGATTGCTACTATTTATTTACTTAATTTTGGTAATAGCTTTATTGAGATATAAGCCATATATAATTTACCTGTTTAAATTGTATAATTCGGTGGTTTTAGTGTATAGTTGTGCAACCACCTCCACTGTTTAATTCCAGAACATTTTCATCACCTCAGGAAAAGCCCTGTATCCTTTAGCTATCACCCCAACTCTTTCCTCCCCAGCCCTCAGCAGCCACTAATCTACTTTCATATAGTTGCCTATTTTGGTATTTCCTGTAAATGGAATCATATAATACGTGATCCTTTGTGCCTGGATTGTTTTCACTTAGCATAATGTTTTCAAGGATATATCTGTATTTCATTCCTTTTTTTTTTTAATTTATTACTTTTCTACAGAGAGGAAGGGAGAGGGATAGAGAGTTAGAAACATTGATGAGAGAGAAACATCGATCAGCTGCCTCCTGCACACCCCCTACTAGGGATATGCCCACAACCAAGGTACATGCCCTTGACCAGAATCAAACCTGGGACCTTTCAGTCCGCAGGCCGACGCTCTATTCACTGAGCCAAACCGGTTAGGGCTATTTCATTCCTTTTTATTGCTGAACTAGGGGCCCAGTGCACGAATTTGTGCACCTTGAAAGGAACTGTGGGCTGTGAGGCTGCAGGGGCACAGGGGCGGGTCTCGGCCCATCCTCTGCACCCCCACCCGTCTGCCTCCACCGCGGCCTCCGGCCGCTCCCCTGTCTGCCGGCAGCCCCGCTGCCACCACCACTGCTCCCACGTGCTAATGGCACCGGCCCCACTTGCACCTGCTGATGGCACGGAGCGATTGGGGCCCATTCCAGCAGCGGGTGCCAGCGGGGCCGGTGCCATCAGTAGGTGTGAGTGACGGCTGCCAGCCCCGATCGCCCCTCAGGAACCGGGGGAGGTGGAGAAGCCTCAGGGGCGATTGGGGCTGGCCGCCGCCGCTTGCACCTGCTGACTGCACTGAGTGATCTGGGCTGGCGCCCGGTGCTGGCAGCGGGTGCAAGCACTGGGCGGGACTGCGGCACGTGGGAGCAAAGAATTTTCAGTAACCACCAGAGGCTAGCCCCAATGACAGCGACAGGCGTCCCACCTTGGTCTGGCGCCCCTGCTCACCTGCTCCACCATCCCACCGCAGCCAATGCCGGCCATGTTCTGCACTCTGCCACCTGCTGCCAATGCCTGCCATGTTCTGTGCATGCCCCCTGGTGGTCAGCGCATGTCATAGCGACCGGTTGTTTGGTTGTTCCACTGTTCAGTCTATTTGCATATTGGCCTTTTATTATGTAGGACTAGAGGCCCGGTGCACAAAATTCGTAGGATCGGGCCTAAACGGGCAGTCGGACATCCCTCTCACAATCCAGGACTGCTGGTTCCCAACTGCTCGCCTGCCTGCCTTCCTGATTGCCCCTAACCGCTTCTGCCTGCCAGCCTGATCACCCCCTAAGCACTCCACTGCCAGCCCGATTGATGCCTAACTGCTCCCCTGCCAGCCTGTTTGCCCCTAACTGCCCTCCCCTGCAGGCCTGGTCACCCCTAACTGCCCTCCCCTGCCAGCCTGGTCACCCCTAACTGCCCTCCCTGCAGGCCTGTTCCCCGCAACTGCTCTCCCCTGCAGGCCTGGGTCCCCCCCAACTTCCCTTCCCTGCAGGCCCAGTCGCCCCCAACTGCCCTCCCTTGAAGGCCTGGACCCTCCCAACTGCCCTCCCCTGCTGGCCATCTTGTGGCAGCCATCTTGTGTCCACATGGGGGCAGTCATCTTTGACCACATGGGGCAGCCATCTTGTGTGTTGGAGTGACGGTCAATTTGCATATTATCCTTTTATTAGATAGGATAGAGGCCTGGTGCACAGGTGGGGGCCGGCTTGTTTGCCCTGAAGGGTGTCCCGGATCAGGGTGGGGGTTCCCTTGGGGCATGGGACGGCCTGGGCAAGGGGCCTGTGGTGGTTTGCAGGCCAGCCACGTCCCCTGGCGACCCAAGCGGAGGCTCTGGTATCTGGGATTTATTTATCTTCTATAATTGAAACTTTGTAGCCTTGAGCAGAGGCCTGGGCCCGCCAGGGCAGGCGGAAAGCTTGGCTTCCTCCATTGCCGGGGGCAACCCAAGCCTCCTGCTCTCTCCTTGGCCACAGCCATCTTGGTTAGTGTTAATTTGCATACTCGCTCCTGATTGGCTGGTGGGTGTGGCTGGTGGATGTACAGTCAATTTGCATATTACTCTTTTATTAGATAGGATAACATTCTGTTATATGGGTAGTCCACATTTTGTTCATCTATTCATCAGTTGTTGAAGATTTGGGTTGTGCCTACCTTTTGTTTATTATGACTAATGCCGCTGTGGACATTAACGTGCAAGTTCTGTTCATGGCGTATGTGTTCCTTTTCCTTGGGCGTGTATCTGGGAGTTGCTAGGTCACTCATGGTTAGCATTTTGAGGAACTGCCAGGCTGTTTCCATGGCCGCTTTCCCAGGTCAGCACACCAGGGGCCCCCAGCAGCTTCATATCCCCGCCAGTGCTTACGTTTGTCTTTTTCGTCTTGTCCGTGTGTGTGAAGATGCGTGTGGCTTGGTCTGCCTTCCTTAAGGCCAGTGATGTTGAGCATCTTTTCCTGTGTTTACTGGTCACTTGTATATCATTGTAGAAACATCTGTTACTCCTTTGTTCATTTTTTGTGTTGTCCTTTTGTTGAGTTCTAAGAGTTCCTTATACATTCTGGATACCAGCCTTCATCAGAAGTGTGATTTGCAAATATTTTCTCTTGTTCTAGAGGTTTCTCAATGGTTTCCTTTGAAGCAAAAAGTTTTTAATGAAGTCCAGTTAAATTCTTTGTTGTTGTTTTAATTGTCATATCTAAGAATACATTGCCAAACCAAGGTCACAAAGATTTATACCTATGTTTTCTTTTTAAGATTTTATAGTTTCTCTTTTACATTTAGGTCTGTGATCCATGTTGAGTCCATTTTTATTTTATTTATTTATTTTTAAAATATATTTTATTGATTTTTTACAGAGAGGAAGAGAGAGGGATAGAGAGTTAGAAACACCAAGGAGAGAGAAACATCGATCTGCCTCCTGCACACCCCCCCCCCACTGGGGATGTGCCCGCAACCAAGGTACATGCCCTTGACCGGAATCGAACCCGGGACCCTTCAGTCCGCAGGCCGACACTCTAACCACTGAGCCAAACCAGTTAGGGCTGTTTTATTTTTTAAAATATATTTTTATTGATTTAAGAGAGGAAGGGAAAGGGAGAGAGGGAAACATCAGTGATGAGAGGGAATCATTGATCAGCTGCCTTCTGCGGGCCCCCCACTGGGGACTGAGTCCACAACACACTCATGTGCCCTTGACCAGCATCGAACCCGGGACCCTTTAGTCCTCGGGTCTGCGCTCTGTCCCCTGAGCCAAACTGGCTAGGGCGAGTTCATTTTTGTATATGGTGTGAGATAGGGAGGCCATGTTCATTCTTAGCATGTGGGTATTGTTGTTCCGGCACCATTTGTCGAAGAGACTGCTCTTTCCCCATTGAATAGCCTTGGCATCCTTGTCAAAATCAGTTGACCACACATGTATATGGCTTCTTTCTGGATGCTAATAGCCTTCTTTTTCCTGATTTATTTGTTTTTTTTGGTGTCAGTTCTTTGCTTACCTTGAAACTTTTTCTACTAGTGCTTTTCCTTTTTTAATATATATTTTTATTGATTTCAGAGAGGAAGGAAGTGGGAGAGAGAGGTAGAAACATCAATGATGAGAGAGGATCATTGATCGGCTGCTTCCTGTATGCCCCACACTGGAGATCGAGCCCGTACCCGGGCATGTGCCCTGACCGGGAATCAAACCGTGATTGTATTGCAAGTTTAATGAGGCTTAAAATATTATATTTATTATCTGAGGAAAATATTCTCCAGTAAAATGAACTTCAGATGTTTTTAAAACAAAGTCTGGTGTGGAGAACTGTAGCTACTTTTTCATTTTCCCCGAAGTGCTCTCCAGCGCCGCCTCTGAAAGGGAGTCCGTAGGTAAACATTTAGCAATAAGAGTGCGAAGCTAAACCTCGCACCAGCCCAGTTCAAAGTACTGCTGGCGCGGGGTTTCTAATCAGATCGGGGGCACGGAGCAGCCCTGCTGAGTGCTGAAACCATTAGTCACGTCAGCCCTGCGGATTCGTACAGATTCTACCAGCTCGTAAACGGCTTTATGACCCAGGAGGAATGCCAGCAGTAAAACCGACTCATAACCGGTGCCCGGGCATGTGGCAGGCTCCCGTGCCCAGATACGCGTCCGGGGAGGAACACTGCTGTGCGGCTGGGATAAGCGCTCGCAGCGTTTGGAGGCGTCTCCCTGGTCAGTGTTTGGGAAAGGAGACTCGTTTTTCAGAGATGCCGAGCCTAGTGTCCGCGTCATGCCCTCGGCTGTCCTCCGGCTAGCCGTGAGGCAGCGGCGACCTCAGGCGTGAACGTGGCCTGCCCTTCCTTGGAGTGGCGTGGCGTCTTCCTATGTTGATATTCTTTTATTCTTTTTTTTTTATTATTGATTTCAGAGAAGAAGGGAGAGGGGGAGAGAGAGATAAACATCAATGATGAGAGAGAATCATGGATTGGCTGCCTCCTGCACGCCCCCTACTGGGAATCAAGCCCGCAACCCAAGCATGTGCCTTGGCTGGAATCGAACCTGGGACCTTTCAGTCCACAGGCCGACGCTCTACCCACTGAGCAACACCAGCTGGGGCCTATGTTGATTTCTTTATTTTTGTAATCAGTCCCCTATAAAGTGATAACAATTTCTTGTTTTAATTTTTTTAGGATAGGGAGTTTCAAACACATGAAAAGTAGAGAGAGTAGCATAACGAACCCCCTGTTTCTTTTCTTTTTTGAACCCCCTGTTTCAATCACCCGCTTCAACAGCTGTCAGATCAGGGTCAGCCTTGCTTCATTTTTTACCCCCTTTTCCCCAAGAAGGGTTGTTTTGAGACAACTCCTAGCCATTGTCATCTCATTTGTAAAGGTTCCCATATACACTGCAAGAAAAGAAGGGCTTTCTTTAAAAACATAGCCGTAATAACATTATGACATTAGAAAACCCACAGTACAATCAAGTAGTCATGGTTTAAATTTCCCCTTTTTGTCGTTGTTTTTCCTCGATTTGTTCTCTGGGAGCCAAAACAAAGTCTGCACGTGGCATTGGGGCTGAGCCACCTCATTCTCCTTTCACCCACATTTCCTTCCCCCCTCTTTCTGCTGTTTATTGTGGAAGGAACCAGGCCATTTTCCTGTCCTGCTTATACCATTTCCTTATTTCTAGTGTTTTCCTAGCAGGACAAAATCGGCCTTTAATAAATCCTTCCTATACTTTCGGCCCAGGATACTCTTGTGGGGAAGAGCTACCTGGGCATTTAATTGTTGTAAAATATTAGGTATTTCTTATTTCATCTGAGATGCGATTTTCACACACTGTTGTGAGGTGTCGCCTGTCAGGGCAGGACTTGCTTAAGGTCCTGCGTGTGGGCTGGTGCCTGCCGCTGTGGCGGGGTCAGTGGTTCGTGTTCCAGGCGGCGGCGGTGCCGGGCTGGGGCGTGGGGCATCACCTCCCTTCCTCTCCCAGCATTAGCCCAGCACTGGGGGCCCGCCCTTCCCCCTGGAGCCCCGGGGCTGATTCACCCCCCACCCCCGCGTTTCCCCTGGACTGGCTGCTGTCCCTCCTCCACACCCAGCCCTCAGGACCCTCCCTGGGCTGGCCTCCCCGCCCCCCCCAATGACTGTGACCTCTCAGCCTCCTGAGCCGCTGTCACCTCCCTGGCCCGTTGCTGCGAAGCTGCTGAGGCTCTGACCCAGGCTCGGGTCGGTGCGTGTGGACCTGTGGGAAGCGTCCTAATAGGGAAGTCGCAGGCGTTCTCCGTGTTCTGCTCACACTGGGGCTGGCGTGTGGGGCAGGCAGGCTGAGAGTGTGGTCTGTGCTGGAGGAAGTGGGCTCCCTCCGCAGGGGACCTCCGACGGCCTGCGACAGCAGAGGGGCAGGAGACGTGAGAGCGGTGGCGTCCGTCCGTCCGTCCGTCCGTCCGTGAGAATCACCCGGCTGCTCTGAGCGCCCAGGGGCGTCCTAGGCGACCTTGTCCCGGGGCTCAGGAGTCTGCACAGGAACCAGCGGCTCGGCTGGGGGGGGGGGGGGGACCCAGGCCTCTGCAGGGGAGGCCGGTCTCACCTGTGGCCCCCTGGTTGTTCGCTGGAGACACGGGCACTGACACGCGTGAGGACGTTAAAGTGGGACCGTACGCTTCCCAGTTTCCAGTTGAACTTAAGGAAAACGAGGTGTGCTTTGCACGTGAGGGCGGTGCCCGTTGTCCGTGGCCGCTCCGGCCGCTCCGCAGGTCCGGCTGCGCAGGGCGGGGGCTCCCTGCTGAGGGCACCCGGGCCTGGAGCCCCGTGTGGGTGTTCTGGAACACTCGTGGTGATGCAAGCCTTTCCCTTTATTGAGGGCTGGGTTAGGGAGACTCAGCTCTGACTGCCTTGGCGCACAAACACCCACTTCACACAGCCAGCGCCCCGTTTTGAAGTGTTAAACGTTTGCCAGCCGGTCAAGGGGATTCCATCGATTGGTGGAGCTCTTGTCGTTTGCCTGATTAGTGGATCTCGTCTCTGGCCATGGTGGGAAGAGGACCGCTCGCCAACCACAAGGAACCAGAGTGACACCTAACGTCTTACTAAAATCAGCTTCCTTCCTGTCATTGATTAACTTACTGTGCGGACGGCAGACAAAGGTCCAGGAGGGCCCCCGCTGGCCTGGCCCTCACCGATTGGGTTCCTGGTCAGGGCACATGCCAGGGGGTGGGCTTGATCCCTAGCAGGGCGTGCAGGAGGCAGCCGATCCATGTTTCTCATGGATGTTTCTTTCTCTTTAAAAAAAAAAAGGGGGGGGGTGGTGAACCCAGGAAGACACCCTTCTCGTCTTCGTGTCTGCATGATTTTTTGTGTGTGTTTCATTTCCTTTATGCTGACATTTTTTTAAAAAAAATATATTTTATTGATATTTTACAGAGAGGAAGGGAGAGGGATAGAGAGCTAGAAACATCGATCAGCTGCCTCCTGCACACCTCCCACTGGAGATGTGCCCGCAACCAAGGTACATGCCCTTGACCGGAATCGAACCCGGGACCCTTCAGTCCGCAGGCCGACGCTCTATCCACTGAGCCAGACCGGTTTTGGCTACGCTGACATTTTTATGTGACTGAAAAAACACTGAGCACAAAGGGTTTGCTTTCGTATTTTAAAAGAAGGACCTCAGAAATGCATAGGCTGGTTCAGGTGGATAATGTGACATACACCATTTACTGCGGACAGTGGGCCTCCAGTTGAGTGAAGCCCTTGACCACATCCAAACTCTTTCTGCTCCTCGAACAACTTTATAAGCCTTTTTCAAAACACACACACAGAAAGCGAAACCAGACTCCTCTGTACATTCATGAGCCTTGTACGGAGGCCCCGTTTCCACCTTGGCCTCGGCGGCCTTGCGGGGGCCTCAGACACGCGTCCGCGGGTCTCGGGGAGCAGCGGCCCTCTGTCGGGCGTGTCCCTGAGGGTGGCGCCACGCTGGGTTCTTTTCTGCGCTCAGAACCACGGCCTGACTGTCACTAAGAGTGACTGCGAGACTCATTCTCACGTGAATGCTCTTCCCTCGGCATCCACGCCCGGCCCTGGGCTGCAGTCCAGCCTTTCTTTGCAGCCGCAGGTGTCTGGCCTAGAGTAGGTTCTAGAAGACTCATGTAATTTTGGTGGATTCCGTTTTGTTTTTTTCTTCCGGAGACATTTATTCCCTGTGCAAAACACGCTTGTCACGAAATACAGTGAAAGCTTGACGGGATTTTGGACGAGAGAGGATTGCCCACAAGAGCGTTTCCCGCGGGTCCTGGGGGACGGGTCACTGTCGGGCCCCGGGCGGTGATGAATGCTGAGGAAGTGGTCGCTGCTGCAGCCGCTGCCGGTGGGACTCGCGGGCCTCAGGATGCGGGCTGGATCTCTTCTTGTTCCCTGGCATAGTTTTGTTCCGGTGTTTTCCAGTTCAGGATGTTTAGAGATAAATAGCAGTCGTGTTGAACAGGAATTCCACGTCCCATGTTCAGATGGGAGAGTGTGTGATGGGCACAGCATGGGCACAGAATACAAGGAAGGGGGGCGGGTGGCAGAAAGCCTTCCTGGGAGCAGTGGAATGTGCCACTGAAACGGTCCGGGTCTGAGCGCTCTGGGCTCTGTGGCCGGGCAGGGAGCGACCTCACTAAGTGCCTAAGTGCCGGTGGAAGACAGTGGTGGAAGACGTGGTGGAAGGACTGGAGCTGTGGCGGGGGAGGGGGGGAGGCTGCCCGGGTGAGGACGGAGGTGTGGGCTGCGGGACGGGTCTGCCCTGCAGACAGGTGTGTGTCCTGTGGCACGTTCCTGTGGGGAAGGGGCGGGGGGCGGGGGGTGGAGCACAGTCTTCCTGTGACCAGGGCCTCATCTCAGCATGACCACTGGCTCTGCGTGTGGACACAGTGTCACATTGGACCCTCCCGGTGAGCCTCAATCCCAGGTTGTCCCCAATTCACCGAGGAAACGCGCTCAGATCACGCATTTTGCAACAGGAGCGGGCGGTGGCGGCAGCCCCAGCGCCTGCGCTCAGCCAGTGTGTCCGCTGCTTCATTTCGGCAGTTTAAGTGCCTTCATACCTTCTGAATGAATTCATGCATGAGTCACGTGCCGACCGGGCTCTGTTGTGACCACCTCCTCCCTCCTCACATATGACCCCTTCCTTGACCAGCAAGCACTTCTGTGACATGTATCACAGATTAGCTGTTTTAAGTTTATTATTATTTTTAAGTGTACAATTCTGTTAT